>NC_059104.1:1202500-1802500 GCF_020740685.1 Jaculus jaculus | reverse complement strand
TTCGAGGCCACCCTGAGACTCCATAGTGAATTCCAGGTCAGCCTGGGCTAGAGTGAAACCTTACCTCGAAAAACCAAAAAAACAAAACAACAACAACCAAAAAAAAAATAGTCAGCTATGTAGTGGAATGGGCTGTTGGGCTTGTGTTAGGCTAATGAGTCTGATGTCCACAGGCTGTGGGCTGCAAGCACACGCTAGGGCAAGCTCAGACTGGAGGCAGAGTTCCTTCCTGCCTGGGAACAGTCTTCATCTGGATTGATGTGGATCCCTCCTTTACCTCAAGCCAGATGGCATCCATGCTGACATCACCTGCAGACACCCGCACAGCACCCTGGTATTTGCTGAGACACAGGGTCCTGTGGTCTTGCTCTGCCCAGGTACAGCCCGATGCACAGTTAGCAGAGCCAGAACCCGTCAGTCTGTGGCACCTCGGGGAGGGAGGCGAGGGGTACACATGCTCATCTGCCCCAACCGCTGTGTGTCAGGGGGAGGCCCTCCACGCACAGGACTGCGCTTTTGAGTGTCACTCTGAGCTCAGTGGTGACTAGACAAGGTCCCTGGATACCAGAGGACTCACATGATGAATTAGGAAAAATGGCAACTTCTGAACAGGTTTATGAGGTTTATGAGCAGTAGGTTCACTTTACACCATCCCCCAGCTCACAAAAAGCCCATTAAATAAAGGCCCATGGAGTGTTAGTTGGGTGTGGTGACACATGTCTGTAATCCCAGCACCCAGGAGGCTTGCCATGAGTTCAATCCCAGCCTAGGTGCAGTGTGAGAGCTCATCTCAAACATTGTTTTAAAATTGCTTTTAAGGCTTTAGAGAGCTAATTTGCCTTGAGCATATTAATATAACAAAGAGATTGTTTTTAAAAAGCAAGAGTATCAAAATCAGGGAAAGAAGGTACCAGTCACCTGCAACCTTTAAAATGCCTGTGAAGGGAAGAAGTGACATCAGATGCTAGGTCAGTGATGCGCCTGACAGCATGACATGTTCCAATCTGGGGCTGCTCACCGCCCGCTTTTTACGTCCTAAAGTCAAGCCCTACAGGGGTCATTAAGTCACCTACTTTAGTCATTGCTGTGGGCAAACACGTGACCAGAAGCAGCTTAAGGAAGGGAGGGTTTATTTCAGCTTAGAGCTCCAGGGTGCCGCCTGGTCATGGTGTCAGGGAAGGTAGGGAGGCAGGAGGAGGAGGCCGCCTGGTCACTTTGCACCCACAGCCGGAAGCAGAGAATGAACAGATCGCGGGACCAGGCTGTAACAGCTCAAGGCTGACCCCAGTGATCTGCTCGCAGCACGTCTCCGCCTCTCAAAGGTCCCACAGCTCCACACAGCGCCCCCATCTGAGAGCCAAGTGTTCAAACACATCAGCCTGGGGGACATTTCACATTCAAACCACACCTGGTGTTACAGACAGCTTCTCATTGCGGGGGCAGAACATCTCACCAAAAGAACTTTACTGTAGGAACAACTTGTGTGTTGGTCCCATTTCCCTCATGTTATCCTCTTATATTCCCTCTTCCCTATCCCCATTCCATTGAGGGGCCTCCTCAGCGTTGTTGCTGGAATTCACCAGGGTTGCATCAGTCAGTCTCTGTTGGGAAGCGGGACAATGCCTCATGATACCCCTTCCCACCCTGTGGCTCCGGAGGTCTTTCCACCCCTCTTCTGCTGTGTCCCCTGAGCCTTGGCAGGTGTGTTATGTCTGCTCTAGTGTTGAGCTCTCCGGGACCTCTGGGTTCTTTGGTGAGTTAGGAGCGTGGAGGAAAGGCTTCATTTCAGCTTACACTTTCAAGGGGAAGCTTCATCATGGTGGAGGAAAGCTTGGCACAAGCAGAGGCTGGGCATTACATCTTGCCACAGAAGCTGGCAGGAAGTAACAAGAATGAGCTGAGTTAGCACTGGCAAGGTGGGGGGGGGTGGACAATAAACCTCAAGGTCTGGGCTGGTGGGATGGTTTAACGGTTATGGTGTTTGCCTGCAAAGCCGAAGGACCCAGATCTGATTCCCCAGGACCCACATTAGCCAGATGTACAAGGGAGCACACACTTTTAGAGTTTGTTTGTGGTGGCTGGAGGCCCTGGCATGCCCATACTCTCCCCCTCTCTCTCTCTCTCTCTTTTTCCCTCCCCCCCTCCCTCCCTCCCTCTTTCTCTGTCAAATAATTTTTTTTTTTTTTGTTTCTCAAGGTAGGGTTTCACTCTAGCTCAGAGCTGACTGGAATTCACTATGTAGTCTCAGGGTGGCCTCGAACTCATGGTGATCCTCCTACCTCTGCCTTCTAAGTGCTGGGATTAAAGGCGTACGCCACCATGCCCAGCCCTCAAACAAATTTTTTAAGAAGTGTTTAAAAAAATAAAATGGGGGTGAAAAGGTCTAAGTGAGGTCAGGGGAAGAGATTGAGTAAAGGAAAGGTGGAGGGAGGGCTAACCAAAATCTAAGGGGATATAAATAAGTCATAGGGAAACCTACTTTTTTGGACAATGGAACACACAGGAGCCATAAATTGTTGCTAGAAATTTTTCAGTGCCAGGGATAGGATACCTACCAGTGAGTTGTTGGCCAGGGAGGTCCCTGATGCCCCCAAAACATTACAGGCCATTGCCAAGGCCCTTGGTTTCCCACCAGGAATAGATAGTAAGACCCTAATCCTAAAGACTCCACATACTTGGGCTTCAAGGTTACTGAGAAATCCTGCTGGAGCTGAGCTGAAAACGTCCTTCATATAGACCAACTGACAGAAAGCTGGAAAAAGCTATGCTGCATGTAGTTCAAAGAGAGAAATCACCAGTGAAGATACTCCACAGTGGACACTGCAAGCCTTATATTTGGCCAGCCAGGCCAAATGAGCCAACAGGTACAATAGTGGCACATCTGTTATGGGGGAAACCAACCACCCTCTAATTTGGACTGGAGGCCTGCTCCATGGGAGGGAATACTTGCCTGATATTACAAACCTATAACAGGGGTAGTCATGAGCCCTAGGGGTATAATGTCTGCTGGTGTCTGGCTAAATGTATATACTATGCTCACCAAACTGCTAGTAAGCACTTCTCTTAATGTTCATACCCTTATATTAATGCTACTCTCACTTTTAGTTAGAGAAACTTCTCTTTTCAGATGGCAATGACTTTGGGATGACTCAGAAGTGACAGAGGAGTGCTCAGCACTGAAATATCTCTATCACACCTTCCAAGGCTCAAGGTCCATTGCAGAAGAGGTGGCAGAAGGAATGTAAGAGCCAAAGGAAGGGTAGGACTCCTTACAACATGCTCCTCCAGACACAAAATGGTCTGGGTATCTATGACCTCACAGTGCCTGACACTAACTACAAAAGACCATCATAATAGGAGGAAAAGATCATGACATCAAAATAAAAGAGAGACTGATTGAGATGGGGAGGGGATATGATGGAAAATGGAGTTTCAAAGGGGAAAGTGGTTGGGGGGAGGGAATTACCATGGGATATTGCTTACAATTATGGAAGTTGTCAATAAAAAAAGAAAAAAGAAAGTAATAAAATAAATAAACCTCAGTGTTTGCCCCCAGTGACACACTTCCTCCAGCAAGGCTCCACCTCCTAAATATCCACTAGGTGGGGACCAGGTATTCAAAACATGAAGCCGTCAGGGACATCTATCATTCAAACTACCACACCAGGAGACTTGGAAATTTCTGTTTCTGGCCAGGAGTGGGTGGGCATGGCAGCAGCCAGTTAAAGATTTCCTGACTGCTGGCTTGAAGGCTCCAGGTGCCACCACACTGGGGCAAGGGAATCTTCTAAGCTGAAGCGTCAGAGGGCTGAATCCTTTGCTCAAAGCTACTAAGAAGCAGGTCCCGACAGCACCATGGGCAATAGTGAGTCGCGATAGCATGACTGTCTCCCACCCTAGGAGACAGCAGCCTCCCCTAACGCTGTGTAAGGCAGGTTCTCAGCCTCCGTTCTTCAGCCTGTAATGGCAGGAGACACCCCTGCCCACTCTCCTAATCCTGTTGCCACCTCACCTGGAACCCACAGTTCTTTGTGATCTGGTCTGCCCTCACTCTCACCTCATCTATGAAGCGAAGGTCAGAAGCAGCTTTCAAATTGAGGCACCCACATTGTAGAAAAATCTAACATGTTCTTTAAAGTGAAAGAATCATAGACGGGGTGCTGGCTGGCACTGCTAGAAAGCTTAATCCCCAGCAGAAGGCAGGAGGTGCTGGAGGAATGTGATGTCTGCTCCCTCAGATGGCACCAGAACTACTAGGGCCAACTGTTTCCCCAGTCTCACAGGCCCCCTTCCACGAGGGGGAGCACATGCTGCTTCCCCACGTTCAGTGATGGGGACACAGCACCCACTTTCCTGCTTTTATGGAGGCTTCTCCTCAAGGTGCCTTGCCCCACAAAGAAAACTGAAGGGACAGACCTGGGAGAGAGAGAAAGAGAGAGAGAGAGAGAGAATTGTGGCTCTGAGCTTAGGTCACCTACCAATCACAGCTAGCAGCTCCCCAAACTAACCCTTGAACCCTGGTATTCCTTCTGCTTTTGTTCCCCTGGTGTTGAGGATCAGTGTTCCTGAAATGTCAACCAAGCAAAGACATCGTGGATGTATGTGACTTTGGGGGTCTTCCATTCATTCACCCAGAGAATTTGAGCCATCCTCACAGCCCAGGTTACTATCTCTGTGGGGGATCACAGCTGCTGGATGGGTCTGGGTACCTGAGCAAGACCTAGGGTCCCTCCCTTCAGTCTCAAGCCATATTTACCTATCTCCCTCTATGGGGTCAGATGAAGGACCCCAAGAATGGGGGGATAAGCACCCCCAGAATGTCAGCATAGAACAATCCTGTAGCTCACCACCTACAGGGCACAACGACCACATCCCACATCAGGCTACAGTACTAATGCTTGAGAGACCTGTGGCCTCATTTCCATTTCCTCTGAGGGCCAGCTGTTCTGACTTTCCTAATAACTTGGCTACAATTCTCCCCTTTAAAGAGCAAGACCAGAATGGCCACCTACATTCTGTGCAGCCACAAATATTGATCTTTCTAGAACCCACACAAACGCAACTGGAGAACTGAAGGTCCATGGTAGAAGCCGCCAGCCAGCCTGCTCCAGCCAGGGGATCAGCAGGCGCTGAGGCTCCATCAGTGTTGTCTGCAGGCAACCTGGAGACCTCAAGCTGTTGAGAGGAAGAAGGCTGGTATTTTCTTTTCTTTCTCCATCCCTTCATTCCTTTTCTCTTTTTTCAGAAGTGGAATTTTAAAATAGCCAGGAACTCAGGCAAACTCGCAGGATAACAGTCTTAACAATTTACATAATGCGGGGGTTGAGGAGGAGGATGGAAAGCCGTCCTTTTAAATTGTGTGACACAGTTTAAAATAGTGAACCTTGGCTGGCATGAAGCCGCAGACCTAGGAGCACAATTAGAAAGCACTTAAGACAGCTCAGCCAATCAGAGACCTTGATTGGCTGGGCATCCCTAACCCTGTAATCTTTCCACTGGGGGCCCAGCGCGCCAACCACCTCTAACGGCTCCTTGGACTGTTCCACCGGCTGACTGTCAGGGGTGGCTAATGTGCATTTCCAGAAATATTACTTTTTGTTGCTTTGCTCCATGTTTCCAAAATGTCAGTCTGGATAATGGAGCCCTTTGTTCCTGCCTCATAATGCTGATTACCATGGAGGCCTCTGACTGTGAGTGATGCTGAAGACCCATGGTCGGTATTGAGGATGTCCAGACCTGTCACTATTCTGTGGGGACATCTCCATGGGCCCATGTGTGAGTTATGGTTTTGGTCTCTTGATTTCTTATTGCAAAGCAGGGTTGATGGCCCTAATATGTCACCCTAGCCAGGCTTCAGAAATGAGCATGTACATCTGGAAATCCATGAGCAAGGAACACCAGATCCTAATGGCCACACTGTTTATGCAGTCATCAGTCCAGCTGGCATTTACTGAGCACCTGACTGTTGAAAGCTCAGGTCTAACTTCAAAAGGAGCTCACTCTTTTGTGTGGCACACACACACACATGTGCTCACCACACATGTACCACCCCAGCATCTAGCAATGGGGGCCAGGGACCAATGATATGAAGATGTGTGGGGAGCATGCTAAGGGAGCAGGCACCTCCTCCAGGGAGGCCCAAGGAATGCACACTCAGCCCGGAGCTCCTCATCAAGCGCTCTGAAGTGCCTCGTCTGTGAGCTGGTGACAACAGGACAATGTCTCAGACAGCTGCGGTGGAGACCAAGTGCCGTCATGAATGCAATGTCCCTAGAACGCTGCTGGAAACCTCCAGCATCCCACCAGATGGAAACTCACCACCACTGCCCTCACATTTCTCACCATGTATATTACTTACTCTACTCATTGCTGTGATCAAATATGTGACAATAAAAGAAGGAACAAGTATGTGAAAATAAAGGGAGGAAAGAAAGGAGGTAAGGAGGGAGGGAGGAAGGAAGGGAGGGAAAGAGGAAGAAAGGAAAGGAGGAAGGAAGAAAAGGAGGGAGGGGAGGAAGGAAAGGAAAGGAAAGGGAAGGGAAGGGAAGGGAAGGGAAGGGAAGGGAAGGGAAGGGAAGGGAAGGGAAGGGAAGGGAAGGGAAGGGAAGGGAAGGGAAGGGAAGGGAAGGGAAGGGAAGGGAAGGAGGGAGGGAGGGAGGGAGGGGAGGGGAAGGGAGGGGAAGGGAAGGGAAGGGAGGGGAAGGGAAGGGAAGGGAAGGGAAGGGAAGGGAAGGGAAGGGAAGGGAAGGGAAGGGAAGGGAAGGGAAGGGAAGGGAAGGAGGAGAGGAGAGGAGAGGAGAGGAGAGGAGAGGAGAGGAGAGGAGAGGAGAGGAGAGGAGAGGAGAGGAGAGGAGAGGAGAGGAGAGGAGAGGAGAGGAGAGGAGAGGAGAGGAGAGGAGAGGAGAGGAGAGGAGAGGAGAGGAGAGGAGAGGGAAGGAGAGGGGAGGGGAGAAAGGAAAGGAAAGGAAAGGAAAGGAAAGGAAAGGAAAGGAAAGGAAAGGAAAGGAAAGGAAAGGAAAGGAAAGGAAAGGAAAGAAAGGGAGGGAAAGAAGGAAGGAAGGAAAGGAGGGAGGGAGGGAAATAAGGAAGGAAAGAAGGGATGGAGGGAAAGAAGTAAGGAAGGGGGAACGAAGGAAGGGAGGAAGGGAAAGAAGGAAGAAAGGAAGGGAGAGAGGGAAAGAAGGAAGGGAGGGGAAGTTGATCCTGTCTTATAGTTCAGGGGATACATTTCATCATGGTGAAGAAGGAATGGCAGCAGGAGGCTAAAGCAGCTGACCACACTGTATCCACAACAGGAAGCAGAGCACAGACAGGAAGTAGGTCCAGCTGGGCTATAAACCCTCAAGGCCCTTCCACAATGACCCTCTTCCTCCAGCAAAGCTCTACCTCCTCAAAGTTCCACAACCTTCCCAAACAGCATGACCAGTTAGGGTCCAAATGTTCAAACACATGAGCCTATGGGAGACATTCTGCATTCAGACCACATCCCAAACATTTTGACGAGGATGTGGGAGGTACCCACTGCCTCTCCACTCTGGGCTCCACTGTTGGCAAGTGCAAGTCAGCGGAAAATGCCAATGTCATAGGTGTTGGGTGTGACCTCAGTATGGGCTGCATCATGGCATGTGCTTTAGTGAGGACAACCTTGTCTGTTAGTTAGCATGTCTGCTGCAGGAAGATTCATGAGAGCCATGTTTGCATATAAAGACAGGAAAGCCAGGGAGACTATGAACCCAGAGCCTCTAGAATCTTTCAGCAGAAAGAAGACAAAGTGGGAAGAGAGGAAGGAGTTAGCTGGGGACTGGACCAGGTTTGAGTTTCCAGGCAAAGGGACTTCCCTTTGTGGTATCTGAGGACACTGTGCCTTGAAATCCTGAGGGAGTCCCTTGTATCATAGACTCTAATGTTCACCCCTGTACATGCACTTGTGCACATATACCACACATATGTATATGCAAGGCATGTGTTCACATGCACACCCATGCAATGCAGGTACCTACACATGCCTACTTCTCATACAGACACGTGTATGCGCCCAGAGCACACACTGTAAATACACGGACATGGATACATAGATATGTGCACACGAACACACCCACGTGTGGGCACTCTTGATACACGTGCACACACAGCCCCCACTGCATCTCCCTCCTACTTGAGGCATATGTGGGGACTTTCTCTTGAGAACACTGTGGCTGCCCTAGGAAGAATCAAGCCATTGAGTCCCTGCTACCTCCACATACCAGCTGTACAACACCTTGGCACCCCTTTGCAGGTGGCTAAGTGTTCCCTGCATGAAGCCCCAGCCACACTGGAGGGATTCTCATGGTTCCTTCACCTTCCCAGGAGCATCCTGCCGAGGCTCCTCTGGTGGCCGGTGCCCAGCCTCAGCAGTCAAAATGACCCACTTGAAGCCTCACTCAGCCTCTCCATCATACAGGGTACAGAGCTGAGGGCCCCACTCCACCTGGGCACAGGCCTCCGTGTTTAACACACAATTATGGCCCTTGGTGGGATGGGTCCCCATCTTATCCTCCCAGGAAATCCTGTACCTAGGCCTGGGAAAAAAGCCACTTTACTTAAAAGCTAGAGTTTTAGAAATTAGATATAGGCACGCCAGGCATCAGCCACAGTTTCTTTTCCTGTGCAACAATGATCTCGCATGACCTTTTCATCCCTCTCATGAATGAGAGGCACTAAGCCGCACTCTCAGCACTGGCTCCAGAATCTTCCATTGTGTCTCTGACATCTATAGTCTCTCTTCAGTTCTGAGCTTGTGAGCATTAAAAGGTTTGTCCCCTGACAGCTTCATAATGTCACGCTCACTGCACTATGCGTCATAATGGGATAGCACACAGCACTTACTGTTGGAAATCGGAAGCATTTTCCCTGTGCACTGACATATGATTCCAGGTGCCGTGTTTCTGCATGCTAATGTCTATATATTACAAAAACACAGTGTAAACCAAAATTATATACTTCTACACACAGAGTCCCAGCAAGCACAGCTCTGTGCTGATGTCAGTCGTATACAATGAGCACTTTCCAGAAAAACCTGACGTCCCTATTGCTGCTCTGGAGGAGCTACTGAAGTGTCAGAGCACACCAGGATTTGGTCGCCAGAATCAGCTGAGTGCATTGCAAGCAGGATTTATGGGGGAACATTTTCAATAATAGTGTGTCATAGCTTGAATCAGAAATGTCCCCCACAGGCTCCTGTTGGGAACACTTGTGCCCAGATGGCAGCACTATTTGGGGAGGCTGTGGAGCTTTTAGGACCTGGATGATGGAAGTAGATCACTGGCCAGGCGGGGGGGAAGGGGGTGGTCCTTCAAAGGTTATGGCTCAGTCCCTGATTCCCATGAACACTGTGCTTCCTGGTCCATCATGTGTAAGGAGCCACCACCATCCTCTCACATTAAAAGAGCTAAGAGCTAGGAACCCCAGCATTTGTAGGAAGCAGGAGACATCAGGACGCTCAGATCCACAGTCCTGGGAAGTGTGCACATGAGCCTGGGAACAGCACACCAGGAACTCTGTCTTCCTCTGGTAGGATAAAAAGGAAGAGGCTAGAGGGATAATTTAGCAGTTAAGGCATTTGCCTGCAAAACCAAAGGGCCCAGGTTCGATTCTCCAGAACCCATGTTAGCAAGATACACAAGGGGCACACGCATCTGGAGTTCATTTGCAGTGGCTGGAGGTACTGACACGCCCATTCTCTCTCTCTCTCTCTCTCTCTCTCTGCTAAATAAATAAATAAAAATAAATAAAATATTTCTCAAAAAGACAGGGAAAACCCAGTACCTGCTCCTTACATCCCCAGTCCATACATCCCCACTTCATACATCCCTAGTACAAAATGAATTTTCTAGAGCAATGATTTACCACATGATACAGGTTGGTTCAACTATGTTCTATTTCACTTTGAATTATCACTGTGTATTTGTTACGCTTGCATCTCTGTAACAACAACAATAAAAAAAAAATGCCTGACAGAAACAACTTAAAGGAGGGAGGATTGATTTTGGTTCATGATTTCAATCTATCACAGCAAAGAAATGGGCTCTGGGTAGCTGGCCAATATATTCAGTGTCTCAGCCAGTACATGGCTTGTCAAGTGTTCTTGGTAAGTGGAGTCACAGAACAGGGGCTCAGGAACCATGCAGGTGATTCCCTCCTGTGTCCTCCACATGACCCATCTTACCTGCCTGTGTTCCATGGCTAATCCAAGCTGGTCCTCGCTCTTCTGGTTTCCCTCTGTTTGCAGCCTGGCGTATTTTCCAGGGAGACAATTCAGCAAGGAGAGTAGAGTGTGGATCACACACGGACAGAAGAAGGAAAACTCCCTGCACGCCAGCCACCCATCACAAGGCCTCCTGCTTTCCCAGCAGCATGGGGAGGGATGCCTGAGAAATAGATACCACAGTCACACAGAGAGGACCCACATGGGTACAGGAGAGGACCACAGTTTATAAAGGAGAGTTATTAAAGCTGCAATAAAGAGGGAGAAATATTACAAAATCATATGTTGTAAAGGAAAGGTATTCAGGCTGGTATTTGACTTTCAACTAGAACTCTAAATGAAAAGCAGCCATGAAGCCATATGAGAGAGAAGAAAGAGAAAGAGCAAGCACTTCCAGGTAGAAGGGCTACGTAGTTACAGTTCATATAGATAGCCAGACTCTCTAGAGGAACAGAATCAGTTAACAGGGCTTTGTTTTGTTTTATTTGTTTGTTTGTGTGTTTGGTTTTGATTTTTCTAGTTAGAGTCTCACTCTAGTCCAGGCTGGCCTGGGATTCACCATGTAGTCCCAGTGTGGCCTGGAACTCACAGTGATCCTCCTACCTTTGACTCGTGAGTGCTGGGATTAAAGGTGTGTGCCACCAGGCCCGGCCTTACTTTGATTCTTTTCTTATTATTTTAGACTTTTACCAACTTAAGAAAAATGCCTTCCCTTATTTTAACAAGGTGTTAATATACACACTGGGGAGGCTGGAGAGATGCTTAGTGGGTAAAGTGCTTGCCACACAAGCATGAGGTCTTGAGTTCAGATCCCCAGAGCCCATGTAAAATTTCTGCATGGGGTGGTGCATGTCTATAATCCCAGCAATGAGGTGGGGAAAGCAGGGTATCCCTGGGGCTCACTATGCAGTCAGGCTAGCATAATTGGTGCTCTAGCAAGAGTCCCCGACTCAAAGAATAAGGTGGAAATACCTTAAATCGGCCTCTGGCCGCCACACACATCTGAACACTGCACACACACACATGCACCCACACACGTTATACACAAATACACACAAAGATATAAGAGGGAAAATCCACACTGGACTTTACTGCATTTCTGTGAGATTTTAGAAGCATATGAGGGTGTTTTTCATTCTTAGGCCTGTAAGGAAAGTGAATGGCTACAATGGGATTGCATTGTGTTGTGTTGTATTATGTTGTGTTGTGTTCATGTGTGTGTGTGGCACACTTGTAAGCGTGTGCATGTGCATGTAAAGTCCAGAAGACAAGAAAGGTGTACTTCCTTACATATATTTTTTCATGTTTTTTGAAGCAGGATCTCTCATTGGCCTGGATCTCAACAATTAGGTTAGTCTAGCTGACCTGAAGCCCCAGGGATTGGCCTGCCTCCATCTCCTCACTGGATTACAAGTGCATGCACCATGCTGATTTTTCACATCAAGTCTTCCTGCTTGCAAGGCAAGCCTTTACCGACTGAGTCATCTCCCTCACCCTTGGAGTCAGATTTTCTAATCTTGCACTCTCATGCATACATCTGACATGCTGTTGGTCTGGCTTGCTGATGCATGTGCAGGATCTTTTTGCCTGCACGCATGTGCAGCTGGCCTGTACCACTCATGAGGGTCTCATCAGAGCATGAAAGTGATGAATCTATTCACATGTGTGAAGTCCAGCTCACTGTGTTGCTGAGACAACCCACATCTGTAAACTCTGGCTGTCAACCACCCTTGTGGTTGGCCTTTGCACATTATAGTGACCAGACACATGAAAGCATTTTCTACACACACAAGGAAAGTGGAGAGGGTGGTGTGGCCATGTCAGGGCAGAGCAAGGGAGAAAGAAAGAGAAAAACTGTATGTGAGCTCATGTGAGGCAAAGGAAGTGCATATTGGAGTCCCCTGTGGTGGTCAAAAGGCTGAGGAGAAGGTTGAGACCTTGGGCATGTGCAGGTGCCAGGGGTTACCAGACTTCTGTGGACTGGCTCTGCATGTTCCAGAGACAAAACCCACTGGAAGTATGTCAAGTGCATTCACATTTTCCTTCCTGGGGTTTTCCACACATATTTTCTGTCACAGCAGATTCGGGCACAGTGGCGCCCCAACACCTGCACAGCAGAACTGGTCCAGCCTGGCTCCCACAGGGAACCTGCGCCGAGCACCCCTCTGTTGCTCTCGCTTCCTTATCTCGCCCTGCAGACCCACACTGTCCTCCTCGGCGCTCCACGCGAATCTTGTCTTAAGCTGGTCTGTGCTGGGACCTGGCTGCCCTGTGTCGGGACCTGGCTGCCATTGTGTGGAGTGCTTAGCTTCTCTATCTGGAGAACTTGCACCCACGCTGAGCTGCACATCGCTATCGGTTACTAAAAAGGCTTTGCTCCTCCTTGATAATCTTGGCAGAACAGAAAGTAGGACTGTGCGGCTCCACACAGGGTCCAGTTTTCCTCTGAGTTCTCTGACTTCTGGTCAGAGGTCTAAGTATGGTAATAATAATCATACCGGCAGGAAATGTGAATTAGAGAAGGTAACATTTGTCTGGAGTCATTGTGTGGGGGATTTTGCACTAGGTGCCTTACACATGACCTCTAGTTTGCCCAACTGTACAGACAAAGAAACTGGACCCTGACTGGCCAAGACCACAAGATATTTGAGCAGAGGTTTCTGGCCACCACTCTGCTGTCACACACTCCCAAGCATCCTGCACTGCCTGCAGTGGCCCAGGGCCTCATAGGCCACTTCACATCATGACTCTGGAAGAAGGAATGATAGAGATAGCTAGGGAAAGCCACCACGCACCAGTCACAGGACTTCCCAGTATTATTAAGAAACACAGGGCCCTCAACCCGGAGCCACCATGCTCTAAAGAGGGAAGGTGTACTGGGCTCCCGGGGGAAACTAGGAACCCTAGCTGGCAGGGGTTTGTAGCCACAAGACCTCGGGCAGACTCTCCTCAATCTCCTTGGGAGCCCTAGGTACTCATGCGGAGGCCTGGTAAGGTTTGACGCTGGCGCACACACATGAGTGCGTGCAGCTTAATATGGGGGTGCTGCTGGGGAGAACGGCTGGGCACAAAGGGGAAGTAGATGGGACAGGCGTACGTGAAGGACAAGTTGCCCTGCACAGCTTCTGATGGGGATGGCCCCTGTAGACACATTCCAAACGGGGGAGCTTGGCTGAGCCAAATGTCCCCACAGGTGTTCCCGAGGGTACCATGCAGAGGCAGCGTCTCTGACCACAGGCCCAACCTAGGAAAGACAGCAGCGAGCCTGTGCAGGCCACCTTCCTGAACTTTCCTGGAGGGGTCTGAGTAGCTCTGCAAACTCTCCACCTCAGGGGCACAGTTGAAAAGCACTGGGTGATAGCTTATAAATAAAGGGGGGCAGACATGGTTGAAACCTAAAAAGCTGGAAAGGTAACTAAGAGTGGAAAAAAAAGAGGAGACAAGAGAGTCTGGGAGAAGGGTGAAAGGACCTAGTGACATGTAAACAGAAAGGAGGGGAGGACACACCCCAAGGGGGACTAGGGAAATGAGAGACATGGTGGCGGGGGCAGGGGAGACGATCCACTAAAACAATTTATTTGAAAATGCATGATGCCTAAAAGTCCAGATGCTTACTCAAGAGTAAATAATAAATCTTAAATTTAAAAAAAAAAAAAAGGCTATCACTGGGTAAGAAGAAAGAGTCATGATCTGCCAGACAGATTTCCAAGTTCCATGTCCAGAACTTTGAAAATATTTTGAGTGGTGCATGTGCACAGCAGGAATAAAACAAGGGCGTTTTTTCCTGGAGCAAGAAGGGCCTTGAGCAGTGCTGGCGGCCCTTCCTCTGCTGGAGGCCCATGCCTGCAGAGCATAGGCTGGGCCACCATCATGTCCAGATAAGATGGGGATCTGCAAGCAAGCATGGCCTTAGGGTGCAGACACTGAGCAAAACCATGGGCCCAGGCTCCGCAGTTGTGCTTGGCTCCTGGCTATAAAATCTCAAAGCCTGCCCCCAGTGATACACTTCCGTCAGCCAGACTCCACCTTCTGAAGGTTTCAGAACCTTCCAATATGGCACCAACAGCTGTGGTCTGAGTGTTCAAACACATGAGGATATGGGCACCATGTCTTCTTTTATCTCAGTAACTCTTCAGTAGAAGCTTATCAATTTTACTTATTTTTTCAAAATCCAGCCTTTAATCCCAGCACCTGGGAGGCAGAGGTAGGAGGATCACCATGAGTTTGAGGCCACCCTGAGACTCCATAGTGAATGCCAAGTCAGCCTGAGCTAGAGTGAGACCCTACCTTGGAAAAAAAAAAAAAAATCCCGCTCTTGGCTTCTTTGTTGTTTTGTTGTTTTGTTTGGTTTGGTTTGGTTTTTCCTATTATTGGTGTTACTTAGTTCCTTAGCATCTTTTCCTTTCACTTTCTTTGGTTTAATTTACTCTTTCTTTAATTCCCATAGATAAAAGATTAAAGACTTGGAAAGTTTGTTGTTTTCTAATAAAACATTTCATCCTAAAAACAACTCTAATACAGCATTTTATGATACAAATTGCCTTCTCAGCTCTGTGTAGCTACTTGCCAGAAACTTTCATTTAGCAAGTTTTCATTTCAATTGAGTTCACAATATTTCCACCTGTTTTACTTGAAACTTATTCTGTGATCCATAGAAATGCCTTACTTAATTTTTTAATTTTTTGTGGATCATCTCAATGGAATTCTGTTATTATTCTACTTTATTCATTCTGCACAGGCTTGGAATGGGTCACATGGCTTTAATAGGGCCCATTTTGGTGGGAAGTCTATTTGCACGTGAGAATGGCCTGTGGTCAGCTGATGCTGGGAGAAAGGACTACATATGTCAATCAAACCAACCCATTCAATTGCATTTCTCAAGTCTTCTATGTCCTTGCTGAGTTGCTTTCAACTTGTCCTGTTGATTACAGAGGGAGAGATGCTAAGTCTCCACACTTGGCTGTTTGTCTTTTTCAGTTGTGTTTTGCTTCCTGGCTCTGCTTTTAATACATATCTGTTTATCATGCTTTCCTAGTTATCAGCTCTGTTATCTGTACACAACCCTCCTCTTTATCCCTGCTATTTATTCCTACTCTGCATTCTATTTTATCTGATATCATACAAGAAACCAGACTTCCTTTTCAATCCTATTTGCATCTTAATCTGCTCCAATTCTTTTTTTTAGCCTTTTTTTTCCAACTTAAAGTGGGGTTCTTGTTGACAGCATAGAGTGGAGTCTTTGCTTCTATCCCAGCTTTACACGCTTAGCTATTTAACTGAATTTAGACCATTTGTGTTTGGTGCCATCATTGATACATTTGTACTTAGATCTACTCTCAAAGTTGGTTTTTTTTTCATTTTTTATTTATTTATTTGAGAGTGACAGACACAGGGAGAAAGACAGATAGAGGGAGAGAGAGAGAATGGGCGCGCCAGGGCTTCCAGCCTCTGCAAACAAACTCCAGAGGCGTGCGCCCCCTTGTGCATCTGGCTAACATGGGACCTGGGGAACCGAGCCTCGAACCGGGGTCCTTAGGCTTCACAGGCAAGCGCTTAACCGCTAAGCCATCTCTCCAGCCCTCACAGTTGTTTTTTGTTTGTTTCTTTATTCCTGCTGGCTTGATATTTCTGTTACTATTTTCCTGATTTATTCTGGATTATTTAGATTTTTCAATAATATACATTAAATTATTATTTCTCATTTTTTGCCATGTCTTCCTTTTTTTTTTTTTGAGGGTTTTGCTCCAGTCCAGGCTGACCTGGAATCCACTATGTAGTCCAGAGTGGCCTCCAACTCACAGCAATCCTACTACCTCTGCCTCCAAGTGCTAGGATTAAAGTCATTCACCACCATGCCCAGCCCATGCTTCCTTTTATCTTTTCTTTGTCTTTATTTTAGTAACCGAAACACTAGCACACATGGTTTTGCAGCCAGACAGCCTTCAGACTGGAGCTACCTCATTGGCTATCCCAGTGCTATGTCTTTGACTCAACTAGAGCTATACCAGCCTCTCTCCTGGGTCCCCAGCCTGTCAACATGCCCTAAAGATCATGGAGATTTGCTGGTCTTCATAATTGAGTGTGCTGGTTCCTTAAAATAAAGCCTCTCTCGCTCTTTCTTCTCTGTACTTACATGTATATAATGGGTATGTGTGTGTGCCATATATGCACCCCATTTGTTCTGTTCATTGAAGATACCAATGAACAGATTTTGGTCCATTGCTAGAATCTAAGTGTTAAATCTTTCATGGTCACGGAGTACGCATGTGTAACACACATAAACACACACCCCTTCAGACATACACAAATGCATTATTTTAGTCAGGAACTCAGATAACCCAAGATGGCAGTCTCCAGGCAGAGGAATCAGTCTGTTTGCCTCAAAATACTGTCAAACATGCATGGGTCCCCTCCTTCAGATGTCACTGTCAAGCACGCAAGCCTCACTGGCATCTGCAGCCCATAAGGAGGGACTCTGGTAACAGTGTGGCTCACCCTGAGAAGAGAAAGGCCAGCACAGCACGTTTGACACCTCAGCAATCTTTCTACTGAGCCTTTGGACCAGAGGTGGCGGGCGGCTTTCCATCATGCTGGGCAAGGTCTCCAGGTCAGAGCTCTCAGAGGCAGCTCAGACCTGTGCTGAGAGTCCCAGTGTCTCCTCTGACAGAGCTCATCACACAAGGACCGCAATGCCCAAAGCAGCTAATGTCACTTGAAGGCCTGGCATCTTAGAGACTGCCTCTTACAGTTCATCCCTTTCCCCTGTGACCACTAAGAGTGGGGTGACTTCAAAGAAAACCCCACAGAAGAGCTAAGGGTCCTTGCAAGAAAGAGAGGGCTCGGAAGAGTGAGTCACTGATGTCTTGAAAGCAGAAGGCATGGTGCAATTTACACAATAGTATGTGAGAGGCAATCTCATGACAAATATTTTTGAATTTCTAATGGAAAAAATGGCATTTCTGTTATTTATTTTTATGTATTTTTGAGTGTTAACAGATAGTTACAGTGATAATTAGCATCTTTGTATGTTTATTGAAAACCAGCACTAAGTCTGTACATTTACAGAAAAATGCCTTAGACATAGATAATAGCACAATTCCATGTTTGTGAACTGACAGTTCCCTCTAAACATAGAGTAGAAATTCAGCAATTATCACTACAGCTGTTTGTTAAATTTGACAATAGATAAATAATGACTAGAAATCAATCTTTTCATTAAAATTCAAGAAACAAAAGATATCTAAAGGAATTTCATTATTCCTTTAAGAAGTCCAGGCCACTCCTCAGGAGGCTGTGCACATACATTCTGACGCTTCCCCTGCTGTGGCTCTGTCTGTGCAGATGTGGGCTGGAGAGGCTGTTGGTCTTCCTTCTGCCACAGCTCACCATCCACCTTCCCCCACTTACTGTGTGTGCTTAGTATGCGAACATATGCACACACACATGTGGAAGTTCATTCACATACACACACAATCACACACAGAGAGATGCAGTCACACAGTCACATGCACACAAGCTCATGCACACATCCCCACATTCACTCACACACACATTCACATGTGTACACAGAAGTGTGTTCATACACATATGCTCATACACAGATAGAGGTTGATGCAAAGTGTTCACAGGATTTATTCTCTCTACTCACAGGACAAATTCCTTCTTGTCCAAGTTAACCCCACTGTCTCCAAAACAAAAGCCAGAAGCAAAACACCCATTGGCTCAGGTTTTAGATCCTAACTCACTGGGCACCCTGAACTCTGCTGTGTCTGAGAGTAGAAGGGACTATTCAATGGGCTTTTTAGCACAGATCCAAGGGCAGGAATCCCAGACAAGCCAAGCAAGGCACAGAGGACAAATAGGATTTTCCTTTTGAAGCAGAAGACTTTCTTCCTTCCCCTGTCCCTTCTACCTGTCTTAAATACTCACTTTAGATTAACAGGGGACACCTCCTCACATGAGAAAAAGGCCCTCATTTTCAGACCCATCTAGAAACATGCGAGGCACTCTCAAATGAGGCCTGAGTGCCCTATTGCCTCCAAAAGGAAGGTTGCTCAAGAAGGTTCTTATGCTGCTGATCGCCACTGGCAAAGCTCAAGGGGGGCTGTCACTGGGAAGGCCCGTCAACAAGTGGGCAGCCCGGGGCTGCCCTAGGAGAATAAAGAGAAGTGACCCTGAGGTAATCCTGCTGTGTTGTCTGCAGGTGAGTCTTTCTCTGGTCTTCGCAGAAGGCCTACTGTCCACATGAGGGTGAGAGTGGGATGGACAGACTGCCCCACATGCCTAATAGGCAGGCAATGGCCAAATGATTCTCAGAGTGTCCTGCCCAGCCTAGACGCTGGGACCACAGTGGTGCAGAGAGATGCAGCCTCAGCAGTATTTATAGAATCAATTTCTGGGCTGGAGAGATGGCTTATCAATTAAGGTGTTTGTCTACAAGGTCTAAGGACCCAGGCTTGATTCCCCAGGACCCACATAAGCCAGACGCACAAGATGGAACATGCATCTGGAGTTCATTTGCAGTGGAGAGAGGCCCTGGTCCGCCCATTCTCTCTCTTCTCTCTCAATCTCTCCCTTTCTTGCATACACTCTCTAACAAATAAATAAATAAACTTAAAAAAAAAAAAAAAGAATCAATTTCTGCAGAGGTCTCACTCACCTACCTTACTGCAGCCTCTGTCCTGAAGTCTGTCCTCTGTCCTAGGGTCCAGTTTCTGGGTGGCAAGACTTTAATTGTACCCCAGTTCCAGCTTGCTCAAGAGTCTGGGCCTACAATACACCAGCTTGGCAGTCTTCAAAAATAGAAAATAAGTTCAGGGAATGGGCGTATGTATTTGTGTTTATATAATGCAATTATATTATAAACATGTGTGCATTATAGGTCACATATATGTGTATGTATGCTATATATCACACATAATGCATGTGTATATGTATATATTCCATATGCATGCATATTATACATGTGTGTGTAATTGTGTATTTCTGTATATGTATGTATGTATATATATGTAGACATACACTAATGTGCTCACATCTTTGTGTATATGAGTATATGTTTCTATATAAATGTGTGTACGTATTCTAAGTGTACTATAACAAAGAGAATTTCCTCTTTTCTTTTTAAATGCTAAAGAGAAGACAGGCATTTAACCCACAACCAGGCTATAGATTTATACAAACACCAATTAGAAAAAGCAATTCTGAATGCTCATCTTCTGGGATGACTTTTCAGACTGGTCTTGTGGTCCCCTGCCCTACAGTGGAACACAGTCCCCAACCCTGCTGACGCTGCCATTGCTGCTCCAAGCCTTTATTCTTCCCTAGTGCTCCTAGATCATTTGCAGTCTGGCTTCATTATGGAAAAATCCTGCTGGCCTCCCTGAGTGTTTGTTCTGAGGGAAATCCCATGGGATCATTGCCCCCCCCTCAAGATCTGCTGCACAGATGGGGCACTGATGCCCATCCAGATGACCCAGAGGCAGGGCCTCTCTGGTTTGAACAGTTGTCACCAAGTGCTTCCCTGAGGTGAACTGAGTCCCCCAAGGATGTGCTGGTTGGTCACACCTGCATGTTGTCACTTTAAGGTCAGGTCATGCTGGAGGTCATGGGGCATCTATGACTCTAGGAAGACTGACGCCCTGGTAAAGGGGAAATCTGAGCAAAGATGGCATGCCAAGGGAGATTCCTTTATGACCGGCATTTTCTGCAGCTGATGGCTAAGCCAGTAAGGACAAGTGGAATTTGCAACACTGACCTCTTCTTTCCAGCCCCAGGGAGTCTAGAGGGAACAGAACTATGGTGTACTCGTTACTTGCTCAGGTATTTCCCACCAAATACCTCACAAGAAGCAACTTAAAGAAGGAAGGGTTTATTTCAGCATACAGGCCAAGGAGATGCAGTCCGTCATGGCCGGGAATGGCCTAGCAGCAGGAACATTAAGCTGAGGTGGTCCTATTGCAAACACAGGAAGCAGAGAGAGAGACACCACCAGAGAAGCAGAGAATGGAGTCAGGCTGTAACACGTCAAAGCCCGCCCCCCCCCACGCCCCTTTCTCTAACAAGGCTCCGCCTCCTAAAGGTGTCACAACCTTCCCCAACAGCGCCACCACTGCGTCCAAGTGTTCAAGTACGTGAGTCTGTGGGCGGTACTGCACCTTCAAGCCACCGCATCTGTGGTTCTAAAGCACACAGCAAAGCAATAACCCAGTCTTGTGGCACAAAAGCAGGAACAGTGGTGAGAACTTGCCCATAACCATTTTGAAGGACACCATCTTCCTATTTGTTTGTAGTGAAGAGACTGGGCTGGGGAGATAGATTAGTGGTTAAGACACT
The DNA here is from genome assembly GCF_020740685.1 of Jaculus jaculus. Taxonomy (NCBI): domain Eukaryota; kingdom Metazoa; phylum Chordata; class Mammalia; order Rodentia; family Dipodidae; genus Jaculus; species Jaculus jaculus. The sequence goes on along the minus strand of NC_059104.1, from coordinate 1,781,922 downwards.
TGCCTGCCAAGCCTAAGGACCCATGCTGACTCTCCAGGTCCCATATAAGCCGGACACATGAGGTGAAGCAAGCTCAAGGTTGCACATGTGCTCAAGATGTCCCATGCATCTGGAGTTATAATGCAGTGGCTGGAGGCCCTGACACTCCAATTCTCTCTCTCTCTCTCTCTCTTGCATTAAAAAAAGGTCAGTCTGTTGGACTTGTCTCAAAAAACAGAGAAACCATCAAAAATGAAGAGACTCAAAAAACAAAAAAAAATGAAGAGGCTCCTGTTAAACTGTGCTATTTTATCCAATGTTCAGCCACTACACGAATTGTCATTTTGAACAGTGAAATCCAGTATGCTTCATTGAAAATGGATATTTGAGAAAGCCAAACACCTGTGGCAAAGGTATGGTTAGGATCTTCCACAGCACCTTGATGGCTTTTCTTATACCAGTGCCAGGTGAGTCACAGAAACCTCTTTGCATCCCAAAGACAACATCCAGAATACAGCAGGGCAGCAGTAAAGACTTCTTCTGTATTTCTCAAGCAGAAAGCCGCCGCGACCTCAGGCAGTGGTTTCTACATACTTACGCCTGGATTGTTGCAGTTTTCATACAATGCCACCTATTTTCTTCCACTTAGGAGCCGAGGCACTCATAGCATTTTAACTCTGCCCTATGATAAGTGCTTTTTGTGAAAAGTTCACTCTCTAGACTCAAACAGGACTGTATTTCTTTGTAAAATTTTATTTTACAATTATTACACTTTTTTTTATCATCTTCATGCCACAAGATGTAAGGTCCAAAATATTTATGTTCCTGATTGTCAGGCTCCCATCTTAGAGACGGAGAAGTGAAAACAAAATAGACAACTCATTCTGTTGAATCAATACAGGCATATTATCACAGCAAGATCATAATTCAGGGCACAATGCCTGCATTTCAGAGCACAGCAAGGATGTGGGTGGGTGCGGAGAGGCACAGCAGGTGACTAAGATCAATAAAGTCGCCCAGATTTGTCTTCAGACAGCAGAGTGGGGCCTAAGGTCAACCTACAGAAGTGAGGAAAATCAGTTAAGTCTAGAGCCCATCCCTAACCCCTCACAGCTCTGGGAGAAGCTGCTTCACAGCAGACAGGAGGACAGCTCTCTGTGGCCAATACCACACTGCAAAGACCAGGATCCCTTCAGGGATGGAGCAAGTCGATTAGTGGTGGTAGCCATTTAAGGGGCCGCACACAGGGAGGCAGGACACAGGTGCCATCTCGTCCAATCTTCTCTCTCCTCCCTCTCCCCCTCCTACTCTTGCCTCCTCTCTCTCTCTTTCTCTTTCCTCTGTGCATGATGTGGACAGGACTCAATCTCTCTCTCTTTCTTTTTCCTCTGTGCATGATGTGGACAGGACTCTCTCTTTCTCTTCCTTTCTCAGCAGTGGCCTCAACATTTACTCATCCCTTTTCAGAAGCAATTCTAGAATAAAACATAAGACTTCAAGCACACACTGAGAGCAGCCCTCCACAGCATTTAGGTGCACTTGGAATGCATCACATATACCCAGAACATACGTCTCCAGAAAACACAGTGTTGAACCTAGGCCGCCATGAGGGAGGAGCAGACCCAGAACGTACAACACTGTGTTGGCTGCCTGCCAACCGGGGGTCTTCACAGCGCAGACAGGAAAGGGTCACGTCTCCACCCAGCTGCCACATCCCCCATGGGCCAGGGAGCCATACCCAAATGCCATGGTCACTGGGAGAACTCATTGGGCTGTAGAGCTCCCCTGTGTTCTTGGAAGGGCAGAAAACTGTCTGTAAATGTGGGACTGTTGCAACATTCCCAGTAGGAAGCCGTGTCTTAGATGCCTGGCTGGAATGGCAGCAAGGGAGAAAGATGTGTGGCCCAGCCTCACATCAATGACTAGGGAGCCAAAAGCCGCAGGAAGGGTTTCCCTACCTCTTCCTGAACAAGAAGCTGCCATGGCCAGCCTATGCCTGTGAGTACCGCACGATTGGTTACCCCTCTTGGCCCTCAGACTGCCACCACCTGCAGACACACCCAGCGGGATGCTAGTTGTCACCTCCAGGACCTGCAGGCGGGCTGCAGGGGCAGCCTGACACAGTGACCAGCCAAGGGAAATTTAGATGTCCGTGATCAACTATCTGTGTCAAAATAACGAGACTAGGGCTTGAGGGATGACTTAGCTGTTAAGGCGTTTGCCTGCAAAGCCAAAGGATCCAGGTTCGATTCTCCAGGACCCACATAAGCCAGATGCACAAGGGGACACATGCATCTGGAGTTCGTCTGCAGGGGCTGGATGTCCTGGCATTCCCATTCTCTCCCTCTCTCTCTCTCTTCCTCCCTCCCTCTCTTCCTCCCTCTTTCTCTCTCTCAAATAAATAAAATATGTTTAAAAAAAAAAAAACAATGACACCAGCAAAACCCAGTGACCATGCCTGTAATCCCAGAACTCAGGAGACCAAAACAGGAGGACTAGAAAATTCACAAGTTTGAGGCCAGCCTGAGCTCCATAGTGAGCCCTCACCACAAAAACGAAAGGAGGAGAGGGAGAAGATGGAAGAAGAGAAGAGAGAGGAAATGCTCACTGTTCCTTATAAGCTAGATGCCCTGGTCCCTGTCTTCATTCTCCTCCCGCCCTGGTGGCCTTTGTAGCTTCAAGATGAACCAGTTTACATGACCAGTTCTAGACGTACCTGGCATGCTGTAAGACCACGGGTGGCAGTTGTTGCTGTTTCCGTTATTAATATGCAAGCGTTTCTAAGGAGTAATAACACTTCTGGCCTATTTTCTAACCCTGCTCCCTCCTTAAATTGACCTCTAAGCCCCACCCTCTGACCTCACTCCACACACTCAGACCTCCTCCTCAGGGTGACGAGGAGGACTTTTGTTTGTTTGTTTGTCTGTTTGTTTTTCAATTATCCTTGGGAGATTTTAGAACCCGGAATATGATGGCACGGTTTTACTCCTAATGGAAGGGTCATGTACTTGTGGTTGTCTGGGCTGCTGGTAAAGGCTGCGCCCCCTGCCATCACCCCTCCTCCCTACTCCACCCCAGCCTCCCCACAGGCGGAGGGCCTGTAGCCCTGTGTCCTTCACCCGGGCTTGACCGAGCCTCCTGTGCTCACTCCGTCCTTCACTCTGGCTACAGAGCAGAGGCTGAGGACAGATGGTGACAATGACCACAAGGCCCTCAGCCCCTCTGAGCCTGACACCCTCTCCATACAAAGTGGGGTCCAGACCCAGGAGCAATGAAAGTGGAACCAGGTGCTCAGGAGAGGAGGAGCAAGCAGCTGTTAGCTTTGCTGTGCGGGTGGCCCAGCTTCGTCAGCAAGAGGCTCAGAGGTGCCCATCCCTCATGTCTGTGACCCTGGCAGCATCCAGGCTGAGGGTGGGGAGAGCAGCTTCTTGCTGCCTTGACACCAAGCTTCCCATTTACAAAGGGGACACAAGACATGATCTGACCCAGCACAAGGAAGCCAGCTCAGAAGGAGAGAGAAATTCTATGGGCCCCACAGAGGAGTCCAGAGATTCTGTGGCCACAGAAATGAGGCAACTTCTCTCAGAAGCCTCAGATAAGCCTCTTCAACCCAAAGGAACCAAGACCAACTAATGGTGATAACAAAAAAGGGCCCTGTGCTATAAAATAAGAACCCATGAGGCAGCCAGTGTGGTGGCCTGTGCCTTTAATCCCAGCACTTGGAGGGGCAGAGGTAGGAGGATGACATGAGTTTCAGAGTTTGAGGCCGCCCTGAGACTATATAGTGAATTCCAGGTCAGCCGTGTCTTGCTCCGCTGTGAATGGCTCGGACCAGGGAAAGAGGCTCCCTTACAGTAGATGCCACTGAATAAACGAGGAAAACACAGCTGTGGGCAGCACAGCAGAATGATTCATGGGCATGAACTAATGCAAGAGCATTCAATACAAGCAATACAAAAGCAGCTCATGTCCTCAGTCCCCAAACCTTCCACAAAGTGCTCCATGGTTACAAAGGGAAAAGTAAGTCATACTTTCACATTGGGAACCCTGGCATATTCCAACTGACCCAACCAGTCAAGGTTGCCATCACCAGAAGCAAAGCTCCTGGGTATTGGGCACCCCAACAGGACACCCCGAGAAGGACTATATGTCACTTCTGGGCATTCTTGCTAAAGTAAAACATCTTACATATTCATGGGGAACCATTGGCAAACCCACACTTATGGGACCCTATGAGATCATAGGCCAGGGCTCTCCGAAACTACCAGGGTCATTAAAGACAGATGCTCACCAAGGAGCTCTCCCAAGTCAGGGAAGACAGAACAACCCAGCATCCTCGATGGGATTTGGACCTGGAAAAGGACATTGGTGGGAAGATTGATAACATTTGAATGAGATGTGTACATTACTCCTTAATAGTGTATCATTGTGTATTAAAGAGAAAACTGCACCAGCCGGACACAACAGAAGTACAATGAAACAAGCATTACAGAAAGGCAGAGAAACATTGTAACTACAGTACACATGACCACAGTCAATGGACTCACCTTCCAGGAAGCTGGGTGAAGGCAAAGAAACCTTATGCTACTGTTACCACTTATCTGTGTAGGAGAGTTTGAGTTCCTTAGTCCAGCAAACCAGAAGAAATGTGGCGGGAAGGAGAAGGGCTGGCAACAAAGTTTACCAGAAGTGAAAGGAACGGAGCTCCCTGCAGCTGGAAGGGGGCCTCAGAAAGTGGGGTGCTGATGTAGCACCTCAGACCCTGGCTGTTTTGCACCAAGAATGAACCACATTGGTTTGACCCATAATGGAAATCAGGCACCCAGTCAGGATGAGTTCGATAGGTTAATGCAAGTGTATCTAGGGAACTCTAGTTGGTAGATGGGTTTGGTGGAAAAAACACAGGCTCAGAAAAAGCCCAGTGGAGGGTATGGAGAGGAGCCTGCCAGAAAGTTCTAAAAAGAAAAAAGCAGGAAGCGAAAAGGATAAAGGGCTGGTGTCCAACACACATCTTAATGAGCCAGGGCGTTTTGGATGTCAGTGCCTGGACTGAAGTTGCCTTCCGGCCTAAGCTGATGTTTTATGTCCTTTTGTGCCTGTGTCCCTGACTAGCTGCCCACAGAGTGAGGGCGATCTTGATCGCAATCTGCAGTGCTCCTTTGCAACTATTTTTCCAAACCTGAGGTTATATCCAAGTGATAAAGGGGAAAAAAAAGTAAAGAAAACAGTAAGGTTCTTGACAATGGGTGATCTTCATGACCCACTCAGGGTGGGCCACACACCAGGACATGGTCACCCACCCACAGGGCGCAGATGCTAGGCTCAGCCTCTCCCTCTGCAAAAGCCCCTTCCTCCGCAGGATCTGAGCCTGCTCACTGATGCCTCATCGTTACCTGACACAACATGCCCAATTGTGACTTCATCTGTCCCGGTTTTACACAAACTAAGGGATGTGTTTGACATCTAGACCAGCCTGGGAACATGCCCATCTGCCTGACTAGATCGGTTAGTCAGCCAGAATCTACCACCCCTTGGCAACCACTCCAAGCTTTGCACATGTATGTGGCCTGCTCCTCACACTCATCCCTACCCCAGCAGCCCCCACCTTCTCTTGCAAACTTCTGACTGCAGGCTGGATTGCCCTCCTGGGAACATCCCATGGGGTCAGGTCATTGTTCTGCTTGATGGGGTTTTTAAAAAATATTTTTATTTCTTTATTTATTTGACAGAGAGAAAGAGGGGGAGAGAGAGAGAATGGGCACGCCAGGGCCCCCAGCCACTGCAAACGAACGCCAGACGCATGTGCCACCTTGTGCATCGGGCTAACGTGGGTCCTGGGGAATCGAACCTGGGTCCTTTGGCTTTGCAGGCAAACGTCTTAACTGCTAAACCATCCCTCCAGTCCCTGCTTGGCAGTTTTAAGGGTTACATGATGAAACTATACCGGAAGGTGAAACCTTGTCAGTGGACTGGCTTATACCCCATTCAGCTGGTTGTAGGCATCAAGCCTGTCCTTGGTAGGGAGGCAGTCAGTCCTAGGATGGCACAGCCTCAGAAGCTTAACTGCCTAAAAGCAAAACACAGCGCATGGCCCCCAACAGGGACCCCGAGGGGCTCAGGGTCCGTGCAGGTCCCCATCTCAGTGCTCTAACATGGGAGGTAGTCTGTGAGGAGGGGATTGGGACAGGGGCTCTGCAAAACTACCCATGGGGCTCAGGGGCTGCTGCCTGATGACTGGGGACTAGGACCAGGAAAGCACTTCATCAGACTGGGCTGCAATGTCACCCCAGAGCCAAGTAGAGAGGTGCATGCACATCCAGGGTTGTTTCTGGGCCACTAGACTTACACCAACTTCCCTCATCTCTTTCTCCTCCCTTCCTCCTCTCTTCCCCTACTTCCTCCTCTCCCCGCCTTGTTCCCCTCCTCACTTCTTTTCCTATGCCTCCTGTTTACTCCTTCATCCTCCTTTCCTTCTCCTTCCTCTTCTTCCTCCTCCTTCTGTCTTCCTCTTCTTCTCCTGCCTACTTCTTCCCGCCTTCCTCCTTCCCTCATCCTTCTTCTGCCTTTCATCCCTCTTCTCCTCCTTCTCATCCTCTTCCTGGGAGACACCACCTAAACCACCTGCAGGCTTCCAGCCCCAGAGGCCACTGCTGATCTCCCATGAGCAGTTGCGCTGGCTAGGTGTAAGTGAGTCCTACATGGAGAACTTCTGTGACTGTGACCCTGAGCAAGGCAGAGCCAGAGGGATGGGGTCCTCTGGAGATGCCATGAAGCCACTGCAGGTTAGTGTGTAAGGAGAGACTGAGGTGTCCTGTGGGCTGCCTGCAAGGACACTGAGGAAGAAGAGCGTCCATCACTATGAAGTCATTGTGGGGACCCTGCCGGCCACAGGGCATGCAGCCCTTATAAGGAATCCACCTCTGCGGAAGAATACCGGAAGCTCACAGGAAGCTTGTTGCTGGAAAGCCTCTGCTACAGACCCTTAGCTCCCAGGCCATCTCCGGTGGTTTTAGGGGCTTTAATTTAATTAACTTTAAAAGGCCCAGAGCATATTGGTAAAATGTACTCCTTGGTCTCAACCATGGGATTATGAAGAACCTGCCCAGTTGTGGAGGAGGGGCTGACCCTTTGCACCTGGTAATTAAAATTGCTAATCACCAGCAATTATCTAGCTGAGCCTCGGAGGGGGAGAGACCGTTTGACCCGGTCCATTGCCAGGCGCTTAGCAAAGCTGGCCCCAGCCCCTGCCTATTAAGTGGCTCTAAAAGGAAATCAACAAAAGAGCCATGACATCTGCAGGACGACCCAGGCCCCAGGTCTGAGTGCGCAGGTGCTGGGCCGCCAGGCTGCCAGAGAGCGAGAGCGAGCCGGGGAAACGCACTGGTAATTAAGGGAGCTATGCTCCCTGCAAAGTTGGCAGCCCGGGTCCAGCAGCCACACCAGGCAGCCGATAATTAGGTCCCAACGTTGGGGAGAGACAAACAGGGAGGCCGCCTTTTGTCATCAAGCAGTGGACGGAGACTTTTTTTTATCTTCTTTTCTTTTTAATGAATCTTCTCCCCGCTCCAGCATTAATGAAAGACGTTATTTTAAAAAGAAGTCTGGTGAGAGGGTCTTAAGTGTGCAGCCTTTTGTGTGCAGCGAGGTAGGATGGGTTCCTACCCTCATTCCTGCAGGAGGAGGGCCTTTTCCCCACGGGGTAGGAGGGCTCACAGAAGGGACAATTATGGTCTGCTATTGGGACAGGCTGTGAGATAGTTCAGGATCCCACGGGGTGACTTTGCCGCAGTGTCTCAGATCCATCACCCCAGTTGGCAGGCTGCTCTATCAGGGAATGGTGGCATGCCCCTATAATCCAAACACTTGGGAAGTAGAAGTAGGAAGATCAGGACTTCAAAGCCAACCTCACCTACATAGCAAATTGGAGGCTAGCCTGAGCTACGGGAGGCTGTCTCCATAAAAAAGTAAAGTCCATCAATCAATCACTCTTTCCCCCTTTCCTCAAATTCACAGACAACACACTTCCTTGCCGTGGACAGACAATATGATGTAAGCTCAGAAGTGCATCCTGGTTTCACTGCTTTGTACCTAAAGCTGCAGTGAAGACGCATGAGTGAGGCAACAGAGGAATGCCTAGGCAGGCGGCCTGCAGAGAAGCCAACGTGAGTGGGTCAACAGACAGAGAACCCCACTCTGGTGTAGTGGAGCTGGGACAGGGTTGGTTGTGCACACACATCATCCACTTAACTTCAGGCGTACGTGAAAAGCATGCATTCTGAGAGAAATGTTAACATAGAACAAAATTGCCTTACCACCTTTGCTCAGCTTCCTGCCTATGCATTTGCTGGTTGGTTGTTTTGGGGGAGTATATGTGTGTGTGTGCATGTGTGTGAGAGAGAGATTGAGAGGAGAGAATCTTGCTGTGTACGGCAGGCTGGCCTTGAAACTCATAGCTGTCCCGCTGCTTCAGTCTACAGTGTTGGGATTGTAGATATGTGCCACTCTACCTGGCTTCCTGCTGACTCCCCTCCACTTCTCCCTTCTCTTGGTTAGAGAAGAAAGGCCCATGTATGGTGCTTGGGAGACACTGGGTTGGTGTGAAGCCACCACACATTCTGATCTCTAACAGAGAAGAGCCGTTAACAACTTCAGATTTTTACTGACTCCATAGAATCACTGTCAAGGGCTGACCTCTGAATTCTGCTTGGAAAGTGTGGTGGTTTGAATCCGATGTAGCTCATAAACTCATGGGTTTTGAATGCTTGGTCCCAGCTGATGGCAACTTGGAGGCTGGAACCTTGCTGAGGGAGGTGTGGGGGCGGGGAGGGGGTCTTGAGCTTTATTGGCCTCTAGCTTGCCCGTGTTGGCTCAGCTCACCCTCCTGCTGCTCTAATCTTGCTGCCGTGACAAGGAGGCAATGTTCAGCCTCTGTGCTACCATCTTTTCCCCTTGAGACTATAAGCCAAAATAAATACTTTCTTCCCATCAGCTGCTTTTGGTCGGGAATTTTGTCCAAGCAACCAGAAGGTAACTAAGAACAGAAGGATCATTAAAGGGCCCTTGTTGGAAACAGAGGATGGAAGCCAGAGATTCCTCCCCTGCTCCTCCTCGTCTCATACCCTCTGCAGAAGGATCTGAACTCTGTGAGAGTGGAGAAGCTCTGCCTTGAGTGGCACAGAAAGGGTGTATACTCACTGGCTCCTCAGAAATGGGCTGGTGACTCCATGGAAGTGCCCATACCCTCTCTGGGAAACTGGTGAGGAGTGATTCTCCCTGCCTTTTGTCCAGGCTGGAACCTTGTTGGGTTGTGTAGCCAATGCCCAGCATCTGCCTTGATCTCTTCTCCATTGCATCCTGCACCTGGGATCCTGCATTATCTTCCTAGGCCTTCGTCTCAGCCCATACTCAAGGTTTCTGGCTATTCTCCTGTCCTAGATGTCCCTCCACTCCGCCAAGCAAGTCTATGGCTGTCCTGTCTACTCATTCCCCAGTGATATCACTATACCCTTCTTCCCAGGTCTCTGCTCCAACACACAGCTCAACTCTAACCAGCATTTGAAGATTAGCCATCAGACCCTGGGGTCCCCAACATCAAGGGCTAGTGAAGTGAAAACCACACACAAAGCAGTAGCATGATGCACCTGCCTTCATTTCATTGATGCTGGCACTAACAATGCAGAGTTGATAGGCAAACCAGCCACAGTCAGAGCATAATGTCAGCTTCATGTATAAATGTGCTTGCCAGACTAGGGAGATAGTCAGTGGATAAAGCACTTGCCACACAGTGTGTCCACCTGAGATTGGATCCCCAGGCTCCGTGTAAAGCCCACATGTTATGGTGGGCATTTGTAATCCCAACATACCTAAGGCAAGAAGGGAGGCAGAGACAGGACAATCTCCTGGAATCTCACAGGACAGCTAGTCTGGAAAATACAACAGTGAACAAGAGACCCTACCTCAAACAAGGTAGAAGGCAAAGACTGACACCCAAGGTTGTCCTCTGACCTCCACAAGTGTGCCATGGCACATATATGTGCTCACACCCACACATATGAACATGCACACAGAAATACAAACACACACAAAAGAATATGCTTTCCAAAGAAGTTACTGACATAAATCATTCACTGTCAGCCCCTGACTAATGACAAGGTGGACTTCATGGATGTTAGTGTTCACTGAAGCTCAGAAGGGCTGCCTTATAAAAGACTCCACCATCACTATCTCCAAGTTATTGGTCATTTCTTACTTGGGAGCTGATATCTACACCTCATACTGCCCATCTGTCTGTGCAGGGGGTCACAAGTCAAGGATTTTCTCTACTCACCTGTTATGAAATTAGGAGTCAGTACAAAACATTTTGGGGATATAGCTCAGTCATGTAATGCTGCACTAGCCTGCACAAGGACCAGGGTTCCATGTCTGGCACTGCAAAACAGAAGAAAAACGTATCCACTACAAACCCACATGTGATGGTGTCCTGGGAAGACTGTGAGTTACCAGCTAAAGTAGCCACTCATCCACTGAACAGTTTCTCTGAAAGAAATGACTGGCAGGCAAATAGGCTTTAAACAGAACTTTGGAGAATTTCTCACAGAGGAACAGTGTGAGTCTGCTTATAAAGGGGAATGGAAGCTGGATTTGTTGTCAATGATAGAACTTGAGATTGAAAAAGTATATATATTACCCAGAACTTGACAGATTCTTAGCACCAATAGGCTCTTCTGACAAGACCAGGGTGAGGTTAATGAGTGTGATTTTTAATACCACATTACAAAATATGTCAATATTTAGACAACCTGCACAGCTTAGCATGCTGGCAAAAGAGCTCTTCAAAGTCCAAGGCAGAGCAATGGTTCTTAAGGTGACATAGTAAGAAAAGTTCACTGATGCAGTTTTAGATTCCACGTGGTCACTAACCTTTAAGAAGTTAGCACTGTGACATTTTGGAGTGGCATCAAAGAATATCTACATTTTCCAAATGCATGCCTGAGTGAAGTGGCATCTTTCTGATTCATGAACTTCAACTAGAAAAATATAGAGGAAACAGTCTGACTTCTATAACGCCAGTTGCAAAAGAGACTAGCAAAATAAGCCAATTATTTTATATGGAAAGCATCTCTCTTAACAAAAATATATGGCTTATATGCACACATTGGTTTACTGTTGTAAAACAATAAGCACTTTCTAAGGCCTCAGTGTTGGGAGCTCCTTGGGCTGGTGTGTGACCAAGCATGTAAAGCTCTGAGATCAACCTGCTGGAGAGTCACTCCCAGAGAGCCATGGCCCAGAGCCTGTGTCTGTCCACCTCTGCAGCTATCACCTTCTCTAAAGAGGAGTCAGATGGACAACCAGCAATGCAGGCACCTGTGAGCACATGGGGGCAGTCATCAAGAATGATGCATGTTGGGCTGGAGAGATGGCTTAGTGATCAAGGCACTTGCCTGCAAAGCCAAAGAACCTTGGTTCAATTCCCCAGTACCCACATAAGCAGATGCATAAGGTGGCACATACGTCTGGAGTTCATGTGCAGTGGCTGGAAGCCCTGGAGTGCCCATTCTCTCCCTCTCTCTCTCTCTCTCTCTCTTTCTCTGTCTCTCTCTGTCTCTCTCTCTCTGCCTCTTTCCCTCTCTCAAATAAGTAAAATAATTTTTTTTTTTTTTTTTGGTTTTTCAAGGTAGGGTCTCACTCTAGCTCAGGCTGGCCTGCAATATACTATGTAATCTCAGGGTGGCCTCGAATGCACACAATTCTCCTATCTCTGCCTCCCAAGTGCTGGGATTAAAGGCATGCACCACCATGCCCAACTTAAAATAATTTTTTTAATAAAGAATGATGTGTGGCTATTTCCTTCAAACTTAAGCACTCTCTCCTTGGGGGAAAGAGGGAGACTCCCAAGACTTGGGAAGTTCATAAGACTTACAAGGCTCAGGAAGTTCAGAAAGTTACAAGATTCACAAGATCCCTCCTAAGGTTTTATGTACCACAAGCAGTTGTCTGGGGTAAGGGGAGCACCCTTTCTCGTGAAGCTGACTTCAAGTTATACAGGGAGCTTGGGGGATGCCACTCTCATGAGCTGTCATCTGTGCTGGAGTGGGCTTTCTAGTGATATAGCCAGCTTTGAGTCACCCATGCTCCAGTAAATAAGCAAGTAATCTCTTACTCATGCTCCTGTAAATAATACTTCACCCAAATAAACTCACTGTTTCATGGAGCTAGCGTTGTATGGAATAGTTTCTTTAGTCTGCTGTGGGAGCCTTATCTGGGATAGATAGACATTTGTTCACATCTCCTGAGGAAAAGTCACACAACACAATTAACACCCCAAACAGGGACTAACAAACTCAAAGAAGAGTTGGGGAGGAGAGGTTGTGCAGTCCTGTTATGGGTGCTGAGACATGCTGAGGCTGATCCCCCTGAGGGCAGAAATTCCATGGAGATAATCCTGCAATAGCTGCCTTCCCCCATGTGGTAAGGGTGGTATGCCTCTTTGCTGTCATGGTAGCTGCATGCTCCCCATGATAGGTGGCAGCTGAGGCATGAGAAAGGGGCATCCTTTAGGTGGGGAAGAATCTCAGAATAACCAAGCTCCTCTATGCGGTATGGGTTTAGCATGCCTTCTTGATGAATAGGATCCACCAAGTGGGTACCAGGATGTCCCCCAAATAGCTGAGTAACTAGAGAAGAATGGCAGCCCCTCTACATATCATGTCTAAAATGAGACTGGACTGTGGCATCAGCTGGATGGCCTTTGCTGTAGGTGATGAGACATACAACTGAGGCCGAACTGTCCTCCCAGAAAGGACTTACCTGTGGAGAGGGAGGATTACAATGGGAAAAGACACGTAGATGTTATCCTTTACATTAGCTTCTGAATTGGCAGGGAACATGGGAAAGAGGGAGGATGAGATGGAACTGTTGGCTTACTGTTTCTTACAGCTAACAAGGGAAAGAGAATACAAGTGACATATGTGCCAAAGAGCCCTTCCTGGGATCCAAAACCTTGGGGCCTATGAGAAGAATCTGTCAGTGAAAAAGGAGAGAACTAGGCAGAAGTGAAAAAAGATAGCCCTTAAGTCAGAGCTTTAATGCGAAGGAGGGAAAACCTATGATTCAGCACGCAGACGGGAGCTTTAATGATGGTTAAGCACAGGAACTCACGACAATCGCGGATACTCTGCATGTGAACTGCTACTGCTGGCCAAAACTTCTAAGCAGGAACTCAAAGAGCTTCTCTCACAGCGTGTCTCATGAGGCTGTGGGACATGTAGGTGGACAAAATCAGGGTGTGTGCTGTGGAAGCAGAGATGGTAAGTGACATAAATATCCATCCCGCCTCGAGACCAAGGCTGCCCAGCCCGAGACAGTGTGCAGATGTCCATTTCAGATGGACTGGTTCCCACGGGCCATTAGAGATACTCAGTCATCACTGGCTGAGGTCCCTGCAAGTATCAATTTCTGGAGACAATAAAGGAAGAAAAGGCATGACTGAGGGAACTGGGTATGAGAGGTGGTATTTGATGCCCAGTTCAGCTGGGTAGGACTGTGTTCACAGGAAGGTTGGGAAGGAGACTGATTCAGCAGGGCCTTGGGACTTCCATGGAATGACAGGCTTTTCTGAGCCTCATGTCAGATATGATCTCTAGAAGATAGGGGAGGCGTCAGCTGACTTATAATGGCATGTAAGTAAAGTTCATGGAGAGCCAGGCAATCAAGAGAAACAGAGAAGGGCTAAGCAGACAAAAGGATAGGGTCATAGTACTCAAAGGCAAGTGTGGCAATATTTGTGTCAAACCAGAGATCATCCTAGGGGAACTAAAAACAAGCAAATGTGAATTTCTGGAAATCGTTAAAGCCTGAGCAACAGTTCACAGAAGACATGAATGATAAAACAGTGCAGGTGGAAAAGATCACACATTCTTTGGAGTGGGCAGTTATTCCACAAGAGTCTGCTACATATATTTTTTCCCCTGTAAGAAAGAATGATGGAGGCTGGGTGTGGAGGCAGAGGTAGGAGGATCGCCGTAAGTTCAAGGCCACCCTGAGACTACATGAAATCCAGGACAGCCTGAGCTACCGTGAGACCCTATCTCAAAAAAAACCAAACAAACAAAAAAACAAAACAAAACAAAAAAAGAATGATGGAGTAGAAGCTGTTCACCTAGGCTGGGACCCTTTCAGCAGCCAGATATGGCCAGTGGAGGGGCAAGGACCATGGTGCTGGCCCAGAGCCTGTCAGAACAGAGGGGATGGCTCCAGTAGTAGGCATCACAGGCTAAAGTACACTGTACTCCATGTTAGCAACACAAGCAGCTCTCCAATATGAGGAGGCCAGATGGCTCATGGGAAAACACTGTGAAGTATGGAGGGCTAGAGGGAGTGGTGTCTCCCATCCATGCACTGCTACCAACACTGGTTTCTGGCAAAGCTATTGACACAAGTGATGGGATCTTTCCATGCTACATTGGGCCTCTCTAATGTTTATTTTTCAGGACCTGCTTAGCTGCACAAGACCAATTGGCACTTGCTTGGAGCAGACAGCAGTGGGCCTTCAGAGATCCAGGCTACCCTGTGTGAAAAAGGTTTTAGGCTGAGGGGATGGCTCAGTGAGTAAAGGGGTCACCGAAGAAGCATGAGGACCTGAGTTCAGAACCCTGAACTACACATAAAATGCCTGCAACCCCAGTACTAGGGAGGTGGAAACAGGAAATCACTGGATTAACTGGCTGGCTAGCTTATCCAAATTGGTGAGCTCTAGGTGTAGCAAGAGAACCTGTCTCAAAGAATAAGATGGAGAACAACTGAGGAACCCTCTGAACATTGACCTCTAGCCTCCATACACAAATGCACACACATGTGTGCATGCACCTGCACACACGCACATACCCACATAGTACATACATACATGCACATATATCATGCAGTACACACATGCAACCAAAGAGTTTTATTATATAATGCTAACCCCAAATGTCATATACAATTGAAAAGCAACTCCTAGGAGCCCTAAATTGCTGAATGAAAATCCCAGAACCAAAACTGGGCTACTTCCCTATGAGTCATTGGCCAAAGTCCCCTGAGGTCCCACAAACCTGGTTGTATTGCAAGAATGATATGGTAAGTCCCTTTTGCTGAAGACACTGCAAGGATCAATCCAGGATTGATATAGAAGCCATGCTGGCTAGCTTTTATAGTTCTGGAAGGCTCGGTGCAGACCACTGAAGACAATTGATACAGAAATCCTGCTCAGATATGGCCTCTGTGTAATATCCTTCCAACATGTCAGACAAGATGTGCACTAGTGAAAGAGTAGCATGACTATTATGGGTGCAACCAACTGTTGTTAAGCAGATGGGTTTTCCTGTCACACTTCCTTTAAAACATTGGTAATTACCCCTGTAGATTACAGCTGGTGTCAACCTTAGCCAGTCTTGCAGAGAAAGTTCTTTCTGGCAGTAGGCAATGGTTGATGATTCATGATTCAATGGTTGATTCATAATGAGTCAAGCTCTGAAGAAGTGACTGCTATTGTGCTTCTGCTGAAGAGGCCAATGTTGAACCATAAGTAAAAGAAAATAGACACCTACATCACCCCTCCAAGGCTCAAAGAGTGTTGCAAAGTCAGGAAGGGGTCAGAACGAATGTAAGAGCCAAAGGAAGGGGTGGAGTGTTATGTAGCTATTTTGTCTGAATTGAAATCTCCCCTAAGGGAAAGAGGAAGGCTTATGAGATTCAGGAAGCTCACAAGCCTTACATGGGTCCCAAAGTTATAAGATCCACAAGGTCCCTCCCCCAGTTGTATAAGCACTATTTATTTCTAGGGCAAAGAGAGTCTCTCATGGAGCTGTGTACAAGTTGTGTAGGGAGCTCCAGGAATACAGTTTTTGTGAGCATTGCCCATGGCGAGGTGGGCTTTCTGGTGCTACGGCTGCCTTTAAGTCACCTGTGCTTCCATAAGTAGCTCTTCCATCCATGCTCCGATAAGTAACCCAACAAACTCACTGGTTCTCTAAGCTACACTTCTGCAGATGATATCTTTTGTCTGTTATCACATCCTATCAAGTTGAACAGCTGTTTATGTCTCCCCAGAAAAGGTCACACAACAAAAAGCTTCAATAAAGGACACCTAGGAGCTATGCCTCAAAACCTCTCAGCAGGATGACGTCCCGGGCTGGCTTACCTCCTACAGTAGAACCATGAACTTTGGCTGGGACCTCCCATCATGGTAGCCCAGTCTCACCTTCATTGGCACAAGTCCTTTGCAAGATTATTGTGACAGCCTATCAACTGGCCAGATAGCTCCCTGTGCAGGGTGGGACAGCTTCCTCATTCACCATCCTCTGCATGTATATGCATCAGGGATTCAGAGGATCAATAACTACATCTCTGTCTGCACATGTCCCTATACTCCCTTGTCCACCTGTTCTATCTATCTGTCTGTCTACCTACAGGTATCTATTGAATACAATCCCCTAGTTACCGAAGACACAACTCTCAATTGACACCTGGGTTAGAAGAAGGAAATGGCCTATAGTGTCACTTTCCTCTTGTGACATGCCACAGTTTTCTTTCTTGGACCATGTATATTTTTATTTTGCACATTTTACTGAGAACTTCTCTAGTTTGCCAACCAGAAAGAATTTGACCTCTGTTGCCCTGTAGGCTTCTTGTGAAGCTCGTCTTCCTCCTCCTCCTCTTCCTTCTCCTCCACTTCAGATGTTCAGACTTCTAAATCAGAACCTAGAATAAGGTATCTACATACCTCTTTGCTTCTAATGACAAGCTCCTGCCACAGGGCCACCTCAGGTCCATTCTTCCCTGTTGTTCCCCCATCTATGCCAAGTAGGTAGCAGGCTGCCTAGAGACCATGTCCCCAAGTCACATTCAAGAAGCACCAGGTGACACCTATGTGTGTCCAGACTTCTGACAAATAGCCTTCCCTACTGAATTAGTTCTCCAAGGCTAAAGAGCAGAGCTGTACAGAGCTCAGACCCTGCCCATTCTAGCTGCATCTTGGGCAGAACGTCCCAGAGCAAGCAGGGCCCTGAGAGAGAATACGCAGATGTGTCACAGCCCTGAAGAAGTGTCTCTGGATGGGCTCAGACAAGATTTAACATTGTCTAAGGACCACACAGTGGACCAGATTTGAGACAACTGTTCCCATCATCAGGCCTCATGCCCTTCTCTTCCCCATGACCCTGTGAGAGAGGCTGAATAGCAGTGACATGCCACCATTGGCCTCTCACCTCTCTACAGCAATGGTAAAAGAACATTCCTTAAATTCTTCCAACTTCTGAACAAAAAGTCTGATGTCTAAGGCCCTTGCCAGCTCCCCCTGGCTTGTAGCCCTCGCCACTCCTTACTTAGGCCATCAACCAGTGCACTTGTCTTTTCTTGGGGAAGCTGGCCATTATCTCCTCAGGAGCACAGTGACCCAAAGGCACAATTCCCAATGCACCGTTCCCTCCCCTTCATGGCATCCGTCTCCACAGGCCCTGCATGTTTTCTGGAGAGAATTGTCATGACATCCAGAATGTATCCTATGAGTCATCTAAGCTTCAGGACTTCTTCTAAGCTGTGGCAAAGCTCACTAGCAAAAAATATCACGTTAACCTCTTTTCAAGTATCTCACACTCCTATGTGAGACCCTTCACTTTGCTGTCTTGGGACCTCCAGGCTTTTCACCGTACTGGACTGAGGCGGGCCCATTGAATAATTTTCTTCCCAAGCCCCTGGCAGCCATATCAGGCTTACTGCTTTAAATAGCAGTAAGAACACAGAAAGACATCAAACACTAGCTCAAAGCACCAGAGCTGCAGTGATGAGCAAGGCCCTGTTTCCCCATGTGGAGAAACTTACACACATTCCTGGGGAAACTTGGGACCACAGGGAGGTTGGTAGCAGCTCCGCAGAGATGTGGCCACAGCCACATTGGGAGCATGTGTTCCTCTCTTATACCCCAAAGACTCTCTTTCAATGTGAGACAAGATTTCCCTTTGCAGCCCATGCTGTCCTTGAATTCTGAACCCTCCTGCCTCAGCCCCCAGGGTGCTGTGGTTAAAGGTGTGTGCCACCCCATGCAGCTTCAAGATTCTTTGTCCAGAGGAAATCTTTCTGTCATTACCATGGCTAGGGATCTCCTTCCAGCACGAGAGATGATCTCCTGGGTAAGACAGTGATTTCCATGTAGTAACGTTGCCATCCCCCTGTGGCTTCCACCTTGCACGGATGATCAGTTTCAGTTTGCCAGGTTGATCCCTTGTCCCTCAAAGGCTTGCGCTGACTCTGGAAACACTGACATTTAGACAGTGTAGCAGCTGATCCCCTATGTGGACGCCCCAGGTGTGAAGAAAGGTATGAGAAGTCAGAGCGCAGGGTAAAGTGTGTCCACACGTCCTGTCACTCACAACTCTGGTTGCTCCTAGAATCTGTGTGCTCTTTACACATACAAGAAGATCTGCTGTTTATTCTATGGTTCTCGTGCTGAGGGGTTGGTACTTTTGATCAAGAAATCTACATGGTGTGCAGCTCGAGAGATGGATTAGAGGTTAAGGCACTTGTATATGAAGTCTAAGGAGCCAGGTTCAATTCCCCAGTGCCCATGTAAGCCAGATGCACAAGGTGGTGTATGCATCTAGAGTTTGTTTGCAATGGTTCATGGCCCTGGTATGCCCATTTTCTCTATAAAGAACTGCCTCTTTCCTTCTCTCTCTCAAATAAACAAATAATTTTTTTAAAAAGAAATCTATAAGGTGGTAGACCTGACAACAAAATCACCTCTCGAGGAGAATGAGATAGACCCAGCGGGCTGTGTTCGAGGCTGGCAGTCCCACCCAAGGCTTTGACTGCGTGTCCCCAGTAGAAGCCTGGCAGGAACCGCTATGGCCCACCCCTGAGGTCTAGAATCGCACTGCTCCACATCATGCTAAACATCGAGGATGAATGCCCTTGGAGCTGTATTGGCTGGAATTAACTTCTGCCAGCAGATAGAAAGGCCTCAGCCAATGGATGTCCTAATGTCAGGCATCCAGGCTGAACCAGGAGTTGTCACAGGAGATGCCCACTCCCCAAGTGGCATCGCCAACTCCCAGAGAGAGGACCTCAGCAATAGCTATTCTTTCTTATGGGGGAGAACAGACATTCCAGTGAGCCATGCACTTCTGGACAATTCCAAGAAGCATGGGTGGCATGGTGCGAAGGCTCTAGGGCCCCAGGACTAGGGCCCCTTCTGGGCAGGCTGGAGGAAGGCGCCCTCCACTGGCTGTGCAGTCCTGTCATCTGTCATCAAGGGATACAGAGAAGTCACCCTGGGCACTGAGCAGGGAGCTAGAGGCAATTACCTGTGATTGATAGCGCTAAATATGAAACCGCATGTACCTCATCTGGGAAGCGTGGAATCAGAGGTACATTGTTAGTGGGGGAGATGAATGGAACTCGAGATAACCTTGGCAAATTAGGCCTATGTTAGCATGATGCTCTGTCAGCAAGCAGGCTATAAATTACAGACATATTGTAAGTCCATAAACTCCTCTAATGGATTGAATGACGGTGGTAATCCAGAGCAGAACATACTGCTTAACCCTTCTCAGAAGTTAGCCTCAGGCCTCAAGTATACAGCCAGCTGATATATTTTCAAGGAGTCTTTAATGCCTCCTCAAAGACCTCATGTAGCAAGACCAAATAAACACCTTGCTTTTCCTGCATTTTAAAAACAAAAGAACCCATTGGCAATTGCATTGTTTCATAGTTGTTTTAGCCCCCCACACACACATAATCATTGTAGCTGTCCCCCCGCCCCCTGCAGCAACCATGCTGAGTGTACGGAAGCCATGAGCTCCTGTGCATTTGTGGATCGTTAATAGTGAAGTGGAATTTATAAGTAAAAAGTAGGTACTGAGGGAGGCCCAGTCTGTGTGCTTCTCACTCTTTTTGGCAGAGGAAGGACACCGGTGACAGCTGATTTGGGACTGTGAAGTGAACCCCTGATTTTCTATATGTTCTCATTCAGTCGCATGTAGGAATAACTGACAAATCAGTGTTGGTCACAAGAAAACCTTAAATTCACATGGGAAAAATAAAGGTAACATGTCATTATGTGAGCTGTGTTTGACAGTAAAAAGCATTTTCTCCTTCTTATTCAAATGGAAACATCGCGGGCTGTGCCAGTGCTGCTCAAAGTATAATAGCCATATAACATGGGCATAACCACTGTACCCATTTACACAGATAGAATTTTGCAAATGAATCATCCCTAGGTATGTATACATTTTCTCTTCTACAAAGCAATGGACTGGTAAACTAAGTGTTACAAACATGCTTTATTTCCTTACCAAGTGAATGTTGTCTGAATAGACAGCATGTGATTCCAAGTAGACCATCTACAGCTACAGATGTTGTATGAGTAGATCTGAAAGAGAATTGTCTCTGGCTGCACCAGAAAGTGTCTACAGAGAAATTCTGCTGAAACAAACCATAGCATCGATGCTGCTGGGAAAGCTAATCATGACTATCACCCTACCACACATATTCCATGTCTCCTTAGGATAGTGACCTTCAGAAACTTTGAAGAAAAATGTCTGGATATCAACTGCTTCAATGTGCCCTGTGATCATTTAAGAATTGGAAAAATTTACCTTCCAAAGTCCACTTTGGGGCTGGGGAGATGGCTCAGTGGTCAAGTGCTTGCACGCAAGGATATGCATCTGAGTTTGCATCTCATAACACATGTGAACACCTGGTACAGTGGTCTACACCTGTATCCCAGTGCTGGGGAGCCAAGGATCCTCAGGGCTTGCTAGCTAGCTAGTTCAGCTGAATTGGTGAGCTCTAGGTTCAATGAGAGACCCTGTCTTGGAGTTTATGGTAAAAATACATTATGTACATATATGAAAATTTTCAACAAAAAAGTTTTGTTTTGTTTTGTTTTTTAACAAAAAAAAAAATAAGTCCAGGCTTAGTGGCACATACCGTTAATCCCAGCACTCAGGAGGCAGAGGTAGGAGGATTGCCATGAGTTCAAGGCTACCCTGAGACTACATAGTGAATTCCAGAGTGAAACCCTATCTTGAAAAAAAAAAAAAAAAAAAAGGAAAAATCAACTCCTACCAAATCAAAAAGCCAGAGTCTCAGAGGCCCCCAACACCTCAGCACTGAAGCAGACCAAAAATGAACCCAACATGGCTCAGGGAAATTTTGCAGAAGAGGGAGCGGAAAGAATGTCAGAGTCACATGTTGGGTCATGATTTGCAGAGACATTTATCATACCAATAACTGCGGGCTAACTCCACAATGCACGACCCATTTACATCAACAAGGAGGGTCCAATGGGAGGGGGTAGATCATAGATGAGCCTAAACAATGGTACCAAACTGCCTGTATTTGCTGAAAAGAAAACTAATAAATTAAATTTTTTAAAAAAGAACTGAAAATAAGAATAGTTATGTCTAAAATAAATACTGAAAGTTGTATTATTTAAAAAAAAAAAAAGGAAGGAAAAAATGGGTACAGAGCCACCGAGGAAGATATACCAACCTCCGGCCTCCATACAGACATGCACACACATACATGTGCACTCACACACATGTACTACAATGCAAAAAGCTAAAATAAATAAACTAAACTAATCTAATTCGGAAAATGATAAGTATCTGTTTTTCAACCACTTGGGCAATATATAAACTCAGCTCTCAGATCCTATCCCTTCTGTGGGAAGGCTACATCCTGTAATGAAGTTGGACCTTGAGTTTTTAAGTGAAATTATCAGTAGCTATTTCACCTAGACTTTCTAGTCAGTCCAGAAAGACTCCTGGCTCCATGGGATAGAAGTAACAGAAGTAGGTGCTTTTGATGTGGGAAAAATAGCCCTGTTTCCGGGCCCCTCCCCAGACCCTGATTCCTGGAGGACCTCGGTATCCCTGTCCCACTCCCGCTATTCGCAAGCTGGGTCTCTGCGAGCACTCGGTGGCCCTGAAGACCGATACAAACACAGCCGTGGGTACTCAAAACACTGGGCTTGTCTCAGCCTACAAGGGTCTTGTGAGGCCACAGCAGGCCCATCAACTGGCTTCACATCAAGACCTGGCATTTCCTGTCTGTTCTCAGAAACTCAGCATTTCCTCACATGGGGCTCATCTCTAAGATCCATTCTAAGGCCACATGCTGAGCAACTCCAAGGTCCCCTCACTCAAATGCTAATCTCACACTCAGCCCACCTTGCCTGCCTTGCCTCTGTGGATATCATCACGTGACCCCTATGCCAAGCTACCTGTTGCAGGTGACACCACAATGAGCCAGGGCATGACTGTCCCCACTGTGAAGTCTCTTTTGTGGGTAGCTTTCAAGTTTTATGTCCCTCAGTGAGCTTGGGCAGGGATGAGAGAAAACATGATTGTCTTGATCTTTAAGGTGAGATACTGGCTAGAAAGGCAGTCTGAAATAACTTATTTATTTATTTATTTGTTTGTTTGTTTGTTTATGTTGGTTTTTCAAGGTAGGGTCTCACTCTGGTCCAGGCTGACCTAGAATTAACTCTGTAGTCTCAGGGTGGCCTTGAACTCATGGTGATCCTTCTACCTCTGCCTCCCGAGTGCTGGGATTAAAGGCGTGCACCACCACACCCGGCTTACTTTTTAATTCTTTACTGGAAAAGAGTGCTCACTGAAGTGATAGGATCAGTCCCACTTTCACAAAGCCAGTGGTCCTCCGGCTGTGGTGGCTCCAAGGACAAGGCCTGGGGTTGGCTCTACTTTGAGGTCTCCAAAGCAACTTGTTCTTAAAATGCCCTTTGCTTGTGCTGAAAGCCAAAGCTCTGGTCTGTGTGGCCTAGATATTCATAACCTCACAGTGGCTGGTGCTACCTACACAAGACCAATATAATAGGAGGAAAAAATGTTAGAAAGAAGAAGGGGAAATAGAAGAGAGACTAGTTGGAAACAAGAAAGGATTCAGGGCTGGAGAGATGGCTTAGCAGTTAAGACACTTGCCTGCAAAGCCCAAGAACTCATGTTTAATTCTCCAGGTCCCACATAGCCAGACACACAGTGACACAAGCATGCAATGCCACACATGTGCCACAAGGGAGAACACAAATCTGGAGTTCATTCACAGCAGCTGAAGGCCCTGGAGCACCCATTCTCCCTCCCTCTCCCTCTCTCTCTCTCTCTCTCTCTCTCTCTCAAAATAAATAATAAAAGAAAAAAGGGATTCAATGGAGGGAAGGTTTGGGAGAGGGAAAATGTTGGGTGATAAAGATTATAATCATAGTATATTATTTATATTTATGTAACTTGTCAACAAAAAGTTCTTTAAGGGCCCTGCCCACCTGCATTCCAACCATAAATAGATAAATAGCCCCTTTGCTAAAGCAAGATGGCTGCCTATACCTTCCTAGCTGACAGGCCCCATAGAGTCACCAAGTTCCTTCATCTGAGTCGACCACACTGCATCATACCACACCATACAGGCCACGCAGATCCAGAGCTCTGGCTTTCAGCATAGCACCAACATTTTAACAACAAACTGCTCTTGGGGACCTCAAAGCAGAACTAACCCCAGACCTTGTCCTTGGAGCCACCACAGCCTGAGGATCACTGGCTTTGTGAAAGTGGCAACTGATCCTATTGCTTCATACAAAACACTCTTTTTCAATAAAGAATTAATTTTTTATTTTTATTTATTTATATCTTTTTGGTGTTTTGGGGTAAGGTCTCACTCTAGCCCAGGATGACCTGGAATTCAACGTGTAGTTTTAGGGTGGCCTTGAACTCACGGCAATCCTCCTACTTCTACCACCCAAGTGCTGGTACTAAAGGCATGCACCAAGTTATTTCAGAAATTCTTATTAGCCTGCTCCAGGAGTGCACATGTCCCTGCTGACCTTAAACTGCCTCCTCTCAGACAAGAGCAGGATTGCCTCACTTGGACAACCTAATGCACAAAGGCACAGATTCTGCCTTCACAAGAAAAAAGAAACTCTTAAAATGCTTTCAAATATTACATCAACAGTCAAGAAACCAGAATAAAAATGAAAGAGGATGGCCTGAGTGGAAACAGGGGTCCATAGCTAAACAGACAAAGTTGTTAGCCAGCTCACTCACAAGGTAATGATTCCTCCCATAACCTGAATAGGCCTCGGGGGGTTTGAGTGACCACGAATGCAGGACCCCAAAGCCAACCTTGAGGTCAGCATCAGCCCCGCTAAAGCTACCTGAATTCCTTCAGAATCAGTTAAAGGAATGTCATGCCTCTTGATTCAGTGGACACCCAAGGATAGACTGTGAGGTGGAGGTCTGGTGTGAACACCTGGCCCGCTAAGGTCAGGCCAGATGAAAGACCTATTCCAGCAAGTGTCCAGGGCAGAGTCATGGGGAGTAAGCAGGGCTCTAGAGCCCCAGAATGAGGTCAAGCCACCACCCCACCCCACCCCCACCGCACTGGTCACCAGAGCCTTTCCAGCACCAGCCTGGAAGTCTAAGGACTGCTAGTAGTGGAAGGAACAGGTCATGCAGATGTGCAGCCCTGCCTGGGGGTCTGAGGGCACATGGGGACCAGCCAGTGAGTTGTGAGAACAGCATCCAGAAGTGCCCATGACTGGGCCTATCATTGTACCCTATGTAGCACTGTCCCAGACAGACCACCACTCTCCCCCGCCCCCACCATCACCATGTGGCTACTAAAGGGAGACACTGAAGCTCCTGCTCTGGGTTTGCCCCGGCAAACACACTCCACAAGCTCAGCACCACCTTCTGGGCAGACCGAGTGACCACAACACCCGACCCCCACTGTTGGAACAGTACTAAAGGTCACACCTCCAAAAAGTGAGTGTGGGTGACATATGAAGAAATGGAGGCATGAGCTTGGGTGACTTGCCTAGAGCCCCAGGGAGTCTGAATGCAGGTGTCTGGCTCCTGAGCCTGTCCCCTAATGAAGTGTCTCCTGCCACTCACAGGGACAGATGCAAGGGTGAAGGGGACTGAGGAGAAGTGCCAGCCAAGGGGCTACCAGCAGTGAGGAGCTGACATTCTGCCACAGAAGAAGATGCAGGGTGTCCTGGCAAACCACAGGAACTTTCTGGAAAGGACCTGTTGCATTTATCTTCGCATTGCTAGTACAAAGCACCCAATCATAAGCAGCTTGTGGGAGAAAAGGGTTTACTTTGGCTTACAGACTTGAGGGGAAGCTCCATGATGGCAGGGGAAACATGACATGAACAGCAGGTGGACATCACCTCCTGGCCAACATCAGGTGGACAATAGCAACAGGAGAGCATGTCCAACACTGGCAAGGGAAAGCTGGCTTATAACACCAGTAAGCTGACTCCAACAATACACTCCCTCCAGGAGGCTCCAGTTCCCAAATTGTCATCAACTGGGGACCTCACATTCAGAACTCATGCATTTATGGGGGACACCTGATTCAAACCACTACAGGACCCCATTGGGTATGTTACTTGAGGCCAGCCTGGTGCTTGGAGGGAGAGATGTCACTGAGAAATAGGAAGCCAGCATTTAGTCTAGAAGCTCTGGAGGCTACAAGTCCCAGATCAAGGAGTTGGTAGATCCCTTGTAGGCTGAGGGCCACTTGCTGGTTTAGAGCTGGTGCTTTCTTACTGGGTCCTTATGCAGTGGAATGGTGCAAGGTCTTTGGGGTCATTTTTACAAGGGCACTAATCTCATTCATGGGTCCCCACCCTCATGACCTCATCTAAACTAAATCATCTTCCAGAGGCGCCCACTTCCCAACACCATCCCTCCTGCTGCTGTGCCAACTCCTGAGGACCTGGTCAACCCCTCATCCGGGCCCTGCTGGCCCCCTGCTCTTTTCACCTAGGACAGCACACTGATCAGCCCAGAGAGGAGGCGGCAACAGAAGCCAGCCCCTAGCCACATCACTGCTATAGCGAGGAACATATCCCCGACTCGGGCAGTTAACACCAGGCTTCTCTAACACCAGGACAGCAGCAGACACTACTGGGCAGGACTTTACCAGTTCCCCATGGCATTAGAGTACTGCCAAGTCTTTATCAGAAATTCATATGGCAGGACTAGGGAAATGGCTTAGCAGTTATGGCATTTGCCTGTGAAGCCTAGGGACTCAGGTTTGATTCCCCAGGACCAACGTAAGCCAGATGCACAAGGGGGCACATGTGTCTGGAGTTCATATGCAGTGGCTAGAGGCCCTGGCATGCCCATTCTCTCTTTCTATCTGTCTCTTTCTCTCCCATAAATAAATAAATAAAATATTCAAAAATATTTTTAAAAAGGAATTCATATGGCAAAGAAAGATATCTGAAAAATGGACAAACCATACCAAATGGTGATGAAATTTCACTCCCTTCAAAGCAAAATGAAATTTGAAACCTGGAAAATTTAAAAACATTTTTAGTTTAGGCTTTAATAAATTTAAATCCTTTCATTGTGTTTGGTTGGGTTTTTCTCTCCCTCAGGGCAGGTTTGTGGGGTGCAGGACTACACTGGCCATCTGCAGAGGACTTCTTGGTGTAACCACATGACCTCTTTCTCGTGCAAAAGGCAAGCAGGGGCTGGAGAGATGGCCTAGCAATTAAGGCACTTGCCTACAAAGCCTAAGGATTCAGGTTTGATTCTTCAGAACCCAGGTAAGCCAGATGCACAAGGTGGTTCATGCATCTGGAGTTTGTTTGCAGTGGCTGGAGGCCCTGATACACCCATTCTCCCTCTCCCCCCCCCACCTCTCTCTCATAAATAAAATATTTTTTAAAGGCAAGCAGCACACAGAAAGAGAGAGAACATTTGCCTTTCAAGGGCCACATCTGTGTCCACCTCAGTTCCTACCCAAAATCAATTTTTAAATTGCATTGGATTATTCCAAATAAAGGTGAGTGGGAGAAAGTGAATGGAACCATCTGTGGCCTTTCCACTCACATGAGAGGAGGACTGTGTGCCAGGCAGCACAGTCCTCTGGCCTCTGGGTTTCTGCAGCTTCAGCATCCCAGGCCCTGCAGAGTTGAGTGACAAGAGCAAGAGCCAGGCCAGCGAAGCCCACTCTCCATGCAAGTCCCGACACACGGCCTTGGCCTGCCCTCTGCTAAGCTTTGGGCACCAGTGTGGTCTCCAGATGAAATTACCCTGGATTCCCCATGCCAGTGGAAGCCACGTGCTTTGCTCTTCGTTCTTAATGGCTTCTTCACTACAAAGCCCCAATTGAATGGCCATCTCCAAGACAAGGAATTAAATCTACCTAGTGTAAATCGATCACAAGGAAATCAAAACCAAAGGCTGGGTTGTTTTTTGCAGATCACTCTGTGCAAAAGAAGTTTGCATGCAGCCCCTCAACCACCTGGAGTCCAAACAGCCCTGTGTTCCAAGGTCAGGCACACTAATGGGTGAAGGGCTTTGGTGAGCAGAGGTTAAGGACTAGATCTATCACAATGGAATTACAGTGTCCCTCCCCCAGAGCAGCTAGATAGAGCAGAAGATTCCAGAATAGAGAAACAACCTTGTGAGTAACAGTGGCAGCAGGGCATACAGAAGAAAGCCACAGGGCATGTTTAGTCAGTCGGGTGCTGGTGTCCTGAGGAGCAGCCTTCCTCCTTGTCTTTAAGCTCAGCCGCGCAAGCACCCAGGGAATTCCCCCAGCAAACACAGCAAGCAGCACCCGCTGCCTTTAGACCTGCCCACAACCCCTCCCCCCCCATGCACCCAGAGACCATTTCTTAAATCAATTCCTTCTTCAACATCAATAGCTATCCCATTATTAACACACTATCCTTCCTCAAAGCATGTAATTTTTTTGAGAGGACCCAAACAAATGTAATGTTTCAAGCAATGGAAGAAGAACTCACTAATGGTCAAACTTCAACCACCCGAACCAGTAGGAAGGTAGCTCTGTGCCTTGAGATTTCAAGGAGCTGTGTACTGTGTCGACATCTATGGTTGGTTCTGTGAACTGCACAGTCCCCACAGAGCTGCCCAGCAGAAGCCAGGGGCAGAGAGCAGATCTCACTCCCGTACTTCTAAACACCAGTATTCCAAGTAGGCTCTCTATTCCAAGGCTGCAGGGTAACTTTTATCTGCACTATTGCAGGAATAGTTTTTTGGGCAATTGAGAAAGACAGGGTGGTGCCATGCAAGGATTGGACTGGGAAGGGAGGAGCGGCAGACCCAAGAACTCTTCCAGGTCTCAGCTTTGTCTTAGCAGGGCAACCAGTAGAACTAGCACCTAATATTCACTAGTGGCCCAACAGTGAGAGCAGACCTCCCCAGACTTCGCTGTGGAACATCTGAAGGACAGTCAGAGATTGTTAAAAGTCTACCCCTTCTCTGTAACCATGGGGCTCAAGGACTTTGCCTCATTGAGGGTCAAAAAGACTGCGGAATAATTGATGTCTACGCCCACAATGCACGACCCACAATCCCCAACGAGGAGGGTCCCTTCAGAGTGGGGAGGACAGGGAGGAGGCTAGGAATGGCACCAACATGGCTGTTTACACACTGAGCATGTACATAACCAATAAAGAAATAAAAAGCCAGAAGTCAAAATCTTATTTTGTAAGAAGTTTTAGAAAATCTTAGATGTTTGCATTGCTACAGTTGTCCATAAATAATAAACCATGTAATTATTACAGGTATATGCTAAATAAAAGGAGAAGCTGATGAGGAAAAAAAAAGACTGGGGAGGCCCAGAAGAGTGGGAATGAAGGGATGGAGACAGGGGCCAAAAGAAAAAGGAAAAGGAAAGTGTATGTGGCATAGGCACGTGTTTGTGACTATGTGTGTGTGCATGTGTGTGTTTGTCTATGTGTCTGTCTATTGTGTAACAGATAACTGGATCTATTTGCTTTGAAAATAAGGACTTTGGGGCTGGAGAGATGGCTTAGTGGTTAAGACATTTGCCTGCAAAGCCAGAGGACCCAGGTTCAATTCCCCAGTACCCACATAAGCCAGATGCACAAGGGGACACATGCATCGAGTTTGTTTGCAGTGGCTAGAAGTTCTGGCATGCCCATTCTCTCTCTGTTTGTCTCCTCTCTCTAGCTCTATCTCTCTCTCTCTCTCTCTCTCTCTCTAACTCTCCTTGCAAATAAATAAAAGAAACAGAAAAAGAAAATTTAAAAAAGAAAAGAAGAAAATAGAGAGGACTTCCGGCCAAAATGGCGACCGCCTAGCTGCACTGCAAATCCCGGAGAAAGAAAGATAGATATAGATCCTAAGGAGAGAGCCACCCCATCATACCTCAGAAGGACCCTGGCTGAAACTAAGAAAAACTGGTGAAACAAGCAAGGGTGCTGTTTTCCTGATGAACCGGGTACCAGCACAAGGGGGAAGGAGACCAACACAGAGAAAAATCAACTCCTACCAAATCAGAGAGCCAGAGCCTCAGAGGCCCCCAACGCCTCATCACTGAAACAGACCAAAAATGAACCCAACATGGCTCAGGGAAATTTTGCGGAAGAGGGGGCAGAAAGAATGTCAGAGCCACATGTTGGGTCATGATATGCAGAGACATTTATCTTACCCATAACTGTGGACTAACTCCACAATGTACGACCCATATACCTCAACAAGGAGGGGTCAATGGGGAGGGGATAGGTCACGGCTTAGCCTAATAATGGTACCAAACTGACTGTATTTGCTGAATACAGTCACTAATTAATAACAATTTTTTAATTGAGAAAAAAAGAAAGTAATGGGATGGTATTATGATCAAAATATATTATGTACATGTGAGAAAATTGTCAATAAAAAAGCCTTAAGAAAAAGAAAATAAGGACTTTGAAAAGTATGTTCTTCCTGGGGGAATAATGATTTCTGTGCTTTAAAAACTGACACAAGTTTTGACATTTCTCCTCAAATGATTTCAGACATGCATATATACATACATACATACATACATACATACATACATACATACTCGGTGTAAAGAAGAAGGATTCCCCCAGTGTAAAATGAAGTTTCAGAACCAGCTGATGTGCTTCCAAGTCCCTTTCAGCTAGTGACATGTGGCCTCGCACACACACCGCGCTGCTCCTTAGTGGTGTGAGCTTCTGTTCTGAGTTTTAAGGAACCTTGACTAAAATGTACACTGTGAGGCTAAGTGTAAACAAGTGACATGCCCATATGGGTGACAAAAATGAGCAGGTGAGAGATCATTAACTGCTCATTAGCTGCGTGTTGTCATGTTAACTATGGGGTATAGCACCAATTTTCTCTTCTTTGTCACTGCCAACACTATCACCCTTTACAGAGCAGGCCTGCAATGTGAGGCCACAAGTATGTTCTGGAAGCTCTGCTCTGGGGCCGCCCCAGGGTTTCGCTTCCTTGGTTACCAGGCCCCTCACCGCGGCTGCCCAGGGCCTGGGAGCTGGCTCGGGGACTGGTCAGGTGCCAGGAGAGAACAAAACCCTCGCTGTCCACTTATCCGCAGCTTCCAGTGCTACTGTGTGGATGGAGGAATTAAAGCTGTCTTGGCCTTCACTCATGGGTTTTGTTTGTTTGTTTTTTGTGAATGCATGTGTAGTTGTGGGCATGTGTACATATTTGTATGTATGTGGGGTACATGTGTGTGTGATGCTCATATGTGTTTGCATATGTAGAGGCCAGAAGCCAGCATTAAGTATCTTCTTCAGTCCCTTTCTGCCTTATTGTTTTAATATTTTATTTTTATTTATGTATTTATTTATTTATTCATGTGACAGAGAAAGAGGGAGAGAGAATGGGCATGTGAGGGCCTCCAGCCACTGCAAACAAACTCCAGACACATGCACCCCCTTGTGCATCTGACTAACATGGGTCCTGGGGAATCAAGCTTGGGTCCTCTGGCTTTGCAGGCAAACGCCTAAACTGCTAAGCCATCCTTCCAGCCCTCCACCTTATTTTTTGAGACAGGGTCTCTCATGGAACCCAAAGCTCACCAATTCAGGTAAACTAGCTAGCCATGAAGCCCAGGGATCCTATCTCCGCTTCTCCAGCCCCGGGATTACACACACACACACACACACACACACACACACACACACACACAGCCACCCTTGGCTTTTACATGGGAACTGGGGATCTAAATTTGGGTCCTCATGCTTATAAATCAAGCATTTTACCAACTTACCCATCTCCCTAGCCCCCAGAAGCCCCACTCTTCTTTGTCTCATCACTGTAGACCTGACACCATGAGCAGACATGTGCCCTACAGAGAACATGTGTGGCAATGGAGCTCTAGCCGCTGGGCTTTATCAGCACGGGTCTCACAGTCTCTTGGACCCTTTCTTCCTTTCTTTCTTTCTTTCTTTCTTTCTTTCTTTCTTTCTTTCTTTCTTTCTTTCTTTCTTTCTTTCTTTTTATGAGAGAGCATCAGAGAGAGAACTGACATGCCAGAGCCTCCAGCCACTGCAAACTCCGGACACTTGCACCACCTTATGTGCATGCACCACCTTTGCACTTGCATCGCCACGTGCGTCTGGCTTACGTGGGACACATTTGACCTGGCATGTCAAATATGGGTTCTTAGGTTTTTCAGGCAGGTACCTTAACCACTAAGCCATCTCTCTGCCCCTCTTGAATTCTTTAAAAATAAAACTGGACTTCAGCTCTCTTTAAATGTGCGTGTGTGTATGTGTGTGTGTGTGTGTGTGTGTGTGTGTGTGTGTATTCATGTACGTATGTGGGTAAATGCCAGAGGATAACATTGAGCACCATTCCTCACACAATAGCTATCTACCTCCTTTGAGACAGGTCTCTCATTGCTCTGGGAGCACACTGATTTAGCTAAGCTGTCTGGTGAGCCTCAGGGATCCTCTCTGCCTCCCCAGCACAGGGTACACAAGCATGCCACCACACCCTGAAATTTTACTTGGGTTCTTGGGATCAAACTCAGATCCCTGTGCTTGCGAGGCATGTGGCTGAGCCATCTCTCCAGCCCCTCAAGCTCTGAAAATAGAACCCTTCTCTGTAGCAACATGTTTTGAGAAAAGTCTGAATAAACATTTTTTGAGGCAATTTTACATCAACACCCTGTTCTTTCTCCCTCCTACTTTCCCATGACGATTAACTTCTCTAGCAATGTCTTTCCTTTCAGCAGAAGGTAACCACCCTCACCCAACTGCTCATGGGTGCATTTGATAGCCACAGGCCACATGCCGTGCCTTGGTCTGGATGGTAGTGCCATGAGGCCTACTGACACCATAGCCTATACAAGGACACTGATATCCACACAGCACCATCATCGCACACAGCACATCCTCAAGGTACATCCCAGCCTTGACTGCACTTTACTTTGTCACAATCCCTCCCGGCACCATTGGATTCCTTCTTCAAATCAAGAAGCTGCCACAGACAGCGTCCAAGGTCACAGTTGGTCCCAGCCACTGCACAAGTGCCCACCAGGCTTTCAGGCCACCAGTGTCCTTCACAGCTCTGACACTCAGCAGCGCTGCACTGACCAGCCACAGCAGTCAGTCAGATTGCAGGAAAACTGACAACCTGTCTTGTGTCCAACAGTGAGTAGCCCTGACCCTCTCTGGAAACAAGCTACATGAGAGAGAAGGGAAAATGAGTGAGTGAATTAATGCAGAAATGCATTCAGGAGAGTTCCTTACTTAGCAAACCTTGCACTGTTGCTTCCCGAGGAGAAGTGCATGTCCCTTGGTGTATCTCCATCACCAACCCTTTGAGGCCCAGGAGAGGGATTCGTGGGGTACAGAACTACTGGGGCCTTTAAGGTCCAGGGTGATGTCCCTACAGTGACCTTGGGCTGGTCTTCCCAGACTCCCTGTGGACCCTGTCTGGATGGGACAGGCTGTTGGCCATACCCCAGGGTGATCTCAGAGAGACACCCCAGCCTCCTGCCGTTGAAGCATCAAAGGACACCTCCAGGATTCCTCTGTAGGGCTCCAGAGCAGTGTGTCTGACATGTGCTCATCCAGGTGCTCTATTTTAAAGCTTTCTAAGACAAAAGTGAGGAAGACAATTGCACAGATCACAGGGACCAGAGCAAGGAGCGCGGAGAGAAAGAGATGCTCAGAGCCCAGAACAATGGGTTGCAAATGGCGCAGCAAACAACAGCACGGCTTCCAGCTCCTGGAACGCGAACACCTGAATCCGTTCTCATGCCTGATTAAACACCAACAAGTACACCCGGGCAGGAAGATTATCAGTTGTAATATGTCTTCCCCAGAAGCAGCATCTTAACCACTGTTTGTATACTTCTCCAATTACATTCCTTTAATTCTTTCATTTAGAAAACAGTTTACATTCTAATAGCTGGCGTCACTACTGTTTTTAAAACAATCGGGTACATGTATATTGCCAAATTATGGGTCTGCAGGATAGTCTTGTGAGTGGAGACAATGCAGATGGGCTTCGAGAGCGCTCTTTGGGGTCTGGTGACCTGAGGACCTCATGACATCATGGCTTTCTGATGGTCCGACACCTCCCCCTGGGTTGAAACAACCTTCTCCAGTGTTTTGGAAGTAAACATTTGTTCCACAGTCTTGGAAGCCAGACACAGCCCCGGAGGGCCACATAATGGATATTCTGTGGACTTGGTCAGTGCTCCAAAGTCCATTGCATATCCACTCTATAGCAAGCTGCAAAACCCTGTCACCCACCCAGCTCAGCATCCTCAAGCCCTTGGCAGGTCCATCAACAAACAGCACAAGCCCATCGGAGCATGAGCCCATCACCATGTTCCTCACAGGGACAAGGATCAGAAAATCCAGGTGGGGGCAGGGCATGAGCCCCAGAGAGGTGAGAGTGGATAGGAGTTGCCACCAGAAACAGAGCAGGCCAGATTTGGCTGTTGGGTAGAGGGACCAGACTTGGGGGCAGGCTCACGTGGTAGGCTAGAGTAGCCTAGCAAGCATGTAAGGTGGGCAGGGTCTTGACAGAAAGCACACCACCACCAGCAATGCTGCTCCTAAAGCTGCCACCGAGGGGTCTGGGCAAGAAGAGTGTCCCTGTCAAAGCCAACTTCAAGGCCAATGACTTAATGCCCAGGAATCTAAGGCCTTTATGAAGGGACAAGTTTATATCCAGGCTTCAAAACCCCAATTTGAAACCTTAGAAAGAACAGCAACAGCTCCACAATGAAGTCACCATTCCTGTGTCCCCAGCACTGCCTCACTTAATGTGAAGAAAAGGAGGCAGGAGTCTCACCCCAAGGGGACACATGTGGAGGGGACCTTTGAAGAAGGTAAGGGCCCCCCAGCACAGGCCCCATGGCTTCTCTGAGCACATGAGATACAGGAGGGCTTCAGTCTGCAAGCTGGGACTGCATCAGGAAATGCTCATCTGCCAATATGCCTGCCCATGCATGGATGGTAGAACCATGGCACCAAAGGCTCCAACTCTCCCCCTGTGTCCTCCCATTCGGGCCCAGGGCTCTGTCCCACCTCATGGCTGGGCAGGCCATGCATTTGCACTGCAGAACAGCAGAGGCAGGGGTCATGGCTCGGCTGAGGCTTGCCCATGTGCATCCAGTAGCTGCTGTGAGAACACATCCGAGCCAGCCTCAAGGGACAGACACATGTCCAAGCCAACCCTGTCACCCCAACTGAGAGCCAGTAATGTCCAGAGGGAATGAGAAGAGCCAAGTGAACTGAGCCTAACCTCACACCACCATGCTGAGCCCACTGAGATGAGCCACAGGAGTCAAGGGGAATCCACGCTTGCTGCTCTCAGCACTGAGCTCGGGATCTTTGCTCTGTAGCATTAGGGTAGAAACATAAATCACACCATGGGAACGGTTGTCCTTGGTCACCAACTGTGGCTGTTTGAATGTGGAATGTCCCCCACAGCCTCATGAGTTTGTGATAAAGCCTCATACTCAATCCCCAGCTCGTGGAGCCTTTGTGGGGTGGAGCCTTGCTGGAGGAAGTGTGTCAGCTGGGGCAGGCCTCGAGGTCTAAGTTCACTGGCTCACTCACTCTTGTCTCTTGCCGCTGCTGTCTCCCTTCTGCTGACATAGGAAGACGTGACCAAGACTTCCTGATCCTGCCATGCTTTCCCCAACATGTTGAAATCAACTATCCCACCATCAGCTGCTCTTGGTCAGGTGTTTTGTGCCAGCAACAAGAAGGACACTGGAACTCAGGCACTAAGTGGCATGTTCAGACCACCCACCGTATTGCCGCACATCAGGCAATCTGACCACACCAAAGTACTGACCACAGAGTACACAGTCCCCCGAAGGGCCCCCAGATGTGGAAACATCTCCCAAAGGCATGTCCTGAAGCAGGAACAGACTTCTATTTGAGGGAAGCTGTCTGCCGTGACGCTGGCCAGACACTCCCAGGAGTCAGCTGGTGGCAGGACTTGAGTGGAGGCTCTGAAGTCCCTTCCTGATGCAGTTCCCCTGCTTGACTTCTCCAGAGTGAGCATACACTGTCAGTTATTTATAAAAGCAACAAAACGCTCTAAGACTCTGTCAGGGTCAAACATCAGACATCAAACATGCCTTTTTTGAACTTTTCTGAATTCCTACGTTTCCAAACATCCGTTTATTGAAAAAATAGTCATAAACAGTATGGTGGCAAGAGCCTGTGATCCCAGCACTTGGGAGGTGGAGACAGGATGATTATGGTTCAAAGTCATCCTCAGCTTCATATAGCAAGTTTGAGGTCAACCTGGGCTTTATGATACCCTATCTCAAAAAAAACCCCAAAAACTTTTAATAATTTAATAACTAAAATTTTTAATAATATAAGGGAAAAGCCATAGCAGGTGTTTGTATCTTTCCCCTGGAACTGCCTTACAATATGCAGGGATCACATTTCTAGGGACACATGACAGAATCTCTACCCAGGGTACATCAATGAGGAACCCCACCCACCCACAGTCAGTTATGTAAGCGAATTAAAGTCTGCATTCAAAGAATGCCGTGTCCATAGACCGACGGATTTGCTAAATTCCTTTCTGGCTTCACACAGCATGACAATAATGCAAAGGGGAAGATTATATAATTCTTGCTAAAAAGACAAAGTAAGCTTCGGGGACCCAGCTAGCTCAGTGCCTCCACAGAGGAGCGGCAGAGCCCTGTGACTGAGCCGTTCAGAGGTCCTCTCTGTTCTTGACTCTGGGCAGAACCTGTGACTTGTCTGATCAGTGGGAGGTTACACCATGTGATGCTGCAAAGTCTGTCTGTGATGGGTGTGCCTTGTGAACCTGCTGCTCAGCCCCAAGGAGCTTACTGCTCTCTTCAGGATTTTGGGTGGTCTTTATAGGGTTTCATCCTGGACAAACCCAGGCCTGGCTCCTCAGTGCTTCTTCTTGGCTAGACCCAAATAACAAGTCCTTTTAGGTAGAGGGATACCCTTCCATGGCAGGGGCAGATGTCCGACTTCCTGGACTGGCTGTAGATAGTGAGCCAGTGCCCCACCACTTCAAGGCCACGGGTCATGTCTGCAGCTGTGAATTTAGTTTCTCATGCTGAGCCACAGCCTGGAAAGCTAATCTGGGCCACAGTCCTGGGTCCCATTAAGATCCTTAGCTCAGTGGGGCTTGGATCATCATGACACACACCTGCAATGTCCTCTATGCACTGTGTCTTTATGGACACCCCAAAACTTGAACAACCCTCTTACTATTTGATGTTGATCAGTTACCATGACACCTGCCAAGGTATCCCACAGGTGCCTTCAAGGCCCCATGTCAATAAAAGAGCAGAGGAAGGATTGTTAGCAGGCAGTATATCTTGGAATACATGCTGGGTCTCAAGGAAACTATTGGTTTTGACTGACTAGGCTCATCTCCTGCCCTTCTGTCACATTCATAGCCAAGCTGTTCTATGGTTACCAGAAACTATGAGAGATATGCTTCATGAAAGGCTCTTAGAGGGAAGGCCCACAGGGAATGTGCATTAGCTAACAGCTCCATACAGAGGCAGGGCCCCAGCTCACTTCCGGGTGGTGATGTCACAGGTCCCTGACATTCCACGTGTCCTGGAGACCAAGGCCAAGGAAGCCGAACCCATCTAGGGGAGGGCCTCGCCTACAGCTGGACGTGAGCATGGCAGTGGCCAGGGCAGTGAGGGCCTTCTCTGTCTTCCTGCTGTGCTGCTGGCAGGGAGCTGAGCTCCATCTGATCAATGAATCTTCAGGTAGGTCCCATGGAAAGACAAAAAGAGCAAGCCCAAACCCCACAAGGTAGTCTTCATCTCCCTGGGCCCTCTTTCCAGCTTGTTTTCACACACACATGCACAAGCATGCACGCACACACGTTTTTTATGTTGGGACTAGTTAACACTGTCCCAGATGTCTCACCACTTGGTGTGAAACAGTTTCTTGTTAAAGGAGAAAGGCACTGTGCTTACATACCCACGATGTCATGATCACATACCAGATTGGTTTCACCCCTAATATCAGTAAAAAGAACAGTAATTCTTGGCCTTGTTAAAGATGATGAGGTGCTGAGGACAGAAACTACAGTGGAACTATAGCAGGGATGTGGTTCATGTCCAAATAGAGGACCAAGTGAACCTACAGCCAAGGACCAGGCAGAGTGGTGAACACAAGTTCCTAGTAGATAGGATCTTTGCTGACTGACCTAAGAGGACTCTGCTGTAGGCTGAAAACGATCAGCTATCATGGTGGGGGAATGGTGCTGGCCAGGTATTACAGTTGATAAGTTGACCTGACTTATAGGACACCTGCTCAAACTGCGAAGGCCACACCATGGCCAGGTCAGGCAAGAGCCTGATCAGAACGATGCCTCAAAGGGGCCTGGCTAGACACAGACCAAGGAATCCTTGTCTTTGAACAGTAATGTCAATTTGTGACTCTGTGGAGGGCATTTACTGGTTTGCATATTCATTATTTCTATGAAAAGATGAAGGGGAACAAAGATGAAAAGTTAGATGGCAGCCCCAGAGCCCAGTGGGCACCATGGAGAGATCCCTCAACACCAGGCTGAAAGCTCTCTGGCTGGTCAGTGCAGATATGAGTGGCCAGCAAGTGTGGGTATTGTAGTTACCTTCTCGTTGCTGGGACAAAACATCCAACCAAAGCAACTTATGACAAGGAAGGGCTTATTTCAGCCTCTGGTGCCGACCCATTCCATCATGGCTGGGAAAGCGTGGCAGAGCCAGCAGCTGAGTGTCTCATCACAGCAGCAGGGGAAGGAAGTCATCTGAGTGAGCCAGCCCTGATACCAAGTAGGCGGACCCCAAGGTCAGCCCCCACTGTCATAGCTTCTCCAGCAAGGCTCCACAACTTTCCCAAATTACAACCAGCTGGGGAATCAGGTATGCCAAATATATGAAGCCATGAGAGACATTTTGCATTCAAACAACCACAGTGGGTGTGGCCTCGAGGGTGGGAGTGGCCTCCAACAAGCTGCCTGGTGTTCTTGGCAATGGTGTAAATATCAGCATATGAGTCCTGGCTGTGCCCAGAGCAGTTCATAGTAGGCCGCTTCTGTGTCCCAGACTTATGCTGATGGTTCCCAAGGATCTGAGCATCAGGCTTCAGGCCTCAGCAGCACCATGTCAAGAGGGAGAGGAAAAACAGACAGCTGGGGCCTTAAAGCCAGGCCCAAGGGAACCAGGACATCAAGGTCCAGTTCAGCTTCAGGATCAGTAATAAAGTAGAAAGAAAAATGAAGTTCACCAAAAGTTCAAGAAGAGAAAGAGTGAAGAGGAAGAAGGAAAGGGGAGGGAAGGAAGAGATAGTTGGGGAAGAGGAAAGAGAAATCTGTAAGTATATACTATAGCTTCCCCCTGAAAAACAAGTTCATCTTAATAGTCGCATCCTCTTTTGATCAAAGATAAGCAAAACATGGCTGGAGGGAGGACTTAGCAGTTAAGGTGCTTACCTGCAAATCCAAAGACCCAAGTTTGATTCTCCAGGACCCACATTAGCCAGATGCACAAGGTCTGGAGTTCGTTTGTAGTGGCTGGAAACCCTGGTGCACCCATTCTCTCCCTCTCTCTCTCTCCCTCTTTCTTTCTCTGTCAAATAAATAAATAAAAATAAAATATTTTTAAAAGATAAGCAAAAATAAATTATTCCTCAGCACAAATCCTATCTCACTTGATTTGACTTGCTTTTTTATTTTTATTTGTTTATTTATTAGAGAGAGAAAGGGCATGCCAGAGCCTCTAGCCACTGCAAAGGAACTCCAGACACATGTACCACCATATGCATCTAGCTTACATGGGTTCTGGGGATTTGAACCCGGGCCTTAGGCTTTGCAGGCAAAAAAGCCTTAACCACTAAGCCATATCTCCAGCTACAATGACCTGCTTTTTTTGCACAAGTTCAGCAAGAATGATGGTTGACCTTGACCTTGTTATCTGAATGTGCTTTGATGGGACTTTTCATAGGGAATCTCTAATCTGGCTTTTCTACATCTCTGGGTGCTGAGCACTGCCAACCAAGGGGTTCATTATGGGACTTGGTGATGTGGTCAAACTCTTCTCTTCTGGCAAGGTTTCTAAGCTGTCTTGAAATAACCTTCCTTCCATTCTCAAGGCTTAAAGCCCTGGGAGACAGAACAACTGACCCAGACAGTCAGCCTGGGTTCTTTAAACTGCTCACTTCTGATTCTAGCCATCTCAACTTGGATAGTACAGTCAATGCCTAAAGACATGACTGGTATTTTCCATACTGTTCTGTGAATAGGAGAATAGAATCTCATTAAGCTCATGCAAATAATTGCCCAGCCATGAAAATAAGAGTTGAGGGCTGAAGAAATGGCTTAGTGATTAAGGCACTTGCCTGCAAAGCCAAAGGACCCAGGTTTGATTCCTCAGGACCCACATAAGCCCAATGCACAAGGGGCTGCACATATCTGGAGTTCATTTGCAGCAGCTGGAGGCCCTGGCACACTCATTCTTTTTCCCTCTCTCTCCCTGTCTATTTCTCTGTCTCTCTCAAATAAATAAAGAAAAATTTAAAAAAATATTTTTTAAAAAATAAAATAAGAGTTGACAGTTTCTAGAGGGATCAGGTGGGAAGAAGACTATAACTTTTTTATTTCAGTTTATGAAAGTATAATTACCAAGTGTATTTATAATAATGTATTGAGTTTTTGAATGGGGAAAACAAAACATGATGGCACTAGCCATGTGTCAGACACTATAAAACTATAGTCTCCCTTGACCCCCATTCTGCATGACCTTGGTCTGGTAGTTTTAAGGACCCACCTACTTCTTCCTCGGGGTCTGGAAAGGATTGCAGCCCACTGTTGTGATTTTAGACTACTGCAACCCTGAACTCCCTCTCCTTGTTGGAGTTTCCTGTGACTCTTCTCCAAGATGGGGAACTTGGGACTGGAGCTGAGTGCTCACACTTTGGAGAAAGCAACAGAGCAGAACAGTCATTGTCTGCAAAGGACAAAAGGCTCAGAAAAGACCTACCGGGAGCCCAGCATTCTGCAATGGGCAGGGAAATGTGATTGCACATCACCACAGCATACAGCTTGATGACAGTTACTGAAATTGCAGCTGACCACATCTACCTGGACATATCATG
This sequence comes from Jaculus jaculus, assembly GCF_020740685.1. Classification (NCBI taxonomy): domain Eukaryota; kingdom Metazoa; phylum Chordata; class Mammalia; order Rodentia; family Dipodidae; genus Jaculus; species Jaculus jaculus. Next base: position 1,741,505 of record NC_059104.1, on the reverse strand, counting down.
GATGGCAAATACCTGGTAAACCTCTCTCTAGGAATTTTCTACAACATCTCAAACGCATACTACACATCCACACAGATACAGTACAAAGCAAATTAAACATCACTTCTTATTTCACAAAGCTTCCCATATAACTTAACATAACAAATAAGCCAATTAATTTAACATCTGTCTTTTCACAAGATGACAGAACAAATCCTTTGAGACTTTCCAGAGGCCTTCTGGGAGATCTTAAAGCTAACATAAGGTCAAAAAGACTTCATTTAAAATTTAATTTGGGGAAGTGTTAAAGATGTCAGAGGCTTTAAACACTTGAATAAATGAGATCACAGGTTACCATGAAACAACGCTTTAGTTATACATTTACCCAACTGACAATAGATTTTATAGGCGAACAGAGGAAGTAACATACTTGTTAAAGATGGGGGGAAAAAAATCCCTTAGCTCTCTCAATATTGAGAGGACTCTGCTTTTTTAAATAATAAGAAACATGACAAAGACAACATGGAGGACAGGAAATTATTTTGGTAAGAAGAGAATCTTTGTTTCCTAAGGAGATTACTCAACAGGTAAAGCAGACCTTCACGGCCTCTTATTAAGAAGGGGCCGGTAGTCCGAGGAAGGCCGTCCTGCAGCGAGAGAAAGGCTGGCAGCCGTTCCGCACGGGCGCACACTCGATAGCGGAGTTCATTTTAAGACCTGACAATGGCCATCAGTTACCTTGTCCCACTCGGCCACAGGAGATTAGATTTCTCTTTCTCTTTTTCTCCTGGACCCTTCACACCTTGCCCTACCTATTTAGGGCTTTTGTTACCTAGTTTTCTTTTCATTATTAAATCACCATTAAACTACTTTATGACAAAATGACGCTCCTCTCTCTTTAACAAAAGCTCACCTCCTGCTGTGCGCCTCCTTTATCAACACGCACCACTCTTATTGGTGCTTACTCACAAAGTCGTTTCTGCCGCCGTATTACTCCTGGCTTTAATTACATGTATAAGTTTAAGTGGGAAAAGTGGAAGCAGGCACCTGTTGGCACTCAGTGGGAAGTTTCATGGCTATCCATCTTACCAAGTTTAGAGTCATGATTCTCTGCACATCTTTTTATTTTGTTTTGTTTTAAATATGGCAGAAGCGACATGCTTACTGACAGGCCCAAATGTGTTTAGTCTCTGTGTTCATCAGCAAAAAGAAGCCAACAGTGCACGACCGTAAGCTTGCAAATTTTAGGTAGACATTCTCCAATACTAGTCACAGCTAGCTTTCACCACATATTAGGTTGATCTTATCAGACCAGTACACCCAAGATGACTGGTCACACGTCTGCATCATGTGTACAGCTGGCACTGAAGATACAGCTACCTTATTTAACCACTAATCTTAAACTGGATAACCCAGGCATACAAACAGCTCCTACAGTTTCCTCCCCAACATTACAGGCCTGAGTCATGCCACAGTATAGTTCAAAACTCACTGGTTTCCCTCTACTGTATAGTAATAATAGTATTAATACAATATAGGATAAAATATAAAAATTAAAATATGTAATTTTAAATCTCAGAATTAAATTTATGTTAATGACAAAATGAGATAAGTTGTATTTAATATCTGGGGGTTGGGATTTTTATTTCTGTTAATCGTTTTGTTTGCTTTACTTATAAGAATTTTTTGAGGACTTTTTACACGTTTGTTCATCAAGGAAATTGGTCTATAGTTTTCCGTCTTTGTCATGTCCTCATCTGGTTTTGAAATCAGAGTGATGCTTCCTGCATAGCACAAGTTTGGTAGTGTTCCTTCCCTTCCTATTTTTTAAAGTGCAGTTAGAGGAGGGTTGGTGTTAGATCTTCAGTATAAAGCTAATTTATTTTCATTTACGCGCACAGACACACATTTGCCACTGCAAATACACACCAGATGCTTGCACCACTTTTTATGTCTGGCTTTACATGGGTGGCTGGGAAATTGAACACTGTACGGCAGGTTTTGCAAGCAAACACCTTTAACCACTGAGCCATCGCCCCCGCCCCCACAAAGGTGCTTTTTAAAGCCAGTATTTGTGTGGGCAACTTGCCACGTCTGGTATGATCTTGTAGAGGCCGTGGACCTTGGCTTCAGCAAGTGACCAGGAGATGCCAGCAGCCAAGTGCATGGATAGCCCACGTCTTTCCAATTCACTGCTCTTCTTAAGCCTCTGGGAGTTCATTTGGGTGTCCCTCAGCCCCACAAAAAGCCCCCACCAGGGGCAAAGGCCTGGAGTTCAATACCATGGGGAGCAGAGTCAGGGCTGGAGAGCCTTGGATATCTGCAGAGCACCCCTCCTCCGCAAAGCCACACAGTCAAGGAAAAAAAAAAAACAGAGAAAGTGGCACCAACTCAGCAAGAGTTCCAGAAGAACTGGGAAGAAGTGGGCCAGGAAGAGGTCTTGAAAGGAGCAGAAATTTTCCAGCCTGAGAGAGGGGGAATGAGCCCCTGTAAAACCAGGAGCCAGAAAGCAGAGGGGCCGTGCAGCACGTGTCAGAGAAGCCCCGGGACCCTCTCCGGCTCAGAGTCCTCAGTTGGCCAGAAACAGGACCGTCCCCCTCTGTGCTTCACCCAACCACATCAGGTGCCTGGCTCCTCCCAGCAGGTGGGAGACAGCTCCAAAGGGGTCCTAGGTGAGGGTTCCTGTGTCCAGAGGAGAATGTGGCTTATCTGAGGTGACACCATAGCCATGCATCACGTAGCACTGGCAAAGACATTAAAATATTTTATTCGAGGTGGAACTGGGGACTGCTACTGATGGTCTCAGCTCAGAATATTACAACGAGAAGTTCCTGAGAGGTTGAGTGAGATTGACTGACCTAGAAGGATTCTGTTCTGGGCAGGCCACACAGGCAGACATCACAGGCAGGAAAGAGGAACTTGGTCAGGTATTTAGGGTGATGGGACACTGTGTCAAGATTTCCACTGACCTCACTCAGTAGACAAGGCCAAGTTAAAACCAAGGTCAGAAGGCTCAGTCAGAAAGACGTCTCAGGGGAGCCTGACTGGAAACAGGCCAAGGACAAAGCCCGTGACCAGCAGCAGCCAGGCAGCTCGGTGCTGGCAGTCATCCAGTCGAGAGCATTCTCCTCAGAGACTCCTACTCAGGTGCAGTGAGAGGATCTTATTGAAACAGGGTGTTAGGGATTCAGGAAAGTCCTTGAACCCCAAACCTGGGTTTGTGTCTACTTTTAACCCAAGAATTGAATAAGACTGAGGAAGATCATTATTAAATTATCATATTTATTTAGGGAAGTACCAAACCAAGGGAAGGAAAATGAATACACCCAAGTGGCCTGAGTACCCGTGTGGTGGGCCTGGTAAGACCGTGGAAGGACAGAAGAGGAAGTTCAGGGAGCTCCTACCATGTGGAGAACATGAGGGGACAGCGCCCACATGGGAAGTAAGGACTGGGGGCGTTCCCCTCTGCTCTGCCCAGCCAGGCCAAGCTGAAGAGAAACTCCCCAGAGCTGGGGGTTTACCAGTGGTCAGGCAGCCCAGAGAGAGCTCGCCCTCTCCCCACAAATACATGTAGGACCTTATTATGGTGGTGGGCTCAGGTGAGCCAGACACCGATGTTTGGTCCGGGCTACAGGCTGGCTCAGAACAAGGCCAGCCATGACACCAACTTTTGGGGGGCCTAAGTTTGACCAACCACAATGTCAGAATTTTAGCAAAAGACCTCCCTCCACAGGCAGGGTTCAAGTATGAAAAAACCTGGTCTAGGGAACTAGATAAGATATAAAAAATCAGATCATCCTTTGATGTCTAACAAGCACAGATTTTTCCATCTTTTTACTTTCAGGGGCACCCTAACTGCCTAACAAGGCTATCTGACTCCCTCTCATTACCATCACAGAGAATAATTTCAGGATGAGTCAGTATGAAGCAAAGTTAAGGGTTATTAAGTAAAGAAGAGGTTTAGTAAAGAAATGATAGGGCTTATTAAGAAAAAATAGAAGCCAGGCTTGGTGGTATACACATATAATCCCAGCACCCAGGAGGCAGAGGTACGAGAATCTATGAGTTCCTGCCAGCCTGAGACTGCAGAGTGAGTTCCAGGTCAGCCTGGGCTAAAGTGAAAACCTACCTAAAAAAAAAAGAAAGAAAGAAAGAAAGAAAGAAAGAAAGAAAGAAAGAGAGGAGAAAAGAAAAGAAAGGAAAGGAAAGGAAAGGAAAGGAAAGGAAAGGAAAGGAAAGGAAAGGAAAGGAAAGGAAAGGAAAGGAAAGGAAAGGAAAGGAAAGGAAGGGAAAAGATAGTACATGCTCATATTTAAGCATGGGTGTTGAGACAGAAAAGCTTTTAAGACAAGAACAGTGACACACTCAAGAGAGAATGTGGGATTCTTGAGAGAGAGCCAAGTTTAAGTGTCTTAACCACTCATAGCTACATATATGATTCGGGTGGCTGTTAAAGTTACATTGTTCAAAGGATGTCATCTCTATGTTTAAAAGATCAAGAAAGGAGCCCAGTGTGGTGGCACACACCTTTAATCCCAGTACTTGGGAAGCAGAGGAAGAAGGATCACCGTGAGTTCGAGGCCACCCTGAGACTACTTAATGAATTCCAGGTCAGCCTGGACTACAGTGAGACTCTACCTCAAAAAACAAAAAAGCAAGCAAGCAAACAAACAAACAAAAGATCAAGAAGGGGCTGGGAAACTGACTCAGTGGATAAAGTTCTTGCCCTACAAGTATCAGGATCTGAGTTTGACTTCCCAGTGCCCACATCAAAAGCTGGGCATGCCCTGGGGAGGCAGAGGCAGAGACCCCTTGAGCTCTATGGCTAGGCTAGTACACTTGAATTGATGAGCTCTAGCTTCAGCAGCAGACTATCTCAAAGAGTAAGGTGGGAAGCAACTGAGGGACAAGTCCAGCTCACACGTATGTGCACCTGGACATGCTCCCACCCACATGAACATACATACATACATACACCACATACAGATGTAAAAATATCAAAATGTTCTTGCATGGTTGTTTTTATCTTAGTAACTTTTCGTCAATGTATGAGATCGTAAGGTAGTCTGGGGCACACTGTTCAGGTTTACGGGCTGATAAAGACTTGTGTCAAAAGGCCAAAGGAATTCTTGCCCATGTTTTGATTGTAACCATGGCTCATTACCTTGTTGGCAAGATGGTTACAGACATATACAGGTTTCCAGATGAGGAAGTAGTGCTGATGAGGTAAAACTCAAAGGTCTCATGCGTTTTAACCTTGAGCTGTCTCCACACTCGCGTTTGAGGCTTGTTCTTTGCAAGTGATTTAGCTGGCTATTTTTGTGATTCTCAGCCAGCAAGAAACTTAACCTAGATCCCACGTATAAGGAGCTATTTTCTTGCGTGCCTTCATTTTTTTCCCTATCTTTCTGTCTTGCCTCAAGACACTCAGTCAATATTTAAATGTTCTCCACATTATAGTCAGCAGGAACCAGGTCCCAAGTTGGGCCCCAGGCAGCTGAGGCTCTAGCCATCTCTTCTGTTCACACCACTTCTGTGGTAGGGATGGACAGTGAGGTGAGGCCTCCACCAGCAAGTGACATGCTCAGGCCACCTATTTTTCTCCTCCTCAGAAGTTGCTGAGAACTATAGTTCAATACAGCTCCAAGGGTTAGCATGTCAGTCCTGAGAACACAGGACTCATGGAACCATCCTGAGGTCACAGGGTGTGGTACTGGCCCTGACCATCAGTGTTCACATGGATAGCACAATGTAGCCTGGTCCTAAGCATGAGCAAGGTCAGGTGGTTACTATACCCCAACTATGGCATGAAAGATGCCACCATTCCCTTTTCCCCTTTTCTTAAAGGAACGGGCTTCTGAGGTGCTTCCATAGAAATGTATTATGACGTAGTGGGGCTAAATTGGCACGGGTCACACATACAGACTTGGGCCTTCCTGGACACAGTTGCCCAGTGCGGCTCTTGCTATCTGTAGAAATTTCTCAGCAGGTGTTCATTGAAGGGCTTGCTCCTAATGCTGCTGCTAGCTGCCATCACCTCTAGAGTCCTCAGGTGATGGCTGAGGTCTTGTCCAACCTGGCTGCAATCTTAGGTGACCCTCGAGGTCTCCTCAGATTGAGATTTAATTGAAGCCATGGGTGATCTTTGAGGTCTTTCCCAGTCTGAGATCTATTTGAAACCATGGGTGACCTTCATGGTCTTTCTCAGCCTCAGACCTGGTTGAAACCCTAGTAACAACCTTCAAATTATCCCTAGCTTGAGACCTGATGGGATCCTCAAGTGAGCTTCAAGGTCTTCCCTTACCTGGTACCTGTTTGAAACCATGGTAACCTTCAAGATCTCCCCACCTTGGGACCTAGTGAAAATCTTGGGTGATCACTGGGGCTTTTTCTAGCTTGGGATCTAGCCATAACCATGTGTGACCCTTGACATCACCCTCAGCTTAAGAGGCCAATGAAGGGTTACTTTCCACAACACTCACGGTGTCACAGATCTCTGCATCCCATCCTGGGGTTTTCCACTGTTTGTCAGGATAGCTGTGCTGGCCACAGTGTGATCCCTTCATGAAGAGAAGCTGCAGCCTGAAAGGAAGGACAGCAGTTGATGTGACTATGTGGTAAAGGGCCCTTCACGTGTTCCCCAAGTTAACCAGGGCAAAGTCAGAACTCAACAACTTCATGCAGCCAAAATGTGCTGATGTGGACCCCAATAAGAGCCTGGGGTGTGGGCACGTGCTGTCTGGAAACCAGGATCCTTGGGAGGAGGTGACAACCAGAAAACCACAGTGGGGCAGCTACACTTGACAGTGCACATTAACAGCCGCATGGAGACCATGCACGTAAATACTTTATGCATGTGCACATGGCTGACTTGCACAATGTTCCCATTGTAATCACGGGACAGACGCAAGATGAAAAGAATATTTTTAACAAAGTGCTTCCAGGGCGCAGCTGTACCCATTCTTAATGATCCATTAATGTCTCATGCAAAGAGAACTGTACTTTGTTTGTTTCATTTACCAAGGTCAGCATCCTGGGAAGCAATTGCCATCACCACCACAGACCTCGTTACATATTTCCCATTGTTCTGAGCGTGTGCAGATGAGCACATTGGGATGCAGATTGTCCATCATTAAAGCCCTTTGAGAACAGCTTTGTCATTGGTTTAGGTTGGAACTTCAGTTCTTCCAGACAGAGCTGTGTGCGCTCAGAAAGGGAAGGTGCAGTGGCCTTGCCTGCCATCCTTCGAGGTCCCATGACCTGGAAGAAAAGGCTGACCTTGAACTTGAACCAAGGGACAAGAGACACCACCGCCCTGATAAATAAAGGCCATAAATGCCAGACAAGAGGAGCCACTTGTGGGTGCTGCCTGAGAGACAGTGGTCCTTAGAACTGTCACAGTGTCCTGGTCACCTAGTACAGCTCTTCTTGTCCACCAGGGAGCAGATGTCGTAGATCAGATGGCCATAGACCCTGGGGACAAGTGCTACCCTGTACACCTCAGCTCATCCATGAGCCTCTATTTCTTTTTTTTTTAACTTTTTATTTATTTATTTGAGAGCAACAGACACAGAGAGAAAGACAGATAGAGGGAGAGAGAGAAAATGGGCGCGCCAGGGCTCCCAGCCTCTGCAAATGAACTCCAAACGCATGCACCCCCTTGTGCATCTGGCTAACGTAGGACCTGGGGAACCGAGCCTCGAACCAGGGTCCTTAGGCTTCACAGGCAAGCGCTTAACCACTAAGCCATCTCTCCAGCCCGAGCCTCTATTTCTAACTTGCAGACAGAACTACCTTTAACAACTCTGCTCCTGAAGGAGGAATGGAAAAGGCAGTCCCTGACACTCTCATGTCCCCAGTACAGAACAGTAGCGTGAAACACCCAGCAAACATTCAGGGCCCACTAGAGAGCAGCACTTCCCAAGCCCCCTGGGGAACTCAGGAGAAAGTCTTATGAGGTCTCTGGGGGCAAGACAAAGACGATATTCATTGACAACAAGAAAAGCCCCAGTCAGAGGCTGGGTGCAAACTTGCTCTTGCTGTGTGTGCTGAGCTGGGCTTTGGGCTGTGAATGTGAGGCTGGAGCCTTCCCAGTCTGGGGGCCTCCCACACAAGTGTCTCAGAGCCACCCAGGAGGTTCAGTGTCACTTCCTACAGGCGGAAACCTGCGCCCCTCTTCCTTTGCTCCACCCGGTGGAGCCCAGCCATCTCTGGACCTGGGACACTTTCTTGCCATCCACAAGCATGACTTTAGTGACTAAGAAGGCAGGTTCAAAAGGATGTCACCTGTCCCTGTGGCTGTCCCATGGGTGGGCACCTTTCTCAGCATTTTCCAGGTGAGAAGCCCAACCTTTCCCAGCATTCATGGGAAGGCTCCTTCCCTGGACCAGGCTAGGGAGTACCCTCAAACTGTACCCATGCACAGAGAGGTTAAGAATCATGAATGTTGTTAAACTATAGTTCTTTTTTATCCTCCACTTCCAGATTCAACTGCTGAAAAACCAAACAGTATCAAAAATCAAGATATGCCTGAAGTATTTGGTAAGGAATCCCCATGTCAAATACCTGGTCCTTGTAAGACAGAGCTGGGCACACAACAGGGGCCATTTCCCAAATAGCCTATCACCAGGTGCTGTCACACCAGATGCTTGGAGTGACTGGTTTGGTTTGACCTCATAGCTATGATCCCCTTGGCCTATAGCTTTAGTGCCAACATCTGAGAGTCAAGTTCCCAAGAAACTAAGGAAAGGGAAGAATCTTCACTCTTGCAACTAAAATCCACTTAGAACCTTGCTTCTCAAAGTGAGGTCCACAGACCAGCAAAGTCTTGTCACTCAGTAGCTTGTCAGACATATCCAAGGCCAAGGGACATTTTGTAAACATTTTGTAAACATCCAGGGGCAAGCCCTGCCCACACCTTCCACACTGGAATCCACATTTATGTTAGAAATTCACAGGTAACCATTGCCTCGAGTCTCAGAGGAAACCTTGAACTTGGATTGTTGAAACTGTAAAGATTGAAGGGACTCATGGAGATAGACTGTATGAGACAGACATGAGCTTCTTGTGGGTGAGGAGTAGATTCTTAAGGTTGAAGGCACTGTGTTTGGGTGTCAGGCTGATAAGCGGTGAACTTATAGTGGGCAATCATACATGTAAGTCTGATTGGATTGAGGTATGCCTAGGAGATTAGCAAGGCCTCTACGTCTGTGAGGACCTCTCCAGAGGTGCTAGGGTATGGGGGCTGTGATGTAGTGACTTGTTTAATCAATAAATTCAAAAATTAAAGAGATTATTAGGAGGAGGTGGAACTGTTGAGGGGGCGGGTATGATGGAGAGTGGAGTTGCAAAGGGAAAGTTGGAGGCAGAGAATTGCCATGGTTTATTGTCTATAATTATGGAAGTTGTCAATTAAAAAAACAGAAAAATAAGGTAAAAGAAATAAATGAATTTTAAAAAAAGGAAAATGGGATCTGGCTAGAGGAAGAAGTGGGTGACTGGAGATGTGTCTTTGGGGGCTATATCTCGCCCTGGTTCCTTCCTGTTGCTACTCTGTTTCCTGGTTACAAGGATGTGAGTGCCTTTGTTCTGCCATACTCTCTCTGCCATAATGGACCAACACTCTGAAAGCGAGAGCAAAATAAGTCTTTGCTCCCTGTGGTGGTTTGATTCAGGTGTCCCCCATAAACTTAGGTGTTCTGAATGCTAGCTCCCCAGCTGATGGAGATTTGGGAATTAATGCCTCCTGGAGGGAGTGTATTGTTGGGGGCGGGCTTATGGGCTTTATAGCCAGTTTCCCCATGCCAGTGTTTGGCACACCCTCCTGTTGCTGTGTTCCACCTTACGTTGGGCAGGGGGTGATGTCCACCCTCTGCTCATGCCATCATTTTTCCCTGCCATCGTGGAGCTTCCCCTCGAGCCTGTAAGCCAAAATAAATCTCTTTTTCCCAGAAGCTACTCTTGGTTGGGTAATTTCTATCAGCAATGCGAACCGGACTGCAACAGTAAAGTGGTACCAGGAGTGGGGTTGCTGCTAGACACCTGACTATGTGGCTTCGGCCTTTTGAAGCTGATTTTCAAGAGGAATGTGGAAGGATTTGAAACCTTGGCCTAAGAGATGCTTTGCAGTGCTGTAAGTACAGCTTGATGGTCTATCCTGGTCAGAGCTGAAAGACCTGAAGGCAGTAAGAACTATGGACTGTGAGGTTTGTCTTATGAGGGTGAGAAAGAGCTGTGCCTGGACTGGGCTAGCAGTTTGTGTGAGAAGCTTGCTCTTGTGCCCATGTCCTGAGAAGTTGTGCAGGGTTGCTTAGCGTAGAAATGAACTGGTGTGTGCAGAGGGATATGGCACAGAAAGGAAAATCTTTGGGTGAACTGCTGCCCGTTCAGCTGCAACTGAGATTACAACCTTTGATACTGGGCTAGCTGACCTGCACTGGGGCAACAAGAAGAATGTAGACTCTTTTGAAGGGGCCTGAGTGCTCAAGGAGTGTCCTGTTCTTCAAAGTCTGCTTTATTCCCCCCTGGATTAACAAATTGGCACCCTACCTGGTATCATGGAGTATAAGAAATGCTGGAAAGAGGGTCATTGAGTTTGCAACACGGTCTCGTGTTTTGGAAATGGCCATGGGCAGTGTGAAGCGGGTTTGCTGGTTGCCTGCATAGAGACCCCATGGGGCCATGAGGACGAACCGTGGCTTGCAGTGGAGACCCAGTGGAGATGCCGGGACCATGAGATGGCTGCCAAGGAGCTGCCGGCCCCAATGAAGTTTTCCAGGACTGTGAGTAGCCTAGCTGGAGGGGCGGAATTGGAATGCCAGAGACTTGTTGCTGGTTAGAATTATCGGACTTGAAGATTTGTCACTGGCTAGAGTTGTTGGACTTGAAGCTACAAATGTTTGCCCTGGTTGTTTTAAATCTTGTATTGGTTGACTGTTTCTTTGCTATGCCCAATGACATCTTTTGCAGTGTGAATATTTACTCTGTGCCATTATGGGTTTTTTGAGGTTATATTTTGGTATTATGGCTCAGTTAAAAGATCTTGAACTATGGGGATGTATGAACATCATTGAGATGGATAAAAAACTATGGGGACTTTTAAAGTCAGACTGAATGCATTGTATTTTACATCATGTATGGATATCAGTTTATGGGGGCCAGGGGTGGAATGTGGTGGTTTGATTCAGGTGTTCCCCATAAACTTAGGTGTTCTGAATGCTAGCTCCCCAGCTGATGGAGATTTGGGAATTAATGCCTCCTGGAGGGAGTGTATTGTTGGGGGCGGGCTTATGGGCTTTATTTTCCCTGCCATCGTGGAGCTTCCCCTCGAGCCTGTAAGCCAAAATAAATCTCTTTTTCCCAGAAGCTACTCTTGGTTGAGTAATTTCTACCAGCAATGCGAACCGGACTGCAACACTCCCTTAAGTTGTTTCTTGGTGTTTGTTCACAGAAATGGCAATGCCGACTAAAACATGGCCTTTGGAGACCACTCAACATCCCAACTGCAGCAGCAGGGGAAGGTTAAGGAGGTGCCCAAATGGTCTCACAATGTTTATGGATCTATTCAAGGAGGCAGTGCCCAGCCCACTCAGATGAGGTTTTCTGGTGTGTTAGGTCCCTGGAGTTTCACGAGAGCCTGTCTTCCACCTAGGGTGCTCACGGGCTGCTGGGGCCCAGATGGTACCAGATGTCGGCCCTGCGCCGCTGGCTCTAACCTGCTCTTCTGTGCTTCCCCCCAGATGAGATTCTAGTTCAAGAGCTTTTGGAGCCAAACAGATCATCGGTGTCTCAAACTCCAGAAGCACTGACAACAGCATCTACCTGGAGACCCAAGGAGAAAAGTAAGTATCTCCTTTCTTCAGTTCTCATTGCCCGTGTCCCTGGGGACCTGTGGTATTGAACACAGGTCTTCAGGAGCAGTGGCATCTGGGCAGGAGCCATTGTCCAAAGCTACTGTTACAGCCTTCCTGAGACTTGGAAGTCCACCCTGACAGGTGTGGCTTGCCTCATTCTAGGCTGGTTTCTGCGTCAAGTGGGAAAGGAGGACAGAGCACGTGCCTTTCCAAGCCCAGCCCCACACTGCCAAGGCAGAACACAGGATCTGTGGGCAGAGCTCTGCAGATCCTGGGCTCAGGGGCCTCCGGGCTCTGTTAAAGATGTGCTCAGAGGCACAGGGACTATGGGAAGAGTCAAGGACGGGCTGGGCTCCAAGGCCTCTGGGCACTATGTGAAGATGTACTCAGAGGGCTCAGCATTTCTGGGAGTTTTCAGTTCAGATGTGACTAGATTTCTTCTTCCCAGGACAAAACTCTTGGGCTCAAAGTGGTTGGATGACACCTGCTTATAGATTGAATTTCTAGCACATGTTTTCAAACAGATCTTTAAAAACTGTTATCATTCCAACCCAGTATTTCTGAATAGAACACGACACAGAAATGTTCACGTGTTTGTTACCAAGACAACTTTCCCCTTTCTTTCTTTACGCACTCTTTACCCAAGTTGCCGGCGTGGATGAGAATTACCAAGGTGATGGCTCTGAGAATTATCATGAGTTACTGGATAACTTAGATCTCTCTTCATACAATGAGGACAGAATCAAGAATAATGGTAAATATGACTGGGTCATCCCCCCACTGGGCTCAGAGTCTACTAAGAGTCTAAACCAGAAAAACAAAGGCCACCACAACTTCTTCTCCTGAGTTGTGTAGATTTCCCACTGTGCCTCAGGCTGAGATCCCCAGCTACAAAGCCCTGCCCTGGGCATATCCCCACAGCCTCCATCTGTGGAGCCCAGCAGAAATGTCTTCTCACAGGTAGGCGGGTGGTAAGAGAGAAAGACGCACCATGTCCTTCTCTTGGACTTCCAGCTAAGTCCCCTCTCCTCCCTAGAGAAAGGAGGTGGAAAAACAGCCAGTGTTCCCCAGGACCCCCAAATCTAGAAAAGCTTCCCTTGCAGCTGTGTGTGACCCCCAATGGGGGATACAGCTCTTTGTCCTAAGGAGGGGGTTAGATGAAATGAGGAGAGGGGAGGGTTAGGAAGGATGCGTGTGTGGCATGCATGTAGGGCATAAATGTAGTTCTCTTTATTGTAACCCACACACAGGACCACACCAAGGCTCCCAAGTATGGTGGGCTCAAGCATGGGAACATGTAGCTTATTAACACATATTCTTGGACCCACTATGCACCTCTATTTGGACCCCAGAACTAGAGTTTCAACCCATTCCCTGTATGGCTTTTCCAGTGTCTAGCCTCTGGTATCTGGATGGAATGAATGGATATTTTCAAAGCATAAAAATAGCACAATTCAGCCAGGTGTGGTGGTGCATGCCTTTAAACCCAGCACTCGGGAGGCAGAAGTAGAAGGCTTGTTGTGAGTTCAAGGCCACTCTAAGACTACATAGTTAATTCCAGGTCAGCCTGGGCCAGAGTGAGGTCCTACATTGGAAAAAATAAAAAGAGCACAATTCTATTTAAAATGAGTGTTCTAACACCCTGAGTTTGTCCCTCATCAATCTGAGCATATTGCCTGGTGGTTAAGTTTGGAGTTTGCCAAATAGTGATCTATTTTCTTCCACTTTTCTTATATTTAGTAACTGGGATTCTCCTTTAAGAAAGAGTTGCCCCTGAGATTGGGGAGATGGCTCAGTGGATAAAGAACTCACTGCCAAAACCTGAGTACATGAGTTCAATCTCCAGGCTCCACATAAAAAGTCAGAAGCCATGTGTTGCAGTCAGGTTCACATTGCTGGCGGAAATCACCCAACCAAGATAAAAAGGTTTATTTTAGCAAACAGAGTAGAGGGGAAGCTCCACAATGGCAGGGGAAATGATGGCATGAGCAGAGGGTGGATGTCACCCCCTGACCAACATAAGGTGGACAATAGCAACAGGAGAGTGTGCCAAACACTGGCATGAGGAAACTTCCTATAATAACCATAAGCCTGTCCCCAACAATACACTGCCTCCAGGAGGCTTTAATTTCCAATTGTCATCAGCTGGGGAACCTAGCATCCAGAACACCTAAGTTTATGGGGGACACCTGAATCAAACCACCACATTCTGCCCCTAGCCCCCATAAACTGTTAACCATCCATGATGGAAAATTCAATGCATTCAGTCCAGTGTTCAAAGTCCCCACATTTTTTTTATCAATACTAATGATGTTCAAACATTCCCATAATCCAAGGCCATAATACCAAAAAACATCTCCCAAAACCCATAATGGCACAGAATATACATTCACACTGCAAAGATGCCACTGGGCATAGCAAAAAATATTCAACCAATGCAAGATTTAAACAGGGAAAACATCAAAAACTGCAGTTCCAAGACCAACAACTCTAGCCAGTGAAAAGTCACCAAGTCTGATAATCCTAACCAGCAACAAGTCTCTAGAGTTCCAATTCTACCCCTTCAGCTAGGCTAATCACAGTCCTAGAAAACTTCATCCAGGCCCAGTAGCTTTCTTTAGCAGCCATTTCATGGTCCTGGCATCTCCACTGGGTCTGCCTTGAAATCCACGGTTCATCCTCATGGCTCCATGGAGTCTCCATGCAGGCATTCAGTAAACCTGCTTCACACTGCCCATGGCCATTTCCAAAACACAAGACCGTGTTGCAAACTTGAAGACCCTCTCTGTCCTGCATTTCTTATACTCCACAATACCAGGTAGGGTGCCAATTTGTTAATCCAGGGGGGAATAAAGCAGACTTTGAAGAACAGGACACTCCTTGAGCACTCAGGCCCCTTCAAAAGAGTCTACATTCTTCCTGTTGCCCCAGTACAGGTCAACTAGCCCAATCTAAAAGGTTGTAATTTCTAAATTGCAGCTAAACAGGCAGCAGTTCTGGCCTATTAAAGATTTATTTCTGTGCCATATCCCTCTGCTCACACCAGTCTATTTTTGTGCAATGCAACACTGCACAAAACCTCAGGACATGGGCATAACAGCAAGCTTCTCACACAAAGTGTTTCTAGCCCAGTCCTGGCAAAGCTCTTTCTCACCCTCACAAGCCAAACCCTGACAGTCCATAGTTCTTACTGCATTCAGGTCTTTCAACTCTGATCAGAATAGTCCATCAAGCTGTACTTACAGCACTGCAAGGTATCCCTTAGGCCAAGGTTTAAAATCCTTCCATGTTCCTCTTGAAAATCAGCTCCAAAAGGCCAAAGCCATGTGTCTAGCAGCAATCCCACTCCTCAGTACCACTAACTATACTGTTGCAGTCAGGTTTGCATTACTGGCAGAAACCACCTGACCAAGAGTAGCTAGTGGGGGAAAACTTTTCTTTTGGCTTACAGACTAAGGAGGAAGCCCCATGATGGCATGGAAAATGACAGCATAAGCAGAGGGTAGACATCACCACCTTACCAACATCAGGTACACAACAGCAATAGGAGAGTGTGCCAAACACTGGCATGGGGAAACTGGCTATAATACACATAAGCCCGCCCCCAACAATACACTCCCTCCATGAGGCGTTAATTTCCAAATCTCCATCAGCTGGGAACCTAGCATCCAGAACACCTAAGTTTATGGGGAACACCTGAATCAAACCACCACACTATGGTAGGATCCCACAATCCCAGAGAGCTGACAGCAAGATCAGAAGCAGAGGCAGGAGAATTTCCTGGAGGCTTAAGGTGAGCACAGCAGAGAACAGCAGAGAGATAATCCCCAGAGAAAAACCCTGCCTCAAACGAGGTGGACAGGCTAAGACTGACCCAAAAGTTTTCCTTTGGCTTCCACATGCATACCATGCTGTGTGTGTGTGCACGCGCGCGCGTGCACGCACACATACACACACGCACGTGCACAATTTTAGAAAAGACTTGTACCTTCTTATGTACTAATTTACTTTTTAGTATCCACACAAACTGGGTATTAAGTTCATCTGTGATCCTAACACATCATCTAAAGTTAGGCTAAGCCGGGCGTGGTGGCACACACCTTTAATCCCAGCACTCGGGAGGCAGAGGTAGGAGGATTGCTGTGAGTTTGAGGCCACCCTGAGAGACTCCATAGTGAATTCCAGGTCAGCCTGGGCTAGAGTGAGACCCTACCTCGAAAAAACCAAAAAAATAAAATAAAATAAAGTTAGGCTTACTACTACTGGTAATAAGCACCTTAGTTGGCCTTGGGAGCCACCTCCAATTGCCATCTCACCTTCCAACATTCCCACCTTCTTTGGCTCCCCAAGTAGCTCCTGTGATCTCTCCCTGTCCCTAGCCTGGCTCCTCTGTTAGAGAAGCCACCCTAAAGACCAACAGCCAGGTACAACAGCATTTCTCAGCAGGCCAAACCAGGAGCAGTCTGGACAGACAGACATCCGTATCTATTCACCATCTTCCTTACCCTGCCTGTCTTCCCAAAGCTCACACAACCACGACCCTTTATGGAGCCCTTTCAGTCTCACAGACAAAGCTGTGGTGAACGGCCCGGTATGTGGTTATTTTTGTGTGTTGGAAAGGCACCTGGAGGGTCAATTCTTAGACCGGGATGATGGAGTCAAGAGAAGAGGGAATGAGTGAATGTGTAGTTTCAAGTGACAGTGCCTGACTCTATTCACATGTCTACTTCCCAAGCACATTGTCAGATAAAACTTAAAAATGATATTAGCATTCAACTAACATGTTAAAGTGAATACTCCAAATGCCGAATGTGTAATTCAGAAAATGTCCCCACTCTTCCACATTCTTCATTAAAGACAGGAGTACTGTCAAGACCCTCCACACCCATGCCACCAAGAACACACGCGTTTCACAGCTCTCTTCAGCAGGTAAGGCCGGGATCACGGTAAGCACCCTTATTCTTCCACCTGGGGGGGGCACTGTGAGGAGGTGGCACGCACACTGTGAAATGACTGTCTCTAGGCAGGCTTGCCAACATTGGGAAGGTACACCCTCACATTTTGCCACCAGGAGAGCTGATAGTTCAAACTTCCTTTCATGCACAATTCTTCTCTAGACACAAGTGACTTTGAACTTTTCTTATGTAAAGGTTACTTTCACATGACCCTTATAAATATGTTCATGCAGTTTTCTCATTTGTATTAAGGTTTTGGTCTTTTGTACTCAATTTCTGAGAGCTTTATTTTTAAAACAACTAGACATGATATAAACAAAAGTTGCAAACTGTTGTGTGAACTTTTCTTTGAAGCCATGTCACTCCCTCCTCCAGATAAGGCACTAGCAACAGACCAAAGTATGATTCCATCTCAAGTCCAAACTCACTGGACCCAGAGCTCATTGATTTAACTAGCAATCCCCAGTTATAATGGTATCTAAGTTATATTGGTACATTATATTTATTAAATTGGTAAATGATATTCTACCAATATAAGTTATTTTGGTAAATTGCCTTGTTGAGCTGACTATTGGAATGGGGTTAGCCTCCCAACACCCACCATCTCTTGAGAACAACTAAAAGATAACCCATTTTCCAGCTATCTGGTGACCCCCATCCCATATCTTGACAGTTGAGGGCATTATTGTATATCCCATGGCATAAAAGTGCCTGTGGCGGGAACTGCTCATTGTCGGAAGCCTCACTCAGAAGACAACCTCTGCCCAGAATTCTTGGTCAATCGGAACTCCAGTTGACAGTAACTGGCTTTCCCAGTCATTTCTGCCGATGTTGTAGGCTCCTGATCGGCGTTCTATAAACAGTATGGCAGTGTCTCAAAAACTTAATAATGGAATTACTATATTACACAGCAATTACTTTCTGGGAATGAACCCAAAGTAATTGAAAGCAGAATCTGGAAGACATGTTTGCACATCCATGTTCATACCAGCATGATTCACAATTGCTAAACCGTGGGAGCAACTCAGGTCTTCGCCAACAGCTGAATGGGTTAGCAAAACTTGGTGTACCCATGTCATTTAAGTATAGCAGAAACTGGGGTCTTGCTTTCTAAGGAAATTATTACACAGATTAATTAATGAGTTAAAGCATTGATAACACTGAAGTAACAAGTCTGTCATAATGTTCACAAGCAGGTATCATAGAGATTTGCCATCTTTTTTTTGTTGTTTGTTTGTTTGTTTTTGTTTCTTCAAGGTAGGGTCTCACTCTGGCCCAGGCTGGCCTGGAATTCAGTATGTAGTCTCAAGGTGGCCTTGAATTCATGGCAATCCTCCTACCACTGTCTCCCCAGTGCTGGTATGAAAGGCGTGAGACACCACGCCCGGCAGATTTGCCATCTTCATGTGTCTTTATGTGTGCAGCATTCCTCTTGTCCCCCGCTGTGCATCTGAATGGTAACAGAACAGTGTTGTTTAAACTGATAGGAAAAGCATCATCCTGCATTCCCTACCCAGTGAAAACATCCTCCCAAGTTTCTCCAGACAAATAAAAGCAAAAAAAAAAAAAAACCACATTGTAAACTTAAAAATATTAATTGCCCAACTGAAACACTGATTACACAGACATGAAAAATGTCCAAAATGGTCCAGATGAAAGTAAATTTGAAAAACATTGTGTTCCTGCTAGTTGCCATTACTGTAAAATAGCACCAACTCTCTAAAGGACAGGGGAATAAAACAGGAAAAACAAAGAGGAAAGAGCATGGGAGAAGATGAAGAGGAGGAATGGGAATCAACAAAAACAAACTGAATGAGAAGGCCACAAATAAAAAATGTAAAAAAATCATACTAACTACAAGAGAAATAAGCTAGTAGTCAGAAATGTAAAGCAATGTGGGAAAATCCTCAATATTTGCCACTTTACACATGTTTATCAATAACATTGTACAAAGAAGGCATGGGGGAAGTTGGAATTGTTTTCTTTTCTTTTCTTTTTTGAGGTAGGGTATCACTCCCATCCAGGCTGACCTGGAATTCACTATGTAGTCTCAGGGAGGCCTCGAATTCTCAGTGATCCTCCTACCTCTGCCTCCTGAGTGCTGAGATTAAAGGCATGCACCACCACAACCAGCAAACTGGCAATATTTTAAGTTGAATAAAAATAAAACATGTGGATATTTGTAGGGGACAAAGCAGTGCTTAAGTGGAAATTTATAGCATTAAATGTGTGCATTATAATATGCTTAAAATTGCCCATAACATGAAAAACAGAATTGAAAATGGAAAATACCAAGATGCTACAGAAATGGGAAAATATGTGAATGGTCAAAAGAGAACTAATAGAGATGACAGAAAGTGGTTTTCAGCTGAGGTGAACTGTGCTCTGAAGTGTCATCTAGCAGGGGAGGGAAAGGTGAGCAGTTAGTGTCGTCTTGGGGACACTGCCGATAGTGGAGGAGGCATGGGGAACAAAGAAGCAAGAAGCAAGAATGGACAGAAACCTGGAGAACACGGGATGACATATCCAGACAAGGACTGTACCAGCAAAGTGACTGGCACCTAACTGCAATCACACAGCACTCTTAGGAACTATCTTTCCCAGTCCTAGCCACAGAACCCACAGGCATGATGCGGCTTAGAGAATGAGATCCCTCTTGCTTTTCTGCTGCTGCGGTGATAATCAGCCCTCGCTCTTGGACCTCAGGCTCCATTCCAGAGGATTTGGCCACATGGGGATTAAAAATATTCCCACAGGGGCCTGGGGAAATGGCTTAGCGGTTACAGCATTTGCCTGAGAAGCCTAAGGACCCAGGCTTGATTCCCCAGGACACACATAAGCCAGATGCACAAGGGACACATGTGTCTGGAGTTTGTATGCAGTAGCTGGAGGCCCTGGCATGCCCATTCTATCTGTCTCTTTCTCTCTCATAAATAAACAAAATATTTTTAAAATATTCCCATAAATAGTTGTATCAGTATGGATCATAAGCAGACCTTCTTGTCAGCACCCCTCACGCACACAGTGGAGCGTTCACGTGGCATTGGTATTTGCATGGATAAGTAAGTGGGGATGGCATGGAGAGAAGGTGCAAGCATCCTTGGATTTGGGTATCCACAGGGTTCCTGGAACTGACCTTCTGTAGACACTATGGGTGGACTCTCTGTTTCTTTCTCATGGCTCTAAAATAGGGCTTTCTGCTTCCTAAGTCATGTCTTCCCTCCTCTTTAGCCCTGAGACAGTTTGGGGACTTTGTGATGCTTCTAGGATGACAGAATGCCAGAGATGGGGCGCCCTAGGTAACCTAGGGGACATCCTCTTCAAGGGAAAGAGTTTAAGAATCAGCGCCTGAGTCTGGATCCAGAGCCTCCCTCAGGGCTGACGCTTCCATCATCACCTGGCTTCCCTGCCCCATCCCTCCTTCCCTCCCACAGTCTGAGTCATATCTTTTTATTTGTGGAAAAGCTAAATGGAAGAAGTAAGGCAGCCCCTAATTCAGGTTGACTGCTGAAAAGTAAAGAAGAGAGGTCAGGTCGAGCTGGGGGACGCTGGCTTCCAGGGTTTGGGAAAGCCTGCTGTTCATAATTCCTGTCCGCACTAAGGTGTGAATGTCTCTTGTAGAAGTGGCCTCCCAAGGGAACACAGTCCCTTCCACGCTGTCCCAGCCCTGAAAGATGAATAAATGAGTGAAGGGTCACAGAGACATGCAGAACTGCATGAAAGGACTGGCAGAGAAACATCTGTGAGTACGTGATAGGAAAAGAAAGCTGCCTAGATGGCACTGACATGGAGACGCAACCACCCCACCACCCCGATGTCTTCACCCATTACAAGCCAGTGTGTGTCCCTAGTTTGTCATGGGACATGCCCACTGAGTGGGCACAGCCCTGTGGGAGCAGCCGGACATGCACTGTGCTGAGATCCCAGAGCGTGGATGAAAACAGATAATGCAGGCTCCATGTGGGCTGAAGGCAATGTCAAGACAAATGGATCCTGAAGGTTCACAGCAGGAAGCCCAGCTGCAAGTCAGTCTGCCTCCCCCAGGCCCTCAGAGCGGATGGCTTCCCACAGCAGCCTGCCTGCTGGCATGCTTGTGACCCTACCTAGGAAGAGTGAGAAGCCCTCTTAGCAAGCTGACACCAACACTCAAATCACAGCAAAGACGAAGTGCAGGTATTGCTCAAGTACTCACTTCCAGGCTGAGGAAATGGCTTAGCAGTTAAGGCATCTGTCTGCAAAGCTTAAAGACTGCGGTTAGATTCCCCAGGACCCACGACCCACATAAGCCAAATGCACAAGGGGCACATGCGTCTGGCGTCTGGGGTTTATTTGCAATGGCTGGAGGCCAGGGGTGCGTCCATTCTCTCTTTCTATCTGCCTCTCCCCACCCCTTCTCAACTAAATAAATAATAAAGTACTCACTTCCACAGCAGTGGACCTGGGCATGGCACTATGGGAATCTCTTACTGTGGGCTGAGAACCAGAGAGGTGAGGGTTATTGCTTGGGTGGCACACCCATTCCTCTTCAGTCACGGACATCCAGTGTTGTGTGTGTGAGGCCTGAACAGCCATCCTGCTCAGCTTCCTTGTGGCACTGGAGGGAAGACAGGTGCTGACTAGAGGGACCAGATGGAGTTCTGTCCACTTGGGAAGCCAGTGGGCTCCCAGGGAACTTCTTTTGCTCAGTGTTTCACCCATACATAGACTCATAACCTACAGCAGTGATGGCTTTGCAGAAACACGGCCTCACACAGGCTTAGTCAGCAAGAATGTCTTCGCCTACAGCTCCAGAGGCCTGAAGTCTGAAGTACTGGTGTGGATGGGGCTGGTTCCTATGGGGGCTAGGAAGGAGGATCTGTCGGAGCTTCTCCCCAGCTTCTGCGACCTGTTGGATGGACATCTCAGTGTTCTGGACTTGTGCGTACATGACCTGACCCATGACCTCTGTCTTCACTCGGCCTCTCCCTGTGTGTGTCACTCTGTCCATATTGGAAGAGAAAGGCCAACCTTCACCTCTAAGCCCTCATCCTGTCTGCAAAGACTCTATTTCCATAAGATCACCTAACACTGAGAATTAGGTCTTTCACATATGGATTTGGGGGACACCATCACACCATCTCGCTCCCCAGCAAGTACCCAGGACATAACTGGTCAGGCCAAAGGGAGGCTCCTTTATTTACTTTTGTTTATTTTTATTTATTTATTTGAGTGCAACAGACAGAGAAAGAGGCAGATGGTACACCAGGGCCTCAAACTACTGCAAACAAACTCAGATGCATGGGCCCCCTTGTGCATCATGGCTTACGTTGGTACTGGGGAATTGAGACTCGAACTGGGGTCCTTAGGCACTTTGTGAGTGTGTCTTCTTATTATTGAGTTTTGAGAAGTCTTTATATGTTCTGGATGCAAAATACAAATCCTTTCTTGGAAAATGTGATTTGAATATTTTTCTATGGGTCTATGGCTTGCCTTTTCATTTTCCTGACATGCTAAGATGAGAAGTTCCTAAATCTTTGGTGTCATAAGGAATAAATCTTTACCTAATTCAAAGCCACAAATACTTTCTATGCTTTCTAGAAGTGTTTAAAGCTGCATCTTTCCAGTGTGTTACAGATCCATTTTGACTCATTTGAATTATGGTGTGAATTATGGATTACTTCAGTTGGGTTTTATTTCTCAAATATTGATGTCAACTCTTCTAATGCCACTTGTTTATAAAACAACTTCACAGCCAGGTGTGGTGGAGCACGCCTTTAATCCCAGCACCCCCTTGGCAGAGGTAGGAGGATCGCCATGAGTTCAAGGCCACCTTGAGACTACATAGTGAATTCCTGCCTGAAGCAAGACCTTATCTAAAAAAAAAAAAAAAAAACACTTCACTTTGGCCATGTGTCCCTGAATTTTTCTGTCTTGAATTGCATTGACAATGTTGTCAAAATTGAATGATCACACATTGAGAATCAATTTCTATATGATTTTGTCTTATGATTTAAGATCTGTTCTTTCTCAAGCATGCCATAGTCATGGTTACTGTAGGTTGATAACAATATTTGAATCATTCAACTTGTTCTTGAGTCTCAAATTGGACTTGGCTATTATAATTCTTTTGTTTTTACATATAAATATCTCAGGACCTACAAAACCTCTGTGATGTCTTAGTTGTCATTGCTGTGAACTACAGATTGATTTGGCAAGCTCTGGCATCTTAGCAATATTGACTTCTTCATTCAGATCTCCTTGACTTCTGTCATTAACCTTTTATATCGATTCCCATATAAAAGCCTGCAAGTGTTAGGCTTTTTGTCACTTTAGTAAATGAGAAACAGTGTGAATGAAGAATTATATGTACTGACTCATAGTCTCAGAGTTTTCAGTCCATGGTCGCTGGCCCTCTGTTCCTTGGCCATGCTGAGGCAGTACAACATAGGGGGAAAGAACTGCTCATCTCCCTGCAGCCAAAAAGTAGAAAGACAGGAAGAGTCCAGAAACATACAGCCCCCAAGCACACAACCCCAATACCCTGCTTCCTCCAGCCAGCTCCACTTCCTAAGTTCCCAGCACCTCCCAAAATAGCAGCACCAGCTGGTGACCAAGTTTTAGGTACATGACTCTCAGGGGACATTCCATATTCAAACCATCATAGGATATTCTATCAATATATACATATCTCTGTAGATATTGGTGTTATGATAAATGTTATCTTTAAATTCAACTTCCAAATGTTTGCTTCTGTTATGTATAGAAATATGTTTGATTTTTATGGTAATTTTGTAATCTACAAGCTTATTAAACACACTTCAGTAATGGTACCTTTTTTATAGTTTCTTTTCTTTTTTTTTTTTTACATAGATAATGCTCATCGGTGGATAGCTTTGTTTTTTCTTTCCAATATATGCAACTTTTCCTTATTTTTGCCATATCTTACTAGCTTAACTTCCTGCAGAATGTTGAGTAGGAGTGGTAAGAACAGATAGTCCTTTATGATTTACGAATGAAAATGTCTAGCCCTTCACTGGTAAGAATGATCAATTATCCATTCAAATATTTGTGATAATTGTACGTTTCCTTTCATTGGATTGCAGAAGGGAACTTCCATACCTCCTGTGCTGAGAGCTCGGATAATGAGTGCACGCTGACTGTTGAAATGCCTTTTACCTGAGTCTATTGTAGGCGTAGTAAGCCATTGTTTAGTTAAAACATCAGAGTAAACATTTATCTTTGAGATCTATATGGTCCCCATTGCCAATACTAACAGTCACAGACACTGTCTGAAGACTGGATAGGGGTACAGGCCAGCGAAACTTCATTTACTAACATGGGTAGGGGTCTGTATTTGGCCCACAAGTGGTAGCTTGCTGACCACTCATTGACGGCAAGGACCAGCTGGTTTCTTGTTTATTCTGTTGATACAGGCAGATTACATGCTAATGATTTTCGAGCGCAGAACCAGTGCTGTATTCCCAGAATAAAGCCACACAGTCATGATATGTACTGTTCTTTTTATATGTTGTTGGACTCAGTTTGTTAAAGTCTAATAAGAATTGTTGTGTGTGTGTTCTTGAGGGATGACAATCCGAGGTTTCCATATTTTTGATTTCAAGTTAGTATTAGCCTTGTAAGGTATTGATTGTCAGAAGTATTCTGTCTTTAGTTAATAGATGTGTTTATGTGACTTGGATTTTATTTCCACTTAAAATATTTGATATAATTTAATGAAGACTCTCAGGCCTTATTTTCTATGTAGGAAGGTCTATCTACAAGTTTAATTCCCTTAATAGGGAAAAGGCCATTTAATGTACACATTTCTTCTTCAGTATTATTTGGCAGTTTGTCATTAGAGGAACTTATTCACGTCATCAAAATTGGTGAAAATATTGATAAAATTTGCTCACAAGTCTCTATCCATTTCAGTGTCTGAACTCTAAAGGTGATGTATTTATGTCAACTATTTTTATTGGAAAATTTTGTATCTTCTTTTAAAAATCTCTGTCATTCTGATTAGAAGGTTAATTTCATTTTTCTCTATTGATAGCCTAGTTCTTATTTCAGTTTTACTTGATCTTAGCTGTGTTAATTTTCTTGGCTTATTATGTGTTTGTCCTTTTTTTTTCTAACTTGATAATGTGACCACTTTTCATCTTTTCTACCATAAATGGTTAATTCATAAAATTTCTACATTTAATTATCCCATGGAACTTGTTTTCATTTCCTTCAAAATACTTTATAATTCACCTCTTAAATTTTTGCCTTGACCAGGTTTTACTCAGAAATGTGCTACTTAATTTTAAAATATTTGGAGATTTTCCAGATACCATTATTTTATTGATTTATAATTTAATTACACTTTTCAGAGAACATGTATTATGTAAGTTGAATCTTTTCAAATGTATCTTGAAATTTTAAATACAGTGTGCTTTAGCAAATGCTCCATGTGTCCTTGAAAAGTATGTGTATGATATTATAGATGGGTGGATTGCTTCTTGAATGCCAATTAAATCAAGTAGGTTAATCATGTTGTCTAAGACTTCTGTGTTTTTAATGAATATCTATATTTGCTCAATGGACTATTTAAAAGGAAGAGTCAAAATCTAAAACTTTCATGATGGTCTGTCCATTAATTCTTTTTTAAAATTTTTTGTTCATTTTTATTTATTTATTTGAGCATGACACAGAGAGAGAGAGAGAGAGAGAGAGAATGGGTGCACCAGAGCCTCCAGCCACTGCAAACGAACTCCAAACACGAGTTCCCCCTTGTGCATCTGGCTAATGTGGGTCCTGGGGAATGGAGCCTCGAACCAGGGGTCCTTAGGCTTCACAGGCAAGCACTTAACCGCTAAGCCATTTCTCCAACCCCCCCATTAATTCTTATAGTTCTAGCAATGCTTGCTTAACATGCTTCAAATTCCTTTTTTATATATATAAATATATATATATATATTTTTTTGTCAAATACTTTTTTTGGGGGGGGTCTTTTGAAATAGATTTCTCACTCTAGCCCAGGCTGACCTGGAATTCACTATGCCTCAGGATAGCCTTGAACTCATTGTGATCCTCCTACCTCTGCCTACCAAGTGCTGAGATTAAAGGTGTGTACCACCATGCCCAGCATCTAAAGACACTGTTTATTTGTTTGTTTGCCACTAGAAAATAAGGGAAAGAGAGAGAGAATGGGTGTGCTGTGGCCTCTTGGCACTGTGAATGAACTCCAGGTGCATGCACCGCTTTATGCATCTGGATATACATGGATACTATAGAATCAAACCCAGGCTATCAAGCTTTGCAAGTAAGAGGCTTTGACTGCTAAGCCATCTCTCCCCACCAAATTCCTGTTTAAAAATTATTTATTTGGGCTGGAAAGATGGCTTAGCGGTTAAGCACTTGCTCGTGAAGCCTAAGGACCCCGGTTCGAGGCTCGATTCCCCAGGACCCACATTAGCCAGACGCACAAGGGGGCACATGCGTCTGGAGTTCGTTTGCAGTGCTTAACTTGAGCAGCTTGGAGAACAAATGAATCAACAGCCATTTTTCTTCTTTGTTGCTCAGTAGCCAACTCTGCCACATGACCTGTGATTCCCCATGCATCTGGAAGGTCCTCAGTCCATCATGGGGTTTCTGACCTACTACTTGTGTCTGAACTTCAGTTTGAGACCTTGGACTCTGTTATAACCAAAAGATATGGGGACATGTGTACATTTATGCCATAATCTTTAATCTTATATGAACATTAATGTTAGCTAAAACTTCATTCACTCACCAATATCTGCTGAGAATCTGCTTGGTGTTGGAGTTACTGAGGCACTCTTATTTCCCAAGAACTCAGAAACTGGAGGAGCCAAACAAGTTACCAAATAGTTATTATTCATGTGTCCAGAAGTATAAAGGTACTGGATATAACTATTAAAGTGTCCAAGTTGTTCTCATGTGGAGTCTGGGGAAAGCTGAGGAGAAGTGTGTCTTCCTGACATGCCCTGAAGGTAGGAAAGGCAGCAAGAGGAGGATGATGGGGAGAATACCCAGTGGGGTGCAGTGAGGACAATGCCCCAGGGGAGCAAGGGCAGTTCCTGACACATTAGAGTGACACAGAATCCACACCTTCTCTTTAGCAACCAAGACCTGTAGAAAGGTTGACTAGGAAGAGAGCAGGAGGGGCCTCTTGAGAGGTGAAATGTCCTGGAAGACACATACAGGCAGGTCTGGAGACAGTGGGGAGAGTCCAGACCAGCAAGCAAGCCAGGGCTAACCACTGGCCCCGGTTTCCCCGCTGCACTTCATGGACAAGTAGAGCTCAACAAGCATCGCCCAAGAGTGCAAGGAGAACAGAAAACGGGAGAGTGCCGGCACATCTAACCTGAACGAAAACCACGCTTTGTGGGTTCCTATGCCATCACCTGATGGGTGTGTTTGAGGAGACGGTGGGGTCAGTGTCCCATGCTCTTCCATCACTGTGGCTTTTCATGTGGGGTCTTGGAGGGGGTTGCTTTGTGTATAGCCATGAATCAAACCCAGGCCTCATGAATGCTAGGTAAGTGCTCTACCACTGAGCGAAATACTCAGCCCCAATTTGTGGTTTTCTGAAGTTGAAGAGAAGGCGAATCATGCTATACTTATTAATGAAAGCTTAATCACTGTATTTTTTTTCCTCACAGAAAAGAATTCAAAAAGTTATAACTATGACAAAATGTCAGATCTGGACAAAATCCTTCAAAATATAGAAAAGTTTGAAGGGAAGCTTAAAAAAGCAGGTAAGTGGCTCTGGGTGTGTGTCCCTCCCGGGGTGCGGGGAGAGAAGAAATAAAAGCTACATTTGGGGTGCTGGAGCTCTTCTGACCTGTGCTAGGAGGAGCCAGAGCTCTCTATAGGGTGTTCCTGTTAGAACTCTGACCTGACCATAGTCCAAATTCAGGAGTCCTGAGTCAGGTCATAAAGGGGCTCTCAGCCCTCCTAGCCACAATGAGACTTCAGGTCTCCTTTCCCCAGAAACACCTAGAATCCCTGAGGCTATCATTCTCTGTGCTTTGGTCCCAGCCACAGTGCATGGTTGCCTTTACCCTTCACAACCAGACCCCTGTTGCCCTGCTCCCCTTGAGTTGAGTCTTCCCTCACTTTCCACCCTCAAATGGGAAACCCACCCCCTGCATACTCCACCCCCTTTCCAGAAAGCTCCACTTTCTCTCACTGCTGAGAAGGTAACCACACAATTCTCCTGCGACTCCATGACAGCCTGCATTTATCTGTGGAAAAAATTACTCCTTCCCGAGCCTCTCAAGTGGGCTTCCATAGTCATCTTCATGGTACCAGGGTGACAGGACTCGGGCCTGCCCTCCCGTGCTGCATGCCACACGCAGGTCAGTGCCCTCCCAGGCCGGCAGCAGTTTGCAGGTCACGCGGCTACATCCCCGCTGAGCTGACATGGGCAGGCTTTGGCAAATGTGACGCACGGCTATTGCTAAGCTGCCTGCTGTGGCCTTGTTGACATGAGCCCAACTCCAAATGGCTGAACCTTTCACCTCATTGGTGCCCTTTCCCCCCAGCTCTGCAGAATCTGAATGAGGAAATGGCCTCCAGGAATCAGCATACAGAACAGCCCACTGAGGAAGCAGGTACTGCCAGGTTGTCTGCTGGCTCCTCCTCCTTTACTGCTACCAGACCACCTCCCTCCCACCCCCACATGGGGTCCAGGATCCCACCCACTGCCAGCCTCCTGTGAGCCCATATGTCTCTCATTGGTCTCCTATCCCCACATGGGATCCCAGAATTCTGCCCATCTCCTCTTGCTCACTGCTAGTCCTCTGTGAGCCCGCACTTCCTCCCCTCCCTCATGTCTGCCATGCTCTGGGGCTTCTTGTGTGCATCTGAGCACTATCGGGAGATGTCCAGCCCCACACCCAGTGTCCTCTAGGTAAATTCACTTCACTTCCTGTCCCCATGTGGCTCCAAAGAGACAGGATTGGAGCAAGAGTATAGGCTCTGGAGATGGCCCTGCCTTGGCCAGGATGAGGACCTTGAGAGACCTTGGCCATGACCATACATGTCCAGCCTCAGCTCTGTAAGCTTGAAGCGGTGCAGCTGTGAGAAGGATGATGGTTTCAGGGTACAAGCAAGAGCCTGGCACATGGGAGCTTTCAGGACTCACCTGTGAGAAGGCCCCATTTGAGGCAGTTGGCAGAGGACACTGGGGGATTGTGATTACCCAAAGGTTACCCTTCCCAGCGCCACAGTACAATAGGCTCACTACCAAGCTGCTCCCGGGGCTACAGAGCTCTGTCCCTTCAACATTGGTATTCCCTGGGGCACTTTCAAGCATGGCAATAGTAGGCCAGCCATAAGACATTGGTGACTGGATTTTTTTCTCCTGAGATATATGTATTTGCTTCATTTTAGTGGACAGCTGTGTTGCAAAGGACTGAGCTTCAGGGTGACATGGGGACATTGGAAAGCCCAACATTCCCACCAGCCCTTCCCAGCCACACACCTGACAGCCCCCACAGATTTTCCTCTAGCTCCATAAACATTAGAGCCCTGGCAACAGACTCTGTCACCCACAAAACCAGTGTCTGCCCAGATAGGGCCTCTTTCTAGTAGGCAAGCAGCATCCCAGGGGCCCCTCAGGCCAGTTGCTGGCCAGGGACAGATGAGTGGCAGGCAGAGAGCACAGCTGCCTAGTCACTGTGTGTCCCCACGAGCCTCGTGGTGACCTTGGGAGAGTGTCAAGTGGCTGCAGCTCCTAGGAGCACCCTGTCTACATGCTGCCTGTCCAGGAGCCCCAAGGATCTTCTCAAGCTTGTCCAGGAGCCACAGGGCCAGTGGGAATGTTGAGCACATGCTCAGAATTTCTCAGAAAAAAATCTCCTTCCAAACAGAAAACAGCTTCCTGTAAAAGAAGGCCAAGCAAGCGCAGAAGAGCAGCATGGCACAGGCACTCCTGAGCTCCTGAGCGGGGGACCAAGCTGCCAAGGGCTCCACATCACCCATCCTTAGGACCTATATGATGCATGTGCATGTGTGTGTGCACGTGCGCGCTTGTGTACACACACACATTGTTAACCACTCATAAAGCTGTTTTATCCATGTAATCTCAAGTTGAGTTATTTAGGTGATGAGGTAGAGGCGTGATTTCACAAGGTTTTGTCTTGTTTTGTTCATGAAAGCATCGTGGAGCCAGCTGTAGTGGCTCATGCCTATAATACCAGCACACAGGAGGCTGAAGCACGTGGATAACCATCCGTTCAAGGCCAACTTGATCTACATACTGAATTCAGGACAGCCTGGCTTACAGAGTGAGGCCTTGTCTCAAAATAAATAAATAAATAAATAAATCAGGCTGGAGAGATGGCTTAGTGGTTAAGGTGCTTGCCTGCAATGCCCAAGGACCCATGTTCGACTCTCCATATCCTACATAAACCAGACACACAAAGGTGAGGCAAGCGGGACTTGGTTGTGCCCAAACACCCTGCTGTGTGTAGTAGGGGACACAGAGCTGGTCCTCCCAGGGGCTTCACATAGTCGAGAACTAAATTTATGGGCAAAAACAGATACTAGTAAAACACAAAGGGTGCATAGGTTTCAGGTAGTCACTGGAAAATGTGCTTCTGGGGTTGCAGAGCCTTCTGCTAGCCCCACATCTTACTGGAAGGCCCTCCATGAGAAGAATGTGTCACAGAGGGGTAGAGGCAGGGTGGGTACCTCTAGGGCACATGTAGACTGCCCTAGATGGGAAGTGAAGTTGGAGTAACTTCTGATACATGTTATGGCTGGTGAAAGCTGTTGAAAATAACACTCTACTTTATAGATTCAGTTTCGTGAAATTTACTCAGATCTTCTTTCTGGCCAAACATATGGGTGATTTTCCACTTGGTCCCTGGGAGGAAGGCTGAGTTATACAGTTGACAGCCTCTAATACAGTCAGTCAGATCGCTGAAGCATGATTGCTCTTCTGTCTGCCAGTGACAGAGGTATGTCAATCACAACTATGAACTTAAAGGGTCTATTCTTTGGTGCTGTGAATCTGTTTGCATTTTTCAAAGCTATGACATTAAGCTCATGAAGACAAAGTGTTTGCTGGCAGGCACCTTAACTGCTACATGTGCATTTAGCTTTGCTTGGATACTAGGGAATCCAACCTGGGTCCCCTGGCTTTGCTGGCAAGTGCCTTGACTGCTAAGCCATCTCTCCAGCCCCTGGAGTCAAGTTTTTATTGCTACAAAGTGTTCTTCTTTATCTGTTAGGTTTGTCCTTGACCAGCATCTGACAGGGTAACAGAGCCACATTAACTTTATTTTGTCTCATGTTTGCATCATATATAATTTATCATCTTATTTTCTGTAACATATTCAAGGTGTATCTCTCTTTTTTTAGAGAGAAAGAGAATTAGAATGCCACAGCCTCAGCCACTACAATTGAACTCCAGATGCTTGCACCACCTACTGCGCATGTGCAACCTTGCACTTGCCTCACCTTTGTGCATCTGGCTTACATGGGATCTGGAGAGAGATTGGCCATGGGTCCTTAGGTTTCGTAGGCAAGTGCCTTAACTGCTAAGCCATCTCTCCAGCCCCAAGATGTATCTTTTTAGGAGATATTTAGAACCTTTTTAAAATCCAACACTTTGTCTTTTAATCAAAATACTTAATGCATTCTTAAATGTAATTTTCTATAACATTTAGTCAATATATAGGACTTTATTCCAGCAGTTTGTCTTTTAACTGTAATATTTAATTCATTTATATTAAGTGTAATCACAATATAGCTAGGTTTCTATCTGCAATTTCCTACTTATTTTTATTTATCTGTTGTTGTTTAAAATATTTATTTTACTTATTTGAGAGAAAGAGGCAGCTAGAGTGAAAGAATGGGCGCACTAAGGGCCTTCAACCACGGCAAACAAACTCCACATGCATACACCACATTATGCATCTGGTTTACATGGGTCCTGGGGAATTGAACCTGGATCCTTTGAGTTTGCAGGCAAGTACCTTAACTGTTAAGCCATCTCTCCAGCCCTTCTTTTTACTTAATTTTTTTTTTATTTGCAAGCAGAGACACAGACAGGCAGAGGGAATGATGTGCCAGGGTCTCCATTCACTACAAACAAACTTGAGAGGCATGTACCTATTTGTGCATCTGGATTCACATGGGTACTGGGGAATCAAACACGGGTTATTAGCTTTTGCAGGCAAGCAGCTTAATGACTGAGGCATCTTTTCAGCCCATTTCTTTTTATTTGTATCACATACCTATGTCAATTTACCTTATTTTGGTTAAGCAAGCATTGTATTCCATCTCTTTCCATTAGATTGTCAATTATATATCCTTTTATGATTACTATGAAGGCTATGCTATGGAATATAATATGCTTTCTTGGCTTATAATAATCTAAAATTTATACTTTATCACTTTATATCATTCAATGTAAAAAGAGGGTACACCATTTAATAGCCATTTTACATTATTTTTCACACATTTTAGTTACAAATAGATGTTTTTATCTATCCCAGGCTGATCTGGAATTCACTATGTAGTCTCAGGGTGGCCTCAAAGTCACAGCAATCCTCCTACCTCGGCCTCCCAAGTGCTGAGATTAAAGGCATGCACCACCATTCTCAGCTTACACATAGATTTTAAATGCCAAAAATAATATTTTGTGCAGATAACAGTCCTGTAGTTTCCATTATCTTTCACACACACTCAATGCTCCTGTTTGACAAGTATCCTTGGAAGTTCAAGGACTCCTTATAGTATTTTAGTAGAAGTCTACCAAGAAAGTTTTCAGAGTTTAATTTATCTTAAAATATGCTTGTTCCTCCTTCAGTTTATGAAGAATATTCTCACTGTGTGTAAACCTAGATGTGGATCTGCAGTTATTATCAGTATTTTTTTAAAACTTTATTTGTTAGAGAGAGAGAGGCAGATTAGATAGAGAATGGGCATGCCAGGGTCTTCAGCTGCTGCTAACAAACTCCAGATGCATGTGCCACCATATGCATCTGGCTTATGTGGGCCCTGGGGAATTGAACCTGGATCCCTTGGCTTGCAGGAAAGTGCCTTACCCACTAAGCCATCTCTCTGGCCCTATTATCAGGATTTTAAAGATGATTTCCTTTGCCACCTCATGCCGTCACTTCTCTTGTGCAGTCCGCCGTCACAGTTGGAGTTGTTCTCTGACAGTGGGGCTCCTCTGGGTGCACTGCCTTCTTGGCTATTTTCATCCCAGCCCTTTACCATGATAAGCCTGGGTATGTCTTTGACCCTCACCCTGCCTTGGGTGTGTCCATATTTGGACCAGTGTCTCAATTTCTTTTGTGAGTTGTGGTAAATTCTAGACTATACAAATCATGATTCCACATCCTTGCCAATTTTTTTTCCAGTTATAAGTTAAGCATTTTCTTTTCTCCCTTATTTTTATTTTCCTTTTTTTAAATTTTATTTATTTATTTATTTATTTGAGAGTGACAAACACAGAGAGAAAGACAGATAGAGGGAGAGAGAGAATGGGCGCACCAGGGCTTCCAGCCTCTGCAAACGAACTCCAGACGCGTGCACCCCCTTGTGCATCTGGCTAACGTGGGACCTGGGGAACTGAGCCTCGAACCGGGGTCCTTAGGCTTCACAGGCAAGCGCTTAACCGCTAAGCCATCTCTCTAGCCCCCTTTTTGAATTTTTATTCTGTGTTCTTTCATGGTTTAAATAGTTTCAATATCCCAATCCCTAATTGTCTCTTTAGCAGAGGCTGAAATTACTTACCACTACATTTCAATTATTGTTTTATCATAGGATTTCCATCTGGTTCTGTTTAATGACTTCAGTTTCTCTGTGAAGCTTACCATTGTGTCATCTATAGTGTGTCGGGGGGGGGGGGAGAGAAAGATTAGAGATTGAACCAAGGGCCTCACGCTTACTAGGTAAGTGCTCTACCAGTCAGCTATACCCACAGCCCTTTTTACTTTTTATTTTAAGTCAAGGTCTCATCTAGTTGTCCAGACAGGGCTTGAATTCACTCTGTAGCTCAAACTTCCCTTGTGATATTCCTGCCTCAGCCCACAAAGTATCTGGGATTCAGGTCCATTCCTACTACTAAAATACACCAATGTTATTTTTAGCCTATGTTTAGTAGTTCTAGTGTAAGGATTTCTCAGCCATGCATCTCCATTACCTGGACCCTGGTGTGACCGGCACTTTCTGGCCAAGTGTTACTGTTTTGGGCTGTCTTCCCAAGTAATGTGGAAACTAGAGTTCTAGAAAGCCTTTAGTCCCAACATTCAGTTAGCAGATCATCTTACCCAGTTTATTTTGACCCTTGGTTTCAAATGACCTGAACCTGGTCTGTTTCCACTTCCCTTTATTCCTAACAGGAGTTCCACCTTAAAGCTAAGGAAATTAACTGGCCCTTGAAACTGAATTCTTGACTTTCGCACCACAAACCTGCTAGAAAGCTTTCTCTCTCAGGCTCTAGGCCACCCATGTCTGCCTACCTGTGCTTTGCCAACAACTAGCGACTTAGAGAA
This sequence comes from Jaculus jaculus, assembly GCF_020740685.1. Taxonomy (NCBI): domain Eukaryota; kingdom Metazoa; phylum Chordata; class Mammalia; order Rodentia; family Dipodidae; genus Jaculus; species Jaculus jaculus. The sequence continues at coordinate 1,707,218 of NC_059104.1, read as the reverse complement.
TGTCTTAGGAGGACAAGAGGAAGGCTGCCTGGAGTCACTTCACATGCTTTGTTTGGGGATCTTGGCACATGGAGTCCCAGGTCTGAACAAGCCCTGACTCATCTCTCTCCCTGCCTGGGGAAGTGATGATCACCATAGCAGCACAAAGGGCACCACATGCACACACACACATGCACACACCAGAATATCTGTGGAGGAAATAAAGCACACTTGATTAGGTATATACATACGTACAATCATAAGCTGGGACCAGGGAGATGCTCAGTGGGTAAAGTTCTTGTCACACAAGCATGAGGACCTGAGTTCAGATCACCAGCACCCACATGAAATGGGGGCATGGTGGCATACACCTGTAATCCCAGTGCTGGGGAAACAGAGACAGGAGAATTCCTAGGCCTAACCGAATCAATGCGCTCTAGGTTCAGCAAGAGACCCTGCCTCAAAGAATAAGATGGACAGCAACTGAAGAAGGTACCCAGTGTCAACCTCTGGCCTCCATCTGCATGTGCATACACATGCACACATACCTGTCCCCACACACAAACACACATACACACATGCATACTACACACTAATTCACACCCAAAAATATATGTATAACCCCACAATTCATTGACTACCCAAGCCTCCTTAACATCACAGCTGGGTGACACAGTTCACAGCAATGTCGGCTTTTACCCTACGCCCTGTGACTGGATGGCTGGGGTCTGAACCTCCACACACCCAAAAAGCTGTGCTGTGCATTGCCAGCCCAGGAGAACATGGAAACTCAAACTTCAATACACAGTTAGTGATGAATGCATATGAGTTAGCCCCTTCATAAGGTCAAAATGCTATAAATCAGATCATTGGTCTGTTTCACTTAGTAATGGGAGCTTGCTCCATAAATGTGGGAGAGAAGTCCAAGGTGATATACAGGCCATTACCTGACTCTAAGGACAATCTCTAGGGTGGGCAGAGCCTCACCCGCAAGGCTCTGGTGCACACTCATTCACCACGTGCACATTCAGCTGCTTCTTTGAAAGCACGGGATCCAGGACGCGTGAGCACCAGCCCTGCTGCATCTTGGTCTGTCACCTCAGCACAGCTGTTCAGTCTCATTCATCATTATCGGTCTTGGTGGGGTCCATGTCATCACGGTTCAGCTCCAGTAGGTTACACGTGGACATTTCTTGCAGATTTTCTACGAGCAGACCCCAATGAACCCTTGTACTTCTACAGTATTGGTTGTAAAGTCTTCTTTCTCAGCTCACGTGGGTTCTCTCTCTCTCTTGGTTATCCTAGCTAAAGGTTTGTAAATTTTAGTTGAGCTTTGATACTGCTTTTTCTCTCTAGTTTATTTCTGCTCTGATCTGTTGTTCTTCTAGTTTGGAGTTGCTTTGTTCTTGTTTCTCTTGTTCCTTTAGTTGTCCTAAGTTTTTTAAAATCTTTTTTTTTTTTTTTTTTTTTTTTTTGAGGTAGGGTCTCACTCTAGCCCAGGCTGACCTGGAATTCACTATGTAGTCTCAGGGTGACCTTGAACACACGGCGATCCTCCTACCTCTGCCTCCCAAGTGCTGGGATTAAAGGCATGCGCCACCATGCCCGGCATAAAATCTGTTCTTTTTGATATAGGCAACATTGTTATAAGCTTCCTTCTTTGTGCTACTTTTGCTGTATCTCAAAGATGTTGTCATGTCGTATTTCCATTTTATTTGCTTAAAAAACATTAAATTCCTTTTTTGATGTATCCATTGGCCATTGGCTAATCAAGAGTATGCACTGTAGTTTTCATGTATTGCACAATCTCTAACCTTCTCTTCTTGACTTACATTATTGCTCTATTGTGGTCAAAGAAGATGTATGAGTTCAATCTTTAAAAAAAAAAAAAAAAAAACTTCAGAGCTGGAGAGATGGCTTAGAAGTTAAGGCATTTGCCTACAAAGCCAAAGGACCCAGGCTACGTTTCCCAGTACCCATATAAAGCTAGATGCACAAGGTGGCGCATGCATCTGGAGATCATTAGCAGTTGGCTGGCGGCCCTGACATGCCCATTTTCTATCTATCTGCTTCTTTCCTCTTTTCCTCAAATAAACAAACAAATTAAAAAGGGTTATATAAAAAATTTGGGACTTTTTTGACTGAATTAGTTATTTCAATACACTTAAGGCTGAGAAGTTGGATCAGCAGTTAAAGGCACTTGCTTGCAAAGCCTGCTGGTCCGGGTTCAATTTCCAAGCCATCCATGTAAAACAAATAGTAACAAGAGTCCCTGGCACAATTACACTTATACACACACACACACAAATTTACATACAAAACACATACACACATACAAACATACACACACACATACACACACAGCTGTGTACACATGCACAAATAATTATTTTTTGGTTTTCGAGGTATGGTCTCGCTCTAGCCCAGGCTGACCTGGAACTCACTATGGAGTCTCAGGGTGGCCTGGAACTCACTGCAATCCTCCTATCTCTGTCTTCTGAGTACTGGAATTAAAAATGTGCACCATTACATCTGATCTAAATAATTTTGGGTTTTTTCTTTTTTTTTTTTTTTTTGGTTTTTCAAGGTAGGGTCTCACTGTAGCCCAGGCTGACCTGGAATTCACTATTTAGTCTCAGGGTGTCCTCAAAATCACGGCAACCCTCCTACCACTGCCTCCCAAGTGCTGGGATTGAAGACATGTGCCACCACGCCCAGCTAAATAAATTTTTTTAAAGATTTGTTTCATAGTCAGAATTTCTTCCACTGTAGTCTGCTTTTGAAGCTCTCAATTGTGCTTCTTATTTCACCTGCTAAGTTTTTCAGTTTCAAGATTCCTCTTGGCTTGTCTATGATCACCATCTCTTTGCTGACTTCTCAACTTGTGAATCATTTCCTAGTTTGCATTGAATTGACTATCTCTGTTTTCTTGTAGCTAGTCAAGTTTCTTTAAAATTATTATTTTGAATACGTACCAATTTCCTCTGGCATCTGTCACGGAGACCTGCTGCTTCCTTCTGGAGGTACCACGCTACTCTGCTTCTCCACGCCGTGACCCTGTGCTGACATCCCACATCTAGCAGATTGGTTGCCTCTGCCGATTATGGAGGGTGATTTATGTAGGAGAATTTCTCCTGGGGATGTATTCTAGGTTGCCAGTTGAGTAGGTTGCATTGCTTGAGTTCCAGGTAATAAATTGTCCACAGACTTCCTCAGGTGCAGGGGCCCTGGGACCATGGGATTGCTTTGTTGCGTGGGGCATGTCTCTCTGTGGCAAAGTGGGTTCACTGGCTCTGGGCGTGGCACGACCAGCTTTGGGTTTGGAACATGTCCGTTTCTGAGGCTTGCTTGGGCAGGCCTGCTGCAGCACACACACATCACAGCAAGATTCCTGTCAGTGTGAGGGTTTGGGTGGGGAGTGAGCTATACCCCAGGTCCCAGACAGTGCCCATTGGTAGCCAAACAATGAGCATGTGTCTTAAGGCCAGTCTTGTCAGGGAAGGCTGCCTGGCTGCTGCTTGTGGCTCTAGGCGGGTGGGCAGGGCTACTTAGATACCTTTCTCTTCTTATCTCAAGAGTAGCATTTGCCTCTTCTGGAACTTGTGCTTCTCCAGTGAACTGAACTTTCTAACAGCATCCCTGCAGGGACAAAGTTGCCTCCAGTGCCACTGGGAATAGAAGCCTCTTCCCAGGGCAGCGACAACAGGGCTGCCTCTCAGAGTTGTCCTTTCGCTGTCAGTTCTCCACGCACTGTGCTCCCAGCTCAGGCAGCCCCATAGCCTGTCCTGCTGCTGCCACCGAGGAAGAGCAATTCCTAAGCGGCCTGGACACACACCACTCAGGGGACATACATGCATGTGCACACACAGTAGTACACATGTGCACCCTGCCCGCCTCCATGCTCTGTGCCTTGAGCTTTGGCTGTCATGCGCAAACCCTGCTGTGCCCCTGCCCTGGCACATTCTCGACCTGCCGCTCTGAGCACAGGGCGCGGCGCCATCCGCTGCTCTCTCAGATGCTTGCTCACAGCAACATGCTTTCTGGACAGGGAAAGACAGAAGTTTCTTCAGGTTTTGTGGCTCAGCTCTGGGATTGCAGGGCTATCAGCCAGGACAGGCCAAAAAGATGGGTGTGGCTGTGTATCTCTACCCACAGGTGGTAGTTGGTATGTCCAGCCCTAGCACAGCATTGGCTCAGATTTGCTCTTATGAAGGAAATGCCCAGATCTGCACAGGAACTGAGTCACATGAGGTCCCCGGGTGTTTCAAATACAGAGTCAGAGCAGACATTTTAGACATGTGATTTTAACTAATTTAAGTGTTTTCTTTATTTGAGAGTGAGAGAGAGAGAGAGACTGGGCATGCCAGGGCCTCCAGCCACTACAAACAAACTCCAGACTCACGCACCATGTGGGTCCTGGGTAATCAAACATGGGTCCTTTGGTTTTGTGGGTAAGCACCTTAACTGTTCAGCCATTCCTGTAGCCCTAAGTAATTTAGATCTAAGTAGCCTATGTAGCTGGTGGTTCCCCAGCTGCCCAGTGTCTGGCATCCTTCTCTGGGCCCCACAGCTCTCTTGAGATGTCTCAAGAGCCATTTCCACCAAAGCTGTGTCTCCTTGGATCTGCCTTTTAACCCAGAGAACATTTGTTCCTTTACTATGAAAGAATTTCACTTGAGTCTAAAAGTGGCAGCCCCAGCTCCTTCCCACCAAAAAAACACTTTAAAAAGAAGACATTAGAAGGTGTTCAGCAGGGGAGAGAGAGAGACAGACAGACAGAAGGTAATGGAGGGTGAATAGGATCAAACTATATGAATGTATAAAACTGCCCAACACTAAACTTTTAAGAAGCTATCTCTTTAAGAGGTTATCTGCAGAGGCGTCTCCAGCTGAAGCTGTGCAGCTTCTCTGTGTGGACGCACCCTTCTCCTGGACTAGAATCACCTGTGTGGTGATTGGATTCAGGTGTCCTCCATAAACTTAGGCGTCCTATATGCTGGGTTCCAGCTGATGGAGATTTGGGAATTAGCGCCTCCTGGAGGCAATGTATTGTTGAGGATGGGTTAGCTTCTCTGCATGGACACGCCCTTCTCCTGGACTAGAATCACCTGTGTGGTGATTGGATTCAGGTGTCCTCCATAAACTTAGGCGGCCTATATGCTGGGTTCCAGCTGATGGAGATTTGGGAATTAGCGCCTCCTGGAGGCAATGTATTGTTGAGGATGGGTTAGCTTCTCTGCATGGACACGCCCTTCTCCTGGACTAGACTCACCTGTGTGGTGATTGGATTCAGGTGCCCCCATAAATTTAGGCGTCCTGAATGCTGGGTTCCAGCTGATGGATATTTGGGAATTAGCGCCTCCTGGAGGCAACAAGGGCGGTTCTGCAGCCCCAGAACACAGTCCAGTGGGAAGTCAGCCAGGGGGCGGGTAGGGCACAGCCAGGAAGGCACACGCCTGGACAGCGCAGCTGGGGGCCTAACCACAAAGGGCAAGCTGCAGACTTAGGGAGGGGGCCGTGCCGCAGGTCAAGTCCAAAGGTCACATGAAGGTAGATGTCCCTATCACGGTCACTCAGTCTTTTGAACACACATTATGAAAAGTCCTCCGCACTGTCCAGTCTAGTAAATTGTTAATCCTGTGTAAAACGTAACAACAAACCTTCACAGCAATGGCCAACTAGCTTTCACCCCATCTTTGGATGCTGTGAGCTAGCCATGCTGACACACAAAGTGAGTCCTCACATCCCCTACTGTCCCATCCCCAGGTCTCAGAGCCGCAGTCCTGCACTGCCTCCCCGTGGCACCTTGGGGAACAGCAGCCACCATGCAGTCAGTAAATTCACCACACCTGACAGGACGCCGCTAGAGGGCCTACTGCCCATGTGTTCAAGATGGTTCTGAGCTCATTCCAGGCCCAAGTCCCCACATCCCCAGAGCGAAGCCCCTAGACCGCGGACATGCGCCACACAGGCCCTTGCCCCTCAGCCAGTCCCCACCTCGTCATGTCTGCAACAAAGCCCACAGGTGGAGCACGGTGCGGGGCAGGAGCTGAGACGAAAGGCCTCGGAGCGACAGGGTTCTGTGAAGCGTGTGGATGTCCCTGGGCCTGAAACCTCGCCTCGCCTCTCCCCTGCAGTGTCTGAGGGCCCGAGGGCAGGTGCTTGCTCTGTCAAGTCTCTGTCTCCTACACAAAATGGGCTAGCGAGTACAGAAGGTGACTGAGCTTGGAGGACACCCTGAACAAGGGCAGCTGGCTGTGGACCCTGACTCTATCGTGGGGACAGCACAGTTGTGATGGAGTATGAAAGAATCTGGAGCAGCACACCTCGCTGCTTATAAGGATGGTGAGGGGCAGAGCTACCTTCAGCCCCTGGATAGAGTGTGGAGGGCAAGCATGGGCCCAGGTCAGCCTGGCCCTGACACCAGCCCCTGCCACTTTTACCTGTCCTGACTCCAAGGGCCTGACGGTGACAACCCCGACAGCAGGCGGGACAGGAGCACCAAGACGACTTTCCCCTACTCCTTTTATGATTCCTACAGGCCATTCCTGCTCCTCAAAAGGGCAGCTCTCCTTGCCGCTCTGACACCTGCCCCCACACAAGACTGAGCCCCTTTCTTTTTAACTTTTTTGCTTAGTTTTATTTATTTGAGAGTGACAGAGAGACAAAGAGGCAGGCAGAGAGAGAACAAGCACACCAGGGCCTCCAGCCACTGAAAATGAACTCCAGGTGCGTGTGCTACCTTACGTGGGTCCTGGGGAATTGAGCCTGGAATCAGGGTCCTTAGGCTTCACAGGCAAGCACTTAACCGGTAAGCCATCTCTCCAGCCCTGAGCCCCTCTTTCTAAGCAGACGGGGGCTGCCTGGTTAAGGACCACACTGGACTGAACCCACCAACCATTCCTGTCAGTCGCCAGCAGCTGAGGCCAGTGTGGGGCTCGCAGCCAAAGTCAGATGGCATTCTACCCCCCTCAGGTGTTCTGACGGCCCTTACCACCCACACAAGAAACTCCCACCAGCCAGAAGAGTCCAGTTCCCACTACAGACTTAGAGCAACTTCAGAGTCTGGGTCCACAGCAGACGTTCACAATGGCATCTCTGGAGGGTGGGCACAGGTCCAAGCATAAGCTGGGCTTGATCCTGGCACCCACTGAGTCTGATGGCTCAGACACAGCAATTTTATGTGTTTTTGCAGCCGGGCATGGTGGCACATGCCTTTAATACCAGCACTCAGGAGGCAGAGGTAGAAGGATCACTGTGAGTTCAAGGCCAGCCTGAGACTACATAATGAATTCCAGGTCGGTCTGGGCTAAAGTGAGACCCTACCTCAAAAAAAAAAAAAAAAAATCCAGGCATGGTGGCACACACCTTTAATCCCAGCACTCAGGAGGCAAAGGTAGGAGGATCATCATAAATTCAAGGCCACCCAGGCTAGAATGAGACCCTAACTCGAAAAAAAAAAAAAAATCCCACTCAATTGCAGCTGTCTAAGAAGAAAGACCAAGTAGAACGTGTGAGCAGGCAGGGGAGACATGGACACACGGCCACTCTGGTTGGTTCAGGCGGGGTCCCTGACTAGTGGGAAAGGCATACCTGGCAGGCACTGGGCAGCAGGGGCCTGTGGTTCTGTAAGGTAGAGCTGGCGTCCAAGAATAGCACCATACTTGTGGTAGGCACAGGCATGTGTCCACAGTGGGTGTGGCATTCACAGTGTGGGCATGGAGGACTCAACTGTCAGGGGGGTGCCATGCAAAAATCCAGCCTAGGCTGCTGGATATAAGAGCCGCGGCCACAGGCTGGTCTCAGGTGTGTCTATCAGGAGGTAATAAAACCAGGTGGAGCTGGGCATGTTGGCGCACTCTAGAAGCAAAAGCAGAAAGATGTTTTTCTAGGCTACCTAGAAAGACCCTGCCCCGCCCCCCCACCAAAAAAAGAAAGGAAAAAGAAACTCAACCAGCTAGAATGTTTAAGAAATGTGGAGCCCCATGCATAAACACTTAAGGCCATTCACCACAGGAGTCCACCATCCAGTCAGGTTATTTATCTTGGACAAAAGCAATGGGACATGGCAGGGGTTTGCCAGTGTCCCAATCAGGGTTGACTTGTTTGTCTGCGGAGGTGTAGCACCCAGATGGAACATTCAATGGGGATGGATCCAAGGTCACCCTAGCAGGAGCCACGACGCTCAAGATGAACGGTGGCTTGCAGCTCCCGAGCACGAGAAAGGGCCCAGTGCAGTCAGCCGCTCGGCCCTGTTCAAAGCCCAGCCCACTTGTCAGCAGCGCGCTCAGGAAGTGACAGTGGCCACCTTTGTAGAGTGAAACATCCTTGACAACAAAGATGGTGTCTTCCTGTGTAACACAGTCTCCCTGATGGGGAGTCCCACCTCCTCCCCCAGCACTCACGAAACTCGTTAATTTGCTAGATTTCCAAAGTTTGGTAAAATCTCAGTGCTGTCTCAGTTCTTCACAACCTCTTAGAATTCTGAGGTCACAGGGAAGCAGAAGATACGCAGAGCCCTGCTGTCCCTCTGAGGCAGTCCATAGCATCCAGGGGACTTGATCACCTATACCTCCGTCCTGGTCTTTACAACCCAGGCCCTGCTCTGAAGGCCTTGAGTTTAGGACAGACCATGAGTGCATGCGTGCGTGCGTGCGTGCGTGCGTGCGTGCGTGTGCGCACACACGCACTCGCGCCCCTCCTCCACACTTGCTAGCAATTATCGCAAGACCAATGGCAGCAGGTTTTAACTTCCGGGTAAAGAAAATGGTGACTTGAGCACTGCTGTCCGCCCTTCAGAGGACCACTGGGAAATGAGCCATGCACAGAGACCCAGAGGGCCACGGGAGCTCTTCCACCCCACCAGGCCAGCTCGTCTCTGCTTGCTGTCACTTAATACTTGACGGGTATATTGACACACTGGGCTTTGCTGTCTTCGTTCTATTTTTAAACACTTCACTCATGCCTTTCAGTTGGATCTTATTCAACTAAAAATGTGCTGTGTGCTCAGCTGAACCAAAGTAAACATTCCCCATGGCTGTGGCAATATGTCTGCGCAGACCTCAATTACAGAATTAACAGGGCAGATTGTCTGCCTGTTGAGCCAAAGAGATGACAATAAAAACCTCTAATGAAGGGAGACATGAGAAATAAGACCTAAGGACAATACTCAAAAGAATGGCTTGTTTATTTATGAAATGTGATTTACTAACCAGCTGTGTGGCTTCCGTTCCGAATGCAGCCTGAGAGAACAGCCTTGGTCCGTGGCGGCAAATCCCAAGTCTTGGTCAAAATGAGGTGGGATAGGGTGGGGGGCAAGGTGGATGGATAAGGTCTTCCTTGGCCCTGTCACACTGCCACAGCCCTGAGCTGGTATCTGCCCAGTCATGGCTGTGGACACAAGCGGAGAGGCTTGCAAGGCCTCATGGGGGGGTTGGGGGGGAACACAGCTGCTGAGGTGCCCCAGCCCCAGCTAGATTCCCACAGATTGGATTCTACATGGGCAGGGAGAGAAGCTAAGGTCAGGCATAGTCAGAGAGGCCACAGGAGCCTAACTCTGGGCAGGGGAGAGGCTGGCCAAGTTCAGCCCCATGGAAGAGTCCCCAAGCCCCCACAACTGGCATCTCAGGAGGGATGCTGAGGCCAGCAATAACAGGAGGGCCCAGCTGAACCATGGGAACCATGGGGAAGCAAGCACCTGGCATCGATGCCAGAAATCAGGCTCCTGGGTTGTCTGACCAGGCCTCCACGTGGCCCCCCTCCTCCCCATGTTGAATGCAAGCACAGCACAGCTGATGTCCCGGGGACACGCTGCATCCCTGGCTCCCCAACCCCTCTTCCATCTGTGGGGCCAAGAGTGGTGAGTTTCTGGGGATGAAACCAGTATGGTTCCTGGATCATCAAACCATACCACAGCACAGAATGTCTCAGCGTGGCAAGGCAGGAGCCATGTTCTCTCCAGGAGGCCCCGCCACTCTGTCCCACTTCCAAGAAAGTAAGTGCAGACTCATCTGAGCTACTGCAGAAAGGGTCTTAAGCAAACTGGGTGACGGTACAGCTGACAAAGCATGTGAACCAGAGCTGCCCTGGTGCTGCCAGGGTGTGGGGCGGCACAGCCCCAAAGAGGCATCTTCAGAGCCCAGCCCAGCTCACTTCTGTACAAGTAGGGAAGCTCCAGGGCCAAGGGAAAGAACTTAGGTGTGGACACATGCGGTTCAGTCTCAGACACTGAAACAATGCCCCCCAGGGACTAAACATTTGTCTAAAGTCCTACTGGAACTCACATTTATCCCCATCATGAGGAGCAGACCTGCGTGGGACAGAGCTAGGGCTGCAGCTCCCAGAACCCTCGCACGTTATGGCTCCTCTCTGCTCGCCACTCAGAGCCCAGACCCCAACTGGGCGCTCAACAGCTCTGCCCAGCCATGGACCACAGGGTCACCTGCTTCCGGCCCTTTGCATACCACTCTCAGATGCTCCCCAGGTCCTCTCCCACTTCCCGCTGGCAAAGAAGTTCCCCTGGCATGGCTGGCTTGTAGTGGGGAACTGATACCAAGGTCCAAGCTGAGGGAGCCAAAAGACACAGTGGCTCCTATGAGCAGAGCTAGCGGCCACGCCAGCAAGCTGGGACGCAGCACACTCCCTCCACGTTGTTATTAAAGTCCCAAACCCAGCTTTAGTCAAGGCAGGAGCAATAGATGTATTTCTTTTCTCTGAGAAACACCTGGCAACTTGGCCACAGAACAATATCCTTAATCACTCAAATTTCCATACCATTTTCCTCCATCTTCTGGAAAGTAGAAACCTTTGTGTCATTCTTCCAGCCGCTCCACCCACCCCCAGTCCTGTGACACAGACTACAATTTGCCAGCTTAGCTGCTGCCAGGGGCCCATGAGAAGCCATGAGTCACTGACCAGCAGGAGGGCAATAAGGGGCTGATGGAGCACCCGGAGCCCAGGGAGGTCTTCACTAGGGGGGAGTGGGGACACTGAGAACCACCAGGGCCTGTGTTGGGCACACGTATGGCAGCAAGAGGCACTGGATGACAGCAAGAGGGTGCAGGTCACAGCCCCCCGGGCCAGCCTCTGCTGGCTAGGCTGGGAAGAGGGCTTCAGTGCCTGCAGCCTGTTCTGTATTCCACAGTGAGTGACTTGTAGCTATCACCTCTCTGAACCTTGATCTCCCAAGGTTATAGAGAGCCCTCCAGGTGGTCAAGTTCAAAGGTAGTTATAGTCAAGTTTGCATTGCTGGTAGAAATCACCTAACCAAGAGGCTTCAGTGGTGTGACCTTGTGGTCCTGGGTTTCCCCATTGGCACGTCCTGTCTACATCTCATTTATGAATGGGCAACTCCAAATGAAAAAAATGCATCTCCTTCCCTGAGCCCCAAACGTGTACTTTAAAGGTCTACTCCTGAAACTCTGGGCCACTTCAGCTTCATCTCCCAGCCGGCCTCTTCTCAGCCCAGAGAAGGAAGCATGCCATGGTGAGGGCTGCCAGCACACTCTAGACCTCAGGCTGGCAGCCACAGAGCTCACCTCCGCTTCTGTACCTCCTGGTATCACTGGCCTCCACAGCCAGGCTCTCCGTGGTACAAGCCCTTACACATCACTGCTGTGCAAACTGACCATGGTGCTTCACAGACACTTGATTTGTTGAGTAAATTCACCAAAGTTTGAAACCTGTTGTGTCAGGGACGGTCTTTGCTCCGTCTTGAGGAAAACCAATCAGGAAGAGGATAGACTTAACCCAACCAACTGAGTAGTCTAGGAATGTTAAGATTGGTGGACTGGATAAGATACACACATACACCAACACCATGCTTCTATGATGGGGAGCCACAGATGGACAAATGTAAGAGAACAAAGATAAGCCATGACAATGACAATCAAGGTGGGGATGGGGCTGGGGAAGTGGCTTAGCGGTTTAAGGCATTTGCTTGCAAAGTATAAGGACCCAGGTTTGATTCTCCAGGACCCACATATGCCACATGCACAAGGGGGGCACATGCATCTGGAATTTTGCAGTGGCTAGAGGTCCTGACACACCCATTCTCTTTCTATCTGCATCTCTCTCAAATAAATAAATAAATATTTTTTTAAAGGCGGGGACTGATTAAGAACACATTGCCAAGGACAGAGAGGGTCTCTATGATGACAAAGAGATCAATTCAGCAATGAGACAGAATCAGAATCCTGTCAACCTGTCAACACAGCTTCCCAACACACACACACACACACACACACACACACACACACACACAAACCCCTACCTGTGAGAAGGGCAAGGAGAAGCCAGCAAAGCCTACCACCTTCCAGGTGCCTGACAGGAGTTTTCAGAACCAGTGAGAATGCAGAAGCTCTGGACAAGACCAACCAGTGTATCCTATCTCAGTTCACAGAGCTTCTACCACAAAGCCAGAGAGTGAACATTCTCTTACTGTACACGCACACCGGGGACATGGACACATGCTGTTCCGACACCTCAGAGCGTCAGTAAATTTAAAGATTATGTAAAGTACTGTCTTTGACCACATGGGATCACAATAGAAATTAGTAACAGAAAGGTACCTAGACGATCTATAAATACCCAGAAACCAAATGCTGAGCCCCTGAATAACCCATGGGATAAAACTCAACAGAAAATTCTGAAGTAAAAATAAAAATTTAGTGTGTATATATAATAATGTAATATATAATTGAAAGATTCTAAGCTCAATGATTTTACTTTCCATTTCAAGAAAAGGGAAATTTAGGAGTAGGCATAAGAAAAACCAAGAAAGATCAGAACAGCCGCCCATGAAATAAGCAGACAGAGGAAATCAATGACAAAGCAGATACAAGTAATTAATCACCCATGGCACAACTGGCTCAGGTCAGGAATGAGAACGGAATTGTGGTTATTGAAATTGTACCAGATACTGAAAAAGTACCACAAACACCACTGTGCTCCTAAGTTCAACAACTCCCTAAAGACACAAATAAGTGAAACACTGTCAAGAAAAAGAACTGAAAGGGGCTGGAGGAATGGGTAGGTGGTTAAGGCTCTTGCCTATGATGCCTAAGGACCTAGGTTCAATTCCCCAGTACCCACATAAGCCAGATACACAAGGTGGCACATGCATTTAGAGTTTGTTTGCAGTGGCTAGGGGCCCTGGCATGCCCATTCTCTCTCTCTCTCTAATAAATAAAACATTTTTTGAAAACTTTAAAGGTGTTCAACAGAAAGAAAACAGTACTCACACCTGTAAGTCACAATGTCTAGTAGCTACACAAAAAGAGTGAGAGGAAGCAGCAAGATCTTAACAATATACTTTATTTAGCCAAATATATACAAAGTATGCCTTCCACATGTAATCAGCATGGGTAAAACATGGAAAATTTTTACATTCTTTTTCATATTAACTATCTGAAGGGTGGAATTTATTTACCATTACCACATATCCCAGTTCAGATGTGGCACCTTTCAAACACCTGCCAGCATCTCTCAGGGCAGGACATGCACATAGACACCATGGTCTGTCGTAACGGTGAGGACTATGCACCAACCACCACTGCTCTCTGAAGTACACAGTGTGGTATTAAAATGATAAGCACAGCATCTTGGCACAGAGCCCAGTAGCACTGGAGGCCCTCACCTGACAGCATTAGAGGTTATACAGCCTGACAGCACTGGAGGTCATAGCATTAGCCTGGGTTTTAAATTCTAGAGCTCTAGTCCACACTGTGGACTTCAAACCTGTTGATGAGCTCATAATGTGATAAACACTCAATGTAAAAGATATACATCACTGGGCTGGGGAGATGGCTCAGTGGTGAAGAAGCTTGCTGCAGAGCCAAAGGACCGAGGTTGATTCCCCAGACCCATGTAAGCCAGATATACAAGGTGGTGCATGCATCTGTTTGCAGTGGCTGGAGGCCCTGGCACCCCACCTCTCTAAAATAAATAAGTAACGACAAGATACATACAGGTAATTCACCAACTTAGAAATATTTGCAATCAAGTATCTGACAAGGCTTTTATCCAGATAAACAACTTTAAAAGAACTTTTGAAACTCAGTAAGAAAAAACTCTAATAAAAATGGGGTAAAATAGGACTGGAGAGATGGCTTAGCAATTGAGGCACTTGTCTGTTAAGCCTAAGGACCCATGTTCAATCTCCCCATAACCCACATAAGTCAGACACACAAAGGCGACGCAAGCACAAGGTCACACATGCACAGTAGGTGACACAAGCGTCCGTGGAGTTTGATGGCAGCAGCTAAGGCACTGGCATGTCAATTCTGCCCCCTAGCCCCCATACACAGAAGAAAAAAACAAATGGGTATAATATTTTATATGTCATTCAAGGTACATAAGTAAAGACACGATGTTGTACCATCAGAGCTAGTGGACGGATAATGAAATGTGGCACAAGCATCTCTGTGCACCAATCAGAACTCCCAGTGTCAACCTCAACACGAAGCATCCAGAACGCCCACACGGTAGTAGAGAGAAAATGGTCCTAAAGTTAAACACAGCGACTACATCATCTAGCCGCTCAACAGAAATGAAAGCTTATTAATCCACACAGTGACCAGTAACAAACATTCACAGCAGCTTTATTGGGAGTATTAATAACAGGAGACATCCAAATTGTGTGAAGTGAGCAAGTCAGTATGGTGGAACAGATTCCTCAGACACACAGTGAACAAATCTTCATGTACCCAACATGAAGGGGATTCAAGACAGGCAAGTGGCAGGGCTTGGGAATCAGTGGTTGCCTGGAGATGTGGGCAGTGGCAGATGGCATAGAGGGTGACAAGGAGACTCTGGGGCAATGTCTCTACTAGGGTCTCAGTCCAAGAGTTCAGCCAGTCACCAAACCACAGGCTTTCATCATGGTGGCCAGTGCAGTTCACACATGCTAGCGAGCTGCTATGGCATTCCCATGTGTACAATATTTCCTCTATAAATTCCTACTGAGTGTGCTTGGAGCTACTTGTAAGCTTTATACTGATTTGTAAGGATCTACAATAATTAGGGACAGACACATGTTCTGATTAGGTTTGTCTCCATCTGTCATTTGTCCCTATTCTTCTGATGACACTTGTCACTTTTATGCAGTCAAACCTGTCAATCATGATTTTCCTTTATGGTTTTAGCCCTTGGTGCCATGTTAACAAAGTGCTATGAACCCTGAGATTATAAACATATGGCCTCCTTTTTCTAGTTAGTATGTTTTATTCTTCATATTTAAACTAACCTACATGAGCTTTTCTTGTGGGGAGTTAAAGCTCTTATTCTTTTCCAGATGGTTTGTCCAAAACTTATTTACCCTAAGTATTTACTGAATTTGATCATTTCATATACTGAAGACCCAAGAGCACCGGCACCTTCAGACACCGCTCCACCCAGTGATGGACGACTCTTTCTGTTGTTGCACACCACTTTACAGACTATAGCTATATATTTTGTTATGTTTTGGAAATGTGTTTATTCTTTAAAAAAAAGACAAAAAGGGAGAAATCTTCCCTGAAATCCTGAGTAGTAACTACATCCAGAGTTCCAAAACAAACAACAGCAACAAAAAAATATTCATTACTTAAGAACTTATGCCCTGAAAACGACCTGTATAAAAACGTGTAACCTAACAAAAGCTATATGCCCAGAACAATCCAATGAGAAATGCTGGCTAAACAATGAGAAAACAAAATATATAAGCATTCTATATATGAAACAACAAATTAAGGGGAAGGTATTAAATGTATGATAGCAATTTATTTATAAACAAAGTGAAAAAGAAAAAGGAAACCATAGAGCTATGCTGAAGTGAACAGTAATCATTAAAAACAAAAACTACATACAAACTTTGAAAACCTGATGAGAAAGAAAAAAGTGAAAATACAAGTATTAACCATGAAAGGAACCAGAGTGGTGGAGCATGTCTGAAATCACTACCTCCAGAGTCTGAAGAAGGAGAAAAGAGTGTAATGCCAGCTTTGGCTACAAAGGGAGATTCTGTCTCGAAATAATAGATAAAAATTGAAATGATTTCTCAAAAATTAATTTCAACAAGTTTGAAAGTCTACATGAACCACATGCTACCTAGAAATAAAAAACAAACTACTGCAGAACTGGGTATTTACTTCAGTGTCCCCAGAAGAAATGCACAGGACTATAATTTACCTACTAAAAAGGTATTATTGGCACCCCACAAAAACCAAGTGGGGTCATAAGCCCAAGTACTCATTCAAATCAGACATCTGACAGATACAGAATCAGAATGGGGTCAGGAATCTCATCTGCCCAGTCATTGCTGCTGGCCGCCTCTGTGCCCACGAGATCCAGGCTCAGCAGTAATGAAAAAGCTAGCTTGGCCAGCTTCCCCTCTGTGAAGCATGCCCACGTGTCATTTCCTCCTCACAGAAACATGTCGCTCTATCCCAGTATCTACACTGCTGAAAACTGCTCCCCAGAGCCGTAGCGGTGCTGGCAAGGGTGGGTCAGTCAGGAACGCACAGGACTCGCTGGTCACTGATGTGGACAGAAAGTCTCACCACCAGCAGCCACTAGGTACCCCTGAAATACCAGCCGCACCCACCACAGCCGCTGACAGCAGTGGGGCCAGGACATCTTTATCACCCAGTCCAGGCGGCTATGCAATAAACAGTTCTAACAGGTGTCATTTTAATGCTGGAATGCTGGTTGTGCTCTGTAGTCCTGTATTTTAACATCTGAATGACATATTTTTCCAGAGACTTAAGAGAACTGATGCCATGCATCTACAGACATCACTCAACCAGCCCCCTCCAACTCACGGATCCAGGGAAGGCAGCAGCATCCACTGAAGACAGCCATGCGCGAGCCAGCCACGCCTCTCCCCAGGCTAACGGTGTTCTCCACTCCATGCAGACAAGGTTGAGCTTATGCAGGCTGTCCAGGGCCACAGGCCTCATGCCACAAGAGCACAGGCATACTATGTGCCCCTGAGCCCTGTCCATGCTTGGTGCCATAGGCCTCAAACCACCAGAGAACAGAGAACAGGCACAATGTGTACCCAAACCCTGCCCATGCTTAGTGCTACATTCTACTATAAGCCTGGAAGGTAGGCCAACTGACACTTCCTGGAGAAGCATGCCCCAACCCACTTGGCATACCATACCTAAAGCAGGTTGTCTCCACAAACCATGCCTGCCCAGCTCATGCTACCGAGTAGCCCATGCCTGCCAGGCCAATCACTTGGGATAAGGAGACTCCTGCTCTGAGGCTTCTCTACAGTGTATGGCTGACCCTGATGGCAGAGCACTCCCCAAATCCAATGGAATTTTAACCCCTAAGGCCAGTGTGGAATTTTTGGGAGTGACTTCTACTGAGGATTAACCCTTTCATAATGCTTCTAATGAAACAAGACAAACAGCAGTCTCCACAGCCTCTCTCAGGGGATATACTATGCCCAGGGTTTCCAAAAAGCCTTACAGAAATTTGCTTCAAATTTCTGATTTTATGATTTTTTAAGGCAGTGTCTCATGTGGCCCCACCTAGCCATGAACTGTGTACCCAAGGAGGATCTTGAACACCTGATCCTTCTACCTCCATCTCCTACTGGGATTAAGCTAAGATTCTATGAAAGCTACATGCAAAGAATGTCTGGGCATCGCCATAGATTCACTTCTGCATGGCTGCAAATCCCCAGAGCATCAAAGGGAGTGTGCACCCAAGCACAGCTGAGGCATTGGCGTGTGGAGAGATGGCTGTGGGGGTACAGTGCACAGACAGGGAGTGCCCAACTCCCTCAGGTTCTGCACTGAATGACACACCCAGCCTAATGCCTTGATTTTGCAGATTAAGTAATCCCAACTATAGCACAATAAATACAATTCTTTCACGCCCACCTCAAAACAAGCAAGTGAATAGCTTCTTCATAGACCACTCAAGAAATAAGTGATACATCTCAAAGATAATTGTTTTTAATTTTCTAAGTTCACACTTAGGCAACATAAAAAGGCATACTTATGTGACCTGATTATGACATTTTTACAAAAACAACCCCCCCAACATCTTGTCAGTTGTATATAAATATTTACAATGAAAAAATAGGCAAGGAAAAAGGAAATCTTCATTATCCACAATGATTTCTTTCCAGTGCTTTTAAGAGTTTTGAAAATAAAGTACTCCATCCACCTTCAACCACTCCTATTTACACACTGCATCAGCGGACATTCTGATCAATCCAGTGCACTGTGTAAGGATGTATCTGTTCCACATCACTGTTTTTTTTAATATTTTTAAAAGTTATCTGAAATAGTAAATGAAATATAAAAATGGCAACTCTGCAAAAAAACAGTAAGAACAAATATGTGAAGGCAATGCATGGAGATACAAGTGTCCTCACGCAGGATTTTTAATACCACAACCCAAATTAAATGTCCACATATTTTCATAGGGACATGTTTCAATATAATCTGATCATGGTAACAAAAATTGCCTCTAAAGAGGATGCTAAAAAAAAAAAACAAAAAAAAAACCAGCATTGACATTGCCATCTTGATTTATAAACATACTACTGCCCTAGATTTTGCTAAAACAAACTGAGGTGGGTTTTTTTTTTTTTTTTTTTTTTATTTTTAGTGACAAATGTAAGTGAAGACCTTAAGAAGCCCGCAGGTCACGGTGTCCTTTGTCAATGAAAACTTCGAAATGCCTCTGAACGGGTGTGCTGGCCTGCTGAACTTAGTGACATCACAGACACTCAAGTCCAGTATATACATAGACTGTAATTCCACCAGACATGGTGACAGCGACACACAGCAGCCAGTGTGCAGACAGAGGAAGGACACCTGGTGCTCCCTGACCCTGAGGGTCTCAGTGAGAAGACATCTATGACGCTGGTAACAGCATGGCAGCTTGACAGGGACTGCGGCGTGTCACGTGTGGGAACTGCGCCGTCCCCTAGTACCCAGAGATACACGGAGTCTGGGCTCTCTGGCCTTGTAATGCTCATTAAAGTCCAACCTGAAGCTGAGAAAACGGAGACTTTCGTCAGAGCTGGTTGTCAGTAACACCAAAAACTGCTGCACCACACCCTGAAACAAAAGAAGACAAAACAGCAGTTCAGAAAGGTGCCGTCCACACACTCAACCCTCACTTCCCTTCGGACCAAGTACATAGACACCCTCATAGCAAGGTTTATTATGTAAAAGCAACCAATCAGCAGACAGATCTCTCTCTGCCCTTTCCATTCTACAAGAATGAGCTTGGGTTTCTCAGCGACAGATCAATAACCCTAAGAAATTCTTCTGCCAGAACTGCAGACTGCCTGTATGTGACGAGCATGAATCGTCTGAATGATCATGAAACTGACTGTAAGGAGCCCGAGAAGTTGGCTCTTTTGTCAGCAAGCAGCAGCACTGAGGCTGCTGCATGGGAGAACAACTAAATGACAATGCCTGACAGCCACTGGTGGTCGCGACCTGACAGTATCAGAGGCCCTGATCTATGGGCACCAGAGACAGTGACCTGACAGCAATGCCATTTTCCTAAGACCACACTTCAAAAATTATCACTCCTTCCCCACCACCAACACAAGCGCCAGCAAGCACCAGAGACCTGGGGAAGGGAGCTCACAGCACCCAGCACCAGCGACCAGAGCAGTGATTCAGTGACTCAGGCAGCCTACTTGAACCCACAGTGCACCAAAGAGGGACCCAAGCAGGAGCACAGCATAGCTGAGAACAAAGTAATCCCAAAAGGTAACTGGGATTACACCAGGGAGGGGTCTCACTTGGTCACAAGCTGACTTGGAACCCTCAACAGACCAGTTGACAGGATTAAGGGTGTGGGGCACCACACACCCCAAGGGACAGTGACTTTGATAGAGGATCTGGTTATCATAATACCTACTCTTGCATAAATACCCTGTGCTGTTTTTCATTGAATGTGTACATTGTTTAGTTAAATTTTATAATCTGCCTATATTTTATTCCACTCAGCCTACTTGAATACTCTCATAGCAGGAAACCCAAAATCAAGGGTCACTTTTGTAGATACCCTGAGAATCTTAAGAGCCACACCTAGCACCTTAAGCTCCTCCCCTGAAGATACAGAACATCAGGTTGACTGACACATCTAATAACATGCAGCTAACTAGAAAATCGAAGCATTATTAAATTAATCCAAGATGCAACATTATAACACAAGACACTCCAAAAATCAAGACAATGTAAATCCACCAAAAAGTATTAATGCATCAGAAATGACCTCCAGTGAGAATGAGTTAGAAGAAATGCCTGAGAAAGATTTCAAAAGAATTACTATAAATATGCTCAAAGAAGTCAAAGAGGAAATCAAAGAAGTATGAAAATCTGAAAGAAATGGATGATTTCCTTGATTTATATGACCTACCTAAATTAAATCAAGATGAGATTAATCACTTAAATAGACCTATAACAAGTATGGAGATCCAAGCAGTTATCAAAAATCTCCCAACTATAAAAAGTCCAGGCCCAGATGGATTACCAGACCTTCAGGGGAAGAACTAACACCACTGCTTCGTAAGCTTTTCCATAAAATAGAAAAAGAATGAATCCTACCAAACTTCTTCTACAAAGCCAGCATCACTCTGATACCAAAACCAGGCAAAGACAGAACAAAAAAAAGAAAATTACAAACCAATCTCCCTCATGAACATAGATGCAAAAATTCTCAACAAAACATTCACAAACAGAATACAAGAATACATCAGAAAGATCATTCACTCCAACCAACTAGGCTTTATCCCAGAGATGCAGGGATGGTTCAACATACAAAAATCGATAAATGTAACACATTATATAAATACACTGAAGGACAAAATTCACATGATCACCTCATTAGATGCAGAGAAAGCATTTGATAAAATCCCACATCCCTTTATGATGAAAGTCCTAGAGACTGGGAATAGAAGGAACATATCTCAATATAATAAAGGCTATTAATGACAAGCCTACAGGCAACATACTACTAAATGGGGAAAAACTAGGAAGTTTTTCCACTAAAGTCAGGAACAATACAAAAGTGTCCACTGTCCCCACTTTTATTTAATATAGTATTAGAAGTCTTAGCCATAGCAATAAGGAAAGAGACACACATAAAAGGGAGATAAATTAGAAGAGATCAAGTTATCATTATTTGCAGATGACATGATTCTATACATAAAGGATGCTAGAGACTCTACCACTAAACTGTTAGAGCTGATAAACACTTATAGCCATGTAGCAGGATACAAAATAAGCCCAGAGAAATCAGTAGCCTTCCTATATGCTAACAACACACAGAGGATGAAATCAGAGAATCACTCCCATTCACAATGGCATAAAAAAAAAAAAATACCTTGGAATAAACCTAACCAAGGAAGTGAAGGATCTCCACAATGAAAATTTTAAAACACTTAAGTGAGAAATTACGTAAGACACTAGGAAATGGAAAAGCATCCCTTCTTCCTGGATCAGAAGAAACAATATTGTGAAAATGACAGTCTTACCAAAAGCAATCTACACATTTAATGCAATCCCCATCAAAATTCCAAAGGTTCAGCTGGAATCACAAAAAACCTCAAATATCTAAAATAATACTAAGCAACAAAAATAAGGCCGGTGGTATCACCATACCTGATTTTAACCTATACTACAGAGCCATAGTAACAAAAACAGCACAGTACTGGCACAAAAGCAGACATGTAGATCAATGGAACAGAATACAGGACCCAGATGTAAGTCCCGGTAGCTATAGCCACCTGATATTTGATAAAAATGCCAAAACACTCATTGGAGAAAAGACAGCCTCTTCAGCAAATGGTACTGGGAAAACTGGATATGTATCTATAGAAGGATGACAATAGATTCTTCTCTCTCTCCATGCACAAGCATTAAGTCCAAATGGATTAAAGACGTTAACCTCAGACCTGAAACTCTGAAACTGCTAGAGGAAAAAGTAGGGGAAGCCCTTCAACATATTGGGTCTTGGCAAAGACTTTCTGAATATAACTCCAATTGCTCAGGCAATAAAGCCACAGATTAACCACTGGGACCTCATGAAATTGCAAACATTTTGTACTGCAAAGGACACTGAGATGCAAAGAGACACCCTACAGAATGGGAAAAAAAGCTCTGCCTGCTATACATCTGATAGAGGATACAAAGAACTCAAAAAATTAATAAGAAATCAAACAAGCCAATTAAAAATGGGCTATGGAACTAAATAAGAGTTCTCAAAAAAATGTTCTACATCCCTAGCCATCAGGGAAATACAGATTTAAAACTACGTTGAGATTCCATCTCACTCATGTCAGATTGGCTACCATCATAAAAACAAATGATCATAAATGCTGGTGAGGATGTGGAAAAAGAGGAACCCTTCTACACTGTTGTTGGGAATGCAATCTTGTCCAGCCATTGTGGAAACCAGTGTGGAAGTTCCTAAGACAGCTAAAAATTGATCTACCATATGACCCAGCTATAGCACTCCTAGGCATATATCCTAAGGACTCATGTCACCATAGAAATACTTGCTCAACCATGTTTATTGCTGCTCAATTCCCGGCAGCTGGGAAATGGAACCAGCCTAGATGTCCCTCAACTGATGAGTGGCTAATGAAGATATGACACATTTGTACGATGGAGTTCTACTCAGAGGTAAAGAAAAACGAAGCTATAAAATTTATAAGAAAACGGATGGATCTGGAAAGGATTATACTAAGTGAAATAACCCTGGCCCAGAAAGCCAAACGTGCCATGTTCTCTCTCATACATGGATCCTAGGTACAGATGACTGGACTTTTGTTTGAGTAGGAAGAAAACACAGTAGCACAGGCCAGTAAACTAGTAAAGAGATATAAAGGGAAGAGAAAGGAAGGGAGGGGAGCACTTAATGGGATTGTACTAGATATATGTAAGTAGAATAATAGATTAATGGGAGTGAAAAGGCCCAAGTGAGGTCAGGGGAAGAGATTGAGTAATAAAGGAAAGGTGGAAGGAAGGCTAATCAAAATCTAAGAGGATATAAATAAACCATATGAAACCTAATATTAAAGACAATGGAACATTCAGGAGCCATAGATTGTTGCTAGAAAATTTTCAGTGCCAGGGATAGGATACCTTTCAGTGAGTTGTTGGCCAGGGAGGTCCCTGATGCCTAAAACATTACAAGCCGAGGCCCTTGGTTTCCCACCAGGAATTGATGACAAGACCCTATTGCTGAAGACTCCACATACTTGGGCTGTAATGCCACTGAGAAATCCTGCTGGAACTGAGCTAATAATGTCCTCCATGTAGACCAGCTGACAGAAAGCTGGAAGAAGCCATTCTGCATGTAGTTCAATGGGAGAGAGAGAAACCACCAATGAAGATACTCAACAGTGGATACTGCAAGCCTTATATTTGGCCAGCAAGGCCAAATGAGCCAATGGGTGCAATAGTGGTCATGGTGGAAACCAACTGCCCTCTAATTGGACTGGAGGCCCACTCCATGGGAGGGAATACAACCCTGATACTGAAAACTTAAAACAGGGGTAGTCATGAGCCCTAGGGGTGTTAACATCTGCTGCTGTCTGGCTAAATGCATATACTATGCTTATCAAACTGCCCGGTGAGCACGTCTTTTAATGTCCATACCCATGTATTAATGCTACGCTCACTTTTGGTAGAGAACCTTCTCTTTTCAGATGGCAGTGACCTTGGGATGACTCAGAAGGCATCATGGTGCTGGGAAGAAGTGACAGAGGAGTGCTCAGCACTGCTGCATCTCTATCACACCTTCCAAGGCTCAGGGTCTAATGCGGAAGAGGTGGAGGAAAGAATGTAAGAGCCAAAGAAAGGGTAGGACTCCTTACAACGTGCTCCCCTAGACACCAAATGGCCTGGATATCCATGACCTCACAGTGCCTGACACTACCTACACAAGATCATCATAACAGGAGGAAAAGATCATGACATCAAAATAAAAGAGACTGAATGAGACGGGGAGGGGATATGATGGAGAATGGAGTTTCAAAGGGGAAAGTAGGTGGAGGGAAGGAATTACCTATTGTCTACAATCATGGAAGCTGTTAATAATAATAATAAAAAGTATCACTCCATCACAGCGGTGTTTAACTGCAAACCAGACAACACTGTTATCTCTCTCTGAAATATGCACACAGCCAAGTTTTTAAAAGTATGTATTAACTCCTTACAGCTGTTATTTTAGTTAGAAGTTTGAAACTACCCAATAGTTATCCATTTTTAAGGACAGGAATGTATGCGCAACACAAGGTGAGATGCACAGCAAAAGGTTCTTCTGCACTGACTGACTACAAACCAGTCACACTATCATGTCAATGCTGGAGAATGGAACACATGTCTTTATAGCTATGCAGGAGGGGAAAAAAGTAAATTTTAAAAGCGTGAGGACTCTGAGAATGAGCAGATGCTCAAGAAGCGTGACGCTGTACTTCTCATCCAAGCCGCAGACAGACTGACACACAAAACAAGTATGAAGGCTTTAGGGTCAGCACCTGCTTGATTTCCTCTCACTCATCACTGAGTGTGGAAATTTACCACGAACTGTTCCTAACCACACTAAGAAGTGGGACAAAGAGAAACCAAGTCACACAATGGACACCCAGGTAGAGAGCAGACATGTACAGGATTCCAAAGACCACCTCCCTTTGAGATTCTCATCCTGGTTGAACAGCTACCCCAAAAGGAGGGAACCCACAGGGAAGGAGTCCTCCCAAGGGGGCACCATCCTGAGTGCGGGTCACAGCTGGCTCACCTCTAACCCACCTGTCACAAAGAGAGCACTGTGGTTTCTACTGCAATACGGACCTGGTAGAAGTGTGTCAGGATCCGCAACTGGGAACACATTTTTGGAATAGAGTCTTGAAACTCTCGGACTCTCCTGTTCTCCTCCTCCTCCTCCACCTGGGTCACTCCCCACTGGCCCTGAGAAAGAACACCAAGTTCAGTTATTTATTTTCAATATCTACGACACCATGCTGTCTGCCATGTAACACCCATGATTCATCCCTGCTAACCACTCACTCGCCTTGTCTGACTTTTGGCATTCATGTTTTATTCAGACCAGTGCCAACATCCTGACACCTGGCACTGCTAGACTTTAATGAAAACACCTCTTTTTTGTTGTTACTGTTTTTTTGGTTTTTCGAAGTTGGGTCTCACTCTAGCCCAGGCTGACCTGGAATTTACTCTGTACTCTCATGGTGGCCTTGAACTCTTAGCAATCCTCCTACCTCTGCCTCCTGAGTGTTGAAACTAAAGATATGTGTGCCACCACACTCAGCTGCATCTTCTCTTTTACCTCGAAATACACTTATCTGCCTTTATTATTTCCAGGCTGGGGAGATGGTTCAGGAGTATGAGTACTTATTGCACAAGCTTGAAGATCTGAGTTTAATTCTCAACACCCACATAAAAGCCAGACATGGCTACAAATGTCTATAACCATAGTGCTGACAGAGAGGCAGAGACAGGAGGATCACTGGGCTCCCCAGTTAGCCAGTCTGACCAAAAAAGAGCTAAATTATATATGATACTTCTAGTGCTAATATGTGTGCAGACACGTTTCTCCTTGCCTTTTCTGTTTTCTGATGGTACAGCTTGCATACCTAGCACTGCAGAGAGCCCCATGGCTTCTCTCTTCACTGTGGCACCCGCCCTGTCAATAAAGCATCATGGTCCCTCCCTTGCATGTTCTGTGCCTGTACTTAAACCACCAGATATGTTCTTTCTTTCCTATGCTGTGCACCACACTGCAGTGTCTCCTCCACACTAGCACGACCTACCAGCAGTCCCATCTGGATGAACACCCTCTAGCTAATGCTGTCAACACCTAGGTCCACTTGACCAGATGCCATGCCCACCCAAGAGTACCATCTTTTACTTCCTAGGGAGGTTGTACTGAGTTACCTTACTAACATGACAGAGACCTGGCTCCTACCTCAGTAATTATACCTGTGACCTGCTTTTTTGTGTACTTGACAGTGGAGCCTGTTACTAACTGGTCTGTATTTCTTCTGATAATCTACTTTTTTGTTCTAACAGCTTCTTTTGTAAAGGGATCCTCATAACACTTTCTTTAGATAGTACCAATGCTCTAACTTGGGCAACAATGCTTACTGTCCACCTTGGTCACTCAATGTTCAATGACAGTTCGTAGCAACCTTATCTACATGACATGCTTTAAACAGCACTGCTGATGCCTGGCTATAAAAAATGGGAAAAGTACAATGTCTTTTCGACCTTTCGTTGCGACATCCCCCAGCAACATTTTTCTTTTCTTTTCTTTAGTATTTATTTGAGAGACACAGAGATTGAGAAAGACAGAGAGAGAGAGAGAGAGTGTGTAGGAGAGTGTGTGTGTGTGTCTGGGTGTACCAGGACCTCTAGCGACTGCAAATTCTAAACATATGTGCTACTTTGTGCATCTGGTGTTATGTGGGCACTATGGAACTGAACCCAGGCTGTCCCACAGATCCATCTCTCCAGCCCACATTTTTATTTCTTTAAAACATTTTATTCCTTTCTCATTTTTCCCTCCCAGTGCTAGAAATCAAACCAGAATATACTCACTGAGCCATACTCCAACCCTAAACAAAATGTTTAAATATGCCATTTAACTATGGTGGAATGTATGGATGCATTTTAAAAGTCTAAAAACCACATCAGAACAGCACAACGCCATCACCAGTAAGAGGCTGCATGCTGTACTGGGCAGCACAAAAGGGTAGTCTGAGACTCCCAGGAGCTGCTCCAGTGACAGTGGCTGGGAGAGGTACCTGGTGCTGTGGAAGCAGTGCATGTGTGTGTGTGCATATACACACATGTAAGGGTGGCATACAGGAATTATATCCTGAACTCTGTGTGCATCATGGCCCAGCAGTCCTGAGTGGCAGGGCCAACCTGTGCCCAGCCAGAAGCACATGACAGTCTGTCTTCTCAAGACCTCACCAACATACAATGTCACAGCATCTTGGGATTCTGAATCTTGCTTTTTCTGGTGATCAGTGAGGTGATCAGTTTTATAAATTTAAGATGTATTTTGATGGGGTTTAATTAATGATTTATAGATCCAGCCTATATAAATTTATAATTTACATGTATGAAATAACTCCCTGCCAGGCATGGTGGCATATACCTGTAATCCAACTTGAGAGGCTGAGGCAGGAGGATCAAGTTTAAGGTCAGCTTTGGCTGCAGAGCAAATCTGAGGTTAGCCCAGACTACCTGAGACTGTCTTCAAAAAAAAAAAAAAAAACCCACAAAAATAAAGTTAAGTTCTCTCCAGCGTAGCCTTGTTTTAACATGTTTTTAGGACTGCCTCTGATGAACAGACCTAACTTGCTGCAATTTAATCTTTCCTTTACAGCTGACAGTTGGTGTGTGCACATGTGCATACTCATGCTCATATGTGTGAGCACATATCTGTAGGTGCAAGTGCTTGTGTATGTATATGCACATGCATGTCACAGCCAGAGGATAAGCCTAGATATTATCCTCAAGAACACTGCCCACCTCTTTCGGATCAATGTCTCTCGCTGACCTGAAGTTCACCACTTAGGTTAGATGGGCAGGAAGCTCCAGGGATGCCACCACCTCAACCCACTCCACATGGAAATTATAGTCATGCACTGCCATGCCCAGCATTTTATATGGGGTTTGGAGATTGGACCCAGGTTCCCATGCTTGCCACAGGACTGATTAAGCTATCTTCCCAGCCTTACAACTGACACTTGCAAAACCAAATTTAAGGAAAACCTCTTTACCTCAAGGTACTCACATGCTCTTCACACTGCCTTTGAAAAACTTTAGTATCTCATGTTTAGAAGTAAAACTCACCACATACTGGTTTTGTGTGTAGGTGTAACACTTGATTTGTAACCCTTCCCCATGCTTTAGAGCGGTGACATCTGG
Source organism: Jaculus jaculus (assembly GCF_020740685.1). Lineage (NCBI taxonomy): Eukaryota > Metazoa > Chordata > Mammalia > Rodentia > Dipodidae > Jaculus > Jaculus jaculus. Next base: position 1,679,313 of record NC_059104.1, on the reverse strand, counting down.
GGACTGTTTACAAACACTACTCTACACTTGTGATACTGAGCCAATCTCTCCCTTGCAATGAATGCACTTGCAGCCAAGTTCCAAGTACACACCAGTGTCTATGAGAGGGGACTGGTTCCAGGACCCTTCATGGATGTTGAAAAAAATCCAATGATGTCAAATCCCTTGTAAATTTCAAAATTAATTTATCCAGCCTAGAAATCAACACTACTGGGATCATGACTATGACATGCAAATCTGTGTTGGCTCTCCAATGCACAGCACACCTCTACAAAGAACCATCTGCTTTGTCTCAACATGCTATAGGCAGAAGTCTACACCCTCCCCATCAATGTCCTTTGGGCTGTGTGGTCTTCGCTGTGACGCCTCAGCACAAAGCCCGCTGCAGGCCACTTGCACACGAGCAGGTGTGGTCATTCCAACATTTACCCAGAAATAGGCCATATCTGGCCCACACACCTTAGATTCACTGCTTCTATTGTGCAGTTACCCATCTAGAACTTAGGCTATCTTTTAAAGTTTTGACTTGGTTTGTTGCTAACAGAAAGAAAATTGATGTTGACTATTAATCTTGTGGCCAACCACCATGACAAACTCATTTGCAAAAAGGGGCAAATTTCTCTTCCCTTCTGTTTCTTGTCCTTGGCCTACACCACTGGCAGAATCACTGGTGCACAATGTGAACTCAACAAGCCTGATGTCACTGCGTGAGGGAACATGCTCACAGCGCCTCACCAATGAATAGGAGGCTTGCTGCACACCTTCCATGCAAGTCTTTAATCAGGTCTTACCTGAAGTCACTGAGTTTGTCATTTACCTTATGAACTGAGTTACAATATTTTTATTAGTGCTCTGTATTCTTATGCAAATCAGAAGTACTTCTTTTTTTTGGTTGTGTGATGGGGCAGGGTCTTACTCTGAGACAGCCAAGTGTAAGGTATGCACAGGTGTGGGCGTCACAGCCAGCAGGAACTAAGTACGCTAATGTCAGGAACCAAGATTGTCAGTGGTAAGATGTAGTTTTTAAAAACTCAAAGAAGTAAAAGCCTTCAACCCTAAATTTGAATTGGAAATATCATAATAACTGAGGGGTTTTGAGAAGAAAAGTGGGACGATGGAAGAGAGGAGCCATGAATTGAAGAAGGAAGGCCCTCCGGGACCCCTCCGCCTAGCAGCAGCAGCAGCATGACGGAACGGCGCAGAGACAGCCCGCACAACGGCAGCTCTCAGGAGGGCTGAGACCCTGTAGGTGCTGGTGACTGCTTAAAGATTATTTTGCCTTTTGAGTTTAGTAATTTTGCAGGCAGTATCAGCTTTATATCTCTCCCCTAGACCATATCTGAAGGAAACACACTAAATAAATCCACAGCTTATTATACAGCTGTCGATGACTGACATCCAGGAGGACTGTCGCCTGCCACACAACCAGACACCACGCCACTATCAGAATGATAAAGTCCTAAAGGCTGACTTCCTGTGGGATTTATATAGTTTCAGAAGGGCCGGTTCTGAGGGCGAGTAGGTATTTTAACAGCAGTGGAGATCACTTATTGAATACTGACTATACAGCAGTTAAGTGACCCGGATCATCACCTGTGAGCCCGTCCCACTGACTGTCACACTTATTTTACTAACAAGAAGTCCAGCAAAGGCACATAGCTAGTAAGCCGCAGAGTGAGGGATGAACCCTATGCACCCTTAAGTCACCCACAGGGCTGCTGAGCTAGGGCCCCATAGGTTTTGTGTGAACAAGCCCCATAGTCTACAGCATTACTAACAGACCACTTTGGCCAGGAGACAACCCAACAGACCAAAGGCGTGCACATTCCTGCTTCCAAAATACACCCAATACACCAAAATATACATCTCTTCTATACTGTGGGTCTCTAACACATGCTTTACAGAAACACTCAGGAAAAACAAACCAGACCATTCTGAACAACCTCCTCTCCACACAATGAGTATCTAAGATAAACCAATGACAGCAAGTACAGGAAATCCCATGGGCAGCCAAGTTGCCTGAGGAATCCTCCTAATTCCGCCACTGAGGATACATGCTAGTCAGCTCACTGAAACATCCCAGAGGAAATCGGCCCACGTACCTACACACTAGGTTGAGCGCCTGATCCCTTGGTTTCAAGTCACAGACAGACAGTGCTGGGGCTTACTGGAGACACCAGTGTAGACAGTGCCATGTCTTGACCTTAGGATTTGTGATCTTAGAGAACACTGCTGCCCCTCTTTAAATTAAGTGAAGGTGACCACTTGTGGTGATTTGATTCAGTTATCCCCCCAAACTTTAGGTGTCCTGAATACTAGGTCCTCAGCTGGTGGAGATCTGGTAATTAACGCCTCCTGGAGGCAGTAGATTGTTGGGGGCGGGCTTATGGGTATTATAGCCACTGTCCCCTTGTCAGTGTTTGCAACACTCTCCTGTTGCTATTATCCACCTTATGTTAGCTAGGGGAGATGATGTCTACTCTCTGATCATGCCATCATTTTTCCTGCTATCATGGAGCTTCCCCCTCCAGCCTGTAAGCCAAAATTGACCCCTTTTTTTTTCGACAAGCTGCTCGGTTGGGTGATTTCTACCAGCAATGCGAACCTGACTGCAACAGTAAAGTGGTACCGAGCAGTGGGATTGCCGCTAGACAACTGTGTGGCTTTGGCCTTTTGGAGCTTATTTTCAAGAGGAACGTGGAAGGATTTGAAACCTTGGCCTAAAAGCCGCCTTGCAGTGCTGTAAATACAGCTTGATGGACTATTCTGGTCAGAGTTGAAAGACCAGAATGCAGTAAGAACTATGGACTGTGAGGTTTGGCTTATGAGGGTGAGAAAGCAGTTTGTGTGGGAAGTTGTGCAGGGTTGCTTTGTGTAGAAATGAACTGGTATGAGCAGAGTGATAAGGCACGGAAAGAAAAAATCTTCAGGTGAACTGCTGCCCGTTCAGTGGCAATTGAGAGATTACAAACTTTGAGATGGGGCCAGCTGACCTGCACTGGGGCAACAAGAAGAATGTAGACTCTTGAAGGGCCCTGAATGCTCAAGAAATGTCCTGTTCTTCAAAGTCTGCTTTATTTCCCCCTTGATTAACAAACTGCCACCCTACCTGGTATTGTGGAGTTTAAGAAGCGCAGTCATTGAATTTGCAACATGGTCTTGTGTTTTGGTTTGTTTGTTTTTATTTATTTGAGAGCAACAGAGAGAGAAAGAGAGAGAGAAGCAGAGAGCAAGAAAGAGAATGGGGGCGCCAGGGCTTCCAGCTACTGCAAAGGAACTCCAGACGCATGCGCCCCCTTGTGTATCTGGCTAACGTGGGTCCTGGGGAATCGAGCCTCGAACTGGGGTCCTTAGGCTTCATAGGCAAGCGCTTAACTGCTAAGCCATCTCTCCAGCCCACGGTCTTGTGTTTTGGAAATGGCCGTGAGAAGTGTGAAGCAGGTTTGCTGGATGCCTGCATCAAGACCTGATGGAGCCATGAGGATGGACGCTAGGTTGCAGTGGAGATACCAGGACCATGAGATGGCTGCCAAGGAGAGCTGCTGGCCCTGGATGAAGTTTTCCAAGACTGTGAGTAGCCTAGCTGGAGGGGTGGAATTGGGATACCAGAGACTTGTTGCTGGTTAGAATTATCAGACTTGGAGATCTGTCAGTGATTAGAGTTGTTGGACTTGGAACTTGCCCTGGTTGTTTTAAATCTTAGATTGTTTGAATATTTCTTTGCTAGGCTAAATGCCATCTTTAGTAGTGTGAATGTGTATTCTGTGTCATTATGAATTTTGGGGGTATTTTTTGATATTATGGCTCAGTTAAAAGTTCTTGGACTATGGGAATGTATGAATATCATTGGAATTGATAAAAACTAAGCGGACTTTTAAAGTTGGAGTGAATGCATTTTATCTTACATCATGTGTGGGTATCAGTTTATGGAGGCCAGGAGTGGAATGTGGTGGTTTGATTCAGGTGTCCCCCATAAACTCAGGTGTTCTGAATGCTAGGTTCCCAGCTGGTAGAGATCTGGGAACTAACGCTTCCTAGAGGAAGTGTATTGCTGGGGGCGGGCTTATAGGTATTATAGCCGGTGTCCCCTTGCCAGTGTTTGGCACACTCTCCTGTTGCTATTGTCCACCCTCTGCTCATGCCATCATTTTCCCTGCCATCCTGGAGCTTCCCCCTCAAGCCTATACACCAATATAAACCTCTTTTTTTTTTTTTTCCCTTGGACAAGCTGCTCTTCGTTGGGTGACTTCTACCAGCAATGCAAACTTGACTGCAACATCTCTATGAAGCAGCCAGAGCTTCAGGGACCTCAAGTGCAGACATGCATAAAGATTTTAGCAGTAAGGCAATTTCTTTCCTGCCTCTTGTGATAACTGCCAAGAAGTGGGTTCACGAGGAACACTATATGGATGAGTGATAATGCTGCTCCAGATAGCCCTGGGGCCAGGCACGGGGCCCTCCCAGTGAGTTGTTTGCCCGGGAAGCCTCTGAAACTCCCAAAACAATCCAGGCTACTACCCCACTCATGGCTGCCAACCAGGTTCAGGGAAGACCCTGCTTCTGAAGACACCACACCTGAAAAGTTCAAGAGACCAATCTGGAGCTGATATGGATGCTTCCTTCTACTGGCTAGCTATCACAGGGCCAGAAGGTGCTATGCAGGCTGCTGCCCAAGAAAAATCATCCACATTACCAATCTGCATTCCATAATCCATAATCCTGACCCTCCAGACAAGATGTACCCTCCAGCGTAGTACTGGCATCAAAGTTACAGGCATAACCAACAGCTCTATGACTGGATTTGAGGTTCATTTCATAAGAAAGACATGCCTGAATAAAAATCATGTCAAGGGGCTGGAGAGATGGCTTAGCAATTAAGGTATTTGACTGAAAAGCCAAAGGATCCCAGTTCAATTCTCCAGAACCCATGTGAGCCAGATGCACAAGGAGGTGCATCCATCTGAAGTTCACTTGCAGTAGCTGAAGGCCCTGGAGTGCCCATTCTCTCTCTCAATCTCTTTTTTCCTCTCTCCCTCTTTCTCTCTCTCAAATAAATAAATATATATATATATATATTTTTTTAAATCATGTTAAAAGTGCAGGTTGGGAAAACATATGCCCTATGGGGAAGAACCTTCTTTGCTGTATTGCTAAATTGTTTTGTTGTTCAGCTGCCTCTTTTTTTTTTTTTCTTCTACAGATCAGTTCTGCTCTGAGCTCTGATCAGAAAAGCTTTTTTTTTTTTTTTTTTTTTTGATAGGAGTGCAGTAAGAAGCAGTCAATGGAGAGAATCTTAACTAGCTAAATGCTAAAAAAAAAAAAAAAAAAAAAAAACTGACAATGCTTGACTCTAAATGGGACATATACATCATCCCCTACAGGGTTTAGGGAATATCACAGAAGGTGGGACAGAAAGAATAAAAGAACTGGACAACAGGAAAGAGCTGTGTGAAACTCTGGTGACATCAGACATCACAAGGCTATTATATTATACTGATGTCCTCATATCAGATATGATTACCTTTGTAAGACCTGCACATGATGTGTCCAGTCAACATTCTGTCAGAGACAGGGAAGGGGCTCCAGAGACCACTCCCCTCCCTAGTAAGCTAATGACAGTTAAATGTTTCTAAGAAAGGGAGTCATTCTTTTCCATGCATAGCAGAGATGAGAAGAAGGAATATAATACAACTGAGGGGGGATGAAGGAAGACAATGTGGGGCATAGGCTCAAATCAATATATGTATGAAAATGTCAAAAAAACTTAAATGTAAAAAAAAAAAAAAAGAAAGGAAAAAGAAGTAGGTCCATTCTGAAAACCAGTGAGCTATTATTCACACAGGCCATTACCTCAACCTCACGCTGCTTCTTCCTCTCTTCAAACTGCAGCCGTCTCTGCAATTCCTCCAGAGCAGCTCTGTATATTGCATCTTGCACATTCTGAAGTTCAATAATTTGATCAAATACAGCTCTGAGTTGGTTTAAAAGTACCTGAAAAGACACAACCATTTAAAAAAAAAAAAAAAAACAGAACCTTAACATGCTAGTGAAATATTTCTAATTAGAAAAGAAATACTTGTGCTTTCGAGGTAGTCTGTCTCTGGTACCCAGTATAACCATGTTGAAAGACTGGTGGCATTAAGAAGTGTTTGGATCCTAGAGCTGCTACCCTCATAAGAATTAATGCTGCTCTCTGGGGAATGCTGGGTCCTCAGGAGACTGAGTTCATACTCTCTCAAGAAGGGACTACCCTAAAGTAGGCTACACATGTTCTGTCCAACCTGTACCTGCCCTTCTGTTTCGACACCATTTCAAGCAAGTGCATCTCTCCAGAAGCCAAGCAGGTGCTGGAGCCATGCTTGGGGACTTCCAGCCTCCAGCAAACCTTCATTCTCTTTAATCACGCCATCACAGGTCGTGTTATAGCCACTGAAAATGGATCGAAACACTGTAATAACCATAGGGGCTATACCACACCTGGCAAAATTTATACTTCTCTCAGTAAATTATCTCTTATTCCGACAACAACCCCCCCCCCTCCAAAAGACAGAGAGAGACGAGTCCCAAATTCAAAGCCAGACAAATAGCTGAGTTAGGACTGGAATTATTCCAAGGCTTCAAAAACAGGAAAGTCCCTCTTGTATATTTTTATTATTGACACAGATCAAAACCAGATATGAGACTTTAAGAAAGGAAATTCAAAGTGAAACAATCAAATTCAGCAATTTTCAAAATGCTGGTATAATATTTTATATCAGGAACGAAGGGATGGCTCAACACAGAACAAGTGTTCACATCCATCAGTGTCTGCACAGCTTTCTATCTCACTAGCAGTGTCGTCCAGCATCCTCTAGACACTGGCCACTTCTGTTACTTTGAGTGTGATGTGAGAAGGGGGTGGGAATTATGACATGTATAGCACAGAATCATCTAGGTAAACTGAAGATGCAGACATCCAACATACCTTGTAAGTACACAAGTGTACATACGTGTGTATATGTACGTACATACACACACACGCTCACTCTCTCTCTCTCCAAAGCTACCTAGCAACACAAACATGGACAGGCTCACGGTCCTTGCTATAGAAGACATTCCAGCCAGCCTGAGGGAGAAGCCAACATTCTGTGCTAGCTCCATAGACAATGAAGTTATCTCAACACCTATCACTGAGACAAGCACACTGCTACCCTGCTCTGCTCAAATGCTTTCCTTATAAAGACATGGTTCAGAACTCACTAAACAAGTCAGGCAGCACCAATGAACGCTGAGCTAACAGTGGATTCTGAGTGGGACAGAAAATGAAGAACCAGCTAAACAACTTTTGTAAGAAGCTATCTCAAGAGAATCCAGACGTTAAAAATAAGCAACTCATGGTCCCTCTCATTTATTTCAGTGTACTAGTGTGAAACTGGGCTGTTAACACTGCATAGCCACACAAATAACCTGGGCTCAACTTAGAGGGGGACAGAGGATCTGGTTAGGTTCACACTACACAGCAAGCAAGCATGGGCAACTTAAGAGAGGGAAGAAGGATCTGGTTAGGTGAGCCATTCTGACAGGTTTGAGTGACTAATCTCAACATAGACTCAAACCTCTTATCCTTTGTCAGTCTTATTTTATGATGAAAAAGTCAAAAGATAAAGATGGTTTGATTTCATATTTAATAAGATTTATTTTCCTCATTTGCTTGTCTTTCATAGTCATGTCCACAACAACTTGTTATCTTTGGAACAATAAATTTACCCTTGATATTAGTGACTCGTGCTTCCTTCAAGCAAAGGCACACACACTGGGGCTTCTGCTGCAGTTTGCTCTGACAGTCTGCAACAGCGGTGACTCCAGTTTGCACCCATGTACTCCCCAAGTCAGAATTTTCCTCAACACTGTACAAACAAAAGACAGGAAAGTGTGTACACACCTGAAACTGTCAGGCCACAACCTCCAACTTAAAAACTACGAATACTGGGACAGCGTTCAGCAAGTGACCTAAGGGACAGATGAACTTAAAATGACTCAAATCATAAGTTGTTTTAATCTCCTCTATGTAGTAAACTGCCTTCCCAGAAAACAGCAGCAACAAAGCACTATGAGCCACGCCTACTGCAACACCCTGCAGTCTGGAACGGGCACCGAGTGGCATACCTGCTGAGAAATGCTTTGCTCCTACTGCACAACTGATCTGCTTCAAGCTCAGCAATGTGCTCTTTCTTTCCCCAGATCTTTGAATGAAATCAAAACTCCAGGAAGATTTGCTATGTGGAACTTGCATCTTCCAGAGCAGGAGCGCTAAAGGACAAGGATGCCAGCAGAAAGCCTGAGGCCCTGAGACGCCTGCACACTCACCAGATGGTCGGTTTTCACTTATGTGTAGCCAAAGTAGAGGGTTAAAAATCACTATCCCTGGACCAAAGAAATGAAAACAGGGCTAGGAGCACAACCCAGTGGTAGAGCACTTGTCCTGGATTCGAGTCACAACACAGGAAAGGAGAGTGGGAGGGAAGGAGACAGGTCTAGCTTCCTTCACACCATTCTGAGACTTTCACACACACTACTTGTTCGGGTCTTTAAGTGCCTCTTAGACCACCCTTGCACATCTCAAAGACATAATTCATAATGCGTTTCCCTCTGAACACTGTAAGTGCTTGTCATCTATGGTAGGCATGTGATCACATTTAGCAAAAATAGCACATTAGCAAATTCTCATTCCCCCAGTTTTGTTCATTTCTTCAGAAAGTGACCCTCAAGCCATCAAACTCATAAACCCATCTCAATCATCACCAATGTGGCACACTGGGCAATCTCCAAGATTCTCCATGTGGCGGGAACCCAAGAAGAGGAACTCATGATTTCAGTTTCTGCTTCCTAGAAGCCAGCCTCACCCGAGAGGCGCTGTCCAGCAGACAGCGGGAGGTGATGGCATCCAGGAAAGCCTCATGTGCTGCAATAATGTGGTCCAAGTCCTGAGCCTGCTGGACTCGGTTCCAAAGCTCATCCCAAGAGCACTCAAGCACCTGAAACAACAATTTGAGATGTGGGTGGGCCATGTTCTTTCTCAGACAGCCTTTCAGCACTACTGAGTCACAATCAACTGGACAGAGGAGTCAGCATACCTCGAAAGTGACGTAATACTGCATCTGATGAATGAAGTGCACCATCTCGGAGGCCAGGATGTGACACTGATGCAGCACGCCGGAGAATTCTGCAAGGGAGGAGAGCATCAGCACCGCGACATCTCATCTGCAAGCTGCCTTCTCACAAAGCTGTGGGCTTGACTCCGGACCCTTCAGCAATCTCTCCAACACTGATTCACAAGCTAAACAAGGACCTGGATCCCAACCAACTCAAATTTCCATCCTTCTCACAGGGCTCCATGACATGGCCGTATAGGAACAATGTAAACATACAAGTTCTTTCTTCATGGTCTTAACTATACCTTAACTGATGTGTTTTTCTTTCTAGAGAAACTATTATCATTCCTGTGTCTAACAAGGGCATAGAAGAAACATTCTTCTACAGTGCCTGACATTGTGGTCACGCTATCTACTGGAAACAATCCTGAGGAAACGGTGCTTATCAGACACAGCTGAAACTCATGAACCTGTAAGGCTGTCCTTCCTGGCCAAGGAGTCAGTCAACAGTGTGCTTGCAGCTGCTGTGTGATTCTGAGGAGTGTAAACCTCATTCAAGACTCAGCACAGGCCTCTGAACCTGAGAATACCAATTGCACCTGGCAGCCCTTGACTACTCAGTGGCCTGAAAATGCACATATATGCTTTAAATGTGTTTTGTTGGTGGTGGTGTTTGTCCACAAATAACTAAGTAACAATGCCCTCAATGCAACATTGGTACTGAGGCCCAATATCCCCACAGGTGTACTTTGCCACGTTAACGCCCATAGCTTTGTAAACAGAGGTGGCTGTCCATTAATGCCTTCAGCTTCCCGAGAATTTCGTTAGACTCATCTGTGATTCTTTACTGCCCTCTAAAGGCTGCTGAGGGTCTTCAATGAGACTTGAAGTCAAGATTTCCTTTAAAAGAAACATCCTAGAACAGCTTCAGCACAGCGTCAACACCCGTTACAGACAGCATTTGTACCTGAAGCTGCTATCTAGTGACCGAACCCAAGAGCTCCCACGACTTTGGATTCCTGATGCTTAAAAACCTCGATTTTTCTACGTCTTATTTGCATCCTCTAAAAGATTTAAGGGGTCTCTTGCCAGCACCACTCAGCACATGTGTTCAGTATCCCTGGGGTAAACATCTTTTGCACAGATGACAACTCACTATGCTCTCCTTGAGCTGGAAGTGCCTCTGAGGACTCCTTCCCAATTTAACCCAGACAACCATCTCAGGGGAGGGGAGACTGAGGCAAATGAGTACCAGTGGACAGCCCCCACCTACACACTGGTGGAAAGGGCTCATAACGTCCACAAGGCCAAAGAGCTGCACAAAGGAGTTTTCATAGGGAAAGCATTTAAGGCACTGGCTGCTCTGTAAGATCTGTCAACATTGCATACACCACCACAAGGCCAAGGCAGGGCACACAGGAGTTTGTAGTGGGAAGCATCTGAGGCACGGCCTTGAAGATGTATCAACATCACACATGTCACCGCAAAGAGGCCACCAAGCAGACTGGCTAGTGCCAGTCTGTGACCACAGGTCATCCTGCAGTCTGACCCACTTCTTTCAGAGCTGTCCTTCTTGGTAACAAACCCAGGCCTGTTTTGTCCATGCAAAAGCAACTTTTGGTCATTCTTCCCAAAACAGCCATCTGTTTCCATAATAGCCACTGCTATTTCTCCATTTTTCTGTCAACACAGGAATGTCTCACCACAGTACAGAATACAGTGACCATCACTGTAGCAGGCACTTAAATATCATCCACACAAGTCACACAGCTCAATTTGAGTACATTGAGGCCAGTTGTGCCAAGGCCACACAGAGCAGGAGAGGTAGCCCCATGGGGAGACAGCCAGCAGTTTCTCATACACTCTGAGAAGTGAAGATAGGAAAATAATGCTTACCTTAGAAATGATCAAATGTGGTTAAAAGGAAAAGCATCAGAATTGAATGTGATCCATACCTTGGCTTAGCAAGATTTTTGAACGTACATTGGGCCAGACCAACTTCTCTACTTCTATTGCGGTTACTACAGTCCATTTTGTCATGTGGTATCAAGCATGGGGATGAGACTAGACACAGATGGGGAAGGCTGCCTCCTGGGTAACCATTTCAATTTCCCACCAACAGGCTTCCTGTACTGTGACTAGAAAACTGACACACATGCCTTCTTGCAGATTTCTCCACAGCCCAGCGCCAAATGAGACTCAGACTCCACTACACAACCTGAAATGCCCAGGTTATGCACAGCCTTGGCAAGGACAGGGAGACTTTGGAACCAAATGTCCAGGCAGTAATAATGTGTGCAGCGCAGGTGGCAGAGTTCTAGCACATGCAGACAGCAAAATGGAGCACAGCCTCGAAGAGTGAGCCGTATTCCACAGGTGTGAAGTGAGTGCCACAGCCTCCACTTTGGGCCAGTCCTTCAGTCCTCCCAACAACCATGTAAGCCCCTATTTTTTAAATTATGTACTATTAAGCTTATTCAAGGGAAAAAAAATCACAAAGTCTGGGGTTTATTTAAGGGAGATTGAAATGTAGGAAGGAGAGCTAGACAGAGTCATACACACATGGGAAGTGGGGAACTAGGCTTGTGTAGGAGACTGAGGAGAAACCAGCAGGCATCTGCCATGGGTTTTTTTTATGAATTAAGAGGACAAAAGTTGAGGCTTAGGAAAAAATGAAAGGGCAGATATCAAAGCAGAGACCAAGAGATTTGGAGGAGACATGAGTAATGAAAATTCACGGTTACCCTGAATTTAAAGGAACTACACAAGTAGCAAGCCTAGGGTCGGTGAGAGCACCATGAATAGATATGGAGTGTAGGAAAACCACACACATGGTAGATTCAGAAATTGGGGAGGGCTGGAGGGACGGCTCAGCAGTTAAAACACTTGCCTGGAAAGCCAAAGGACCCAGGTTCCATTCCCCAGGATCCACATAAGCCAGATGCACAAAGTGACCCTATTTTCAGCATTAGATCTGAACATCAGGACCTTCCCTGGCATTCTCCATTCATGTTAGCAAACTTGTGATTTATTTTCTCCTAGATATCCATTTTTTAATAATTAATTTATTTTTTATTAACAACTTCCATGATTGTAAACAATATCCCATGGTAATGCTCTCCCTCCCCCCCCCCATTTTCTCCCTTGAAACTCCATTCTCCATCATATCCCCTCCCTCTCTCAATCAGTCTCTCATTTATTTTAACAGGCATCCATTTTTATCTTCAAACTTCAGAGTCAAACCTAAGTACAGACACGTCATCATATATTCCTGAGCCAGTCACTTCAGATGAGGCCCTGTGCTGCTGGCTAGGCCTTGGGCTAACTAACATTCACTATCACCAGCCATGTCAGAGAATGAGTACTCCTTTACAGTTCACTCCAAACATAGTGTGTAAGCATCATTCTTCAGCTCAATGAGTAAGTAATGTCTTAAAAAAAAAAAGCTGGGCTGGAGAGATGGCTTAGCGGTTAAGCGCTTGCCTATGAAGCCTAAGGACCCCGGTTTGAGGCTCGGTTCCCCAGGTCCCAAGTTAGCCAGATGCACAAGGGGGCGCACGCGTCTGGAGTTCGTTTGCAGAGGCTGGAAGCCCTGGCACGCCCATTCTCTCTCTCTCCCTCTATCTGTCTTTCTCTCTGTGTCTGTCGCTCTCAAATAAATAAATAAATAATTTTAAAAAAAAAAGCTGAAGAGATGGCTTAGTGGCTAAGGCACTCGCTTGCAAAGCCTAAGGACTCATGTTTGACTCTCCAGGGACTATGTAAGCCACACGCAAAGTAAAGCAAGTGCACAATGTCACACATATGCACAAGGGGGCACACACGTCTGGAGTTGGATTGCAGTGGCTAGACGCCCTGGAACACAAATCATCCTCCCAACTTTGCATAAAAATAAAAATGATGATAATAACAACAATAATAATAATAAAACCTTTAAAAAAGATAAGGAAGCCCTTGGGTTCAGTCCCCAGTACCACAAGAAAGACAACAGGACATACAATTGCCTAGTCAGAGTTAGCAAGCAAGTCTCATTAGGCTCTTTGTGAAAATGCTGCATTCTTTTCCTAGAGAACCTAGAGGCCAATTTTATTTGTGGTAGACCAAAGGTGATCACTTGATGGGGAAGCAAAACCTCAGTTTGCCTCTTCCCATCTCACAGAGACTGGGGAGAACACAAGCTCACTCACTCAAACACCTTGTGAAATGTTACTTAGCCACAACTAGCAGCAACATTTAAGCTAATGACTCTAAAAAACTACTTCAATGGTAACTGGGTTTGGATAGCCAGAGGACAAATATTTTTAAAAAATAAAAAATGAAAACCTGCTACTAACCCAGGACTCACAAGAGAAACATCTCATACCCCAGAATGGGTATGGTCCTCCTGGCAGACCTTAAGCAAGAATTCTTTTTAAAAATCTTTTATTTTTATTTATTTATTTGACAGAGGAAGCGGGAGAGGAGAGAGAGAGAAGAGAAAATGGGTGTGCCAAGGCCTCCAGCCACTGCAAATGAACTCCAGACACTTGCACCCCCTTGTGCACCTGGCTAACATGGGTCCTGGGGAATTGAAACTGTGTCCTTTAGCTTTTCAGGCAAACGCCTTAATTGCTAAGCCATCCCTCCAGCCCAAGCAAGAATTCTTATGTCCTGAAACCCCTAACCCACAACTCCTCCCACTGCACAGTGGGGCTGGTTTTTACTGTGGAATGACAACTGTGGACGTGGGAAGAATAAACTGTCCTTTGCATGCACATGTGTAAAGTACTCAAGGCTGTTCATAAGAACACTTTATGGGACCTGCCTTGATTATTAGGCCACTTCTAAACATGCTGTACTGTACCAACAAGAGTAATTAGCATGTCATCTCCTGCTCATCAAGGTGCTTTGCCATGAACAGCTTTAAAACAGTCTTTGTAAACTAAACAGAAGAACACTAACACTGCAACAGAAATACAAGCAAACAATATTAAAAGTAATAACAAAAGGAGACATAAAGGGTAGAGAAAGGAAGGGAGGAGGATACTTAATAGGTTGATATTGTATATACGTAATTACAATGATTGTAATGGGGAGGTAATATGATGGAGAATGGAATTTCAAATGGGAAAGTGTGGGGGTGGGGAGGGAGGGAATTACCATGGGATATATTTTATAATCATGGAAAATGTTAATAAAAATTTTTAATTAAAAAAAAAAAAGTAGGGCTGGAGAGATGGCTTAGCGGTTAAGCGCTTGCCTGTGAAGCCTAAGGACCCCGGTTCGAGGCTCGGTTCCCCAGGTCCCACGTTAGCCAGATGCACAAGGGGGCGCACGCGTCTGGAGTTCGTTTGCAGTGGCTGGAAGCCCTGGCGCGCCTATTCTCTCTCTTTCCCTCTATGTGTCTTTCTCTCTATATCTGTCGCTCTCAAATAAATAAATAAAAAATGAACCAAAAAACTTTAAAAAAAAAAAAAAAGTAATAACAGCAGGGCTGGAGAGATGGCTTAAGGGTTTAAGGTGCTTGCCTGCAAAGCCTAAGGACCCAGGTTCAACTCCCCAGAACCCACATAAGCTATCAATGCACAAGATGGCATACACAACTGGAGTTCAAATGCAGTGACTGGAGGCCCTTGTGTGCCAATTCTCTCTTGCACTCGCTCTCTCTCTCTCATAAAATATTAGTAATAGCAAAAAAGGATAAAAGTGTTCACACTCTTTTCAAATTCTAATTTACTTGAATGACAAAAATAATTTTGTGTAACTGTTGTGTGGTGAGAGCTGTGCATACTGGGAGGGCTACACTGGACACCTCTCCTGCACAGCAATCGGACAACCTGCAACGTAACAACAGAACTAAAACATAAATACTTAGTAAACAAAAGTAAAACTGAAGTCATGCCTGTTAAGCCAGCATTCTGGGTTAGCATATTAAAAGCCACATCATACTGACAAAAAGCATGTGTGGTATCTATCTTACTTACATTAGTGTGAAATTGGTGGAGCCATATTAATAAAGAGGAAAGAGAAACCGATAGGTACCTACGATGATACTGAGGCAGTAAGAACTGATCTGGAAGTTTTGGCAACAAGAAAAACGCCGAGGAAAAAACTTGAGAAGCTGTTTGTAGAATTCAGCTACACACGGACACAAAGATCTATTTCACCAGAGTTGGTGAAAAGATACAGTGGATGTTATCTCTAAGTACAAGCCCATGACGCTCACTGATGACTCTTACACACAGTGAGAGAGCAGAACCACAGGCACGGCCAGCCCAAAGCAGGTCAGAAGAAGGTTCCCAGCAAACAGCCAATGCGCAGAGGTCAGAGAGGAATCTGGAGTGGTGTCTATGCACAACAAAGGGCTGTCTTTTGAAGTGGGCAGCTAAGAACCCACTCCCAACAGTAGCCAGAAAGCAAGCACACCAAAAGCAAAAATGACCCCTTTGCAGCACACAACCAGCAGCACCAGTGAGAGGAGCGGGACACAAAAGAAACCAGTGGATGGTGATACAGGCAGTCACAAGGCCTTAATGTGCTGGCTTCTCTCTCTCCAAGACCTAAGTCCACTCCCTGTAGCAAACAGGTAAGCTCAACTGAAGACAACATCCACACCCATAGCTATTACTAAGGGCTCAGGAGAAGCCTTCTCAACCAACTCCCAAGAACCAACTAGCCACTTAAGACTCTACAGTAGAATCCAGGCCCCTGGAAAGAATTGCTCTCTGCCAGTGACGGTGGCAGTACCGACTAAGGCAGTCCCCACTGGCTACAGCTACTGGAGGTATCATTGCGTCTGAACCTTTGGCAACTGCTCAAGGGTCAACCTACATCATTGTAAAGAAAAAAAAAATCATGAACTCCTTTCTTCAATAACTGCTCCTTGTATTTATAAAAACTACTTTTACCAATCAAAGAACATGTCGTTTAAGTTGCTCTTGAGAGATTTATGACATTTTTCATATTAGGTTTGACCGAGTTCATTTCTTTTTTTTATCCTTTGGTTTTTCAAGGTAGGGTCTCACTCTAGCTCAGGCTGACCTGGAATTCACTATGTAGTCTCAGGGTGGCCTCAGACTCACAGTGATCCTCCTATCTCTGCCTCCCGAGTGCTGGGATTAAAGGCATGTGCCACCACGCCCAGCAGAAGTTAACTTCAATATAATTAAACATTAAAGTCATTCGCAACATTAGCATACCTTGACTATCTGACACCTAAGCATCTTTACTCTAGTTCTAAGTTGTAAAAAGAGAAACATTTCCACACCTGGTTTATGAACAAAAGAAAAGCTCAAGAAATTCCCAAAGAGAATATAATCAAAATACTAAGTGAATCAGTGACTTATTATTTGTCTTACTTGAAAATTGGTGACTATACTTATGAATATTAGGCAAAAGCAAATGTGATTGCAAAAGAAACTTCATGGCCTAAAAAAAAAAAGCAACCTGGTGAAGACAAGCAAAGTTACAAATAAGCCTTTCCACAAAACCAAACTCAAAAGCAAAAGAGTCCCTTGTCAGTTCCACTGTAAACAGACTGAGTGTGTGTGTCCAGGTGCAAACCATCTTTACCTGGCATGTTCCTCAGGAGTTTTGCGTTACACATGTGTCCCTTCCGGATGTCAGTGAGGATGTACTCCATGCGCTTGGCCCTCCAGAGGAAGTTGAACACCCTCAGGTAGTGGCTCATGCACTCACGAGTGAACACCTGCAAGAGGACAGAAGACAGGACCTGAGGCTTATGCACACCATCTCCTTCCTCGCTTGGGCCCAGCCTTCTCTATAGGCAGCAAGCACACACCGCCAACGCAGTCTAATAGGCACGCTGTAACTAAACCAGCACATTCAGAAGTGCCATGTCAACTGCAACCACACAGATTACCTACATGCCAGAGAGACTCACAACAGCAGAATGCGGGTATTTTAGCACAGCCCTGCAAGTGGAAGCAGGCCTGAAGGTACACAACTGGCGGATGGCTCATGCAGACTTTAATCAGCCCAAACCCGCCTAAGTAGGGCCTCAACGTCCCGAGGGCCCCACGCAGAAGAAGCACCTGCCTTAGTGGAAACAACTCCAAAGAGGGAGCAACTTTGCTGCTGACGGTCCTTCAAGTCATGGTCACATGCACACACTGCTTCTGAATTCCTCTGTTCGCTGCCATGGGCACAGTCACAGGCTGGAGACCATGCTAAGCCTTCCTACCCTGTCACCAATCCCACGCAGGCCAAGTTTTGCAAATAAAAATACAGGATGCCAATTACACGTACACATCAGGTAGGTCCAAGTAAGTGCCTTATAGACACAGAACAGGGCCAAACACATTTCCGATATGTATGTGGGGTGCATGGCCATCCACCACCCAACAGCAGGGCAAAGGAGACCCCACCTACCACTGTGTCCACCTTCCGCCAAAGCCACTGCACGACGACTCTGTGACAGGCCAAGTCCTCAGCACAAGCATGAGGCCTGGCTCTGCTCTGAAGGGGGCTCTCTGGTCCCTTGGATCTCAGACTAGCCCATGTCTTTCCTGGGGCCTTACTCCACATGTGACCCTACAATGCCCATTCTATCTTCTCACCTGCCCAAACCCTACCTATTATTCCCTTGTAGAGAGGGACACCCCACCCCAGTTTCCTCAGATACCTAGAACTTTATTCTCAATCCTCAGAGTGTGAGTACCTAGATTTGTTCTGTCTTGCCTTGTGTGCCTATCCCATGTATCTTGGTTACCGCGCAATCATGATTCTGACTGCTCTTCAGTGCCAAGCTCTGGAAGGTACTCAGTAATGATGGATAAGCAAATAGAAATGACTTCCAGGAATTCCACAATCAAATGTGAAGGTGTGAGGGCTGGAGAGATGGCTTAGTGGTTAAGGCATTTGCCTGGAAAGCCAAAGGATCCCAGTTTGATTCCCCAGGACCCACGTAAGCCAGATGAACAAGGGGCCACATGTGTCTGGAGTTCATTTGCAGTAGCTGGAGGCCCTAGTGTACCCATTCTGATACCCCCCACCTATTTCTGTCTCACATAAATAAATAAATAATGAATAAATACCTTTTTAAAAATATGAAGGTGTGGTATCGTCTACATGGCTTGTTGTCCACACTAGTAACAACACCCCAATTACAGAAATTAAGTATGACCAGTTTAGATGACATTAGGAATATATTATGAGATATTTCACTGTACACCATAATACATAGGGTAGGGGGTCCATTAAGTAGTTTGCTCCTATAGCACACTTAAAATAATTTGATTTTTAAAGTTATTCTACCCATGGCTTTTTCAAATATTAACTATGCAAGAAGACAGCAGCATTCTCACCCCAGTGCATCCAATGCGAGAAAACGTTCTCCATTACACAACATTAGTTCACTTCCTACGGTAGAATTCAGTCAGAGCTGCTAAACAAGCTTGCACCTCCTCATACGCAACAGATGATCCCTACAGGTTAGCTGCAAAAATGATCAGGTTTTCCATCTCGCCTGATGTCAGAAGAGCAACCCTGAAAACACCTATTCTCAGCCTCCCTTGCCAGCCTCAAGATCCTGCCACACAGCGTAACTTCACAACCTCCAAACCAAACCATGTATAGCTGGATCAACTCTCAATGACAGCATCACAATGACTTCTGAACAAATTTTAGCTGAACGCTTAAGACCCACAAAAATAAGGTGAACCCCAGAATTATTCTATATGTGTTTTATTCAGTAACATGAGTCTTAAACTTCACAAGTTCCCAAATTGGACCTATCCAAAAATTTCACTGATAGCTTACATCACAGAATTAACAAAAATAATACTGCTATTATGTAAGATAAAATTATGATTATTACAAGATATGCAACATCATAATTAAATTCTGCTAAAAAGTAATGATTTCAATTAATGAGAACAGAAACAGGTAATACAAAAAATCACCAAGGAAAAACGCAAAAAATCATTTGCTTCCACACTCTTGACTATATTTAACAATCCTTATCAGGTACCATAGTGCAGAGAAGAGACAGAGGAGTGCTCAGTACTAAATCATCTCTATCACACCTTCCAAGGCTCAGGGTCCATTACAAAAGACCTGAGAGAAAGAATGTAAGAGCCAAAGAAGGGCAGACTCCTTACAATGCACTTTTCCAGACACAAAATGGCCTGGATGTTCATGAACTTCCAGTGCCCGACACTGCCTACACAAGACTATCATAATAGGAGAAAGAGATGGTGAAATCAAAATAAAAGAGACTGATTGAGGGGGGAGGGGATATGATGGAGAGCGGAAATTACTGGGGTTTATTGTCTATAATTATGGAAGTTGTCAATGAAAAATACGTAATTTTAAAAACAACAAAAAATAGTCCTTTTACCTTTCTAGTAACTTCTACATACTACTGTATGTAATTTGATAAAAATTATTTCAATCTAATACTGGTTTGAATACCTCTAAATTGTAAGATATGACTGTATGTATGGCAATTAAGCTCACAATGTACTAAGCACACAGAGGCCAACACCAGACCGGCAGGTAACAGACATGCAAGAGAGCCCTCCTCACCCCTTGACCACACACAGCTGCTAACCAAGCACAGAGCCTTTCTTCTCTTTTCTCCACCCAACAGGGGATGGAACCCATGCTAGGCAAGTACTCGACCACTCAGCCACACTCCGAGCCCTATGATGGTACTTTTCAAATGAAGACAGCATAGCGTGTCCACAACCCAACAAAGCAGACTATATGAAGTCTTTAATTTAAATGATTTGCTAAATTATCACTGTTGTATATAATAACACTTAGAACTACTTAGGATATCCATCAAAGGAGAAAAGGCTAATTTGAATATGACAAAAGATTAAGCACAGGAGCAGCTGCGCATTTAAACTGGAAGCTCTGATCTGGTGATGGTCAAATACAGCAGCTTATGAGCAAAGTCAGTTTTCCTAAGGAATCTGTGGAGGTGATCTGTGAGCGCGGCTTCTGTCAACCCTCCTCACCACAGATGTGGTTCACCTCTTGGAACAGACACTAAAGAAAGCTTGAAGCCAGGCTAAAGAAAGCTTAGCAAAATATCTTCCCCAACAGTCAAAAGATATAAAGCTTCTTCCTCAGTATTCCAAATACAAAAATGAGTGAAATAAGCTCAAAGAGATATCATAGTCAATGAGAAGTTACTCAAGCCTGAAGACAGAAAACATAAGGCAGAAAGAGGCATTTTAATTGCACACACGTAAAGACGACTCCCCTGGCCAACCTTTTGTGATGTGTTAAGAGAAATGGTACTTTTCTTTACATGAGTAAAAAGCACTATGAACAATAGGACAGCCATTTTCTCATCAGTTTAAATGAATACTGAATATATCAAATTTCATCTAAATAGTAAAAATAAGATTCCCCTAGAACACACTTTATGGTTCCTTTCAAATTATCCTAAATTAGTTGCTACAGTCTAAGAATAATGGAGCAAAATGAACAATCCATTTATTAACTACTTGCTAAACCTATGACAGAACAAATGATATTTTTTAAGATTTCTTAAAATAATAGAGCAGTTTAGCTTTCATTAATAATTATTTGAAACACACAATCTTGGCTTAAGTATTCATTCAACGGGTATATCCCAGACGTCATAATCACTTTAATCCAAGGTTCTTAGAGAAGAATGCCATTTGTATTTTTTCTGAAGTTCAAAATAAGGATTTTTAAAAATTTATTTTTATTAGCACACAAAGAATTAGGTTTCATTATGTTGGATTTCAAACAAAATTTGTTTTGTTTTCCTTCCTTCTCCCCCTCCCTTGGTGCCTCTCCCACCACACAGCCTCTTTTCCACTTTCACATATGTTTTTCCTTGTTTCCCCCATTCCCTTCTCATCACTAGTGTTACTGTCTCACAGCCTTTTTTCTGTTTGTTTGGTTGGTTTTTGTTTTTGTTTTTCGAGGTAGGGTCTCACTCTAGCCCAGGCTGACCTGGAATTCACCATGTAGTCTCAGGGTGGCTTCAAGCTCACGGTGATCCCCCTACCTCTGCCTCCCGAGGGCTGGAATTAAAGGTGTGTGCTCTACCATGTCCGGTGTAGTCTCCTATCTTGATTCACAGTCTATACTCACTCTTATATCCCCTTATTTACCTACATACAAACATTAAAAATGAGGGTCCACATATGAGAGAGGACAAGTGGCTTTGTCTTTCTGAGCTTGGGTTAGTACAACTTTTTTCCAGTTCCATTCATTTTCATGCAAATTTCACAGCTTCATTTTTCTTTACAGCTGAGTAAAACTCCACTGAATGTATGTATCACATTTTCATTATTCAGACATCAGCTAATGGGCATCTAGGCTGATTACACTTCCGAGCTACTGTGAATACAGCAGCAAAAAACATGGATGTGCAAGTATAGTAGGACAGAGTCCTCTGGGTATACGCCCAGCAGTGGCGTAACTGAAGAAAGCCTGAATGACAAAATGTTTAGCAATCCACGTAGCTATGAACATCAAAAGTACAAAATATGATCTTACCGTGGCAATTGGTCCATCAACGTGATAATCCAGGCTAAAGACATCCCACCCAGTGTCACCTGGAGAGACCTGGCAGAATACAATACAATTAAAATGAGAACAACTGAGAGGCTTTGCGCTCACTGATGAAAACCCTGCCAACAGTTCAAAGAGGTGGGAAGTAAGGCACGTGCCTAAAACTCTGAAGTGCTCAGCAAGCTGCCCTCTCCTCAGCAGGTGCGTCCACAAGGAGGAGTCTATGGGGTCCATCCCAGGTGCTCTGCAAATGTGCAGGAACACTGTAAAAATGTGTGCTCAAAACTAATTACAAAAAAAAAAAAAAAAAAAAAAAACCTCATCACTCTTTTTATGACAAAACCCACAGTCTCCCAATAGGTTCCAAATCTCTAAAGCTTTATTTCAACAAAACCAGTAGGGCGCTGCTAGTGACCCCACAAGCAGGAAAGTGAGGGCTCATATTCATATCCCTACTCCCAAACAAAACCCTTCCTACCAAAAAGACCACACTCATGCTGATCCTCTGGGGAATAAATGTTATCACCACTTCCCATGCACATCAACTCACTGTGAAACGTGGTTCTGTTCACCAAGCACCTGGGATGTGCTCTGGGGACATGCCTCATATATATCATCCAACTTCAGTCTAAAAGCTCTGTGGGATGCATCCTTCACACTACAATGTGGCTTTGAGGAGAAGCTTAACTACAGCCACCAGTAACAAGTAAGGGCAGGGCTACACACAGGCCACCCAGCTCCCAGGTCTGACCAGAATAGCTGTGCCAATACCACACAAAAAATACATACAGCACACAAGGATATCTGGACTACCTACAGCCATATCACATACCTCCAAGAGCCTCACATCCAGCCTCCTGAGGATCTCAGGGCTGTCAAACTGGGCATTGGTGGCTCTAACAGCTGTTTCAAGAATTCCAGTCAAGTTATGTTGATATAAAGTTGTTGCTGGCCGAACAAGTTCTGGTCTTAACAAATTTTTAAAAGATTAAAGAAAATGTTACTGGAATTTTTAAAGTAACTTTGAAAATAACATAAATTAAAAGAGTTCAAATTATAAAAACTGAAAAGACTAACAAACCCAGGAAATTTACTTATAAAAACTTCATGGGTCTTAACTGTAAATAGGATTTTAGGAAGCATGTTTCTTCAAAGTTCAAAAATATTAATTTTCGTTCAACTTAAGATTTAAGTACTGAACTTGATGACCCACCAAATGTTAGTGGTAAGACCCTACTGCGGAAGATACAATATGATGTGGATACAAAACATGGAGTGACCTGGCTGGAATCTGGAAGACAGTCAGTCCCCAGACAGCACATCTAGTGTCAGAAGGTGCTACATGAGTGACTGGGGGAAAATGACCAACATCTGTCCAAGCAACTCATGATCTAAGTTACTCAGCAGCAAACAACCAGACGTGATCACACTCATCCAAGTGCAGTAGTGGCACACAGCCATGGTAGTAACCAACTGCTCTTGATTTGGCTAATGGATCTGCTCAGTGGAACAGAACCCATAGCTGGAGCTGGTAAACAAGTCAAAACCAGATCCAAAAATGAGCCTGCTCTCCATTATCAAGCTCCCACCAACTGTGGGCTACAAGAAGGCCAACACCTATTAAATACCCTCTAAAAGAATAATGGTTATCCAGCTAAAGATTGATCTACCATATGACCCAGCTATAGCACTCCTAGGCATATATCCTAAGGACTCATCTTGTTTCCTTAGAAGTATATGCTCAACCATGTTTATTGCTGCTCAATTTATAATAGCTGGGAAATGGAACCAGCCTAGATGTCCCTCAACTGATAAGTAGATAATGAAGATGTGGCACATTTAAACAATGGAGTTCTACTCAGCAGTAAAGAAAAATGAAGTTATAAAATTTGCAGAAAAATGGATGGATCTGGAAAGGATTATACTAAGTGAGGTAACCCAGGCCCAGAAAGCCACGCACCACATGTTTTCCCTCGTATGTGGATCCTAGCTACAGATGATTGGGCTTCTGTGTGAGAAGGAAAATACTTAGTAGCAGAGGCCAGTAAGTTAAAAAGGAGATATCAAGGGAAGAGAAAGGAAGGGAGGAGGGTACTTAATAGGTTGGTATTGTATATATGTAGCTACAATGATTGAGATGGGGAGGTAATATGATGGAGAATGGAATTTCAAAAGGGAAAGTGTGGGGATTACCATGGGATACTTTTTATAATCATGGAAAATGTTAATAAAAATTGTGAAAAGAAAAATAAAATAAGTAAACAACAACAAAAAAGTCAAAAAAAAAAAAAAGAATAATGGTTATCCCATTTATCTGGTGCTGACTTCACCCTCTGAGAATTTTACAGATGGATGCAAATCCTGAGGAGAGAAATCAGTCCATTGTGCCTCAACAGGGCCCCAGCTGAAACCAAGAGTAATTGGGGAAATGAGCAAGAGTGCTGCTTTCTTGGCGAATATGGTACCAGCACAAAGGTAAAGGAGATGGACACAGAGAACACTCAACTCCTACCAAACCAGAGATCCAGAGACACAGAGGCTCCCCAGACCTGATCATTGAAGCAGACCTAAAACGAACCCAACATGGCTCAGGGAAATTTGCAGAAGAGGGGGTGGAAAGATTGTTAGAGCCACATGTTGGGACATTATGCACAGAGACATTGCCTCTTACCCATAACTGATGACTAACTCCACAATGCACGACCCACAATCCCCAACGAGAAAGGTCCCTTTGGAGGGGGGAGGACAGGGAGGAGGCCAACGATGGTACCAACATGACTGTATACACTATGTACATAACTAATAAAAAATTTTTAAAAAAGATTTAAGTACTGAAGTATGCTATATACACCCAAGACTGGGCCTATGGACAGCATGGATTAATGTAATTTTCTGTAGAGACCAGTGAGAGGCAAGATCTTCCTTCTATCAAAATGAGACATGGATGTCACAGCCACAAAGGGCCCAGAAGGACCAGCTCATCTCTGCTGGATCACCACATGTAACATATGAAGCTCCCACTCCTCTGACAGGAGATGACAGCTGTAGAGTAGACTCACATGACCCCCTTAAACTTAGGTCTTCTGAATGTTGGTCTCTCCAGCTGATGGAGATTTGGGAACTAGCGCCTCCTGGAGGCGGTGTATTGCTGGGGGCAGGCTTATGGGTGTTGTAGCCAGTCTCCCCTTGCCAGTGTCTAGCACACTCTCCTGTTCCTGTTGCCCACCTTATGTTGGCCAGAGGGTGATGTCCACCCTCTGCTCATGCCATCATTTTCCCCTGCCATCATGGAGCTTCCCCTCAAGTCTGTAAACCAAAATAATCCCTTTTTTCCCAAGACAGTTCCAGTTTCTTACTTTAGCAAATCCATCAAGTGTCTTATAAAGTCTCCTTGACCAAGAAGCAAGTACCGCCTCATTGCCTGCATGTGGTCCAGCAAGCTGTACTTTTTGTTGAGAACATCCAGTAGGTATTTGCTGGTCTCAAAATAAGCAGCATCAATCTTCCCTTGGAATGCATTTTCTAAATCTGTGAATAGATCTGCAGCTGTGAGGACAAAACACACATCATATGTAAGGTGCATTTTAACAAAGGACAAGAAAGGCACAGGTGTAGAGGCCAGTGCCAACACATCAATGACAGACCCAATCCCCACAGCTGCATTGCCAACGAAGGCAAGGCAGTCCTGAAACACAAAACTGAAAGCACCAAGAGCAGACATGTACACATGGATTCTCAGGAGGAGTGCCATGGACAGCACCACTCCCAAGTCCAATGCACTGTATAGGCTATAACGTATACAAAGTCTCACTATTGTCCTGTGATAATGGGACAGAGCTGAGTATCACACACACACGTGAGTGGCACAGCTCTACAAGAGCAGGGTGTTGTTATAAAGCCACTTTATAGCAGCAGAGTTAACTTGAAGGAAATTGCTAGAGGTTTCCTAAGCAAACAGAACCAGACTGTCGCCAACACAAAAGCCTAACTCTAAGCAGAAACCAAAAAGAAAAAGGTGTCTCCATCAGTTCATATTGAAAACAGACTGTAGAGAATAATGATAGAGCTTTGTTTAATGCTAATTTTTGTGAAGCTCAGATCCATTCAGAAACATCAAAACATGTGATTCTATTAAATCCACTTGTACACATGAACAAATGACCTATGAAACTGAGTACCAATCAAAGAAAAAATGTGTCAAATACACGCTCAAGGTAAGCAGGAACAAAAAAGAGGTGATGACTTTGATTCAAGTTCAAGTATCTTTTCACTACATGAATAAACCAATCTGAAAGACCCAAGAGACCTACTGACAGTCCTTCAGACTGAGAGGAATTAGGACAGTTGTTCTACTGGCTGTTACTGTCATTCCGGTGTGCATAGGTGCAGAAATGAGGTCCTGTGGAAACAGTGTTGTCACCTGAGGAAGGGTGAGCTGTGCATATATGATGGCAAAATGACATACTCTGTGAACTCACTATGGCCTAGCTTCAGGGGATGTGTTTACATTGATCTGTGTAGTGAAAGGAATTTTCCTCCACGATACTAGCAAAAGACAGTGGTATAGCTACAGAGCAGCATTAAACCACCACAGCAGAAGCAGGAGCAGGTAACTGATAAAGGCAGCATCTCTTATGTGTCCTCTCTAAGTATTATGAAAAGTTCTTAACTCAGGCTGGAGGGACGGTTCAGTGGTTAAGGCATTTGCCTGCAAAGCCAAAGGACCCAGGCTGAATTCCCCAGGACCCATATCAGCCATATGCACAAGGGGGCACATGCATCTGGAGTCCATTTGCGGTGGCTGGAGGACCTAGCACGCTCATTCTCTCTCCCTCTCTCCTTCTTTCTCTGTCAAATAAATAAATAAATTATTTTTTTAAAAAAAGGTTCTTAACTCCCACACACCACAATAGTCGCCTGGCTCTTCTTCTTTCTTCTTATATGGAGGCTTCTAAAAACTCACCCTCAGATCCCATCTCTCCCAGTTGACACCCTGGAGGATACATAAAGTGCATGGAAACCTTTTGCGCAAGAGAAATAGTAGCTCTCAGGTTGCACAAGCCACCTAGCCACCTGCCTGACCTTGGAGCTCCTGACATATATTCAACCTTGCCCTGAGGCATCATGGCAAAAAAAGGTGTTTCCCAAATCTCTACATTAAGCTAGAATATAGGTACACCATTCCCAATATGTTACCCTATGCAAAGTAAACTTTGTTAATGCATCAGGATGGTGATATAAATAAATAGCAAATAAAGCCAGAACTGAAAAACTACCAAAAAAAAAAAAAAAAGAGAGACTCATATATAAAATTACTGAGGCTAGGGCAAGCAGTGTGGTGGTTTGATTCAGGTGTCCCCCATAAACTTAGGTGTTCTGAATGCTAGGTCCCCAGCTGATGGCAATTTAGAAATTAAAACCTCCTGGAGACAGTGTTTTGTTGAGGCTTATGGATGTCATAACCCACTTCCTCTTGCCAGTGCTTGGCACACTCTCCTGTTGCTGTCATCCATCTGATGTTGACCAGGAGGTGATGTCCACCTTCTGCTCATACCATTGTTTTCCCTGCCATCATGGAGCTTCCCTTTGGGTCTGTAAACCAAAATAAACCTTTTTCCCCCCAAAAGTTGCTCTTGGTTGGATGATTTCTTTTGTTCAAGATTTTATTTTTATTTGTTAGAGAATCAGAGAGAGGGAGAAAGGGCCTCTAGCCACTGCAGACAAACTCCAGAAGCATGTGCCACCATTGTGCATCTGGCTTATGTGGGACCTGGAGAATCAAACCTGGTCCTTAGGCTTCACAGGCAAGTGACTTAACCACTAAGCCATCTCTCCAGCCCGGTTGGGTGATTTCTGCCAGCAATGCAAGCCTGACTGCAACAAGCAGTAAGTAGAGAAAAAGGAACAGAGAGGAGCAGATGCATTGGCTGAAACTGAGATCCAGTTTACCATTAGAAAAAATGAAATACAGTCTCAATAACCCAACCACCCACATACAGCCAGCTAAGCACTCATTTGTAGCACCAAGAAACCATGGTTCACACACACACAGTGCCAATCAATTTTTTTAAACAATATTTTAAAGCCAGGCATGGTGAAGCACATCTTTAATCCCAGGACTCAGGAGGCAGAGATAGGAGGATCCTCATGAGTTCGAGGCCATCCTGAAACTACATAGTGAATTCCAGATCAGCCTGGGCTACAGTGAGACCCTACCTCAAAAAAACAAAACACAAAGGAAAATATTTTAAGAATAAAAATTACTAAGCAAAGCCAAGTGTGGTGGCACACGCCTTTAATCCCAGCACTCAGGAGGCAGAGGTAGGAGGAATGCCATGAGTTCAAGGCAACCCTGAGACTACAGAGTGAATTCCAGGTCAGCCTGAGCTAGAGTGAGACTCTACCTTGAAACCCCCCCCCCCCAAAAAAAAAAAAAGCTGAGCATGGTGGCGCACACCTTTAATCCCAGCTCTTGGGAGGCAGAGGTAGGAGGATCATTGTAAGTTGTAAGTTCGAGGCCACCCTGAGACTACATAGTGAATTCCAGGTCAGGCTGAGCTAGAGTGAGACCCTACCTTGAAAAAAAAAACAAAACACACAAAAAAAAATTACAAAGCAAAAGAAAATAACCAAACCTATTCCAATACTACTAGCACCAAGAGGAAATTAAACTTTGACACTGCAATAAATATTTTGCATATGTATATCTATACTGTATGTGAGGGTATCAGCAATTCAGATAATCTATACATGTATGGAACAAAAAAGATTAAGCAGTGCCTATCATTATGACCACACCATCACTCTCATGTGATCATCACCATCATGTGATTGTCACCACCGTCAGTCATCACCAGTGTCATCAGTATCATTCTCATCACCACCAGCTTATCACTGTCATCATCCCCACGACCAACAGCATCATCCCATTATTAACACAACCGTACCATCCCGGGGTGAGTCTGCGGACTTGGTCACAGCTATCATCTTTGTAGTAGGCGTCTGATCATGACAAACCTGGTGCAAGAAATTTATTGACTTTCCTATCAAGAGAACCTAAAAAGAAAGATATTCTGTGATTACCCTTAGATGAAATTTAATTGTTGATACACTACAAATTAGCTGATTAAAAGCACAACAAGAGCATTGGGTCTAGTACCAAGTGAATTCTCTGAACTTAAAAGACAAATTAGAGACAATAAGGCCCTACCTTGGGAAAAATAAATAAATATAATGGAACAAAACTTATCTAACTGAAAATAATTTTGTCACATAGTGCAAGTATAAATAACAATAAAACATCAAAAATTTCTTCTAACCCTACCTTCCTGGATTGATCCATTGTAATAAACGAAGGAATCATTGATTTCCTCAAAGTATACTTGTCATGCCATAGTCGATCAGTTTTAACTGTTGGATCTGAGGCCACAAAAAACTAAAAACAAAAGGGTACTGTGTATTAAAAAATGATGTTTATATGAAATTTGAGTCAATAAGTTACTTTGGAAAGTTATTCTATGGGTAAGTTCTTCAAATACAGGGAGCCTCACTCATTAATAAACTTGCTTCCTATGTCATTTTGGACAGAAATCTCTCTAATTTGACTATTTCCCAGACAATTAAAACTAAACTATCACAAAAACAAGTGACATCACTCCTTGGAGACTCGGTGTACTGCTACTCGTGAGTATGGATAAAGCCTCTGGGACCCGAGGCTTCCCTGCACCGTGGAAACAACATGAACCTTCAAAGACTTCTCAATGTTCAACCCATGTGGCCAATAGCCCTTAGTTTGTGTGCCCCTAGCACCCCTACTTCACACAGCAGTCTAGAAGAGACACCTAAGACCAACACTCTGTTCCCAAAAAAGCTGAGTTCAGGGCTGGAGAAATGGCTTAGCAGTTAAGGCACTTGGCTGCGAAGCCTAAGGACCCAGTTCAATTCCCTAGTACCCACATAAAGCCAGATGAACAAGGTGGTACATGTGTCTGGAGGCGGTTCCTTGATGTGGCTAAAAGCTCTGGCATGCCCATTCTCAATACCTGTACTTCGCTTTCTCTTTCTCTCTCTCTCTCTCTCTCCCTTCCTCCTCACCTCCCTCCCTCGATCCCCCCTCCCTTTCTGTCTCAAATATTTTTTAAAAGCTGAGTTCAGATGCCACCTCCAGGCAGACACCACAACACACAGGATCTCTCACACAAAGGGCCAGCAGCTGCCACTGAAGGAAGAAATCTTCACTTCATGTCTCCCCCAGGCACCACCTGTGATGAAGATACCTGCTTCCTCATGCAAATCACAGCTACCTCTCCCCTCCAGCACCGCCCCACATCTATATCCCAGAAAGGACACCCAGAGGAAGTCAAATGCTGGCATCTCCAGTTCACCTTGCCCTAGTCTTGTGCTTTGACTCCTATAAACTTGCTTTCTACAGAATTGCTGTGATACAATGTTCAGCTCAGATAAATGAAGCCAGAGCTCCTTCCCAGATGCCTCTGGCAGCAGCATGCCCTGTACTCTGTACTCTTGCTTATCCTGGGCTCTGTGACTTCATTAACCACAAAGTCAAACATAATGCTATAAAGTTAGTTCCTTCTACTTCCCCCTCACCCCACCCCCCGGCCCCGCCCCACTTCTTCTGCCCTTAATGTATCTATTGTATTTGAATATATACAATCTGTATACATTAGAGATAGTGACCACTTGTGAATCACCATGCCTTGTTCCCTCCTATGCCCCACTTCTTCTGTCCTTAATGTACCTGTTGTATTTCTATATATACAATCTATATACATTAGAGATAGTGACCACTTGTGAATCGCCACATATTATAATTCTTTTCCAAGTTAATCATTTGCCAATGGTTAGCATGTGACATGTTTTAGTTTGTTCTGTTCTATTTGTCTTTTATTGCTTCTGGCTCCTGAATCTCTTACGATCAACCTATTTTTGGATTACAGATATAGTCTCCATATTTCCTCTCAGTATCTCTACCCAAGTATCTTCATTACTTTGTACTATGTTTGCCATTAGTCCTGGCAACTATATACTGCAAGGCCTGCTTTCTTCCACATGGCCAGCCAGTCGGTCTTCTGCACTAATGGGGAACAACTCATACAAGAATAAACTATGCAAGCAGAATAGGAGGAGGAAGGCACTGAGTTACACCAAGCAATACTGAAGAGGCTGGGCAGAACACTGTTCAGATGCAATCCTTACACTCATGAGGCTGAGGCAAGGGGATGGCATGTTCACAGCCAGCCAAAGCTATGGCACTGTTTTAAAAGGGTGCTCAGAAGCACCCTGTAACTCCATTTGTCATCTCCCAGTGGTAACTTCTCTGCTGTTTCACCTCACCAAGGCCATGTTATGGAAGTGCATGGGTTTCAGCCCAGCACAATCACTATCACCACTGGCACTCCAGTTTCCCCTCGAAGAATATGGAGCCTCTTCAAGCTACTGGCCTGAAGGACTAGAAGATCCATGCGCTACCCTTGCATGGTAGGTGCTCCCACCTCACCTCCATTTCTGCCAAGACCTAAACAAACCACATCCCCAAGGAGCCCAACCATCCCGAAGGGAGAAAGGCAGAGGGAGACGACCTCAGCCCTCACAGCAGTAAGTTAGGAGCGGAGTGCCAAACACCCACATTCCCCACACGCCCCATGGCAACTTTGTTCTTATCAGACTTCCAAACTCATCTAAGTCAAAACAGGCCTCACCTGCCTTTGATGCCAAGATGTCAAGGCCACACAACCCTGACTAGAAAACACAGTCACAAATCCAAAAGGACTCAAGAATGCCACAGTGAAAATCATTACTCTGTATTTTTTTTAATTTTTAAAAATAAAAGTTTGGGCTGGAGAGGTGACTTAGCGGTTAAGCGCTTGCCTGTGAAGCCTAAGAACCCCAGTTCAAGGCTTGATTCCCCAGGACCCACATTAGCCAGATGTACAAGGGGGCACACGCATCTGGAGTTCATTTACAGTGGCTGGAAGCCCTGGCACACCCATTTTCTCTCTCTCTCTCCATTCTCATTCTCTCTCTCTCTCTCTCTCTCTCTCTCTCTCTTTCTCTCTCTCTCTGCCTCTTTCTCTCTCTATAGCTCTCAAATAAATAAATAAATAAAAATGAAAGTTTTAAAGATAAAATTTTTTAAGTGTTTTTGACAATTACATAGCAACACAAAATTGATTTCCTATTAAAAAGTGAAACTTTCCAAAGCTAACCCAAGGAGAGAGGAGATGCAATAGTGGTGGGAAAAAAATGAAAACATAAACCAGGCATGGTGGTGCATAACTTCAATCCTAGCACTGGGAAGTCACAGATAGGAGGATGGCTGTGAGTTTTAGATGCCAGCCTGAGACTACATAATGAACTCCAGGTCAACCTGGGATATGAGACTCTAGCTCAAAAAACAAAAACAAAAAAAATTTATATTGCACAAACATTTTTCAACCAGAAAAATATAGTTTAATAAATATTTATAGCCATACTAACCATGTTACCAGTGTCTTTTAAAACAGTATAGTAATTAACTAATTTTATGGGGGTTTTTTGTAGAAATTTATTACCATGGGTAAATATTGAGGAAAACAGAATTGTAATAATGTCCAGGTCTCACTTTTGATCCTTGTAAGGGAAGGCACACAGCTTGGCTGTTGCAGTCTCCTTTAAGGAGCCATGGGTGCCAACATTTTTATGGCCACAGACAAGGGATTGCTACACTTATTTTCAACTATTGTTTTAGCTTTAGTATCAATTTAAATGATCAAAGCATTCATTAGTCTACTTTAGACTTTTTAATGTACATTATCTCTTTAGTTTAAAACACTAAACTGAGGGTTGCCTAGAGAAATAAGCAGTTCTGCTGTGAGGCTATCCCTTTGCCACACACTGAAATTATGCCAGAAGGAGATGAGAACCTGTCATAGCCTACCATGAATGACTGCCATGGTTACATAGTCACTATGATTGCCCTGTGGCTTGTCATTCAGCAGATTAGATTAATTGCATACAAATTGTATTTCTCTGTTATTCACTTAAACACAAGAGCTAGTTTTTACAGACAACACACCAATTTATCCTGCTAGTTGGAGTGCAGCTGGATTTGTATCAGTATGAACAATAAGATAATTTAATTTAAGGCATAAAAAAGCCTTAGACAATTTAGTCATCTTTAGAAGTCACAAACACACTGCTTCATCTAAGGGCACAGGAGCATGCAGTCACTCTAGTAGCAAACAGCTAGTAGCAAACACAAAGAGTGTGGGCACCTTCAGAATATAATTAATTCTGTGAGACATATGTGAGTAGAAGGGAAAAAAACCAA
Organism: Jaculus jaculus; assembly: GCF_020740685.1. Taxonomy (NCBI): domain Eukaryota; kingdom Metazoa; phylum Chordata; class Mammalia; order Rodentia; family Dipodidae; genus Jaculus; species Jaculus jaculus. The sequence continues at coordinate 1,646,352 of NC_059104.1, read as the reverse complement.
GGTCAAACTGTAATTACAATACACTTTTATTTTACTAATGCATTTCCCCCTCAAGGTCTTTTAATTTCTACCATTATGTTAAACAAAGAATCCTGGGGGGGGGGGATCAAACATCATTGTAGCAATTTCTCATTAAAATCTGGACTAATGCAGAGGCCTCCTAACTAAGAACAGAAGGGAGATTTTATCAAGCAACTAAGTTTCCATGACTCAGTCCCATCAACACAGACCACAGGAGCTCCACACTCCAACTCGCCCATCATCTGGGTCACAGCCAGGCAATTCCTGCTCAGGACTCATAGGAAGCACTGGGACACAGGTGTAGGGCTGCAACAGTGAGTACCCTTATATCACGAGGGTCATGGACAAGGCAAGCCCACAAACTGCAATATTCAGCAGGTACAAGCCTGGCACTCGCTGTACTGAACTTATCTCTGAGCACCATCCTTGTTCTGACGCCTCTGTGAGAAGCATTGCTTTCTCCCTATCTGCAGTGCAAGTATACAGGAACAATGCGGGCTTTGCTAATAACCACGTGCCCTGCTGATCTGACAGCAGGTTTACTAACTACAGGTCAGTGTCTTTTCTCATCCAACTTTACAGGCATGACGATCTGGAGTTTCCTGTGCTGCTGAAAACAAGAATGAGCTCACTTCTTCCTTTCTTTCCCACCCAGACTGCTCTTCACTCCTGTCTTGCTAGTATGCAACACAATGCCGAGCAGGAACAGGGACAGTGGACACCCCATACTGCTCTTGATCCAATGAAGGAACCTCAATGAGGAAGGCCCCCAGGGAAATAGGAACAGGGATGAGGGGATAAAAGAGGATAATCTTTTGAAGGCTGGAAAGATGGCTCAGTGCTTAAAGAAGCTTGCTTATAAAGCCTGACATCCTGGGTTTGATTCCTCATTCCCAACAAAGGCATATGCACAAAGTGACCCATACATCTGGAGTTTGTGTTTACAGTAGCAGGAAGCCCTGGTACACACATACACTCTCAAATAAATAAATAACTTTTATAAAACAGTATAACCTATTGTAAAGTAAAAATAAAAGTTTAGGGCCAGAAAGAGGGCTTAGTGGATAAGGCACTTGCCTTCAAAGCCTAAGGACCCATTTTTGATTTTCCAGATCCCACAGATACACTAGTTGATACAAGTGCAAGGTCACACATGCACACTAGGGGTACATGCACTGGGAGGTCCAGTGCAGTGGCTGGGGACCCTGGATCATGAGTTCTCTCTCTCTCTCATTAAAAAAATAAAATACTTTTTTGAATTCTGCAGCCACCCCACACACCCTTTGTGGCAAGCAGTCTGTATTCTAACGGAGAGTGCTCTATTTAGTGTACTACTGATACATTTCTTAACCATTTAACTTATTAAACTAGATTACAACTTTTATTAGGCTCCCGTTTTTCACTTCTTAATATTAGCAACAATGTTTCTGTAAGTGATGTCCTAATTTTAAGAACACACGTGAGGATGGAGAGACAGCTTAACAGTTACGACTCTTGCCTGTGAAGCCTAAAGACCCAGGTTTGATTCCCCAGTATGCACATAAGCCAGATGCACTAGGTGGTGTCATGCTCCTGGAGTCCGTCTGCAGTGACTGGAGGCCCTGGTACACCCATTCTCTTTCTCTTTATGCCTTTTTTTCTTTCAAATAAACAATTAAAAAAAAAAAAAGAATTACATGCTGTACTGCAAAAGAACAACCTATATTTCAGAAGGTAAATATATACATTTGCAGTAATTTGCTTCATCAGACTGTCAACACCACATGTGATACAAGCAAGCTGAAAACCACTGAAGCCATGACCACATGAAAATGCAACAGAAAGACTGGAGATAAGGCACTAAGGACGCAGGTTTGATTCCCCAGGACCCCCATAAGACAGATGCACACGGTGGTGCACGTATCTGGAGTTCATCTGCAGTGGCTGGAGGTCCTGGCATGCCCAATTTCTATCTGACCCCCAGTAAATAAACAATTTTTTTTTAAAAATCTAAACAAACAGAAAAAGATGTAACACCACAACTCAAGAGGCCCAGTCCTTGCTTTGCCATCAACAGCTACAAAACCTGGACAGAGGCTTCAACCTTGCAGAAGTTCTCATTACTGAAGTTGGGGGAACAATCTTCCACTAACCGAGTACAACTCTGCTGATAAAGGAGGTGCCAAAAGGGCATGTCATTCAAATGAGGTGAGGACATCTTCCCACTCAGAGGAAACAATAACCACAGGGAATGAACCAGATAGGAAAAAGGGTGTGCCTAAGTCTCTAAAGTCCAAGTCTTAGTACCTACTTCGTGGTAAGTGTCCTCCAGTTCCCCGTCATATATCCAGCGGTAGAGAAAGCTCAGGACAGGATGTGACACTAAGCTCAGAATGTGCTGCACCAGCGACCTCATGTAGGGGTCTCCAGTCTTTGTGTAGGCATGAACAGCAGAGGCCAGCTCACCTCCTTTCCGTCCTAAGGGGAAGAAGAAAAATACAAACACCCAAGCTTATGTTCATGGTGCAAAGCAATCACTTAACACTAACCAAACAAGGTCAAGTAACTGAGTTAAAGAATGTTTGCTTTATTCAGTTAGAAAGACATTTGTGTACCTAGCAGCAGCAATAAGGCCAAGACATCAAGATTTTACTCCTGGCCTTACATAAGTTCAAGTGGAAGTGAGGCATCTCTCTCCAAATGAGTGCTAAGGAGTTGCAAAAGTTGCAAAAGCAAAAGTGTGACAGGCTATAAAACCCAGGTCTTATATGACTTCATGCCTTTTGATGAAGAAATATATGATTCACAATACTGTAATTCACACACCTAGGTATAAACAAAAAGCAAAGGTTGTATGAATCAACAATGACAGTGAAGTTGCTTAGGATATGGTACTGGTCCAAACTCACTGCCAGCAGCAAAGTAGTCTGAGACTGCTCTGCCCAGAACAAGAGCAATGGCACCCAGGCCCAAAGCAGGAAAAATCAAGCTGATGGAGGGGAGCTCAGGTTGGAAGAAGAAGAGCTCAGGCTGATGGAGGGGAGCTCAGGTTGGAAGAAGGGGAGCTCAGGTTGGAAGAAGGGGAGCTCAGGTTGGAAGAGGGGAGCTTAGGCTGGAGGAGGGAGCTCAGGCTGATGGAGGGGAGCTCAGGCTGGAGGAGAGAGCTCAGGCTGATGGAGGGGAGCTCAAACTGATGGAGGGGAGCTCAAGCTGATAGAGGAGGGAGCTCAGGCTGATGGAAGAGGGAGCTCAGGCTAATGGAGGGGAGTTCAGGCTGATGGAGGGGAGCTCAAGCTGGAGAAGGGGAGCTCAGGCTGGAGGAGAGAGCTCAGGCTGGAGGAGGGAGCTCAGGCTGGAGGAGAGAGCTCAGGCTGATGGAGGGAGCTCAGGCTGGAGGAGAGAGCTCAGGCTGATGGAGAAGAGCTCAGGCTGATGGAGAGAGTTCAGGCTGATGGAGGGGAGCTGAGGCTGGAGGAGAGGAGCTCAGGCTGGAGGAGAGGAGCTCAGGCTGATGGAGAGGAGCTCAGGCTGATGGAGAAGAGCTCAGGCTGATGGAGGGGAGCTCAGGCTGATGGAGAAGAGCTCAGGCTGATGGAGGGGAGCTCAGGCTGATGGAGGGGAGCTCAGGCTGGAGGAGAGGAGCTCAGGCTGATGGAGAAGAGCTCAGGCTGATGGAGGGGAGCTCAGGCTGATGGAGGGGAGCTCAGACTGATGGAGAAGAGCTCAGGCTGATGGAGGGGAGCTCAGGCTGATGGAGGGGAGCTGAGGCTGGAGGAGAGAGTTCAGGCTGATGGAAGGGAGCTCAGGCTGATGGAGGGGAGCTCAGGCTGATGGAGAAGAGCTCAGGCTGATGGAGGGGAGCTCAGGCTGGAGGAGAGAGTTCAGGCTGATGGAGGGGAGCTCAGGTTGATGGAGGGGAGCTTAGGCTGGTGGAGGGGAGCTCAGGCTGAGGGAGGGAGAGCAGCGAACCACATCAAAATCACAAGCACAGGAGAAGCTGCTGCACAATGGCAGGAATACAAGATTTTACTCGATCACTAGTTTTATACAGGCTGCTCTGACATGTATGCCGAGGAGTGGTGATAGGAGATCCAGAGACCAGGAGCAGTTCTTGTAGCAACAACTGTCCCAAAGACCCAAAAGGACAGATCAAACAGCTGGAGGAGAGTGGCCAGCTGGCTACTGAAGAGGTGAAGCACCAAGAGAAGGAAAAAAAGAAGTTCAGGCAGAAGTGGGCAATCTTGGCACCTGGAGGGGTGCAGGGGTTCACCGGTTCTGTTGCACATCTTTCTCTGAGAGAAACGCCATGGAGCGAGTGAGGCAGAGCACACACAGTACAATGGGGAACAGGGACACAGCCATGCTTGAGTTCAAGTTCTGGGAGTCACCCAATGGATGGCAGCAAGTGCAGAGCTTTCACTAGGGGTAAGATGGCTGGCTCTTCACAACCCATGCAATCTTAATACTCTTAAGAAGTGATGGCTACTAGTTAAAAGTGAAAAAAAGGAGAAGTTCCTGGGCAAGGTAGTGCAAACTATGAGAAGCAATGTTGAGAAGGCAAATAGAAATATATAAGACAGAGTTCAGGAGGCCCCAGCAGACATACAAACACCAAATTGCTACCACACTCATGGCTCAACCGTCAGAATAAATATTCCAGAGACCGAGATGCCAGGTAAGGCAAAAAGGTAGGAGGCACACAGGCAGAGCCATAACATGCAGACCAAAGAATTACTTCTCAACACCGATGACGCTCCTTCCCACTTTCATCTCAGCAACAACATGAGCCCTTGAATAGGACCAGTGGACCTCACTGGCAAAGAGTTACTTTCCCTGCCGGCATGTGTCTATCAATCTATGTTCAATGAATGTACTGGTCAGGAAAACAGAATCAGACGTCCTACCTACAAACAAGTTCTGAATTAGAGCATACACAAGAAAAACATAAAAGGACCTTGGCAGTGATCCACCAAAGCTGCAAGGGTCTTCAATCTTATTTTAGGGTCATACGTCCAAACGAGGAGGCGCCGCAATGTGAGGCTGCTCTCAAGGCCCAGATTTACACCCTGATCATCTTCTAGCTGTAGCTGAAAACCAACAGGGAAATATAAGCGTAAATAACTAAGTATATCCATCATTCCTTAACCCAAGCAAAGTGAATCCAAGGGCATGCTCATGCACTTAACAATGAAGTCAAAGGTACCCTTGGAGAAGGCAACAGTGCTGCCCAGCCATAAGTGGTCTTCAAGAAAGACAAGACTGAAAATTAGCCATTACTCTGTTCCAAGATACAACGAACAATCTCATATTATGGAAATGGCTGCTATCTTTTAAGAGTAACATGAGGACTGGAGAGATGGTTCAGCAGTTAAGGCACTTGCCTGCAAAGCCTAAGGACCCAGGTTCAATTCTCCAGTACCCACATAAAGTCAGATGCATAAGGTGGCACATGCAACTGGAGTTCGTTTGCAGTAGCTAGAGGCCCTGGCATATCTATCTGCCACTTGCTCGCTCTCTCTCTCTCTCTCTCTCTCTCTCTCTCTCTCTCTGTCTCTCTCTCTCACACACACACACATAAATAAATAAAATATTTAAAAGTAAAAGTAGCATATGAAATAAAGCACTCTATACAGAGACAAGTTTATAACTCTTCAAATCATGAAGAAATTAAAAGCAATCTTGGAGGAAAAAAGCAATCACTTACTTGGGAGTGTAAAACAGAGAGAAGCCGATAGTATTCTTTGAGCTCCTGATGCAAGGCAGCACAAAAGCTCTGCATGGAAAGGATAAAGCAGAATTCAAGTGTGACACACTCACTACAAGTTGGCTCACTTGAGTGCAAAAACAATGCTTTGAACTCAAAATTTAAATCCTGGTTCTGTCAATGGTCTTCTAGCTTTCACTACCACCATTTGTATTTTAATAACATTACCAACTATTATTGCTTAGTACAAAAAGCACAAACTTTGCAGAACAGAAACGAGGGAAACGTGGCATGGTTAGCATGAAGTCACTTTACAGGATGGCCTTCCTCCATCCCTGGAGTTCAAACAGCAACTTGAAACCAGCCCCTGAAGTCCAGTGACAAGACACTTCTAGCATCAGCTTGAGGCTACAAACAGCACATAGCACCAGGTCTTTTGTTTGTTTTTGCAGGATGACTTACCATAGATAACCTATAAAGGTTGAAGACTCGTTCTCTTTAAATAAATATTCAGGGGGCTGGTGAGATGTCTCAGCAGTTAAGGAACTTGCCTACAGAGCCTGAGGGAGGACCCAGTTTCAATTCCCTCCAATCCATTGAAGAAGGATAGGAAAAACCTGGCTTTTTAAGGCAGTTTCAGTTAGAGCTTGAGGCCCAAAGAGAACCAGGAGACACCAGCCCACATGCCACCTCATCTCAGCACAAAAATGGAACTCTTGGTAGAAATGGAACTCAGGTCACATGGATACTGATCTTATAGTGGGCCCTGCTGCACAATCTAGGGCACTACCCAGATGGGCTGGCCCAGGTGTGCTGGCCCTGGGGTTCACCCTCCAAATCTACAGACCAATCAGGTCTTCCCCTTGCAAACCTGAATCTGATGTTATAAAGGCTACTTCCTCCACCCCTGCCCTAGGCCTCAGTGTGTGTGTTTGGGTGTGGGGGACCTCTCTAGAATCCCATTCATCTGCGCTGGGACACAGATGAGTTTGGCCTCAACCCCCACCCAGCCTATGGGGGTGGGAGAGAGCATAGCATTGCTTCTTGATCTGAACTTTTTGCTTGTCTTTGCTTTACAGTTTAAAATAATCTTCTACTTTGATAACTTGTTTGATTTTCCTCTGGTCTCCAAATCTACCACATGTGTACTTTCCTTACAATCCCAATCTACCACATGGGCGCTTTCACCAACTCTAGGCTTTCTACCGGTGCAATTTCTTTAAACTCGGGCTAACCATGAGTGTAACTCTTTATTACTCATTTCTCTTCCAAATTCCCTGTCTCTGTTTTGATATTTTCTCTATACTGTTCTTCCTTAAGTCACTACCATTTGCTCCACTAACTTTCTTCCATGGGGAAAAGCACATGGCAGATGCCATGCGTATTCCTCCTAAGTCTCCCTACACAAGTTCCTAGATTCTACTTTCCACTCATTTGCAGTTCTACTCTAATCCCTCTTTAAAGGCCTCAGTTTCTTTACCTTCCACCTGTTTGCAGCTTTAATCTCTCTTTTAAAGCCTCAGTTTCTCCTAAATTCGTATGCCTGCAGCTTTATTCTAATCTCTTTAAAGGCCCCAGTTCCTCTTAAATCCCAAGTGCCTTTAAATAAACCCCACAATTTGTGATTTCCCCTAAATGAACTTAGTAATTCATAATTTATCCTTCTTGAGTTAGTCTTCATTAATTCTTCATTAAAGGTAGGACAGAACCTAAAACTTGGGGTTCATAAATTCTGGGGGACCTCTCTTGAACCCCTAATCCCTGCAATACCATGTAAATCCAAGTGCACAAGATGGTACATGCATCTGGAATTCATTTTCAGAGGCTAGAAGCCATTATGTTCCCCCCCTCTCTCTTTTTTAATTTTTTATTTATTTATTTGAGAGCGACAGACACAGAGAGAAAGACAGATAGAGGGAAAGAGAGAGAATGGGCACGCCAGGGCTTCCAGCCTCTGCAAACGAACTCCAGATGTGTGCGCCCCCTTGTGCATCTGGCTAACGTGGGACCTGGGGAACCGAGCCTCGAACCGGGGTCCTTAGGCTTCACAGGCAAGTGCTTAACCGCTAAGCCATCTCTCCAGCCCTCTCCCTCTCTCTCTCTTAAACATATAAATATATACATATGTATATATATATGTGTGTTGTGTATGTCTATATTCAGGCTCCATGCTTTTCTACAAACCTTAATACAACATATATGCATACGATGCATATAAAATATGGGCTTACTTTACTGTATGGTTTATGAATTGGGACTAATACCCTTTTAGTTATAAAAATTAACATAGCTATATAAACAAGCATAAAACACACCAACTTTGTTATTTCAAAAGTGAGATTTACAAAATAGGGAAACAAAAAGACCTTCAGGAAAAACCCTGAGCTCCTAATGAAGACTGACTCTCCTATCACCATTCTCAGACTCACTGCTAGGTTCCTTAGAAGTAAATGAGGCGTCATGTAGTGGAAATGCTTACTAAAACACTGACCAGTTTCCTCAGTTAAGAAAGCATTCTGAGTGGGGCGTGGTGGCGCACACCTTTATTTCCAGCACCTGGAAGGCAGAAGTAGGTGGATTACCATGAATTCAAGGCCACTCTGAGACTACGTAGTGAATTCCAGGTCAGCCTGAGCTAGAGTAAAGCCCTACCTCAAAAGAAAGGGGGGCTGGAGAGATGGCTTAGCATTTTAAACACTTGCCTATGAAGCCTAAGGACCCCGGTTCAAGGCTCGATTCTCCAGGACCCACATTAGCCAAATGCACAAGGGGGCGCATGCGTCTGGAGTTCGTTTGCAGTGGCTAGAGGCCGTGGCGCACCATTCTCCCTCTCCCTATCTGCGTCTTTCTCTCTCTGTCGCTCTCAAATAAATAAAGTAAAAAAAAAAAAAAAAATGCCTAAAAAGAAAAAGGAAAGAAATTAAGAAAAAAAAGAAAAAGAAAAAAAAGTAGTCTGGCATTTGTTCAGGATTCATATCGTACACCCTGTTCCCCCAGCCACCAAGAGCAGAAACATACAAACACAGGAAGGCCATCAAAAGAAATAATCAAGTTGAGATCTGCCATAAAGCCTGGGCTGGAGGGATGGCTTGGCGATTAAGGCATTACCCTGCAAAGCCAAATGACGCAGGCTCAATTCCCCAGGACCCAGGTAAGCCAGTTGCACAAGGTGTGCAGTGGCTAGAGGCCATGGCATGACCATTCTCTCTCTCTCTCTGCAATAAATGAATAAAAATAAATAAATTTTAAAAAAAAAAACAAATTTAAGCCAGCACAGGCTACACCAGCTCAATTACAAGGCATTCATCCCGAAGGCACAAACACCAGCGCTCCCTGGCAGTGCCTCAGCATGCACACATTCTGAGTGAGGCCACCGTGGCTTGCAAGAGAAGAAGCAATGTTAAGGTCCACAGTATTTTCCAGTGCACAATTCTGTTCCATCCAGGGTTCTAGGGCCAGCTCCTTTCTCCACTAGGACAAAGACCATCCCAACAAGAGCATTCGTTAAGTCTAATATAACCCATAGCAGCTTCCTAGGTGATTAGAGGGTGTGACGTGTGACTTAGTAGCAGGTAACACAAGTAAAAGAAAAGGCTGCAGCATGGAGTTGTGCCTGCCACTCAATACTCGGGCAACTGGGGAAAAACCTTCTAAGGCGTAATTTTGGCATCTAGAGAATGGGGTCAGTTAGTGCTAAATTAAGAGTCAATGAGGACAATCAAGACAAAATGAAACAGTATAAAATGCTGCCTGACGTTTCTACACTGACAAAATATCTACAATATACTTATAATCTGCCAAGAGGTTAACTCGTAGGATACATAGGGGAAGAAATTCACAAGAACTGATTTATAACAGCACAATCACCTTACTAGATTCTTCTCAAGAGAAACACAGATAGCCAACTGTACATGAAGAAACACTCACCATGACAAATCATCAGGAAACACATACCCCCCAGACAGCACGTCACTCCACTAAAAGCCATCACTAAAAGGACAAGGAGTAAGTGCCGGTGACAACAAGGAGAAAAGACAGCCTTGCACACCACAACTGGAAATGAACACAAATTCAGCCATTGTGGAGGCTTCTCAAATAATTAAAAATCAGAACTTCCAGTTGATGCAGCACCCCACTACAGAGTGTATGTCCATAAGCAACAAAATCAGTATAGCAAAGAAACATCTGGGCTGCCACATTCATTACTGCAGCACCGTTTACAGCCAGGAAATGGGAGACAATGCAGTAGTTTGACTGCAGAGTGACCCCCATAGTCTTGCATGTTTGTGATGAAGCCTCCTACTTGTGCAGGCTGTGGAGTCTTTGGGAAGTGAGACTCTGGGGAGCTGGCGTCCTTGGGAGATGGGGCCCTGCTGGAGGAGTCACTAAGGGCAGATCCTGAGGCTTCTTAGTCCAGCCCACAGAATGTCCAGTGAGCTCACTCAGACTTACTTCCTATGCTACAAGACCGAACACTCCAGATTCCTGCTCTAAGCTACTGTCCTCCGTGACAAAATCCCACACCTCAAAACTAAGCCAAAATCAGCCCCTTCCTACCCTAAGCAACTCCCAGCCAGGTGTTTTGTCCCAGCAAAGAGAAGATAAATACTACACTAAGAGCCAACTGGCAAATGACCAAAGAATATGTGGTATATGTACCCCATGGAATACCACCAACCAGACAATATGGTGATCCATATGACACACAACAAAGACAAGGACACAATCTTACTCATGTGGAATGAGAAAGCTAACTTCATACAAGCTGAGAGAGAACAGTGGCTCCTGAAGGCTGAGGAGATGGAGGGATGGGTTGAGAAAGATGGATTGGTGGGGTGACTATAGAGAATGACAGTATACCACAAATTCAGAAAGTGACAGAGGGGATTTTGTTGTCTTCATCAAAAATTGATACTACTTTAGGGGACTGGGGAAATGGCTTAGTGGTTACAGCATTGGCCTATGAAGCCTCAGGACCTGGGTTCGATTCCCCAGGACCCACGTAAGCCAGATGCACAAGGAGGCACTGTGTCTGGAGTTCTTACGTAGTAGCTAGAGGCCCTGGTTTGCCCATTCTCACTTTCTCTGTATGTGTCTTTCTCTCTCATAGTTAAATAAATAAAAAAATTTTTTTAAATACTACTACTTTAAAAAAAAAAAAAAGAAACAATACTTCTTTGAAGCAACAGATTTGCTTATCTAGCACATATCAAAATACCACAAAGATAGCCGGGCGTGGTGGCACAAGCCTTTAATCCCAGCACTCGGGAGACAGAGTTAGGAGGGATTGTCGTGAGTTTGAGGCCACCCTGAGACTCCATAGTGAATTCCAGGTCAGCCTGGGCTAGAGTGAGAGACCCTACCTCGAAAAACCAAAAAAAAAAAAAAAACCCACAAAGAACCCTGTAAGAACATGTAATGTTCAAATTTTGTTTAAAAATTTTTTAATCTAAATAACTTTTAATATTCATTTTGTTTTGCCTCAACTCTAATAAGTAGACTCAGATATATTCGTTGAACTTGCCTATCAAGGACATGGTCCTTTTGGAAAGGAGCAAGGATTCACAGCATAGTTCATGGCTAGAGGGGATGGCCAATCACCTGCCTTTGAACCTCTGCTCCTGTGCTAACTAAAGGTACTGGCCCAAGTCCATGTACGCTCTTTAGTATCTGTCCTCAAACTGGGGTAATGCTAGCTGGTTATCATGCTACTTTCCTAGATGACGGAAAATGGTATCAACAGCAAATGGCTAGGCTCTAGACCAGCAGCTGACTATGCATTCTCTACTCACCTTCACAGTGTCTTCACTGTATACACAAAGAGAGCACAAGTAGAATCTGTGCAAGGTGCCATTCTTTTAGTAGTATGGGGAAACCAAGCACTGAATGGTCTCATGTCAAAGCCGTATTCCTGGCCACCAGACACACTGTCCTGTTACAGCCCTGACTACCAGCCACACTGCCCCATCACACTGCTGGCCACCAGTCACACTGCCCTGTCACACTCCTGACCACCAACCATGTTGTCCTGTCACACTCCTAGCCACCGGTCACACTGCCCTGTCACACTCCTGGCCACGAGCCACACTGCACTGTCATACTCCTGGCCATCAACCACATTGTCCTGTCACACTCCTGACCACCAACCATGTTGTCCTGCCACACTTCTCACACCAACCACGCTGTCCTATCACACTCCTAACCACCAATCACGCTGTCCTGTCACACTCCAGGCCACCAGCCACGTGACAGCACTTTCCATGTTGCTCTCATTTTTCTCAATGTACTTCTAGAAGCATCATTATCAGCCACATCTGTCTAAGAATCAAAGTGGGAACAAAAGCACGTGCTGCTTCACCACTCAGAGGGGCTGGGACCTTGGAAACAACCCCTTTTAAGTGTCAGTTTATTGCTCTCAAATCCCAGAGGTCAGAAAGAGAAGGAGGCTCCCTCCAATGGCACGCAGTTCCATTACTGCCCAGTCCTGGCAGTGGCAGCAGTAAGTTCTCACCTTCAGCACCTGAGGGACCACAGGAAATGTAGGGCACTTGCAGGACTGGCTGTGTCCTCAGAGCCCCTCCTTACTCCCTCAGACCTTGGTAACAACAGGATACCTCCAAGGTCACTTAGTTTACAATCCCTCTCTTACAGCTGGCCTGAATGGCCCGCTGTCTGCTGTATGCATTATCTCCATCCACACTTCCCTAGATCTCTCCATATTCCTAAGTGGATCCTGACTATTACTATCATCGGTTCCAAAGGCCTTTTGCCTTGAAGATTTTTTTTTTAATTATTTTTATTTATTTAAGAGCAAAAAACAGAGAAACAGGCAGAAAGAGAGACAGAGAGAGAATGGACGCACCAGGGCCTCCAGCCACTGCAAACAAACTCCAGACGCGTGCGCCCCCTTGTGCATCTGGCTAATGTGGGTCCTGGGGAATTGAGCCTTGAACCGTGATCCTTAGGCTTCACAGGCAAGCGCTTAACCGATAAGCCATCTCTCCAGCCCTCCTTGAAGATTTTCATAGTAAGAGTTTAAGTAGATTAAGCATTTCCACAGCTAATAATGAACGTACCTGACCTACAAGTCCAAATGAGCGGTCCAGGCTCCTCTGGTCAGCGTATTTTCTGATTTTATTATGCAACCATCCCAACTCAGCAAGTCTGACTGCCGTGTCCCGCAAAGATTTATTTAGGTTTGCCTAAAAAAAAAAAAAGATATCAAAAGTCACCAAAAAAAACGTTAGAATTTTCATTTCTACTTTCCTTAACACCTTATATTCTTAGTATCATAATTCTTAGGCCTCCATAAAGACAGTTGAAAGTAGCTAACACGGGCTGGAGAGATGGCTTAGCAGTTAAAGCATTTGCCTGAAAAGTCAAAGGACCCAGATTTGATTCCCCAGGATCTACATAAGCCATAAGCCAGATGCACAAGGTGTCACATACGTCTGGAGTTCATTTGCAGAGGCGAGAGGTGCTAGCACACCCATTCTCTCTTTCTATCTGGAGCTCCCCCCTACAAATAAATATAAAAAAATTTTAAGTAGCTGAGACACCACCACAGAAGGGAAAGAATGTGCCAGGCAGAAGTAGGAGGGAACATGATGAAGAGAATGTCAGGTTCCCACCATGTCACCCTGCAGAATGCAGTCAGGAACCTGTGATGACCCTCAGAGGCACAGATCATTAGTGACATCCACCCCACTGAAAACTGTCCGAGAACAGAGGCCCACACCATACAGAGCAGAGCTATGGGGAGCCCAGCTCTGCACAAAAAAATGGAAAGCAAGCAAACCACCCCATTCACAAGTTCAGGCCAGGACATCAAGCTGGCTCTCTGTTCCTGGTGGGTTTATGGAAGCTGACCACAGAGGACCCCATGGCAAATCACATCAGCCAGAGCTGGACAGGGAAGGAAGGCAAATCTAGCTATGGCATTCATCTGGTCCCCCAACCCCATGCTGGAAAACCCTGGGAGTTAAGAGTTCACTATCTGAGCTTTCATAAAAGATTTTTTTTTTCTTTTTTAACATCTTAAGGTAAGATTTTATGTTACTGTACCTTTCCTTCCACTTTATAACAATTTTCAGTGCTGCTCATTTTGATATTTTTGCCATCAATTCCTTGGAAGACGTACAAAATGTCTCTCACAAGAGCCGCTTCAGTAACTTCCATGGTACCTGTAGAATGACGTACACAAGACAGCCATCACTAAATGACACCTTTACAATGAAGTCACCTGCTGACTGGTCAGCCCTCAGGATAACAAGCTCAACAAGCTTAACATGAAACGCCAAGGTGCATGTGTCTGGGTGGGACGAGGCTCCTGCAGTGTCCAGCCTGATAATCTCTCTAAAGTCCAATCTATGTGTGACTGTCATGACAAACAAATCAATCACAGGGGACTCTGTGACACTAGCTTGCTGCCCTAACTGGCAAGCACACTAACACAGTCCTAACACCGTTAAAAAGGGAGCTCCCAGGTCAAAAAAAAAAAAAAAACGGCTATAGTTTCCCCAATTCCTCTGAACAAAGGCCAGCTCAAACTTCAGGTGCTTCCCCAAGCCAAGGACAAGAAGGCAGAGCCACCCCTCAGAAAGCCAAGGTACGTGGGAAGGAGGGAACGAGGTGGAGAGGACCCTGGGTGAGATAGTTGGGAGGGTTGGCACTCATAGCAGCCACAGAGCAAAGCCCAAGTAAGAATGCCATAAACATCAACCAGACCAACATGACCCTCACATCTCACATGGCATCTTTGTCTGCTCCCCTCCGTGACTAGATCAGTTGCTGAGAAGGAAGCTGACATATTCGGCTAGAATCATGAGTTTATCTGTTTTCTTTCCCATTCCATCCACCCTGTTTTAGGCACAAGGAAGCTCTGCTAGGATAAGGATAACTACATCTCCCTGAAGAGAAGACCTGCCCCACACCCTCCGCCCTGAAGTCTACTCTGAAAGTGACACTGCCATTTGTCTCATGGTTGATTTTACAAATGTTGGTATTTCTAACAATTTACTGTTAACCTATTTGTGTCCAGGCATTTAAGACATACATCTTGCAAGCAACATATGCTTGTGATGTCAGAATTATTTTTTAAAACAACTGTTATTTTAATGAAGTATGTATGCACTGAACAAAACTCTTAGCATACCTGGGAAAAGCAGCCTTGGTGCTGTGGTTCCCATCTAGTCCACTGCTCTTTCATCCTCTCATCTTCTCTTGCTTGCAAGGCCCCTTTACTAAGTATGGACAGCCTTGCATTCCAAATGACACTGACTCCTGCACTGCCCGTAAGGACCAGCAGCACCACCAAGCAGACCACAAACACAACAGCAAAGCCCGTTCCTCAGTGCTCAAGACATCCACCTTCAAGCAGTGCTATGTGCAGTGTGCTCAATACACACACTCACACTTCCTTTGGCCATCTAGCAGGACTTAAAAACTCTCACGGTCTTTACCAGCAAGCAGATCATCAGTGAGTATCCTCCAGGAACTATGATCATGACAGACACCACTCTCCATGGAGGTCAGACTTAAGACACAAGAAGTGACATTCCTACACTCTGAGAAGCTTCCCAGGAAGGACAGCAAAATGAGATCCAAACAGGACCAGGACAAAGGGGCTAAGAGCACAATTCAGAGAGAAAAGACCACACAGACAGACAGCTGAGAAATGGAAAGCATCAGGACTAAAAAGCTGGTAACCTGAGGTAGTCCCCCCACACCCACCCAAGGCAGCCAGAACATCAGGGATGCTGGGCTTCCACAACATGAGTAATATAGTATCACTACAGTGATGTTCTGGATCAAAACTCAGGAGCAAGCCAACATCTCAGTGCCAAAAGTACATCTTACCACTCAGATCCCCCTCCCTCCTTGATCTGGTCATGTTGCGAGAAAGGGTGTTTGGGAAACCCTTTGAGGTAGGGGTTTGTGAAGAAGGCTGGTTGGCAGTGATTGTCCACGCTAGCCGTGACCCCAACTGCTGTCGAAGGCCATCACCAACTCCTTGAGCTTGATGAGACTGTCTAGAGAAAGAAACATTTATGTTTTCACATAACCACATTATTCACTGGGACACAGAAAGGTTCCTAAGATTTTTTCCTTGTTACTACACTAATCACATTAACGTGTAAACATGACAGGTGATACCATGCAATCTCTATAACAGTTAGTTGCACGTCCCTTGAAGAGCCCCCATTCCTTGGGATCCTGACCCAGCATTCAGACCCACAGAGCTGGGGTGGACTGTCTCACTCCACCATCCATTCTGTCTTCCTCACTAGCAGATACATGACATTTAAGCAGTTTAAATTCTAAACTAACTTTAACTTCACCATGGTGCCCTTTCACTCACTCAACTATTCCTAAGCAGAGTTGCCAACACCTATCTGCTTGTCATCACCCTCCTCTCACCCTTGGGTACTCACTAGACATGAGTCCCTACAGTTTCAATTCATTTGAAAAAATAGACACGTGCATTAAAGAGAAGGCAAATTTGAGGTCAAGACGGTCTTCAAGTACTTTGGGAGATCACAGCTGCTCTTTGAAAATCTATGAACCTGATACTGGGGTCTGGTAACACGTACTTTGACAAGTGTAACAAAACCACTGCTTACTGGAGATGGGAAGCACAAACACAAGACCCTCAACTGCATTTGCTTGCAGGTGGCAGAGCTCTGACTTGGGACTGGCACGCTGGGGATCTAGCCAGTCCTCAGTGAAGAATGACAGAAGCAGAAGCACTGACCCTCGGGTGGCACTACCACCAGTGGACATGTGAGCAGCACTTAGTAACAATGTGCACCTGAAAGCAACTGTGAATGCCAGAGCCTGACACAGCTTCACGCTCTCTATGGAACTTTCTCTTCTCATATGCTGAGTGAGACCTGTCAGCTTAGCCTTGCAGCCTGAATAGGAGTGCTGGATGAACTCTGTCATGTGCTGTCCATAAATATGTTACACACTCCTCGCAGAATGCTAAGCCGCACACCTTGTGTGTGGCACACACCATCCACCTTCTATATCAGGGCAACTTTTTAACTCAGAGTGAGATGTGGTCACTCTGCTTGTGTGGAATCACAGCTCTTCTTGCCATTACCCAGCACACAAAGCTCTCCAGGAACAAATAGTTGTCACCCACACACAGAAAACATATTTAACAAAGACAGAGTGCTGAAGGCCCCGATGACACAGGACCTGCTTTAGTCTCAGTCATGAGTGCTGCATTGCAGGAAGCAGGTTCGACAAGCTTTATACTGAGTTACACCCTCAGTGTTACAAAGACTGTGCTCTACCGGTGGCTTATATGCACCAATGTCCCAGCATCATCAGTTTGAAGTTAGTTTTCCAAGAGTCTGACAGGAATAGCCTAGACATAAGCCTGAAGATAAGACTAGAAAGCTAAGCAAGTGGAACACACGATGCCCTGGTAGCATGGCCAGCGACACGAGACCTAGTCTACAGTTGCAGAATGTTACTGGTTCTGCCATTTCCATGCACACACGAGCTCGCATTACCCTGGAAGGAGGGGCTGTGGCACAGGTGTGGGGCCCCCAAGGCCACACACGCCAAGGCTACTGATGCCGCTGCTGCCTAGGCTGCCGGTGCTTTGCGTTGCCTGCGTGCTCCGGTCCTGGTAGTTCAGGGGGAGCGTCTGAGGCCTGGCATAGTAGTAGGGCGTTGAGTGAGCGTCTCTTGGTAATGCTTGTGCAAACAAGGAAGCATAGCTAGACACCTGAAATGAAGTGTATAAGAAATTACAGGAAAACCCACCACGATCCTTTATAGTCCGATTCTCATACGATTTCTGAAATTAGATTTGCATTTCATACTTTATTAAACTTTATTAAACAGTAAGTCAGTAAAGACACTTTTGAAATACATCAGAATTGACAGTTTCAGTAGCTTTCTGAACTCCAACAGCAACTACAATGTCTGACAGCTAACCACCTCAATCTGAACACCAGCAGACTGCAACATGAACTCTTTTAAGTCTAGAGCTATTATATAATGAAGAGATCAGTGCTCAGAGCCACGCCAGCAGTAACCAAGCTCCTCCACCCCTTCCTCAACTTCTTGCACTAGACTGTCTTCAGAAGAATATTTTACCACCCAGAGCCTGGGGCCCACAGAGCCAGATCACCCTCTGAAATACTGCACAAGGCAAAACTGAGCTGTGTGACAGCAGCGGTCCCACTGGTGTAGCAGTGACATGTGCTCCTGACACCTGAAAGTACAAGCAACCCCCGAAGGTGAGTTGTCTACTTCACACCAGTATGACCCATCTACGCTGGTATTCCCAACTTCACAAAGTGCCAGTTTTTAAATGAACAGCTTTATGCTGTTTAAATGCATATTGTTACAGCACAGTAACAATTCTGAAACATATCAAGAAACCATGCACTAAAAGCTGTCCTACGAACATGAAATTCTTTGGCCTTCCAGACTAGACACTCCTCTTGCTTTGCTCCAACTATTTTCCTTCCTACCAAAATGAACCTGTCCCACAGACACTCTCCTGCCACACAGCCATTTACCCACCTTGTTGGCTTGTTTGCGAGGATCCTCACTAAGGTTCAGCAAGAGGTAGAGGATTGACCATTTATTTTTCAAAACTCCCTGTTCAGAATAAAAAAATATATCAAGAGGACTACTGGAAGCAACCTGCTCATCTTCAACTCCTCTCTTACACTCAGTTCCAAACTAGAACTATATTTCAAATTCAGCTGGTGGGCATTTAACCTGAGCTCATGCCACAATCATAAATGGCAATGCCCATGAGAAGGTTGAATTGATGTTCTGCAATCAATCCCCCAGTCCATAAGTCTCTGTAAGCAAATCCCAAAGTTACCCTAGTTTTAAATAGCAATATTATTTCCCCTGAAAAAAATCTAGAACTTCTCAAACAGTTCTTATGAGAAATATCATCAAAGACATGTGAGCTGTTTTTCTTGATTAAGGTCCTACTTGGGGCAGAAAATACAAGCATTATGGAAAGGAACTCGAAGGTGCTAGGGAAGGGGCGGGGCACTACGGAGTCCTAAACTCAAGGCTAGTTCTAGGGAAGGCTCCAGGCTGCGACCCACAGGCTTCTTTCTCTGCAGGGCTGCCCACTGATTTCACTTCTAGTTGCCTGTCATACACCATCTTAACTCACAAACTTAACAGCAGCCAAGCCTCACACCATCCTGCTGGAATCTTGAGGCATCCTACTCTTTTTAGTATTCCCTCACTGGCTAGCAGTCAGAATACACAAATACCTCAATTCATAAAATAAACTCCTTCAGGGTTACTCTGCTGAGCATACTGAAGAGGAAGCTTATCCCAGATATTTACACTTGTCTAAAACTTCTAACACTGACACTTCCCAGAAACTCAACTGGTTTCCTTGCTGGGAAAAGGATGCAAAGAGCCCCGATTCTGATGAGCGCAGTCTAGTGACACAGAAGCAGGTAAATCAACGTGATCAATGCTTCTTCACCATGCATGAGGAGTCTCCAGAAAGATGAGCCAGGAGTGTGGAGCCGTGAGCTGGGAATGCAAGAACACGTCTAACACAACAGTGCCTCTGAGCTGGAAGCCTTTGCAGTACCAAGACCTCATCATGACCTCACCAAGGGCAGTGGTCAGGCAGGAGGCTGTGCAGGAAGACTGCAGCCACCTGGAGGAAAAATACACGGCTCGGCTAGCCTCCATCTGTGAGCAGGAGCCAGGCCTCAGGCTCAATGACCTGCTCTGACCCTGGGCCAGCACTCAAGCCTCAGTCTGCCTGCCACACACAGATGCTCTCTCTGAATCCCATTCCTCTAAGCTTCAAGTAACAACAGCTGCCAGTAAGAGATGGCCATGTGGCCCAAACTCTGCATTCACCACGTTCTGGAAAACCACGCCATGGCAACACTGATCTACATTCACAAAGGACAGAAATGGTAGCAAGCTGAAATCCTGATGCTGTGTGTCAGGACTCAACCCCATCTGCCAAGCTCCAGTGAGGTCCACTGAGGGTATACTTAGGAGGACTGTCCATAGGATGTGGGAGTAGAGACGGCAACAGGTAACCCAGAAGTAAAGGTATGCTATCTGTGGGTATAAAAATGGACCCTCAGAGGCTGAACAGGAACAGGCAGAAGGCTCCCTTTGGCTCAGAGAATACCTAGCTGCTGTTCCTAAGGGGTCTCCTGAGATCTGTGAATGAAATCACTAGAAACCTTGCATCTGCCATACATACAGACTCCAAAGCTCTCACATCAAAAAGGAGAGGGGAAAAATGCCAAAAATAATAAAAGACACTGCTCACACAAAAACTAGCAAATGACAAATGACATATTCGAAGAAAAAATTTTTGCTGTTGTTTGTTTCTTAAAACAGGGTCTCACTGTATAACCCGGGCTTCCCTTGAACTCCTGCGACCCCAGCCTCTGCCTCTGAGGCCAGTGCTAGATTACAGGCATGTGACACCATGCCCAGCTTGGAGGCAACGTCTTTCATCAAACAAGAGCATGTTTAGCAGCCTGCTTAAGAGGGCTTAATAAGCCTTCAGTGTATGCCAAAAAGCAGACAAGAGCAAGAAAATCAGGAACTCCACCAGCCAGGAGCCATGAGAACCCCTAGGCCACTGAAGTAGGATGGAGATGGCCTCCCCACAGCCAAGGAGGACCTAACTGGAGGCTGCCAGCAAGACTGAGGCATCACTAGGCCTCAGAGCTGACACAGGGCAGCCAAAGCCCCAGCTCAACCTCCACACTCCCATCATGCAAGCTCACCCAGGTGCTTTGCCAGTTCCAGTGACCTAGGGGAGCAAAGAGATTATCAGCTCCAGCAGCCCTCGAACCCTCAAAACCAGCTGCCTTTGATTCTCAACAGAAAAGAGCCTCCACCCAGACACACAGCTTTAAGCACAGCAGCATGACAACTGGATTGTAAATACAGAAACAGGACACTGTGACAGGGAGGGGCATCAGAACAAAGTGTCTGAGGAGCTGGGCATGACACACGCCTTTAATTCCAGCACTCAGGATGCTGAGAGGCCAGTCCCAGACTACAGAGTGCTGGGATTACAGGCATGAGCCACCACATCTGACTTCATACCACTGTTTTATTATGTTTCACCTCCAGAATGAAAAAACCAACCAGTTACTTTTCTGGGCTAGGCCTAAGCAGCTGGCTACCATTTAAGATAATGGTACACGCCTTTAATCCCAGTACTTGGGAGGCATAGGTAGGAGGATTTTGTGAGTTCGTGGCCAGTCTGAGACTACACAGTCAATTCCAGGTCAGCCTGGGCTAGAGGGAAACCCTACCTCAAAAAAAACAAAATAATAGTAATGCTTAAGAGCCAGGAGTGGTAACTAGTAACTGTCACACCAGAACTCAGGAGGCTGAAGCGAAAGGATTGCCACAGTGTGAAGCTAACCTGTGTAGGACAGTCTGGGTTCCAGAGTTAGATCCCACCTCAAAGATACCAAAAAGGGCTGGAGAGATGGGGTAGCGATTAAGGCACTTGCCTGAGAAGCCTAAGAACCCAGGTTCTACTCCCCAGATCCTACTTAAGTCCGACGCACAAGGTGACATGGAAGGTCGTGCATGCACACTAGGTTGCACATGTGTCTGGAGTTCAATTACAGTGGCTGGAGGCCCTGGCATTCAAATTCTCTCTCCTCTCTCTCACCCTCGCTCTCATAAGAAAAAGGCCAGTTTGTTGGGCTTGCCTCAAAAAAAAAAAAGTAATAAATAATAAATCAGTAACAATGAGTAGGAATAACAAGCATTCAAACCTCCAAACAGAATTTTAGAAAACAGGGCTGAAGAAATGGCTTAGCAGTTAAGGTGCTTGCCTGCAAAGCCTAAGGACCCAGGTTTGATTTCCAAGTACCCACATAAAGCCAGATGCACAATGTGGTGCATGCATGTGTAGTTCATCTACAATGGCTAGAGTTCCTGACATGTCCATTGTCTCTCTCCCTCTCAAATAAATTAATAAACATGTTTTTAAATTTTTTGAAAAAAATCATTTTACAAAGATTCCCAAATATATCTCCATCCAAATGGCCCACAGAAACAGACATACAAGTTGTGTTTTTTTTAATTATTTTTAATGTTTTATTTATTTATTTGAGAGTGACAGACACAGACAGAAAGACAGATAGAGGGAGAGAGAGAGAATGGGCGCGCCAGGGCTTCCAGCCTCTGCAAACGAACTCCAGATGTGTGCGCCCCCTTGTGCATCTGGCTAACGTGGGACCTGGGGAACCGAGCCTCGAACCGGGGTCCTTAGGCTTCACAGGCAAGCGCTTAACCGCTAAGCCATCTCTCCAGCCCCAGACATACAAGTTTTATTGGACGAAGCTATCTCTGGAAATCCTGGCAAGGCTAAGTAAGCATCCTGAAAACCACAATGCATAATAAGCACATCTCTGTAACATCTACTGTGCAGAAGAAACCATGTTTACAAATACAGAGAAATGCTCAGCAGTTAAAGGTGCTGTGATGGTTAAGTTTTGTGTCAACTTGATCTGTTTAGGCATCCACAGACATTCCTCATAACTGGGTATCTGAGATTACTTCCTGGAAGGAATAACTAGAGGAGGAATCCTTTCCCCAGGGAGTCTTTGTCTAAGGAAACTCCAGACAGAGAGTATCCCCTCCTCCCACTGCTGCTGGTGTGCTGGCTGCTTTCCAGCATGGACTGAAGAGCAGGGCTCCCCAGGAAGCCTCCAGGCCTTCAGTGCTGGACTGGGACTGCTGAGGCATCCAGCTGGTGGGCTGAGCAGCTACCAAGTTCCTTGACTCTCGGGCCTGCAAACTGCTATTGTTGGACTGCCATAAAATAATCCAATAAATTTCCTTTTAATATAATTCATTGTAGTGGTTCCTCTAGAGAACCCTGACTAATACAGGTGCTTGCTTGCAAAGCCTGACGGCCTGGGTTTAATTCCCCAATATATCCACATCAAGCCAGATGCATGAAGTGGTTCATGCATCTGGAGTTCACGTGCAGCAGCAAGGGGCCCTGGTGCGCCCACCTTCTCTCTCAAATAAATAAATATTTTTTAAAAGGAGGAAAGCAGCCAGGCATGGTGGTGCACGCACACCTCTAATCCCAGCACTCAAGAGACAGAGGTAGGAGAATCGCCGTGAGTTCAAGGACACCCTGAGACTACAAAGTTAATTCCAGGACAGCCTGAGCTAGGGTGAAACCCTACCTCAAAAATCCCCCCAAAAAAGAGGAAAACAGGGCTGGAGAGATGGCTCACTGGTTAAGGCACTTGCCCATAAAGCCTAACAACTCAAGTTTAGTTCCCCAATACCCACGTAAAGCCAGATGCACAAAGTGGCACGTACGTCTACAGTTGGTTTGTAGCAGCAGGAGTCCCTAGTGCACTCATTCTCCTCAGTCTCACTCATCCTTGTCTTCTTTCTTTATCTCCTCTGTCAGGCCCTTCACCAGTTCCCCCAGGGGTAAGAAACCACAGCATAGGCATTGCAGCCCAGGCTCTGACATGAAAACAACAGATGCAGGACCCACAGCACCAGCACCTTGGCACTACCCTCTGAAATCACTCCCAGCTGGGTGTGGTGTCACACACCTGCAATCCCAGCCCTCCGGAAACTGAGACAAGAAGACCGCTGTGAGTCTGAGGCCAGCCTGAAACTACATAGTGAATTCCAGGTCAGCCTGGGCTACAGCAAGACCTACCATACAAATAAAAAAGAAGGGGGATAATCAAAAATGGTATCACAGTTTTAAACGAGCTCCCTGGAAATGGATGTACCATATATAAAAACTCATGTTTCTTACTTTTACAGCAATTTCCAGAAAACTACACTTAACACAGTGAACCAAAGTAAACCAAATGAATTAAGGAGATGGCCAGCAAAGTTAAGTTTGTTCTCAGGGCACAAGACAGGAAGAGCAAAGACTGGAAGGGCACGAGCTTCGTCACCAGCAGGACTGACCTTGTAGTTCACACCCTCACAGTAGCAAGGTGGACAACATGTGGTTAACAAAGCATTAGCCCTCTGGGTTCCCTTTCTTCTCTACAGGAAGGAGAAGGCTAGTTAAAGACCCAGTTCTCACTCTGTGGTGCAGGGAACCACTCATCCTTGAGCACCAGCCCTCAACCACAGAAGGTTCAAAACTGGTCTTGCTGTCTTCTTTGCTTTGGTGAGTCATCACAGCAGTATAAATGAGGCACTCACAGAAGCAAGCATCTGCCTTAACATGTGAACATGTGCAGACTGCCGGCAATGTGCATCCCCCGGCAATGTCATCAAGAAGAATGCAGGAGTCTGACTCCTGTCTAACCTGGCTCCACTCATCTCATAAGCAGTTCAAACTTACTTCTTACCTGAACCTCTTAAATGGAAACACTGCCTACAACTAAGACATTAAAGATCACAGATGAGGGCTGGAGAGATGGCTTAGCGGTTAAGCGCTTGCCTGTGAAGCCTAAGGACCCCAGTTCAAGGCTCGGTTCCCCAGGTCCCACGTTAGCCAGATGCACAAGGGGGCGCATGCGTCTGGAGTTCGTTTGCAGTGGCTGGAAGCCCTGGCTCACTCATTCTCTCTCTCTCCCTCTATCTGTCTTTCTCTCTATGTCTGTCACTCTCAAATAAATAAATAAAAAATGAACAAAAAATATTAAAAAAAAAAAAAAAAGATCACAGATGAGTGTAACAGGATAGAACCCAAAGACATTCAAACACTTCCAATCCACAAGGAATACCCTTTTCAGTTCATGGACTGGCTCAGAGTGCCTGTACATACCTGTGAATGAAGCTTTCTGTGGAGCTCTGAAAATAACGCAGCATCTGCCTCTCTCCTTTGTCGAATAACTGAAAAATTACAAAATAAATCACATATACGAAGATTCTTTTGTAAGATACCATTCTGCCCACGTTAACAGATGACCAAGGAGAGCTAGAAGGAATCCTGAGCCTAAAAGTACTAAGAACATAACCAGCAGCAAATCACCTTTAATACTATGGGTTTGGCCAACCCATCTACCTCTCTGACATAAGATATTAGGCTGGAATCAAATTAGTACGTGGAAATTATCAACGTAACAGAAACAACAAGATCACTTAAGAGTCAATTGCAAATTACCATCAATTGAACTAGTTAATAAGGGCTACTTGAAGAGAATGAATGCACAGTAAAATTACCTTTGAAATCCTAAAATCAAAAGGCAGTAAAAATGGAATTTCAAAGGGGAAAGTGCAGGGGAGGAAGGGTATTACCATGGGATATTTTTTATAATCATGGAAAATGTTAATAAAAATTGTGAAAAGACATGCTGACCCTGGGATGCCCACCAGGATACCTGGGCCGGGTCCTATCTAGGAACTGATGCCCTTGACAAAGAACAAGGCATGCAGTGGAGCAATGAAAAGGACCCAGGAAGACAGAAGTGGTTGGTTATTCCCAGCAGTAGCATGCTGTCCCCATGGGCAGGATGCGTGGAGGTCCCGAGTAACCAAACAGCCGGCCCAGGCTGTTTTGGATAGACATGTAAACCACAGCTAACAGGATTTTTGCAATTTGCACTCTGCCTTCAGCCTAAACAGTAGAGAGGCAGGGATATTTTCATATGAAGACAGGGAAGCTGAATAGTAAACTAATAAAATGTACATGAGGAAAAAAAAATTGTGAAAAGATAAAAAAATTAAAAATTAAAATTACAAAAAAGGCAGTAAAAACTATCCCTATTCATGAATTAGCTCACCTGAATGAAGAAGTCATATGCTACATTTTAATATAGACAGCAGTGTTTCATCTTCTTTTAGTATAAAATCATCAATTATTGTCAAAATAAAAAAGCAGTTTATTAATTTTCATTTCATTAATTGTCACTGGCTATTCCAAGTAGATCCTAAAGCAGACTCACCCTGCTCAAGCCCCAGACAGGTGAGAACACTAGCTCCAATGACTCAGGGCCACAGCCTCAGCTCTGTCACTGGTCAACTCTCCTCCACTCTGACACAACACCCACACACACCAGTGGCCCAAAATTATTTCCTAATGCAGCAGCTTGAGGAAGTAAACTGTGTTATGCATATGTACAAACCACGCCCAAATCCACTCTACAGGGCACCCCAGCAGGTGAAAGGTGCTAATGTGAAGGAAAGAAATCTTTGTAGTGCCATCAAAAGCCACAGAAACATGCTCACATGTCAAGAACCCGCCACAAGCAGGACGCCAGGAGCTCTCCTGCATGCTGCCGTTCGGTGTCGAGCTTCCACACTGTGCTCCTGAGGCACAAAGGGGCGGTAACACATACAACCCAGCAACCATTAACAAAACAAGTGCCACTAAGTGGGTCACCTTCTCCTCCAGGGTGCCACCACTCAGGTGAGCCTGCTATTTCAGAATTAAAACACTCACACAGCTCTAAAGTACTGTAAGTCCAATGATGACAATGGACAGAAGCAATGATGAATTCACCAAGAACTGTTTACTGCAAAGCTGGGCTCCAGGTTATATGGTCAAAAAGCTCAGATTATTGAAAACTAGGATTCTTAAGGAGGCAGAAAGTGACAATGAGGCCTTTTATCTTCTGCATTCTAAAACCAAACTGCATTGTTATGCTAATGTTTAAAACAAACCTCCTCCACTATGTTCTAACAGTTTTAATTCCAAGACAAAAAATTATGGGTTGGAGAGATAGCTCCATGACTATGAGCACTTTCCTGAGCAAGCATGAGGGCCTGAGGGGGCCTTAAACAATCTCCAGATCCCAGGTAAGACAGCTGGGCATGCCATTTGCACCTGTAAGCCTAGTCCCTCAGAGGAGTAGAGACCCTAGAATGTTTGGAGCTCTGCAAGCTCTGGAATCAATAAAAGGAGACTCCAGCATCACCATACCTGATCTAAAAAGCTATATTACAAAGCCATAGTAACAAAAACAACATGGTACTGCCATAAAAACAGGATCGTAGACCAATGAAACAGAACAGAGGATCCGGAGTTTGGGTCAAGTAACTACAGCTATTTGCTATTCGACCAAAGGCCCTAACAATGTAGACTAAACAAGACAGCATCTTCAACAAATGGTGCTGGACAACCTGGATAACCATATGCAGGAAAATGAAACTAGACCCATACTTCTCGCCATGCACAAAAATCAAGTCCAAATGGATCAAAGACCTCAATATAAACCAGAAACTCTGCTACTACTGGAAGAAAAAATAGGAGGAACTTTCCACAACATAGGAGTGGGAAAGACTTCCTGAACAAAGCCCCAGTAGCTCAAGAACTTAAACAATCACTCAACCATTGGGATCTCAGGAAGCTGAAAAGTTTCTTCTCAGACAAACATACAATAAGCAGAGCCAGTAGACTACCCACAGAATGGAAGAAAAATCTTCTGGCTATACAACTGACAGAGGCCTAATTTCTAGAATCTACAAAGAACTCAAAAACCTAAACAATAAAAATTCAAACAACCCACTCACAAAGTAGGGGCAGAGAACTGAACAGGGAGTTCTCAGAGACAGAAATACAAATGGCTAATACACATTTAAGAAAATGTTTAACATCCCTAACCATCAGGGAAATACAAATTAAAACCACTATGAGATTCCACCTTACCCCAGTAAGGATAGCAAACATTAAAAATCCAATGAAAACAAATGTTGGTGAGAATGTGGAGAAATAGGAACCTTCATTCACTGTTGGTGAGAATGTAAGATGTTACAACCACTATGGAAAGTAATATGGAGACTCCTAAAAAGGTTGACTATAGAGTTACCAACAGACCCAGTTATTCCCTTACTGGGCATTTACCCTAAAAGCTCCATGCCTCAGTTCAAAGAGATTTGCTCAACCATGTTTATAGCTGCTCAATTCATAATAGCTAAGAACTGGAATCAACCAAGATGCCCATCATTAGATGAATGGATAATCAAGATGTGGTGTATCTTCACAATGGAATTCTATATAGCAGTAAGAAAAAAAAATGACACAATGAAATTTGAAGCAAAATGGTTGAACTTGGAACAGATCATTCTCAGCAAACTCACCCAATCACAGAAAGACAATCACCACATAATCTTACTCATCTGTGCCTCCTAACCCGGTTCAGCCCGAGATGCTGACATACCTAAATAGGACTGGACAATAAGAAAAGAGGGGCTGGAGGGGAGGGAAAGAGTGTGGGGAGGGACACAAAACTGGACCCGAATGGAACTGGAACCATAAAATCCTACGTCCTGAAAGACAGACTAAAAGGCTGAACCTTCATCAGGTCTTTAGAGGAAACACCTGAATCAAAGGGCCCTGGAGAAAGTATGATGAAAGCTAACCTTAATTTTCTTGTGTTTTCTCTCTTTCTCTTTTCTCTTTTATATTACCTATCTTTTTCTTCCTTCTTTTCCCTTAGCACTGGCCTATAACTCCCAGTACCAGCATGTGGTTAACATTCACAATGAGCTGTTGATCAAAGAGACCTACCAGGTTTCCCAAAAGACATACTTTCAGAGCACTTGATGACCCACCAAAGGTTAGTGGTGAGACCCTACTGCTGAAGACACCATGTGCTGTTTGTATGAACATGAAGTGACCTGGCTGGAATCTGGAAGAGAATCAGTCAGTCCCCAGACAGTTAGATCGTCTAGTGCCAGAAGGTGCTACAAGAGCAACTGGGGTAAATGGCCAACATCTGTCCAAGCAACTCAAGGTCTAAGTTACTCAGCAGAAAGCAACCTGCTGTGATGCTCACCCAAGTGCAATAGTGGCACACAGCCATGGTGGGTAACCAACTGCTCTTTGATTGGCTAACAGATCTGCTCAGTGGAAAGGAACCCATAGCTGGAACTGGGAAACAAGTCAGAACCATATCCAAATAACAAGTTTGCTCTCCAGTATCAAGCTCCCACAAATCTTGGGCTATAAGAGGGCCTTCACCTATTAAATTTTCTCTAAAGTAGTAATGGTTATCCCATTTACCGGGTGCTGACTTCAACTCCATTTGAGAATCTGCTTTCCTTTTTCTGATGAATGCAGAACCTGAGGAGAGAATCTGCCCATCGCACTTCACCAGGGCCCCAGCTGAAACCACAGGGTAAC
The DNA here is from genome assembly GCF_020740685.1 of Jaculus jaculus. Taxonomy (NCBI): domain Eukaryota; kingdom Metazoa; phylum Chordata; class Mammalia; order Rodentia; family Dipodidae; genus Jaculus; species Jaculus jaculus. The sequence goes on along the minus strand of NC_059104.1, from coordinate 1,617,577 downwards.
TGGGTAAATGAGCAAGAGTGCTGCTTTCTTGGTGATCCTGTGATCAGCACAAGGGTGAAGGAGATAGACACAGAGGACACTCAATTCCAAATCAGAGATCCAGAGACACAGAGGCACCCCAGAGCCCATCACTGAAGTACACCAGAAACAAAGCCAACATGGCTCAGGGAAAGATTGTTAGAGCCACAAGTTGAGACATTCCACACAGAGACACTGCCTCTTCCCCACAACTGATGGCTACCCCCACAATGTATGACCCACAATCCACATGGGGATAACTGACATCCCCAACGGAGAGAGTCCCTTCAGAGGGGAGAGACAGGGATGAGGGTAAGGATGGTACCAACATGAGTTGTTTACACACTGAGTATGTCCATAACTAATAAAAAAAAAATTTTAAGGAGACGCCAATACCAAGTGCAAGAGTAGTAGAATGGGACACCCATTCTTTCACTCTGGCCATAGCAGGTGTGTGGCCCCCACCACAAGAGAGCATTCTGGGGCACCACAAGAGCATACATACCTATACACACCACACTAACCTCATCAAACATGCATGCACAAACACACAAAAGCAAATAAAATAACATTTTTTAAAACCTAAGCTATCAGCCAGGCATGCTGGCACACACCTTTAATCACAGCGCTCAGGAGGCAGAGGTAGGAGGATCACCATGAGTTCAAGGCCACCCTGAGACTACATAGTGAATTCCAGGTCAGCCTGGTTTAGAGTGAGACCCTACCTCGAAAAACCAAAAAACTTAAGCTAACCTTACTTTTAATACTACCTATAATGAACACATCCTGAGAACAGTGTATTATCTATATGCACACATATACATGCATGTTCACATATACACATATGTAGGTTCTCAGGCTTTGATAAGTTTCCAACGTCCACACATAATATTTAAGAAAAATACATACGTTCTTTCTTGATTTTTTCAGCAACTAGAAATTCATCTCTTTCAACAGTTGGGGCAAAGTTGCTGCCAATAACTCGCACAGCAAACTGGAACTGCTGGGCTACATCAGCTGAAAGAAGAAAAAAGGTGTACATTGTTATCAGCCAGGCTCATTACCTTACACAATTAATGTGTTGATAAAAATAAGGTTGAAGAACTCTCTTAAATACTAAAACAAACAGGCAAAAAGATGGAAATAGAGATGGCCAAGATAACAAAAGTGTAAGATCAGGGAAGACAGAAAAGAGGAGGGATGACACAAAGGAAATAGAAAATTTTTCAAGGAAAGAATTCAAGAAAACAGATCAGTGAAAGACAAGATCATCACTATGCAGCACAGAGGAGGGAGGGAGAAGAGAGCTGGACTACCAATTCCTAGCCACAGCAACTGTTCCAACCCAGGGAGAGACAAGATCCCATCTCCACAGCAGTCAGAGAAGCTCCTCCCAGAGGACAAGGAGAGCAGGCCCAAGACAAAACCGATCTCCACAGCAGTCAGAGAAGCTCTTCCCAGAGGACAAGGAGAGCAGGCCCAAGACAAAACCGATCTCCACAGCAGTCAGAGAAGCTCCTCCCAGAGGACAAGGAGAGCAGGCCCAAGACAAAACCGATCTCCACAGCAGTCAGAGAAGCTCTTCCCAGAGGACAAGGAGAGCAGGCCCCAAGACCCATCTCCACAGCAGTCAGAGAAGCTCCTCCCAGAGGACAAGGAGAGCCGGCCCAAGACAAGACCCCATCTCCACAGCAGTTAGAGGAGCTCCTCCCAGAGGACAAGGAGAGTAGGCCCAAGATAAGACCCCATCTCCACAGCAGTTAGAGGAGCTCCTCCCAGGGGACAAGGAGAGCAGGCCCAAGACAAGACCCCATCTCCACAGCAGTCAGAGAAGCTCCTCCCAGAGGACAAGGAGAGTAGGCCCAAGATAAGACCCCATCTCCACAGCAGTCAGAGGAGCTCCTCCCAGAGGAGAGGAGAACATCAGGCCCAAGACAAGACCCTATCTCCACAGCAGTCAGAGGAGCTCCTCCCAGAGGACAAGGAGAGCAGGCCCAAGACAAGACCCCATCTCCACAGCAGTCAGAGGAGCTCTTCCCAGGGGAGAGGAGAACATCAGGCCCAAGACAAGACCCTATCTCCACAGCAGTCAGAGAAGCTCCTCCCAGAGGACAAGGAGAGCAGGCCCAAGACAAGACCCCATCTCCACAGCAGTTAGAGAAGCTCCTCCCAGGGGACAAGGAGAGCAGGCCCAAGATAAGACCCCATCTCCACAGCAGTCAGAGGAGCTCCTCCCAGGGGACAAGGAGAGCAGGCCCAAGACAAGACCCCATCTCCACAGCAGTCAGAGGAGCTCTTCCCAGGGGACAAGGAGAGCAGGCCCAAGACAAGACCCCATCTCCACAGCAGTCAGAGGAGCTCTTCCCAGGGGACAAGGAGAGCAGGCCCAAGACAAGACCCCATCTCCACAGCAGTCAGAGGAGCTCTTCCCAGGGGACAAGGAGAGCAGGCCCAAGACAAGACCCCATCTCCACAGCAGTCAGAGGAGCTCCTCCCAGGGGACAAGGAGAGCAGGCCCAAGACATAGTCAGCAGCAGGAGGACAGCACAAGTCAGGAGGATGTATTCCATCTTTCACATTCAAAAAAGCCATCACCTCACCAAGAAGACTAGGGTAGCAGTAAGTCCGTAAAGCCCCATGGACAGCCATGAATCCACTCACTGTGGGAGTGCTCAGTTCAGCCTCCCACGCTGGAGTGGGGGTGACATCAGGTAAAAGGAATTCCTTGCTGCAGCTATCAGCCAATTCAGCACTGTTCTGGATTCATAAATACAACCTTCAAGGAGCAGTCTGGTTCTGTGATTCCCCTCCCCACTTCATAGAGACGCTAAAAGACTCAGAAAAGCCCCCAAAAATGAATGTAAAGGGCTGGAGAGATGGCTAAGGTTAAGGCACTTGCCTGTGAAGCCAAAGGACCCAGGTTCAATTCCCTAGGACCCACATAAGCCAGATGCACAAAGTGGTACATGCATCTGGAGTGCATTTACAGTGGCTGAAGACCCTGGCGCACCCATTGTCTCTGTCCGTCTATCTCTCAAATAGGCAGGAAACTGCATGGAGAATGTGAGCTCCTTGTGAAACAGCAACTATGAGGAATCCCTGGAAGCTGGAAAGACAGGCTTGTCTTTAAAGACACTAGTTATCTAAGGTGCGCAGGAGAGGACATGCGATGGCAACTCAGACTCTCCAGAGACAGAGCAGCAGATAGAGTGGCAGCATGGGTGTGGAACTCAAGAGTTCAGGAGACCTTTGATGCTGCTTCCTTGCTTATTTGGGCATACACTCTAGCTGGAGCTGAATGACCACCCAAACCCAAACCTTAAGAGGCAAAAACAGAAAGAGCTTCACAGGGGGCCTCTACCCAAGCCAGGGATACAAGAACCCAACAAGAGCCTGTGGTGTGCTGCTGAGGCCCACACCAGAACAAGGGACAAAACAAAATCCCAGGGCACAACACTCAGGCACTCCAATCCAACCACTGGCAGTGTGTGTGACTAGTGGGAAGGGAGGTGCACAGAGGAGAGAGTTGGAAAAGGGGATCCATGATATCCAAATGCTACCTGGAGCACAAGGACATGACGGGGGTAGCCTGAAAATGAAGCAACGAGAAAAGACAGTGTGCAGATGCGATTTAAATGAACATGTACTGGCTGTATCCGTGCCAGACAAAGAAAGTAAACTAAGGAAAGCCAAGGGTACCGCACTGACAGAAGACCAATCCAGCAAAAGATAATTCTAATGTGCAGACTCCTTTAAGGCAAACACTAACAGAACAAATGAGAAAATAAATAAGCAGGTCCTGGCCTGGGGAGATGGATCAGCAATATAAAAGCAATATAAAATTGCATTTATATATATATATATATATGGTGGTGCACGCCTTTAATCCCAGCACTTGGAGGCAGAGAGGTAGGAGGATCACCATGAATTCAAGGCCACCCTGAGACTACATAGTGAATTCCAGGTCAGCCTAGGCTAGAGTGAGACCCTATCTCGAAAAAAAAGAAAAAAAATCTGAGTTTGCAGCTTCAGAACCTGGCAAGCAGATTCCCGTTGGGGGTGGGTCACTGGGGCAGATCTGACTCCAGCCCAAAGGTGTACAGGAGGTTTGAGCTCTGGCAGGTCCCTGCTGGCTGCTTTTTGGTATTTGCTGGCTACTTGTGGTTTCTCTCTCTCTCTGCTTGGATTTATGAGTGGGAGCCAGCTTCTCCTACCATGGATGGAATTTCCCCTGAATCTGTAAACTTGAAATAAGTCCCTTCCTCCCTTAAAGCTATGTTTGGTTGGATGCTCATCCCAGCGCCAAGGAACTGGCTATAGCAGAGGCCAACACCAACAGGGCCAAACTGATGGTGTCTACAGCTACGCACAGTGATGAGAATGGTACTTCAGCTCTGTGGTTTCCTTCCCTCTCCGCATGAGGAAAATATCATTCAACTCTGAATTGAAGCATTCCATAAGACAGACTTACCATTAGGTAAATACTTTGGAATACACAGTCCATCAGTTTCCAACCATCCAAAAGCTAAGAATGTCATCAGATGCTCTGCCTTGCTGTAACTCTGTAACCTGATAACCACCAAGGTATCTGAAGAAAATCACTTTGAATTATGACTTTCTTTGTTCTGTTACTATTAAAAACTTCATCAAACCATTACCACTTAATAACACGGTATTTGGTTTGAACACCTCAATCTGTGTTCCCAGGCCATGGTCCAGAATAAGTAGTCTTCTATTTCTAACCCCTTTGAGGTTAAGAACTGTGGTGGGGTTTTTTTGTTCTGTTTTGTTTTGATAATGTCAATACATCATCAATGACTTATTGTAAGACCATACCACAGTTATACAAGATATCAACAGCAAAAGAAATGGAGTGCATATGGAAAATGCGCATCTGCTATCTTTCTTTAAATTCATATCCAACCAATCCAAAATTTAAGTGTTTGAGGGCTGGAGAGATGGCTCAGTGGTTAAGTGTGTTTCCTGCTTCCAGAGCAATCATAAGAGCCTAAGGAGGCCTGAGACTGCCCAAGTTCAAAACTCCAGTCCCATGCAAACAGCTAGGCATGGCCATGCATCCTGTAACCCAGTCCCTCAGGGGAGCACAGAGCCAACAATCTTCTGAGTCCTGCAAGCTCCAGAATCAGTAAAAGGAGAACTCAGCTCAAAACAAGACTAGGCAGAAAAGCAATGGAGCAGGACACCAAATGTTCCAAGCTAGCAATCCCTGCCACAGATGAGAGCATACGGAGTGCCACAAAGATTTATACATCACACATACATGATGTACACAAGCAAAAATAAAATAAAGGTTATTTTACATATATATGTGAATACACACTCTCTGATGTGAGGACCTATGTTACACAAACTCTGGTTTCAACTGGTCTGGTGTGATACCAATACGCATTGAAGCCCCATTTTAACATCTTTAGTCCTTAACACAAAACAACTTAAGTAGCAAAAAAAAACAAAGATTCTTTGGGAAACTCAAAAATAACGGGCTGGAGAGATGGCTTAGCGGTTAAGCGCTTGCCTGTGAAGCCTGAGGACCCCAGTTCGAGGCTCGATTCCCCAGGACCCATGTTAGCCAGATGCACAAAGGGGCGCACGCGTCTGGAGTTCGTTTGCAGTGGCTGGAGGCCCTGGCGCGCCCATTCTCTCTCTCTCTCTATCTATTTGCCTCTCTCTCTCTGTCACTCTCAAATAAATAAATAAAAATAAAAAAATAAATTTCCACTTATAACACACTATATTTTCATTTTAAAATTACCCCACATAGAATACACATAGAATAAAATGACATCATCTCTAGGGAAAAAGAAATCTTTATGACTCTGAGTTTGGCAGAGTTCTTTACATGCCACCAAATTACAACCAACATTTTAAAACATGAACAAGTTCAACTAATCAAATATTCTATGGAGTTATCAGATAAAATGCAAGTAATAAAAAGAAAATCTTGGGCTGGAGAAATGGCTTAGAGATTAAGGCACTTGCCTGCAAAGCCAAAGGACCCAGGTTCGATTCCCCAGTACCCATGTCAGCCAGATACACAAGGTGACGCATGCAACTGGAGTTTGTTTGCAGTGGCTGGAGGCCCTGGCATGCCCATTCCCTCTTTCTCTCTGCCAGCCTATTCCTCTCTCTCTCCAATAAATAAAAATAAAATATTAAAAAAAAAGAAAATCTTAAATGCCAAATGTTCTAGACAGTTAACATAAGCAATACAAGAACATGGTAGGCTCCTAGTCACACATTTTTCAATAAGCACTTAACTTGAAACCATGAATACCATAAATATTAGGCAATCCCAGCTGTCCAGAACATAGCAAAGATAACATCACCTTTTTTTAATTAAGTAGAAACTTTATATGGACACATCATATGTTGGTACCACCATTTCCCTCCTCCCTGCCTCCTTTCCACCAAGGGCCCTCCTCAGTTGAATTGCTGGTTTTCACCATGGTTTTAACAGACATGTTATGCTGTATACTGAATCTTGGCGAGAGCCTACAGACTCTCAGCTTAGACACCATTCTAAATGGGAGGTGGGAGGATGCAGAATTTTGCTGAAAAGAAGCACTTCAATCATCTGGAAAGGGTGGAACTTAAGTCCATCAAAGCAGACTTAATTTAACAATTCAACTTCAGAAACATCATTCAAGTTCATAATGAATGACTTCCAAGTTCAGTTGTGACTGTGGGGACTTATGAATGTATGCTTCTTCCAGGAGAAAAAAACTCTGGACCCACTGATATTAGAGGAATGTTGGTAAGTCAAAAATAACCATCTTCATTACCTGGCTTCTATGACTGCAACACGAAATCACAAAGGAATTCAGTGTGCTAGTTTGAAAGAACAGAAGAAAGCCAGCCAAGACACGCGGACACCCACCTTGGACCTCCTACAGTCCCCTCCACTCACACCCTCTCCACACTCTGCAAGTCTCTGTCACTCCTTCCAGGTCACAGCTTCAATTCCTGAGAAACTTTCTTCCACTGCTCAGCCTCTTTCTTTCATTCCTTCTTTTGGACCCTCTCCTGACTAATCCCCCCCCCATCACTTTCCTCCCCATATTGCTTATCACATAGGAACATTCTGGGTTCACCAATGTGCTAGACATGTTCCCTTGCACCAGAACATAGGAGCGTCACCAGCACCTGTCATAACCAGGGAAGGAGGCTCAGATTTTATTTCTTAGATAAATAAAGAATACTGTAGAAGGCTTCAAAGGGTAGGCAGAACTGTGTTAAGTCAGCCCTCGAATACAGCCAACAATCTTCCTCTGCCCCTAAGATCATCATAGAACATGCAAAAAGTGTCCATACGTTGTCAGAAATGGCAATGTTACGAAGGAAACGTCAAATACAATATAAATGTAATGTATTGTTTAAACTCTTCCTTCAAAATTTCTATAACTTATTTTCCAGGCTTTGGGGCTTAAATAGCAAATAAATCACTCTACTAGAAAATTCCCTCACAATGCGTCCCCACTGTCTCGCCTTAAAAGAAGTTACCAAGAGATGACATCCCCTAGCCATTTTTTTTTAACTACCAAAGCTACAGGATGGGTGCAGAACTGCCTTTACGCTTGCTTGGATGCAGCAATATCCATACGTGAGCTTCCCCTGAACAAGCAGCTCGTATCCTATCCCGCCCTCGACCCCTGCAACAGAAGGTGAAGGCGATGGCGGCGGCAGAGTGGCAGGCGCGCCCTGGGCGGGAACGCGAGCCACCGCGCAGTCCTGAGCACCCGCTGCCCAGCCCAGGCCCGGGGTCTGCAAGCCGGCGGCCTCCGCCCTCCCCCGGGCGGGCCTGCGCGCACGGACAGCGCGGGCCCCGGCCAGCCCCGGATGTCCCTGTGTCACCGTCCTGGACCCGCGTACCTTCGCTGCGGCCCAGGATCCGGCAGCACAGGTTCTGCAGCAGAACGTTAGGTGACTTTTGATCCGGCGTCGCCATCGTCTACCCGGGACTGCGCACCGCAGCCTCCCCCGCCCCTGCTCCCGCGCCCGAGTTACGGCGCCGCCATGTTCGCGGAAGCCGCGAAAGCGCGCGCCTACCACAATGCACCGCTCCGGTGCGCAGCGCGCATGCGCGTCCTCAACGCTTTGCCAACCCTCCGCACCCCACCGCTCCCCTCGCCGCTTCGTGCGCGCCAGGAGAGTTCCGGCGGCGCGGGAAGAGTTCCGCCCAGCGCTAGAAAGGTTCCGGGCGTCGCGCTGCGCGGTCGGGTGTTGGTCATGGAGAGGGAGCGCGGCGCCGCTACATCCTGGAGGAGATACACCTCCGCCGTGGGCGGTGCTCGTAAACCACACGGGTTTGTCTCGCATCTTGATACGCTGGGCTTGAAGACATGAGAGGGGCGTTCTGGTGGCATTTGCAGCCCTGCGCTCTGCAGTAAGCAGACTGTGGGGCTCCACTCTCCAGCGGGGGACCTCGGCCCCAGGTAACCAAGACGACCTGAGGGAGAGCACCACCAGACGAACACACGCCACGGACCGAAACTGGGGCAGCCAGAAAGCTAGTTCGCGGCTCTGCGGGGAGTGGAGCCGCTGTTTTGGAAGGGCATAGAGTGGAAAGCCTCCCAGAGTCCATGGAAAGAACTGTCTGCGCGCCCGGCCCGCCAGATGGCAGTCGCGTAGCTCTGCAGACTGAGCTGTGCTACCTGGTGAGGCTCAGGGCTAGCTTAAGGGAGGAAGTGCCTCTCATTCTCCTTGTGCCTGCCCTTAGCCTCATTAGCCACCCTTACCTGGCCTGCCCAGTGTTACAGAACCTGGGCAGATTTCTTTTTTTTTTTATTTTTTTTCTCAATTTTTTTAACATTTTCCATGATTATAAAAAGTATCCCATGGAGGAGCTGGAGAGATGGCTTAGCAATTAAGGCACTTGCCTACAAAGCCAAAGGACCCAGGACCCACATAAGGCAGATGCACAAGTGGGCACACACATCTGGAGTTTGTTTGCAGTGGCTGGATGCCCTGGTGTGCCCATTCTCTCCCTCTCCCCCCCCCCTCCTTTTTTCTGTCTCTCTCTCTCTCAAATAAATAAATTTAAAATTTTTTTAAAAAGTATCCCATGGTAATACCCTCCCTCCCCCCCCCATTTCCCCTTTGAAATTCCATTCTCCATCATATCCCCTCCCTATCTCAATCATTCTCTCTTTTATTTTGATGTCATGGTCTTTTCCTCCTCTTATGATGGTCTTGTGTAGGTAGTGTCTGGCACTATGAGGTCATGGATATCCAGCCCACTTTATGTCTTGAGGGAGCACGTTGTAAGGAGTCCTACCCTTCCTTTGGCTCTTACATTCTTTCCGCCACCTCTTCCGCATTAAGACTCTGAGTCTTGGAAGGTGTGATGGAGATGTTACTCAGTACTCCAGCCACTTCTTTCCAGCACTATGATACCTTCTGAGTCATCCCAAAGTCACTGCCATCTGAAAAGAGAAGATTCTCTACCCAAAGTGAGAGTAGCATTAATATGAGGGTATAAATATTAAGAGAAGTGCTTACTGGGCAGTTTGATAAGCATACTAAATACATTTTTCCAGAGATCAGCAGATGTCACACACCTAGGGCTCATGACTACCCTGTTTTAAGTTTGCAGTATCAGGGATGTGTTTCCCCCATGGAGCAGGCCTGCTGTCCAATTAGAGGGCAGTTGGTTTCCACCATGACAGACGTGCCACTATTGCACCTGTTGGCTCATTTGGCCTGGCTGGCCAATTATAAGGCTTGCAGTGTACACTGTTGAGTATTTTCACTGGTGGTATCTCTTTCTTCCATTGAACTACATGTAGAATGGCTTCTTCCAGCTTTCTGTCAGCTGGTGTACATGGAGGAGGTTATCAGCTCAGTTCCAGCAAGATTTCTCAGTGGCCTTGCAGCCCAAGTATATGAAGTCTTCAGCAATAGGGTCTTACGATCTATTCCTGGTGGGTAATCAAGAGCCTTGGCAATGGCCTATAATGTTTTGGGGGCATCCAGGACCTCCCTGGCCAACAACTCACTGGAGGTATCCCACCCCTGGCACTGAAAATTTTCTAACAATGATCTATGGCTCCTGAGTGTTCCATTGTCCAAAACTGGAGGATTCCATATGATTTATTTGCATACTCTTAGATTTTGATTAGCCCTCCCTCCACCTTTCCTTTACTCAATCTCTTCCCCTGACTTCACTTTGGGCCTTTTCACCCCCGTTAATCTATTCTTCTACTTGCATATATACAATACCAACCTATTAAGTACTCTCCTCCCTTCCTTTTTCTTCCCTTTATATCTCCTTTTTAACTTACTGGCCTCTTCTACTGAGTTTTTTCCCTCTCACACAGAAGCCCAATCATCTGAACAACAGGTACCCTGCTAAGTTTAGCCAGTGGAAGACTGTACAGAAGAGGAACTTCAGTCCCCAGCATTCTGCCTGTGAGTTACCCATGGCAGGGAGAGTACCAGAGTGGGTTTTGTTATTATGTGTGGTTGCTTGGTACAAAGTGCCAGCTGACAGCAACACTGGAAATGTTAAGCAGCTGCTCCAGCCAAGTGTTTGAGAAGTCACCTGGCTATAAAAACTGTAGGGGTGCATGAATCATAGTGGAGTGCATTCATTCTGATGATGTGGGTGAGTCTGGCTTCACCAGAAGGCTTCTGGTACAGGCATCAAGCTGGGCACTCCCAGAGCAGCTCTAAAATTCTAACTCCATCTACGTTCTTATTGCTGGGCCAAAATACATGAAGCAGCTTAAAGAAGAGAATAGTGTTTAGTTTTGTTTACAGTTCTAGGGGGTACATTTCACTGCTGCAGAAGAAGGCATGGCAACAAGAGGTCAAGCTGGTCACATCTGCAAGCAGAAAGCATAGAATGAATGAACTGAGACCAGACTCAAACTTCAAGTCCCCCTCCCCAGTAATCCCCTTCTTCCAGCAAACCACCTCCTCCTAAAAGTTCCACAACTTTCTCAAACAGTGCCACCAGCTGCAGACCAAATATTCAAACACATGTCCTATGGGAACATTTTATATGCAAACCACAATGCCTACAAAGTACTCTGAAGAAGATCAGATCCAGATCTCAATGAGCAGGCATTAAGGCATGAAGTAGGCTAAGCACATAGCCTGGGAACAGCTCTTAGATTGAGGTAGATCAATAACTGGGAACAAGAACCTGAGGCTTGCTGGAGGCTGGGTAAAACACCAGGTCCAAAGTCACCTAACCTAACTTCATTGTATCATACAACTACCCCTCCTTTGTGCACACAGGCTGGCCTTTCCTTGATTTCCAAGAGCAACCATGTGGTTGTACTCAACACAAACTAAGAATTCCAGAGAAATGTCCAAAACAGGAAAGAGGGTGAACAATCAGTAGAGAAGCAGAAAGACAGTTTTCAAAATGGTACACTTAGGTCCAGCCATAGCAAAAGCTACAACTGTCAATAAATGAGACACTACAAGTAAAAGCATATTACCAAAATAATTTTTTTAAAAAAAGACTATAGATAGATTGAAAGTCAAGTAAAGGTATACCATGTAAATGGACAAGTATTGTGATGCAGAAGAGGCACATTAATAAGAGATAACAGCAGCTGGGTGTGGTGGCACACGCCTTTAATCCCAGCACTCAGGCAGCAGAGGTAGGAGAATCACCATGAGTTCGAGGCCACCCTGAGACTACATAGTTAATTACAGGTCAGCCTGGACCAGAGTGGCACTACCTCGAAAAACCAAAAAATAAATAAATAAATAAATAAAACACAGACCTCAGCCTGGCATGGTGGCTCACACACTAGGGAGGCAGAGGTAGGAGTATAGCTGTGAGTTCAAAACCACCCTGAGACTACATAGTGAATTCCAGGCCAGCCTGGGCTAGAGAGTGAGACCAAACCTCCAAAAGAGAGAATACCTCAAGACAAAGAATGATTGAAAAGAAAGAAGCACATACCATAATGACAGGCCAATTCAAGAAAACAATAAATTGTGTGCACCTAGTAACAAAGCTTCAAAACTAATGAAGCAAGGTACTTCCAGTCATAGTGGGTAAAGACTCATTTCTGCACAGAAGTAGAAAACTGAGAACAGTGTGAAACTGTCAAAGTTAATCAAGTCAGGGCATTATAAATCAGACAGTTGGCAATAAAAGTCCTCCAGCCAGAAGTGAGCATGCACCAGCAGCCCTTTTGCCAGGCTGTTTCAGATTCAGCCCAAGGCCCAGCCAATGAGAATTACAGTATTTCCAAGTCATGAAACGCAGCCCGCAGTGAGAAGGCAGCATAAGGTCCCCATGGTTCAAAGCCATGGCCCTGCCAGGTAAGAGGGGCTTGTTAGGAAACAGCAGATGCCCCAGCCTGTAGTTCAGGCTAGTTTGAGCCAGTGAGAGTCCAGAAGAAGCTACTGCCATGATGATATATAGTCTCTGGGTCAACCCCACTGAGCCACATGCCCAGATACCTGCTCAATATTTTTGTTTGTTTTAGTTTTGGTTTTTGAGGTAGGGTTTCACTATAGTCCAGACCTGAACTGCTAGAATGAATTATATTAAAAAGAGAATTTATTGGATTAGCTTACGGTAGGTAGTCCAATTAGCAGTTGCATGCCCGAGAATCAAGGAACCTGGTAGCTGCTCAGTCCATATGGCCAGATGCCTCCAGCACTGAAGGCCTGGAAGCTTCTGAGGAGCCGCTGGGTCTCCATCCACATGGATCTTCAGTTGATGCTGGTCTTCAATCCACACTGGAAGGCAGCAAGCAGCTCCCTCAGCCAAATGGAAGGAAGGGGCTCTTTTCACTCAGAGCTTCCTTAAATAAAATACCCCTCTGGGAGGGGACGCTTGCTCTGGGGGAAGGGCACACTCAGAGGAAGGACTTCCTCCTTCAGTTAAACCTTTCTAGAAGCAACCTCGGAGACCAACCTGAACGGGATTTCTGTGGATTACTAAACAGATCAAGTTGACATCACCTTAACCATTACCCAGCTTGATCAGTGTTATTCTAGGTATGTGTGTCTTTGGATGACATTAACACTGAAATTAGTGGATAGGTTAGTTTTCCATCACTCTGACAAAAATCCCCAAAAGAAGCCATTTAAAAGGAGGAATGGTTGATTTGGGATCATGGTTTCAGTCCATGGTCTTGTTACCATCTAGCAGATGGGTTCTTCACCATCCTATAAAAAAAGTAAGAGATAAGAAGACAGACATAGTGAAGTGAGAGCTTACTAAAAGCTGGCTTGGGGGCTGGAGAGATGGCTTAGTGGTTAAACGCTTGCCTGTGAAACCTAAGGACCCCAGTTCAAGGCTCGATTCTCCAGGACCCACGTTAGCCAGATGCAAAAGGGGGCGCATGCGTCTGGAATTCATTTGCAGTGGCTGAGGCCCTGGCATGCCCATTCTCTCCCTCCCTCCCTCTTTCTCTCTCTCTCTCTCTCTCTCTCTCTCTTTCTCTCTCTCTCTATGGCTCTCAAATAAATAAATAAACAAAAATCTAAAAAAAGATACTTGCTTAAAAAAAAAAAAGCTGGCTTGGGAGTAGAGAAAGGTCACAACTGGGTTGCTGCTGTGAAAGAGCATCAAGATTTTACTTTTTTTTTTTATTTCCCTCCAAGTCCTTGGTCTTCAAGGAGGGCAGGCTCTGTTCATATGCCATTTCTGGACTAGCAATTGGATCCCTCACCTTGGTACATGTCCCACCTTGGTCAACTCAGGGAAAGTCCTGCCCCTCCTCAACCAGTCCTGATGTCCTCTTGGGAAAACAAACCTATGCCTTTTTAAGAAATGGGAACTAAGCCACCTTAGGGTACCTGCCATTTTGGAGACCCTAAGACTCTGGAGCCACTGGTCTCAACCTCTTGGCCCATTTGCTTTGAGGCCTGTGGCAAGACAGTAGTGGAAAGGTGTGGCAGGAGTGGGTTTCTCACTTCATGGTGATGCCCATTCTCTCCCTCTTTCTCTGTCAAATAAAATAAAAAGGTCTAACCTCAAACCAAGCATGGTGGTTATATTCTGTGGGTTTCTGGCTTCTTGCTTCAGGCCGGCTGTGGGAAAAGGATCCTAAGGGGATTGGTGGATTTAAAGATTGCTAGTCTATGGGGACATTCATTCCAGCACATAGGCAATGGTGGGTCTGGTGATCTAGGGTCTGAAGATAAGCAGTTTTCTAGGCAACTGACCAAAGGCCACAGTTATGGGCAAAGCCTGAGTCTTATCTGAAAATCCAGGTATTCCATGCTTGGAGAGGGTGTGGCCTTGCTGCCTGCCAATCTTGGGCTCCAAGGTTTTGTCCAGGGGTCCAGGCTCACTGCGACCCTCAAGAATGGGGAGAGGATCCTGGCTCATTGCAACCCCCAAGGATGGGGGAGGAGATACCCTGCCAGTCTGGTCCCCGAGATATGACCACAGTTCAGGCTGCTGCTACCCTCCATAGCCTGAGGTCTTTGTATCAGACAGTCTAGGTTTGCTTTAACACAAGGCCCTGCCCATGTCTGACAGCTCCCCTTTGTTTTTATAATGGGGAAGTCTCATCATACTGAGTGAAATCTTTATGGTCTATCATAGGATCAGGTAGGTGGTGCACGAGAACCTGATATGTCGCAACCTCAGCAATATTAGTTATTTGTTGTCTGTGAAATTTGATGAGGCAGGGGCTACAAGTAATAGGGTTCCTATAGCAATGGGGGGGGGGCTAAGAACAGGGAGAAGCCAAGTGACAAAGGGATAGAGAACCAGGTGATGAGGTCCTCAGGCTTGTAGCAGCCAACCAGCTCCTTGTGGAGTGTTTTGAGAGTTTTAACATCTCGTTCAACAATATTTGACTCATTAACGAAAAAGCAACATTCTTCCCCCAAGACCACACGTGTCCACCATATTCAGCAGTAATGAGGTCTAAGGCTCTATGGTTTTGAAGTACCACATCCGCGAGAGAGTTCAATTGTCTCTGAAGAGATTCAAGGCTGTCAGTGGTGGTTATCATGGCCTGGTCAAGCTTGTCTCGGAAGTCTCTGCAAGTGGTTGGTCTGGGCAAGAGCAGCTCCTGCAGCACTGGAGCTTCCAAGGGACAGTGTCAGGCCGAGACCCACCAGCAGAGGGATGAAGATCTCTCTCGGTTGGTGCAGGCAGAGCTGATAAGTGGCTTCCTGTTCCTCATAGAGATACACCTACGGAACAATCAAGACTGGGGAACAATAAGTGGGAGAGGAAATATTTATGCATGGGGTGGTTAGCCCTTCACACCATAGGAGAGTGGGTGTCTTGACACAAGTGGTCCTGGTTATGGAAATACTGAGGAGCATTCAGCTCTGGTTTGATTCCTTGACCAGAATCAAAGAGGGATATCAGTAAGGTGGGGTTGGGAATAGCTTGTTATAGATGTAGGCTATTCAAGGGTGACATTAATAGGAACTGCAGTTAGCAGGGGATGGGTAGGAGATGCACAAAAGAGACAGTTAGAAGCATTAGGATGGTTAGTAAAGGGGAGAAGGTCAGCTACACATTGGATATATTGTGTCCATGTTATAGTGGCTTGTATTTTTTCTGTGACTTGTTTTTCCTGTGAGAGAATATGATGGTTAGTTTGCACTGGGCGGGAAGCAGGGGTATACTGTCTAGAAATATGAAGAGGGCCAGAGGGAGGTGATGAGTAGTAAATGCTAGCATAGAGTTTTCCCATCACCCCTCCAGCCTCCAGCATTCATTCCAGGGGTCTCGTGTCAAGAGTTCTCTAGTTTTCCAGGAGGCTTTGAAGACAGTGTCTGGATGCCTAAAGCTGTCAATGACTCAGTAATTGTATCAGCATCTTCCATAATAGTCCTGGTCTTTAAGGAACTCTTTGTTGGTTTGGCGATAGGCAAAGCATGCCATGCTATTTATGCAAACCACAGACTTAGGATAGAGACAGAAAGTGACAGTGTCTTGGCAGAGCTTAGTAGGACAATATCCTGTGCCAATGATTTTATTGACCCCCTTTATAGGTCTCTTGGGCGTCAAAGTGCCATCCTCCATTGGGGATTGGGGGAGGACAATGAGAGAGGTAGCCCGGAGACATTTGCATTGGAATATAAGATTGTTAAAGCCACCAACAAAATGGATGAAAGGGAGACCTGTGGTGGGCATATGGCTGCGGCTGTGTCCACATCACGGACATCCCCCCAGGGGCTCTGTTTTTCAACCAGCGGGGGTGGTGCTTTCTCCATTTCTTCTGTCTCTGATCTGTCAACATCAGGCGAGCCATCTCTTAGGTCAGTGGGGTGGAATCGGACATTTAGGCCTGGTACCCAAATGGGCCTGGGCTGGTCCTGTGGGAAGACACAAGCAAATCCCCTTCCCGTGATGAGGAGGAGGTCTGGTCCCTTCCATGTTCCATCTAAGGGATCTTGCCATTGCACCAGGATGGAGGGGCAATCTCTGGTGTATGCCAGTGGAGGGTGATAGGAGGGTATTGGGAGCTTTTGTACATATTGACAATGTTTAAAGTAGTCAGAGCCGTGGCTAACTGAAGGTTGGGCAGATAGGTATTGGGCTGATTTTTAACTTGGGCTTTTAAGGTTTAGTGTGTTCTTTCTACTCTACCTTGGCCTTGTGGGTTATGTGGATTCCTGTATGATGAGTAATCTTCCATTGCATGCAAAAGGTTTGGAATGAGAAACTCACAAAAGCTGGACCATATAAATAAAAATAAACAAAAAATTGTTTTTAATGCTGGAGAGATGGCTTAGCACTTAAGCGCTTGCCTGTGAAGCCTAAGGACCCCAGTTCGAGGCTCTATTCTCCAGGACCTATGTTAGCCAGATGCACAGGGGGTGCACACATCTGGAGTTTGTTTGCAGTGGCTGGAGGCTCTGGCACACCCATTCTCTTTCTTTCTCTCACTCTCCTCTCCCTCTCCCCCACCCCCGTCCCTTTCTGTCGCTGTCATTCTCAAATAAAAAATAAAAATAAACAAAATTAAAAAAAAAAAGCTAGCCGGGCGTGGTGGCACATGCCTTTAACCCCAGCACTCGGGAAGCAGAGGTAGGAGGATCGTGGTGAGTTCAAGGCCACCCTGAGACTACATAGTGAATTCCAGGTCAGCCTGGGCTAGAATGAAACCCTACCTTGAAAAACAAAACAACAACAAAAAGCTGGGCCATTAACAGGTTTTTTTTGTTTGTTTTATAAATTTTTTTTAAAATTTTTTATTTTATTTTATTTATTTGAGAGAGACAGACACAGAGAGAAAGACAGATAGAGGGGGAGAGAGAGAATGGGTGCGCCAGGGCTTCCAGCCTCTGCAAACGAACTCCAGACGCGTGCGCCCCCTTGTGCATCTGGCTAACGTGGGACCTGGGGAACCGAGCCTCGAACCGGGGTCCTTAGGCTTCACAGGCAAGCGCTTAACCGCTAAGCCATCTCTCCAGTCCCCATTAACAGTTTTTATTTGGTGGGGTCACCCATGATGGTAAAGGTAGAGAGCATATGATGTATAAGGTTCTTTGAGTTCTCTCCTCTTTGTGCCATGGCCCATATATAATGAAAGTAAGTATCCACTGTCACAAAGACGTATTTCTGACAACTGAATTGCGGAATATGAGTGACATCAATCTGCCAAAGGGCATTGGCCTGGAGGCCTTGTGGGTCAGTGCCCATCATCTGAAAGGTAGATGTTGTTATTAATGAGGCATAGGACTGGCATGTTTTTAGTGTACGTTGGAGTTGATTTGGGGGAATCAGAAGGAAGAGTGATTGTAATCCCTTAAGGTTTATGTGGGTGTTAGCATGAAATATTTTTTGCTTCCTCAAGGGTGACCAGGAAGATGTTGGGTCTCCATAGATGACTGACTGGTCTGCTAATGCATTTCCCTTGGTGAGGGGCTGTGAGACCTTATGAGTTGCAAAAATTGGGGGGCCCTTCTTTTGCAAATAAGGTTGGAGACTTTTATCAGCAGGGGTGAAAGAAGGTTTTCATCTAGTCAGAAATGTGAGTGAGCAAGCCAGGGGAGTAAGTTAACAGTATAGATGCTATCTGAAAATGAGATTAAAAGGGGCTTCTTCCTCAAGGAGTGCCAGATAGGTGGCCTATAGTTCCTTATATTGTGGGGATCTGTCAGGAAGTTCTTTTTGGTTTTTTTTGTTTGTTTGTTTTTCAAGGTAGGGTCTCACTCTGGCTCAGGCTGACCTGAAATTCCCTCTGTAGTCTCAGGGTGGGCTCAAACTCTCAGCGATCCTCCTACCTCTGCCTCCCTAGTGCTAGGATTAAAGGTGTGTGCCACCACGCCTGGCTTGTCAGGAAGTTCTTTAAAAATGATGGTGGGAGGTTGATCCCCTGGGTGGTAAAGAACTACCCTGCTCCTCTCTTTCCCCCATCTGTAAAAATGGGGGGGGGCTCCCAGGATTGTTTTTTTTTTTTTAATATTTTTTGTTCAATTTTTATTTATTTATTTGAGAGTGACAGACAGAGAGAAAGACAGATAGAGGGAGAGAGAGAGAATGGGCGCGCCAGGGCTTCCAGCCACTGCAAACGAACTCCAGATGCGTGCGCCCCCTCGTGCATCTGGCTAACGTGGGACCTGGGGAACCGGGCCTCGAACCGGGGTCCTTAGGCTTCACAGGCAAGCGCTTAACCGCTAAGCCATCTCTCCAGCCCCAGGATTGTTTTTTTTAAAGAGGTGGGGTGGGAGACATTTTAGAAGGGGTATTGCAGGAATCCATTTTTCATTGGGGTAGTGGTTGTCAGTTTGACTGGGGAAGACTATTAGGCTGATGGCAAACTGGGAGTGGTTCCTAAGTAGCCACTATATGTCAGCAAGGGAGAAGGGGGTTATGATAGTGTACGGTTCTTTGTCCAAGATTTGCAGGCCCAATCTCACCTGGTTTCAATCATGGCCGTGAGGGCCTCAATCTCTGTTAATATGTGTGGGGCACTGCTAATGGAGGTGTGAAGCCATTCCAGGACTCCTTGGGGTTGGTATAGTGCTCCCATGACAGTTGGGGGTTAGTTCAATATCACAAGCTGAACGGGCTTGTCTGCTGAGTACTGGGTAAGTGTCATATCAGAAAATATGTTATGAATCTTAGTTAATGCCTGTTTTGCCTCCAGGCTTAAGAGATGAGTGGGGGAACGGATCTTTGTCACCTTTTAAACATATCACATAAGGGTTGTAAATCACTAGTGGGAATAGGGAGCCATGGCCAGAGCCAATTGAGGTTCCCCAGAAAGCTCTGAAGCGAGGCCAATGTAAGCTTCTGGGAAAAGGAGAGTGTGGGTTTAAGAAGCCAGGCAGAGGTGAGGGATAGTTCTGTCCCCAGGAAAACTATGGGTGAGATAAATTGGACTTTATTTGGGGCACTTTTGAAGCCTGCCTCAGTAAGGGAAGGTATTATTTGATCCCTTAGCTCGGCTGGTGAGGTGGAGGAGTCTTTCCATACTAGGGTGTCATCCATGTAATGGTAGCTATTAAGGCCTTGATCTAAATGTGGCCTTAATGCCATAGCAACTACTTTTTGTCATATAGTGGGACTATTAGCAATACTTTGGAGCAGGACCATCCACTCAAAGCACTTGGCAGGCCCTGCATTATTGATAGGTGGGACCGAGAATGCAAAGCGTTGTCAGTCTTGGGGGTGTAGGGGTATAGAAAAGAAACAATCCTTAATACCAATAGCAAGGAGGGGGTGTTGGCTGGAATGGCCAACACTAGGGTCAGTCCCCTCTGAGGAGCTCCCCAAATGGGCACAGCTTTATTAAGGGCCCTAAGATCTTGTAGTAACCTCCATCCCACTGAGGCCTTTCAGATGACAAAGACGGGGGTATTCCACAGGCTCCACAAGGGGCGGGTGTGATTAGCTTGGAGTTGTTCTGTTACTAACTGATTTAAGATTTCAGGTTTCTCCCTTGGCAGAGGCCATTGTTCATCCCAGGTTGGCTCATCAGAGAGCCATTCTAGGCAGGAAGTTTCATACTTAACAGTGGCCTTTAGGATTGGCGTGACATCGGTGCAGGTACCTCTCAGTCTTCTATCTCAGTGCATTCTCCTTCTATATTACTTTCAATAACTACAGCTAGGGCCTAGGGATGTCTCTCCCCAGCAGGTTAGTTACTTCTGCCACTAGGGGTCAGATGAGATCTGCATTTCTATCTGGGACCTTCCACTTAAAGGTTTTTTTGGTAACATATGCTTGTGAAGGACCGCCTACCCCCATTAATTGGGCCCAGGAATTATTTTCCTGTGTTGCAGAACTTCACTTTGCTTTAGGATTATTTTATCTGCCCCACTATCAATTAAACATTTGAAAATTTTTCCTCCAACCTCTAAGGCCAGCCTTGGGTGGGCCCCCTCTTGCCCCTTTTGGACTTTAAAGGCTCTAGGGACTTGCCATCTTTGTTGTAAATAGAACGGCAGTCTTTCTTCCAATGATGTCCCTTGTGACATCTAGGGCAAACTGTTTTCTTTTTCTTGGGGGGGGGGCGCCTTTAGCGACCTGATGTTCAGGGCATTCCCCTCTCCAATGTCCTCCACAACTGAAGCATTTGCCTTTGGGTTTTAAGGCCACTGCAAAGGCCTGTGCCAGAGAGGAGACCTTATATGAGGCAGTCCTGATATCCTGAGTGGCGACTATCCATTTATAGTAATGCTCATCCTTGAGGCTTTGGCAAATTAGTCTACACTCTGAGATCATACCTTCCCAAACAATGCTTTTGAGAAGGAGGTACCTGGTTGTAGGGTCAGGGATTTTTTTCTCTAAATTGTTCCTTGCCTTTAATATAAAGTAAGAGAGGGTCTCCTCCAGCTTCTGACAAAGAGACAGTAAGGAAGAGGTATTATCCTGGGTGCTGGGAGGGGGGTATTCTTTTTTTTTTTTAATTTTTTATTTATTTATTTATTTATTTGAGAGCGACAGACACAGAGAGAAAGACAGATAGAGGGAGAGAGAGAGAATGGGCGCGCCAGGGCTTCCAGCCTCTGCAAACGAACTCCAGACGCGTGCGCCCCCTTGTGCATCTGGCTAACGTGGGACCTGGGGAACCGAGCCTCAAACCGGGGTCCTTAGGCTTCACAGGCAAGCGCTTAACCGCTAAGCCATCTCTCCAGCCCTAGGGAGGGGGGTATTCTATCCCATGCCTGGAGGGCACAGAGGCAAACTTGGTCACAGAACTCTGGGAGCTGTTGGGTCTGTTGAAGACCTGTGGAAAAATTTCCCTGTCCAAATATCCATCAAACCCCCAGGTGATGTTCTCTTGATTCTGGTTTCTTTTTATCTGTCAGAGGCATTTGTCTCTATAGAGGGCTTCCCATTGAAGGAATAGGGGACTAGGCAGTGAGGACCTGCAGATACCTTGCCAGTAGTCCTGGGGGCTATTAATGAAGCCCATAGCCTCAGGAGGAGAGACTTAGTCCATGGCACATGGATCCTATCCGTCCTAATGGCCTGTCTGAGACCAAGGTTGTGTGCGCACGAGAGAAAGAATCACTCACTCCCAGGAGTCAGTTCTGGTGAGCAGTTCTCAGTTTATTGTCAGGGAAAATGGATCTATAAGCATCTGAGGACAGGAAAAGGACCCTAAGGGCATTGGTGGATTTAAAGATCGATAGTCTATGGGGACATTCGTTCCAACATGTAGGCAATGGTGGGTCAGATGATCTAGGGTCTGAAGATAAGCAGTTTCTTAGGCAACTGACCAAAGGCCACAGAGTGATGGGCAAAGCCTAAGTCTTATCTGAAAGTCCAGGTATCCCATGCTTGGAAAGGGAGTGGCCTTACTTCCTGCCAATCTTGGAGTCCAGGATTTTGTCCAGAGGCCCTGGTTCACTGCAACCCCCAAGAATGGGGGGAGGATCCTGGCTCATTGCAACCTCCAAGGATAGGGGTAGGAACTATCCTGCCAGTGTGATCCCTGAGATATGACTGCAGTTCAGGGTGTTGCTTCCCCTCCATAGCCTGGGGCCTTTGTGTCAGACAGTCTAGGTTTGCTTTAACCCAGGGCTCTGCCAATGTCTGACAATATCTGTGGTGATTTGATTCAGGTGTCCCCCATAAACTTAGGTGTTCTGAATGCTAGGTTCCCAGCTGATGGAGATTTGGGAATTAATGCCTCCTGGAGGGAGTGTATTGTTGGGGGCGGGCTTATGGGTATTAAAGCCAGTTTCCCCTTGCCAGTGTTGGGCACACCCTCCTGTTGGTGTGTCCACCTTATGTTGTCCAGAGGGTGATGTCCACCCTCTGCTCATGCCATCCTTTTCCCCTGCCATCGTGGAGCTTCCTCTCAAGCCTGTAAACCAAAATAAATCTCTTTTTCCCAGAAGCTGCTCTTTGTTGGGTGATTTCTACCAGCAATGCGAACCGACTGCAACAATATCCCAGCACTCAGGAGGCAGAGGTACGAGAATCACTATGAGTTCAAGGCCAGCCTGAGACTACATAGTGAATTCCAACTCAGCCTGGGCTAGACTCAGACCCTACCTCAAAAAAAAAAAAAAAAAAAAAAAAAAAGCCCAGCCTCATCTGAGAATCTGAGATTTAAGTCTATCTCTTAACTGTATGCCCTGTGGAATCAAACCACCAATTATACTCAACATGTAATGGCACAGATTGTATGTTCACAATGAAAAGCAAAAAAGTATAGCAAACTCAGACTGGATCAACACAAGCTTAATAACCAGCAGGGCAAATATCAAATCCTGAAATGCCATGTCTGGCATCTGGTACCCATGATGAAGTCTTCTGGATTTGAAAGGCCTACTTCAGTGCCTCCATTGTGGCACTTGCTTTCTGGGCAGATACAACCAACCCAGAGAGAGCAGCTTTCTTTGGTGGCCATTTCTTTGTCAGGGCATCTCTAAAATCCTGGGGCCTCCATGTATAATCTAAGGTTCTTCACAGCTCCATACAGCAGCCCTCCAGGGCCTCCAGGAAGTAGGGATTTCAGGCTATTTCATAGTGCCCCATTTCAGTGGCTCCAGGAACCACAGGTACTCTATGAACCTCTTTCCTGCACTTGTCATGCTTCCAAAACCAGCACCAGGTGGGTGACAAACTTGTAAGTCCAAGGGAAAACTTCACCTTGAGGAGCAGGATACTCTAGCATTCTTCTTTCAAGCCCTTTCATTTCAAAAGAATTTGAATTCTCAACAGCTTGAATCTTCAATGAGTTAGATTTTGTCCTCAGGCTGTCTCTTCCATTGCCCCAATGCAGAATACATGGTGATAATTGAATGGTGATAATTGCTCTGCCAATTGCAGCTTAAGTGGGTAAAATCATTTTCTATGTCTGAAACTTCAAAGTTGCCTGAATTTTTTCTGTGCTAGACTTTACATCTTTTCTTTTTGCTCTATACGTTCTTCTGTCAAACACACCAGTTCAATTACTTTTAACTTCAATTTTGCTTAAATTCTCAGGTCAAGGGTAAAACACAGTCAATCTTTCTGCCAATAGCCTGGTTCCAACAAAATCTTTGGTCTCTCAAGCTTCATAAGCCTTTGCAGCCCACCTTTCTCTCTGCATTTCAAGCTTTTATCACAATGGCTCATCAAGCTTTGCTTGGCTTCTCTGAGCGCTTCCATACTCCTCCTGCAAACAAGTTCCAAAAGTCACAGATCAGACTCATTGCAGCATCAACCCACTCCTGGTACCAGTATTCTGGAGCTGTTAGTTTCTTGTTGCTGGGATAGATTATGGGAGAGGAAAGAACTTATTTTAGGCTTACAGTTTCAAGGGAAACATTCATTATGGCAAAAGATACTGGATTGTTTCATTATACATCTGCAACAGGGAGAGAGGAACTATAAGAGCAAGCTGGCTCTGTAACTCTACTGCACTGAACTGATCAACTCCAAGGTCCACCACCAGCAACACAGTTCCTCCAGCAAGGCTCCACCTCCCAAAGGTGCCTCCAACTGGGAACCAAGCATGAAGCTTAATCGCAAACACTTGAGGCTATGGGAGACATTCTGCATTTAAACCACCACAGTGAG
Source organism: Jaculus jaculus (assembly GCF_020740685.1). Classification (NCBI taxonomy): domain Eukaryota; kingdom Metazoa; phylum Chordata; class Mammalia; order Rodentia; family Dipodidae; genus Jaculus; species Jaculus jaculus. The sequence continues at coordinate 1,593,621 of NC_059104.1, read as the reverse complement.
TGAGCACTGAATGCAAGTCAGAGATGTCCTCCACCCCCTGACAAAGAAGTTCTGGCAGAGGTGACCAAGACACGTTCAGCAAGGCCCTAACATGGAAGTCCTTGGATGGATGGAGGTGCTGAGACTGAGGACTACTGAATGTGCCTGTGGCCAGCAAAGCCCTGGTCCTTTGCTGCAGAACCTGCATGCATCAAGCCTAGCCACTGGCACTTCCTACACTGTACTGCAGTTGCTTTCCAGTTGTATAGCAATTTCCTCTGAATTGAAATAATCTATCTTGTTGTGGGGCTGGCTAGGATGTTCCAAAGTGAGACAGGCTTGTTAAGACTTGGGAAGTCCTGAATGGATGGGAAGCTTGTTAAGACTCAAGAAGTAAGCAAGGCTTAGGTTGTAAACACCTCACAGGTGTCAGAAGGCTCCTGAAACTTAAAAAACTCCCCAGGCTCCTGTTGTAGTCAGATCAAGGTCACTGGGAGACTCCCAGACCAGACACAGTATATGGGAGGAAGGGATTTATTGAAGCTTACAAATTCAGGAGCAGTTCCATAATGGCAGAAAAAATTGGTCCACTTTCACAGATCCAAGCAGAAAGTCACCATGAAACAGCCAGCAGCAAATAGCAGAGGGCTCCAACAGAGCTCAGACTTCTCTACATACCTTTGGCCTGACCTGGCCTAAAATTTAGATTTGCCCCTGGGTAACACCTTAGGGCTGGACCCCAGTGATACCTCCTCTGGCCACATGGCTGGAAATCCAAGTTAACACCTGAATCTATTGGGGGACATACATTCAAACTACCACAGCCTTTCCCCAAGGTGATATAGGAGTAAGAACAGCTGAGAAGAGGCATCTCAGACCCAATGTCTCAGACCAAATGAGCTGCCTGCATATTGTGCAGAGAGCTCCAGGACTGTAATTTCCATGCGTCATCACCTTTACTGGGTAGGCTTTTTGGTGATGCATTTGCCTCAGCATCCTCCATGTTCTTGCAAGTAACCCTTCACCCATCCTCTTGTAAATCCCCTTAAAAAACTCTTTGGTTCACACAAATGGGACTTTGATGTAATCCTTTCTCTGGTATGTTATCAGTGCCCTATTTGGGATGAATAGGTATTTGTTCACATCTCCCCAGGAAAAGTTAATGCAGCAGCAGTTTTGTCTGATAAAATGCCAGACAAAATTCTGATTCTATGCTGGAAGATGCTGATCCACTTCCTACCAGTCGCTTTGGTTTCTGATGGAAAATTTGCTGCCTTCTGAATGGTGACAAGTGTCCATTCTCTCCAGCATCCTTTGCCTTTAGTTTTAATTGCCTAACAGTGATCTCTCTTAGCATGGGCTTCTTATGTCTGTTCTGGCTGAGATTCCCTCCACTTTTTTTGTTGTTTATTTTATTTATTTATTTGAGAGCAACAGACAGAGAGAGAGAAAGAGGCAGAGAGAGAGAGAATGGATGCGCCAGGGCTTCCAGCCACTGCAAACGAACTCCAGACACGTACGCCCCCTTGTGCATCTGGCTAATGTGGGTCCTGGGGAATTGAGCCTCGAACCGGGGTCCCTAGGCTTCACAGGCAAGCACTTAACTGCTAAGCCATCTCTCCAGCCCATCCCTCCACTTCTTGAATTTGTAGTTTTATGTCCTTTTTCAAATTTAGGGAAATTTCAACCCATTATTGCTTTGAAGATGTTTTCCATCTGGACCTGGCGATGGTGAAATAAATTCTTTTGTTGCAGCCCCACAACTTTCTTTGTTTCTTTTCAGTCTAATTATTTATTTATTTTGAGGTAAGGTTTCATTCCAGCCCAGACTGACCTGGAATTCACTATGTAGTCTCACGGTGGCCTTGAACTCATGGCAATTCTCCTACCTCTGCCTCTCAAGTGCTGGGATTAAAGGCGTGTGCCACCACATCCAGCTCTTTTCAGTCTATTTTCTTTGTTTTTTAGACTCTAGCATTTCCAGACTTGCAGTTTGGGTCTGAAGGATCAACCCTCCCATTGCAAACAAAGGATACAAACACCAGTGTGTGCAGGCATTGACCATGGACAAAGACTGAGCTAGTGAAGGAAGGTGGGGCAAGTGTCAGATGCAGTCGGTGCCCATGAGTACTTTTCTCCTAAGGGCTACTTCCAACTTCCTTTAAAAATATTGATGAGGACCAGAGGGATTGCTTAGTGGTTAAAGCATTTGCCTGTAAAGCCAAAGTACCCAGGTGCAATTTCCCAGGACCCATGTAAGCCAGATGCACAGGGGGCACATGCATCTGGAGTTCATTTGCATGGCTGGAAGCCCTGGCACACCCATTCCCTCTCTGTCTGTCTCTCTATCCCTCTCTATTTCTCTCTGCTTGTAAATAAATGAATATAATAAAATAAATTTATATAAAAATATTTTTTAAAAATGGTTGATAGGTTAGCCTAGCAGTGTTTTAAATGCCTTCTGACCCTCAAAGGACCAACCCTGGGTTGTGACTTGGCAGAGAGCAGTGTGGCTGTATCTGCAGCTAATCATGCAGCTCTCAGTGCTACGTGAGAATCTGGATCTAGACCTCAAGACCAAAGTTGGGGATAAAGAAATCTGCAAATAGATGGACCTCTGCTTTGCTTCCCCTTGGCCCCTGGCCAGATCAAGGTCAGGTACAAGGAGGTGAGAGTTCCTGGCACTTGAGAGAAACAAACACAAAACCACAGAGCTTGTAGGGCCTCCTTGATGCCTCAGAGTGCCTCTGTGAATGTCTATATCCAGCCTCACACAACGAAAGTTCTCCATTCATCTGAGGGGACATGCAGCAGTGCAGAAAACCAAGAGGAGCCACGTAAAATGGGCAAGTGGGCCATGCTGCAGATAATACACCAGGAATATGATGCTCAAGAGAACAGAGAAGACTGGGAACACTGAGAGTTTAAAAATCCAAAGAAAGCCTGGCGAGGTGGCGCATGCCTTTAATCCCAGCACTCAGAACGCAGAGGCAGGAGGATCACTGTAAATTCAAGGCCACCCTGAGACTACATAATGAATTCCAGGTCAGCCTGAGCTAGAGTGAGACTCCACCTTGAAAAAAAAATAAATAAATAAAGTCAAAAGCGGCTGGAGAGATGGCTTAGCGGTTGTACTTGCCTGTGAAGCCTGAGGACCCAGGTTCGAGGCTTAATTCCCCAGGACCCACGTTATCCAGATGCACAAGGGGGCACACGCTTCTGGAGTTCAGTTTGCAGTAGCTGGAGGCCCTGGCGCACCCATTCTCTCTCTCTATCTGCCTCATTCTCTCTCTCTCTGTCACTCTCAAATAAGTAAAATAACCAACAAAAAAAAATTTTTTAAAATAAAGTCAAAAGAAATGATGGAGGGCTAGAGAGAGAGAGAGAGCTTAGTGTTTAATGGATTTGCCTGCAAAGCCAAAGGATCACGGTTCAATTCTCTAGGATCCATGTAAGCCAAATGCACAAGGGGCACATGTGTCTGGAGTTTGTTTGCAGTGGTTGGAGGCCCTGGCACATCCATCCTCTCTCTATTTCTCTCATTATTGATTTCCCTCTTTCTATCTCTCAAATAAGTAAAATATTTTTAAAAATATGTTTTATTCATTTTTCATTTATTTATTTGAGAGCGACAGACACAGAGAGAAAGATAGAGGGAGAGGGAGAGAATGGGCGCGCCAGGGCTTCCAGCAACTGCAAACAAACTCCAGACGTGTGCGCCCCCTTGTGCGTCTGGCTAACGTGGGTCCTGGGGAATTGAGCCTCGAACCAGGGTCCTTAGGCTTCACAGGCAAGCACTTAACCACTAAGCTATCTCTCCAGCCCTAATATATATATATATATATATATATATATATATATATATATATATATTTTTTTTTTTTTTTTTTTTTTTACAAAAGAAATGATAGAAACTAGAACTGAAGACATCTGCTTGAAAGTTAAAAGCCTAAATGTTCAGCTGGGTGTGGTGGTATACACTTGTAATCCCAGCATTCAGAAGGCTGAGACAGGAAGATTGCTGTTAGTTCCAGGCCAGCCTGGGCTACAATGTTTCAAAACAAACAAACCAAAACTCATAAGCTGGACCATTCAGGTATCTGTAAACATGACGACCTTCTGGACATTGTCCTGCTTCTACTTCCCATCGCACCACAGGAACACTGGGATTACAGATGCTCACGCTACCTACTGTGTCTGGCTCTGCATGGTTTGGGGGATCTGAGTTAGGTTGTCACTCTTGTGTGGAAAGCACTTTATCCACTGAGCAACCTTCCAAGACTAAACTATCAAATCTTTAGGAAACTGTTTCCTTATTGGAATATGTTACTTGGGGTAACTTGAATTTGTGCTCCATAGCCATTGGCCACTTATGTTTGGCTCAAGAACAAACTGCCTCTTACCCTCTTTGAGGTGAGAGCTGTGGTTTTCATTGGTACCACTCATCTATAAAGCCTTTGGGAGGCAGGCATCATCTATCCACAGCTGCATGGAAAGCTACATGCTTGAAGTCAGGAAATCCCTAACACCCTTCCAGTGTTGCGGTAATCTGAATCTCGTAGCTGTTTCTGACCACAGAGGACCACGTGGTGCTGTCTGGGCTACAGTTACATCTGGTATCTTCACATCAGCTTTAGGGTGCCAGCCTTGTTCTCTGCCTTTTACAGAGATGGAAAACACACGTCTCAAGTATATATCCAGGTTCACAACTAGAGAAAAATCCATGTTCAAACCACATGGCCAGCCCTCAGACCTGCATCTTTTTAAAAATATTATTTATTTACTTATTTATTTGAGAGAGAGAAAGAGGGGGAGAGAGAGAGAATGGGCATGCCAGGGCCTCCAGCCACTGCAAAGAACTCCAGACACATGTGCCCTCTCATGCATCTGGCTTACATGGGTCCTGGAAAGTCAAACAGGGATCCAAGGCAAACAACTTAACTGCTAAGCCATCTCTCCAGGCAGACCTGCATCTTTGAACTAGTCAGCAAGGCCTCTTATTCTCTGACACCCGATTGCTTAATATGTTTTGATAACACTCTCAGGTGTCTGAAACCCTGAGATTCCTAAGGAATCAAGGAACACTTCCAAGGAGAAATCTGATAAGGCATTTGAAAATAAAAGTTAAGGCTGGACAGATGGCTTAGCGGTTAAGGCATTTGCCTACAAAGCCAAAGGATCCTGGTTTGACTCTCCAGGACCCACGTAAGTCAGATGCACAAGGGGATGCATGGCTGGAGGCCCTGGCATGCCCATTCTCTCTCGCTCACTCTCAAATAAATAAAATATATTAAATTGACTTAAAAAAAAAGAAAAAGAAAAAGAAGTTAATTCATTTTCCGGATGACTTGAGTGTGTATTCCCCCATTCACTTGAACAACCACTTTCCTGGAGTTAATAAATGAAGGTGGGGTGCCTCTTCTCCCCTTCACAGAACCTTCAGCACAAATTCTGCCAGCAGCCAGAGTGGTCAGGGGAGCTCTCAAAGGCCTTTTGAATGCCTCCTTCCTTTGCATTGTCCTCAGTGACTGATTTGGAGCACATGAATGACTCAATGGATATTCCTCTCTATAAATATATATTATAAACTCTCTTGGCAGCAGCAAATTTCAATTCATGAATGAAGAGTAAAGGAAAGTGTTTGTTCTGTTGTGTCTCACAGAACAATGGGGTAGCCCAGCAACTGTCATGCAAACCACTATTGGCTCGCTGATCTTTCTTTCTTTCTTTCTTTTTCGCTTTAGCCCAGGCTGACCTGGAATTCACTATGTATTCTCAGGGTGGCCCCTCGAACTCATGGCAATCCTGCTACCTCCGCCTCCTGAGTGCTGGGATTAAAGGCATGAGCCACCATGCCCAGCTAAAAGAACCACATTGTTTCTGCTCAGTTTCAAACCGGGAACCTTTTGTGTCTGAGGTGAAAGTGATAACCACTAAACTATGGAAACCTGCTTCATCTCTCTTAACACTGGCTGGGTGTGCATTTAAAGCTTCAGCTGGAGGTTCAGGGGAGTCTGGATCAAGGGGGCAGAGCCAGGACCAAGGTGACATTCCTACCATGTGTCTCACATAGTCACAAAGCTTGCATGAGTTGTTTCACACGAGACTCCAGGCGAACACTGACATTTACTGTACAAGGTGACTCTAGGGTCGCTGCGGGTTCCCGCAGGTAGCATCCACAGGAAGAGTCTCTGATCAGTGAAAAGCATCAAATTTCGTAACGCACAGAAAGTGCATATCTTCTCCCAGCCCAGGTTTGCTGCAGCTCCCAGGGCTGCCTCCACTGAGACTCAGAGACTTTTATTAAGTTTAGATTCTTTTCTAGAATTTTATTAACATTTTAGTTTTTTCATTTATTTATTTGAGAGAGAGAGAAGCAAAGAGAGAAAGAGGCAGATAGAGAGAGAATGGGCGCACAAGGGCCTCCAGCCACTGCAAACGAACTCTAGACGCATGTGTCCCCTTGTGCATCTGGCTTACATGGGTCATGGGGAATTGAACCTAGATCCTTCGGCTTTACAGGCAAGTGCCCTAACCTCTAAGCCATCTCTCCAAACCCTATTTCAGATTCTTATAGGAAGACTCAAAGGGATGTGTAAAGTTTGGGAGTAATCAAGACCACAGAGACCACTCTGAGGCAAAGGTGGAAGCTTTTTTTAAGGAAAAACACTAGCTGCCAGGACTGACTCTCAAGAGCAGAGCAGTCAACTTTGAAATTACAGATAGTGGACTATAGAGTTCTTCAGTTGGGGGAGGGTGGGGAAGGGAAAAGTCAAGACCAAAAAGGTTTCTTTAGGGGAGATCTAAGATAGCCAGGGTGTGACACCAGATAGTGATCACAAGATAAGGAGGCAGGAAACCTGGGGCATTGTTAGGTAAGGAGGGGATAATGTCCAGGTGGTTTCTTGAGGAATGTGGATGACCCACTTCCTTGTGTCTGTCACCATCCTGCTGCCTTTGGGGACTCCATTTTGTCCTTACCTAACAGGATTCATCCCTCAAAATGTGGTCTCACGTCCCTGCTATACTCATCAGCCATCCTAGATTGGTTATGCGGTCCCACAGAGAATGCATTCTGCCCACAGATGGGAAAGTCTCTGCTCTCTCCTAATAGCTTTGTTAATTGCCAATTCTATAGTGTTTGGTATGTTTTTCTCTGCCAAAACTCAAAAGAAATTAAGACATATATAATTAATATAATATAATATAATATAATATAATATAATATAATATAATATGACAATCCTAAGTGTGAATGACACCCACACACTATGACAGTTGGCTAGCTTTTCTGTCTTCGACTTATGGGCTGGGGCCAACGATCACAGGCATAGAATGACAGGAAACTAACAGCAAGGAAGACGTAAGAGGGAGGCAATGGAGAAGGAAAGGGGAGAGGAGTCCAAGGATAGTTTTGCTCACAGATGCTGGGGGCACCTTTTCTCTTCTGTTCCCAGTGGACACATTGGCTCCTTTATTTCAACTGGAAACCATACATTGCCCCATGCAGATCAGCCACCCTGAGACTACATAGTGAGTTCCAAGTCAGCCTGGACTAGAGTGAGACCCTACCTCAAAAAACCAATAGATATAGATATAGATATAGATATAGATATAGATATAGATATAGATATAGATATAGATATAGATATAGATATAGACATATGAGAGACAGAGAGTGAGTGCCAGGGCCTCTAGCCACTGCAAATGAACTCCATATGCACGTACCACCTTGTTTATCTACCTGGGGAATTGAACCTTGGTCCTTAGGCTTCACAGGCAAGCTCCTTAACTGCTAAGTCATCTCTCCAGCCCAAAACTTACTTTTTTACTGGCCATGTATATTCAGAGTTTTTTTAAATAAGTTTTTTTTTTTTTTCTGATCCCAAGATAAGTATGCATTGAAGCATTGGGAATCTGACAGGTGAGGGTGGTATTACTGTAATTCCACTTTCAGGAGGCTGAATCAGAAGCATGGCTGCTGGCTCAAGGCCAACAAGAGCTACATAGTAGGTCCAAGGCTACATGGTGATGCTATCTCAGGAAAGGAAGTGCTGGGCTGGGGTGGGGGAGGATGTGTATCTGTGGTACAGTGCAAACGGCAAGGCCATGCATTCAATCCCAGCCAAGCAAAAATAAAAATAAAAACTTTAGAAAACTACAAAAAATCTGATAAAATTGAGGCAAAATTGTATTTAGAGAAACAGCCCCTATTGAAGTTTTGGTGTATACATATACTCAGCCTTTTTCCACTGTGTGTGCACATGCATACACAATTGTTCTACACATACTATTTTAACCGCCCCCCCCTTATTCAAGATTATATCTTGTCATAACATAGGCTAAGGCCCATTAATGGTCACATAATATCCATGGTATGGATAAGCTACAATTTGGGTTATTAATTTCTTTCTTGCACTCTTGGACATCCAATTTATTTTCATGTATTTCAGCACTATATACAAGGCAGCAGCCTGAAATAAATTTACTTGTTTATTTACTTATGAGGGAAAGAGGGAAGAGAGAATGGGCATGCCAGGGCTTCTAGGTACTACAAGTGAACTCCAGACACACATGCCACCTTGTGCATCTGGCTTATGTGGGTATCAGGGAATTGAACCTGGGTCCTTAGGCTTTGCAGAAAAATGCCTTAACCCCTGAACCATCTCTCCAGCCCTGAAGTCCATCTGAAAGTCATGAGTCTACAGCATTTGTCTCTTCAAGGCTCTAGGTCTTGGTTAGGACTGTCTCTTTGAGGATGAGAGTGCCAGGAGGTGTAGAAGCTTGGATGACAGGGGACAGCTCTGCCCAGTGTTCAGGCCTGCATGCAGTCTCCCTGCCCCTGCACAAGTGTTACCAGGCAGTGCTAGGCAGAAGAGTAGGATGCCAAGCCAGATCAGCCTTAATCCTGCTGCTCCATGGGCCTTCCGCGTGACTGTCACAAATTCCCCAAAGCATGGATAATGTAGCAATAAAGTGAATGTCACCAGTACCGTGACGGTGAAAACTAGGTTTTTGAAAAGGCTCATGACAATTGCAAGAGTCCACCTTTGAACACATTCATTCCCTAAGGAAAGGCTACAGGCATGACTACCTCCTTCCTCAGGAACTCTGACTCAGGCCTCATGACCCTGTGCTGGGCCCAGGATGTCACAGCTTTGCAGAGAGCCATGCAGCAGCCGATGGCTGCAGAAACCAATATCCCACACTGGCCAGGCTAATGTGATCACTGCAGCTCCCCACCCAGTGGGGACTGCAGCACGGAAATCAAACTTACCGACAGAAGTTTAATTTTAAAACCTGCATCTAAATCGTGATAGACTATGTGTTACTCTAGTACTTCTTATTTTAATACTTTATTAATAAATTAGGACTTTAAAATCAATGTGAATCCATTTTTTTCCTGCAAACTCTTTGCCAGATGACTTCTGCCATGACCCAAATCTATTTATATTGCTCTTGCTTCTATAAAAAGCAGTATGTGATCGTCCCCAAGTCCCCAGTGCACTACAAGAAATGTAAGTTCCCTGGAGCTCTTCACCTGGCTCTCAGGAAACCATCTGAGTTCTTGCCACAGTCAGAACTATTTTGGAAGATGCTCTTGATACATCTGATGCAAGGAAAACCCCACATTCCCATAAGTGACAGGTTCCGTGCAAGATGGACCAGGTGTTCAAGAAAATCTGTCTGTGGTGCAGAATTTTCTCCATTTCTCTTCTCTTGGGGACATGTGGAGGAGAGGAAGGGTTACCCTCTTCCTGAATCTGAGCGATTGCACCTGGGCCCATCTCAGCCTGGCGAGGTCCTGCAGGTGTTCCTAGGCACCAGCTTCACCCACCTGTCTGGCCTATCCGTTAGCCGGCCTGTGCTGCCCTCTGCCGGCCAACAAGTCTGAACTGCTACCCTAGGACTTGGACCTAAAATTGGAGCCCATCAAATTCTTTGAGAGAATAAACCAGTAAGACTGAGCTCACTGATGGGTCTCATCGGTGAATGGCTCTCTTCTGTGCTGAAGCCAACTCTCAAGCCAAGATCCATTTTAATATCCATGAAATAATGCATGTAATAACAAATTAGATTTCGTTTTTATCTTTATTATTATTATATTTATTTATTTATTTATTTGAGAGTGACAGAGAGATAAAGAGGCAGATAGAGAGAGAGAATGGGAGCACCAGGGCGTCCAGCCACTGCAAACGAACTTCACATGCATTTGCCACCTTGTGCATCTGGCTAACATTGGTCCTGGGGAATTGAGCCTCGAACCAGGGTCCTTAGGCTTCACAGGCAAGTGCTTAACTGCTAAGCCATCTCTCCAGCCCTCGTTTTTATCTTTTTTAAATGTTTTATTTTTATTTATTCATTAGAGAGAGAAAATGGGCACATTAGGATATCCAGCCACTGCAAACGAACTCCAGAGGCATTTACCACCTTGTGCATCTGGCACACATGGTCCTGGAGAATTGATCTTGGGTCTGTTGTCTTTACAGGCAAGCAACCTTAACTGCTAAGTCATCTCTCTAGCACTGTATTTCATTTTTAAGTGGACTCAGTTTGACAAATCGACTTGACTTTCATGGAATTTTAACTGTCCTGTCAGTAGAGGAGTCATTCTAAAAATAAACTCTTGTGCCCTTCCCTTTCACTGTCAGACTATGAAACAATAGATCATAAAGAATTAAAATTTCTCCAGGAACTCCATGCTGGAGGAAGGAAAGGGTGAAGCCCTGCACCAGCCAGAGGAGGAACTTGTCTCCCAGGAAGAGATGTCACACAGTTCTGACAACTTGTCAGACTACCTTGTAGGACAGACTAGAGCAGAGGCAACAATGAGTGGGACCACGCCCTGGCCAGGACTGCTCTGTCGTGCATACTGTTTTCCTTTTTTTGGTTTTTCAAAGTAGGGTCTCACTATGTAGTCTCAGGGCGGACTCAAATTCACTTGCCCTCTATTTTAACAGGAGCTTCATTTCAGGACGCTGAGCATGGACTTGAGGGGAGAGGAGGCATTGGCCCTCTTTGTTCCTGTACTCAGTATAGCCATGTTGAATAAGTCTCCTTTCTCTTCTTTTCGTTATGTTTTCTCTAATTGGTGTTCTGAGGGCAAGTGGCCAGCCTAGCTCGTTGGAACTGCCATGACCAAGCTCTTGACCTTTACAATGTTATGTTAGTGTCTAGTGTCTGGTGGGATCTGAAGCCATAGAGAGAATGGAACTGGAGAGGGGGAGAAGGGGTGCCCGCACAGAGAGTGGAAGGACCAAAAAGAGGGTTGGAAGGTCTGGAAGACAGGGAGGAAATGGCCCTGTAGGGGAGAGGGCTTTGATGACGGGATGAGGTTGGGGCTAGAGGAAGGTGGCATTCACTCAGCGAGAGGAACCCTCACTTACCACATCAGGAGGCTAGATCCAGAACTGCAGACTTACTCTAGGCATGGCCAGATGAGATGGGGGGAGCTCAGGGACTGTTGCATTCATCTTCTCTTTTCTGATTTCTGTGGTGATGGGAATCAAACTCAGAACTTAACATGCTAGGCAACAGCTCTGTTGCTGAGCTAGACGCCCAATAATCCTGCTTTAAAGGTGCAGGTTTAATTGATTGATTGATTGATTGATTCTATGCCTTTAATTAATTAATTACAATGTGCCCTCTTGAGTCTTATGTTCTGAAAGACAGCATGCATCTTAAGCACCACAGTCCTTAATGTGGAGGGGAGATGTCGGGCAGTGCCTTTGAGCAGGCCACAGCTAATGCTACGGAGGGCCAGGTGGCACACTGCTGCCCCTGGTGGAGGGAGAGGAGCAAGCACCTCCTGCTCTGATCCTAGAACTGCTGCATTTGTTGGTCTATTGCACAGACTTGGCTCAGCCATTCTCCTGTCTCTGGCATTCTGGACTTTGCGTCTTTCATACCAACACTATATGTGTAAGACACATGTTCACACTGGGTTTTTACTTTTCTAATTGCCAAATGAGGAACTTTGTGTGTGTTTTCTAGGGATTGAATCCAGGGTTTCAGACCTGCTAGGCAAGTACTCTACCATTAAGCCACATCCCCAGCTCTCCTTTTTACTGTTTTATTTTTTGATACAGAGTCTCACTAAATTGCGTAGGCTGGCCTTGAACTCACTCTGCAGCCCAAGCCGGCCTTGAATTTACAATCTTCCTGGCTCAGTTTCCTAAGTTACTGGCACTTGTTGAAATTCTGAATTCTGTTGAAATATGAAATAAACCACATTAGCACTGCCAGGGCCTGAAACCTAAATTTCATTGCAATTACAGTTACCCAACAAAAGCCAACCCTGTGCTGGAGAGCTAGCTTAGCAGTTAAGCACGTGCCTGTGAAGCCTAAGGACCCTGGTTCGAGACTTGATTCCCCAGGACCCATGTAAGCAAGATGCACAAGGGGGCGCACACATCTGGAGTTCATTTACAGTGGCTGGAGGCCCTGGTGTGCCTATTCTCTCTCTGTCTGTCTGTCTCTCTCTCTCTGCCTCTTTCTCTCTCTGTCTTGTCACTCTCAAATAAATAAATAAAAATTAAACAAACAAACAAAACCGCTACACTTATCTAAAATTGAAGTCTAAAAATGAAGAAAACATGAGCCAACCCTACAAACTTATGTTAAACAGAGGGGCTGGGATGTAGTCAAGTGATAGAGTGCTTGCTATTGCACCCAAGGGCATAAGGGCCTGGGGGCAATCCTCAGCAGAGAAGAAAGGGGAGAGGGAAAGATAGGAAGGGAAGGAGAAAGGAATAGGAAAGGAAAAGAGAACCACTGCTTCCTGAAATAGAAGAATAAAACCAATAGTTGCATAAGGTCCAAAAATAGTCAAGATACTAGTGAAAATCACAGCAAAAGGCAGGGAAACACAACTTTCATATGAACAATTAATGTAAAGAACAAAATAAACCTTTTGGTAGAATTCTCAGATGATTTGTTTAAAGCGACCACTTAAAATTCTACAACATGGGCTGGAAAGATGGCTCAGTGGTTAAGACACTTGCCTGCCTGCAAAGCCTAATGTCCTGGGTTCAGTCTTCCAGGACCCACATAGAGCCAGATGCACAAAATAGCACATGCATCTGGAGTTCGTTTGTAGCATCTAGAGGCTCTGGCGGACCCATTCATTCTCTCTCTCTCTTTGCAAATAAATAAATATATATATTGGTTTTTCGAGGTAGGGTTTCACTCTAGCCCAGGCTGACCTGGAATTCACTATGGAGTCTCAGGGTGGCCTCGAACTCACAGTGATCCTCCTTCCTCTGCCTTCCAGTGCTGGGATTAAAGGCGTGCGCCACCACACCTGGATAAATAAAACTGTTTTTAAAATGCCGCAACAGCTGGGGCACATGTTTAGTCCCAGCACTCAGGAGGCAAAGGTAGCAGAATCGCTGTGAGGTTAAGGCCAGCTTGGAACTACAAGGTGAGTTGCAGGTCAGCCTGGGCTCGAGTGAGACCCTACCTCAAAAATAACAATAAAAAGCCACGATAAGCTGGATGCAGTAGGCAAGCCTGTGTTCCTAGCACTCAGGAGGCTAAGGCAGAGAGGTCAGCCTGGGGCACATAGTGAGACTCTATCTCAAAGCAGCAACGATGCTTCAACACGGAATTGGGAATTCTGTTGAAACAAATGACAAAAAGAGAAAGCTTTGGCAAAAAGGAGAAGTTACGTTATTTCACTTTTTTTCTAAGGCAGGGTTTCACTGTAGTCCAGGTTGACCCGGAACTCACTCTATAGTCCCAGGCTGGCCTTGAATTCACAGCAATCCTACCTCTGCCTCCTGAGTGCTGGGATTGAAGACATGTACCACCAGGCCCAGCAGAAAAGTTATCTTGAAAAGGACTAAGTGTAAACTATAAAATTGAACCCGGGGCATAGCTCACTAGTACAGTGTATGTCTAGCAAGCACAAGGCCCCAGGTTCCATCCCCAGTGCCCTCAGAGATCAGAAAAATTGAAAATAGATCAGAGATGAAAATATGCTGAACAAGCTCCCTAGTGGGGTGAAGGCGAAAGAGGACAGTCACAGGGACCAGGACCACAATCAATAGTATTTACCTGATCTAGACAGCAAGAGAAAGTAGGCTGACAAAAAAAGAAAAAATAAAAGAACAGAGCTCAGGATCGTGTGGGACATTTATAAACAATCTAACATTCATATCCTCGGAGTCCTTTAAGAAAAGGAGAAAGATATGACGGGGAAGTCATGAGGCCTAGGGGTGTAATGTCTGCTGCTGTCTGGCTAAATGTATATACTATGCTCACCAAACTGCCCAGTAAGCACTTCTCTGAATGTTCATGCTCATATGTTAATGCTACTCTGACTTTTGGTTAGAGAAGCTTCTCTTTTCAGATGGCAGTGACTTTGAGATGACTCAAAGGCACCATAGTGCTGAGAAGAAGTGACAGAGGAAACACTGAAATATCTCTATCACACCTTCCAAGACTCAGGGTCCATTGTGGAAGATGTGGTGGAAAGAATGTAAGAGCCAAAGGAAGGGTAGGACATCTTATAATGTAGTCTTCCAGACGCAAAATGGCCTGGATATCCATGATCTCATAGTGCCTGACACTACCTACATGAGACCATCATAATAGGAGGAAAAGATCATGACATCAAAATAAAAGAGAGACTGATTGAGAGGGGAAGGAGATAGGATGGAGAGTGGAATTTCAAAGGAGAAAGTGGGGGGAGGGAGGGAGGGAGGGAGGGAGGAAATTACCATGGTTTGTTGTCTGTAATTATGGAAGTTGTCAGTGAATAAATAAATAAAAAATAAAATGCACCTGGAGTTTGTTTGCAGCAGCAAGAGGGCCTGGAGTGCCCACTCTCTCTCTCTCATAAATAAAGAAAAATATTATTTAAAGGCTGAAATATTATACCACATTATACTCACTAGAGTGGTCACAATTTCAAAGACTGACAGCATCACCTATTGGAAAGTCTGCAGAGCAGCAGGAACTCTGTCTTGGGTTAGGACTATAACATGGCGCAGCTACCTAGAAATGTGTCACAGAACGCCCACCCGCTCACAGAGAAATGAAACGTGTACACAATGACCGAGAAGCCGTATTCAGTGCAGCTTGATCCACAACAGCCCCAAATTGCAAACAACACAGACAGGCACCAAGGGGAGTACAAAACACCATGGTCACAGCAGAATTCTGCTCAGCGACTGAAATAGAACTCGAGAACACAATGTGTTGACAAGTCTCAAAAACTTAGTATGGAGCCAAAGAAGCTAAACACTATAATGTATGTGACTTTTAGTTAACATTGGAGACAGCAGAATTTAATCAATGATAACAAGATTGAAAGCCTTGGTGCCCATGAGGGCTGGTTTGTTTTTAATATTTTATTTTTATTTATTTATATCTTTGACAGAGAGGAAGAGAGTGAGAGAGAAAAGGAATGTGCACACCTGGGCCTCCAGCCACTGCAAATGAACTCCAGATGCATGTGCCACCTGTGCATCCTGGGGAATAGAACCTGGGTCCTTTGGCTTTGTAGGCAAGTGCCTTAACCACTAAGCCATCTCTCCAGCCTGAGGACTGGGTTTTGACCCAAAGAAGTGAGAGGGGCTTCTCTAGGGATGGGGTGGGTCTGACTCTTGGGATATAGTTTAGTGGACAAAGTGCTTGCCATGCACACATGAGGACCAGAGGTCAGATTCCCAGCGTCTATGTAAAGGCTAGGATGGCTGGACGCTCCTGGAGCCCACCTGCAATCCCAGGCTGAGCCATGGGATCCCCCTCGCTAGTCTAGGCAAGTCATTGAGCTCTGAGTTCAAGTGAGAGACCCTGACTGACTCAATAAAATGCAGAGCAATCAAAGAAGATACCTGATGTCAACCTCTGGCCTCCACAGGCACGTGTACGCTTGCATATACATGCACCCACACATATGTGAACATGCATACACACGTGCAGGCACACCACACAGACATACACAACAAAAACAAAGCAGATGCATGGTGGCGCACGCCTTTAATCCCAGCACTCGGGAGGCAGAGGTGGGAGGATTGCTGAGAATTCAAGCTCAGCCTGAGACTACACAGTGAATTCCAGGTCAACTTGGGCTAGAGTGAGACCCTACCTCAAAAAAAAAAAAAAAAAAAAAAAAAAAAAGGAGATGGACGCAGCTCTACAGACAACATCTGGTTGGATTAACACCTCCTCACAGGGAGCGTTTAGGAAGTGCGCTGACAGAGATGCTTGTTTTCACCATTCAAGGTAGAATGTTCCCCATTGCTGCCACTGTTTAACATGACACCAGAAGCCCTCGAAGACTCCAGGAAGAGAAAGTAAGAAAGGAATGAAAGAAATAAAAGCACTAATTTGTCTGTGGTTATTGGTGCCTTCCCAGAAGGGGCCACCTGGACCAGGACCCGCAGGGGTCTGCTGATGCTGGCACGAAGGCCTTGGCCCTCTGCAGCTGAGCCAGACAAGCCAAACGAAGGTCCTCATGAATCAAGCAGGGGGTGAAAAGTGCCCTTTGGAGTTACTGCTATCATTTAATGCACAGTTACACACTATTCTATATATATGAAAAAATGCTGCAAGTCATCTCGAAGGAGGGAAACATTGGATTAGGTGAGGGATAGCTGCTCAGGACGTGTCCTTGCCATCCACCTTAGTTCCTTTTAGCATCTGGTTGGGATGAAGAGAAAATGGTCCCCTGATATTAAATCAATATGCAGGCAGGATGGAAAGCCATTTATATTAGGTCTCCACAATGCCAATGTCGAGTATGCGATAATACTTACATGATGCTGCCAACAATAGACTCAAAAGTGCAATTTTGGCAAAATAAATAAAATGATGGTTTAAAAATGATTTTCTTTTACAATGATCTCATAGGACACAATATCAAGGAGCAAGGACAGAGTTTTTGCAAGGTTTATAGAATTTAGGGAAGACCATTAAAAAGAAATGTCATTATCATGTTTTTAAATAATGTAGAAGGACTATGTAGGACATGGGGAAGGAACAGAAATTCCCAATAGGCCTACTAAGAGCTAGGCAGGTCACATGTGTCACTTCCAGGCAGCGCTGAGGACTAAGCTGGTTCAAGCACTGGTCCAGCAGTTCCAATTTGGCTGTGTGGCTGTCCTCAGATTCCTCACAGTACCATGAGGATGATGGAGACTGGGCCCAGATGGGTCATTTCTGAAATCCCCCCAGTGGGTTTTACTGTGCACTCAAGCTTTGTTTCTTGTAGCAGTACAAAACCACCCCCACCTGACCTGTGGTGATTAATCTTGATGGAATTTAAAATCACAATAGAAAGAAACACCTGGGTTTGTCAGTGAGAAAGTTTCTAGATTAGGTTAAATGAGGTGGGAAGATCCACCCTAAATATGGGTGGAACCATCCATGAACTGGGGCTCATTAACTATGTTTTAGGAAAAGTGAGTACCAGATTCTTTCTGTCTCTCTCTCTCTCTCTCTCTCTCTGCTTCCTGGCTGAAATGTGACTATCTGCTGGAAGTTCTCACTGCCATGTCTTTCTTTCTGTGATGGACTACAACCTTGAACTGTGAGCCAAAATAAGCCCTTTTCTTCCTTGAGTTGCCTTTTCCAGGTATTCTGACATAGCAATGAGAAAAATAAACTAATATAGAAATATATATATATATATAATATAGAAAATTTGTATTGAGAAATAAGGCTATGATAAAACCAGGTCATGTGGTTTTCAGGCCTTTGGAACTGGTTTCCAGGAGGAATGTAAGAACTGTGGGCTAGAATGTCTAGAATGCTATAACACCGAGCTTAATGAACCATCCTGTGAGTAGGAGTTTGGAAGACCAGAATGCTAGGAGAAATGCTGATGGTGGAGGCGCAGCTCACAAGATTTCAGAGGGGAACAAGGACTCTCTCAGGAACTGGGCTAGAGGTTCCGTCATTCTACTCTCTCTGACCTCCAACTCAGGTTTCCTTGAAAAAGAACCTAAATCTGGCTTCCAAGCATGTCTGCAGAGTTCCCCTGGTCCCTGTAATTCTGATTCTTTCTATTTCTTGTCCTGGCCCTTTTTGTCCACCCTTCCTTCAGTCACTCCAAGATGAATGTCATATGTGGCACAAATTCATAGCATTTCACCTGAAAATAGGCTGGCAGATCATGGATGTCAACAAGAGAAACACGTGCAGCTAAAATGAGAGTCAGAAGCCTTTGTCTGAGACCCGACGGTGCCTCTCAGAAGCCAGGGTAGTTGAAGCATCCTTGTCTCCTCTTGAGTGCGAGAGCATGTTCAGGTGCTCTGTGAGGGGAAGGGTGCTAGGGGCTGAGCCATGACACCGGCAGTAGTGAGCAGACTGGTCTACACTCTGCACATCATGCGCACCTCATTCTTTTCTCATCTTCTCAAACAGCCAGCCATTTGGCCTTACTTCAGGTCACCATGAGTTCCTAATGGTCCAGGTCAGAGTCTCTATACAGTCTCCATCCACATCAAGTTCCCTTCAGTCCTGGAACATATGTGACCACTCAGCCCCTTCTAGCTCTTGATGTCTAGAATCATTTTTCCTGATTCTATGAAACCAGCAGGTTGATGGTTCCTTCTTCCATCAATTATCTCTGAAGGTGGGACTTCTCAGATTTCCATCTTGGCCTGTTAGAGGGATGAGACCCCTAGGTAATCACCACCAACTCTGCAGGCTGCTCTAGGAGACTGAGTGGTTGTGGCAGCCAGAGCATTCCCAGGAAGGAGCCCACAGCAGTATGCGTACCTATTGGGTTCTGGGAGTGAGTAGTGCCCACTGCTGTGAAACAGGCACCCTACCCCACATGGAGCTCAGACATTCACTCACTTGACTGTCAGCTCCCTGAGGGCAGAGGCCACATCTTATTAAAACCTGTGTCTCGATAGCAATACATTGCCATTCAATCAGTGTTTGCTATGAATAAGTAAGTGAAGGCTCAGTAACCATGATTCAAAAAGCACTTAAGGGAAGGACTTTTGGAGAATTATAAATATTTAGCTGAATGGTCAATACTTAAGCACTTTACAAGGCTAAGAAAAGATATTTTTACCCCTGGATTTTGGCCTTGTAGTATACGAGGTATGTGATATTCATTTGTTTGGCACAAAACCACTAACTTGCAAATGGTTATATCTTCTTCAAACTGGAAAGAACTTCAACCTGCCTGAAAGCAGTATCCATGGAGACAGAAGCAGCCTGTTTGCAGGTCTTAGGTGAGTCCTGTAGTGACCCAGGGTTCAGCCAGTCAGGGGTTCTTCTTATTAAAATAGGGGCATGAACCAGGTATGGTGGCTCATACCTATAGTCCCAGTACTCAGGAGACTGACTCAGGCAGATCATTTTGAGTTCAAGGCTGGCCTGGGCTACAGAGTGAGAAAAAGAGAGAGAGAAAGAGAGAGAGAGAGAAATAAAAAGGATAGGGACGTGAGCAGTGCGCCATATGCTATGGGCAGCATGGTTGCTCTCACTGCTGACAGAGTGCTAAAATCCTGGCTCCAATTCAGGTTAACCACCAATGCATTAATTCAATCCTTTAAACTGTGTTGTTCATTAAAGAACAAAGAGCTTCATACAACTTTATTATAAAACAACAAATGCCTTCTTTGAAAAGTGGTAAATTTGACTCTCCTACATTGATGGAAGAATCAACTTTGATGGAAGATTTTTTTCCCCACGTGCAGCCTGAATCTCACCTGTGTGTTTCTCTTCCTGTTTGCTAAGTCAAAGTGAGGGCTCTCTCTCTCTCTCTCTTTCTCACCAGCTTCATCCAGTTTCAAAGCTGGAGTGCACATCTATCCCAGGGCTTCCTGCCCTTTGTCAACACAGCCCTGCCTCTCCCCAGGACTGTGCTTATATTAGGCATGTTGCAGGAAGCACCCAGCAAGATGTGTGTCCTGTCTCTAGGAGAATGTATGTCCTTCCTACTCTGGTGCAGCATGTCCTGAACTCAGGTGGGAATTACCCATCTCCAATGTGGGTTCAGGAATGTCTTTACTAGTATACAGTTAAAACTTCTTTTGGGGGCTGGAGGGATGGCTAAGCATTTAAGGCTGCAAAGCCAAAGGACCCAGGTTCGATTCCCCAGAACCCACATTAGCCAGATGCACACACACCTGGTGTTCATTTGCAGTGGCTGGAGACCATTTGCAGTGGCTGGAGAATGGTGCACCCATTCTCTCTCTCTCTCTCTCTCCTTCCCCCTCTTTCTCTGTTAAATAACTAAATATAAAATATATTTTAAATTTTTTTTGCTGTAAAAGACATTTTCCTAGAGCTAAGACTTTTATCATCATTGTTTATGCAATTTTGATTTGACACCATGAAGACAACATTGTATTAGTATCAAAATAATATGCCTCTATTAGAGATGGTATAAAAATAGTGATAAAACTTAACCTGCAATGAGACAGGTTATAATACAGGACAAAGACTTCAAAGCACATCATACCAAAGATAGCTTACCAGGAAGGAAAGGGAGAATGATGTCATTTGGTTGCAGGTAGAAAAGAACATCAGCGTTTTTAAGCTGTCTATGTCTGTAGCACAGGCATCTTGTAAGCGGAGATCACATGTGTGGGTGGTTTTTATTTCCCTTGTGCTGACATTCATGGAGCCAGTTTTTATTTTTCAAAATTCTGCACTTTGATGGTAATTATTGAATTGATTAGCTCATTAAATAATGAGTCAGTGGATAATATGAATTTGTGGAAAACAAAAGAAATATGCTGATGATGGCTGAAATGATGATGCAGTGTGCTCACAATTGAAAGAAGAAATTGGACCAGTGAGGAGCAGAACAAGTGAACTCATGAGCACTTTAGACAGACCAAAGCCACTGACTTGTTCTGAAGGTGTCACTCAGTAGGATTTTGTTGTCATGTATTTTCTATTTGATTAGTTACAGCTACAAGGAGCTCACAGATTTTCACTGACATATATTTAAGGAACAGCACAATGAAAACAGATTGTGGAGGCTTGAAATTTTTTATACATATTCATTTGAAAGGGAGAAAGAGAGAGGGAGACTAGGTTTACCAGGGCCTGCTGCCACTGCATGCAAACTCCAGATACATACACTTCGTGCATCTGCTTTTATGTGGGCACTGGGGAATTGAACTGGGGTTATTAGGCTTTGCAGGCAAGTTCCTTAACTGCTGAGCCATCTCTCCAGCCTGCTTTCCAGCATCTTTCTTTCTTTCTTTTTTTTTTTTTTTAAGGTAGGGTCTTACTCTAGCCTAGGCTGACCTGGAATTTACTATGGAGTCTCAGGGTGGCCTTGAACTCATGGCGATCCTTCTACCTCTGCCTCGCAAGTGCTGGGATTAAAGGCGTGCACCACCACGCCGGGCCTTTCCAGCATCTTAGTGCATCCAAAACTAGTGCCAGGTGGGCAACATTGTCAAACTTGTAAATCTAGAGGGGCAAAGCCAGACCTCGAGGAGCAGAAAACGCCAGCATTCTTCCTGCAGGGCTCATGTCCCTTGCTTTTCAAAAGCATGTGTTTCTTCTATTGTCTCAATGAGGAGCGGATGTCCACCTTCAGTGAGACAACCTTCAACACAATGGCAGCTGGAGCTGCTTCTGTGCCCAGATCTAACTCTGTTCATACTCCTCTGCTGCGCTCTTTGTTAAACTTTGTATCTTTCTGCTCTGATTTTTGTTTGTTTGTTTGTTTGTTTGTTTCTTTTGAGGCAGGGTCTCACTCTAGCCCAGGCTGATCTGGAATTCACTATGTAGTCTCAGGCTGGTCTTGAACTCAGTCATCCTCCTACCTTTGCCTCCTGAGTACAGGGATTAAAGATGTGTGCCCAGCTTCTGCTCTGCTTTTCTCTACCAAATACACTGGTCCATTGTTTCTAAATTCAACCCTGTTCAAGTTCTCAGGACAGGGCAGAGCAGCCAGCCTCTCTGCCAGGATATTACACAAACTGTCTCCATCCTGGTCCCAACAAAGTCCTTTCTTTCCCCGCTGAAAACTTCATAGGCTGAGCCTTCCTAGTCCCCTCTTGGTTTTTGTTGTTGTTTGTTTGGTTGGTTGGTTTTGTTTTTTGGTGGGACATATTTTGGCCTTTCAAACTCTCATCAAAATGGCCCATTAATAAGCTGGGCGTGGTGGTGCACGCCTTTAATCCCAACACTTGGGAGACAGAGATAGGAGGATCACTGTGAGTTTGAAGCCACCCTGAGACTACATAGAGAATTCCAGGTCAGCCTGAGCTAGAGTGAGACCCTACCTCAAAAAAACAAAAAAAGCAAAAAACAACAAAAAAAGGCCCATTAAGCTCTGCTTCTCTAGTCCAAAGTCCAGATCCTTCCATATTCCTACTGCACATCAGATCCAAAGACCAAAAGCCACATGATCAGGTTCATAACAGCAACGGCTCTATTTCTTGGTACTGATGCTTTTGTAGCCATAATTTTCTCATTGCTGGGAAAAAACACCTGACCAAAAGCAGCTCATGAATGGAATGTGTTTTTTTTTCAGTTTACAGGCTTGAGGTGAAGTTTCACGATGGCAGAAAAAGCGTAGTGTGAGCAGCAGTTGGTCCACGTTGCCACAGAGGCAGCAAAGAGGGAGCTATGATCCCAGTTCTTTCTTCTTTTTCTTTTCTTTTGTGGTTTTTCGAGGTAGGGTCTCACTCTAGTCCAGGCTGACCTGGAATTCACTATGCAGTCTCAGGGTGGCCTTGAACTCATGGTGATCCTCCTACCTCTGCCTCCAGAGTGCTGGGATTAAAAGGCGTGCGCCACCACACCCAGCCCATTTATTTCTTATTTGGCAAAAAGTAACAGATGTTAGTTCAAAATACACGTGCACATGATATATGTTTGAACTATTGATTCTAATCTAACTGAAGGTTTATAAATTTCATAGCTTTTTTACTCAATTATGAAATGGTACTTTTGTTTCCAAAGTTCTTCCTGCCACTAACGGGGTGACTAGTGCAACTTAATCTCTCTAGAATTCTTCTATCAAGGGGAAACTAAGGCAGGAATGGCACACATGGGAAGGCCGTGAACACGTCACCTATGATGTATGGGGGTGTGACCCCTCAGAGACCCAACATGATGCAATCTCCATCCTGTGGGCACACGTATGTCCTCTTTTCCTGCATTCAGTCACACTGAGCCTAGCCACAGACCAGCTTTCCTAGCTGACTATATAGAATCACATAAGCAAGCTCCTCTATTAATCTTTACAGTTTGCTATACCACACACTTTCTTTTGTCTATTTTCTAACTAAAAAGTCAAAACTTTCCTCAAGGCTAGGTGTGATGGCATACACTTTAATGGCAGTACTAGAGAGAGTCAGGAGTTTAAGATGACCACCTTCTACAAAGTTCAAGGCCTGCCTAGGCTTTATAAGACCTGGTCTCAAAATTTTTTTTAAAAAATAAACTAAACTTTTTTCTCCATTAGTCTTTTCATGAAAGATCTGTATGCAAGCTTGAGAAGAGTCTGCTTCCTGACTTTTCCTAGCTTTATTCAAAAGAGGTCAATTTCCGGGTACAGAAGCAAGGCAGAAGCCATCCTCTGCTGTTCCCAGCATCTTCAGCAATTTTCTGTTGATCACAGCAGCCTGCCATTCTCGATTTCTCAGTGGAGCCAGGACACCACCCTCATGCTTCTCCTGACCACAGCCTGGCCTGTCTGGAAGAGACCTCGGCCCTGGCACTTGCTTTCCTGCACTGTGGCTCTGTCCTTTCCCCAGGACGGAGCACATGGGCCACCTTTGCACCTCCTTGTCTGACTCTCATCACCCAATTTATCCATCCTTTTCTTTTATTAAATTTATTTTTATTTATTTATGAGAGAGCCAGCTCTCTTCTTGTCCTCTGCTCTTCTTGTGGGCTGCTCTCTGAGGCCCAGAAAGACCCCAACCAGGGCAAGTCCCTACAGGCTCTACATGTCCCTTCTCTACGTTTGTTGTTATTGTTTTCAGATTTGTAATATATTTATTTATTTGACAAAGAGAAAGAGGGAGGGGGGAATGGGCTTGCCAGGGCCTCCAGCCACTGCAAATGGACTCCAGAAGCATGCGCCCCCTTGTGCATCTGGCTTACATGGGTCCTAGGGAATCAAACCTGGGTCATTTGGCTTTGCAGGCAAGCACCTCAATGGCTAGGCCATCTCTCCAGCCCTGTTTTTGTTTCTTGAGGCTGACCTGGAATTCACTATGGTACTGTCATGCTGGCCTCAGATACCCAGCGATGCTCCTACCTCGGCCCCCTGAGTGCAGGGATTAAAGGAGTATACCACGACATCTGACTCTCCTCTGCTTTTGGATAGGAGGCACCTGGTTAGGTTTAGGCACTTCATCATGAGCTTGGAGGAAAGGCCCTGCAGTCTTTGAGTGGGCCAGACACAGAAAGGCAGCCACACATCAGAGCATGTTCAACGAGCAAAAGTGAGGCGGCATTGTTACCCATCAAGACCCATTGCATCCTGGCTCTTTAGATATAAAATAAAGTAAAGCAAGAATTCTTGCAGACAGAGCAGTGTTCACTGGGCTGTGCTGTAGCAACACCCAGGAAGTAGCCACTAAGGTGGTAAGCTCTCTAGGGCCTAAGAGGCCACACACTTGATGGAGGGCTATAGACATGGCTGCCTCAGTTGGAGCTGAGTGATAATAAATTAAATCATTAATTTAGCATAAACTAATGATGGTAGCCAACTGATTTTTTAAAAATATTTTATTTATTTATTTGAGAAAGAGAGGAAGAGGCCGATAGAGGATGGGCACTCAGGGGCCCAGCCACTGCAGATGAACTCCAGATGCAGGCGCCCCCTTGTGCATCTGGCTAATGTGGGTCCTGGGGAGTTGAACCTGGGTCCTTTGGCTTTGCAGGCAAATGTATTAACCACTAAGCCATCTCTCCAGCCCCGACTGATCTTTTTTTTTTTTTTTAACATGAAAAGTAAAGGACTATGCACCCTGATGACCTCAGGGTACCAAGGTCCTGGCACCAACAGACCAAGCTATCCGCTGTGGGTGCCTCCTGTCCTCAGTCCAGCTTTGACTGCACCAGTGCTCTGAGAGGCTGTGCGGGTGTCCTGTTTGTCACCCAGGTGCCACCTTCCATGACCCTTGCAAATCATGGCTGAGAACACAGACCCACAGGACAGAGTAGAGGACAGTGGAGGCTTAAATAGTTTGAGGCGGGCTTTCAGTGTATCTCTGCCCTGAGATCAACCTTACAAAATAGTCTGCCTCATCTTCCCCCACTGCTCCAAAGAGGGTGATAGCACCTAACTTGGGTAGCCTTTTCCCCATGTGTACTGCAGGTGTTTTCTGGCTCACACTTCTCTTTTTGTTTTTTTCTTTTTCTTCTTTTATTTATTTGTTAGAGAGAGAGAGGGAGAATGGGTGCACCAGGGCCTCTAGCCACTTCAAACGAAATTCAGACACATGTGCCACCCTGTGCATCTGGCTTAAGTGGGTCCTGGGAAATTGAACAGAGGTCTTTCGGCATTGCAGGCAAGTGCCTTAACCGCTAAGCTATCTCTCCAGCCCTGACTCACACTTCTCATGGGGAAGGACAGACTTGCCTCATAGATGGAATCTTGGAGGAGCGGGCATTCTGGGCACCTCAGCAAAGAGGAAGTAAAGGACTGAGCTAAGGAGTGAATGCACTGGTGGGGAAGTCCCTTTACCAAGGAAGGCAAGTGTCATGCATTCTGTGAAGAATTAGTATCACGCAAAAGGAAATGTGGGTGAGCAGGAATTCATTTCTGATGTCAAGTTGCCAACAATACATTGTAAGAAAACTTCAACACAAGACCATTAACTTATTCTTCATGGACTGACTGACACATATCACTTTTATGTGGCCAAAGGAGCTTTGCCAACAGATAACCAGACAAGGGAGGGCAGGGATCAGGGAGGCTGGCAGTCAGTCTACTTTCTACTGCATTTACTTCATACGCATGCATTTTCATATGCATCAGCTTGGACAAGAACAAACCCAGTTGTGGCAACAAAAAGTATTTTGGGCATTCTGAGGCATTAGCTAAAATGGCAGTCTTTCTGATGCTGTCCTCTGGAAGAGGAGGAGGCCACACCCTGTGGAGCGCTCGCATCCCTTTCCTGTGACACTTATCTAGATGCCTGGCTTCTGACAGGTTCAGAGGTCTCCTTGCTGTCACTAAACCTCCTCTCTCATCTGCTCTATGTCCTCCACAATGCTGGTACCTCATTCTTTAAGTCTTGTTGAAAGTCAGCACAGCTTACCAGCAGAGCTCATGTGGTTTAATTTGTGAAGTCAAGGTACTTTCATGGACTGGAGAAATGGCTCAGCAGTTAAGGCACTTGTCTGCAAAGCCTAACAACCCAGATTCGATTCCCCAGTACCCACATAAAACCAGATGCACAGAGTGGCACATGTATCTGGAATTTATCCGCAGTGGCTGGAGGCCCTGGTGTACCCACTCTCTTTGTTTCTCTTCTTTCTGCCTCTCTCTGCTTACAAATAAATAAAAATATTTTTAAAAGATAATTTTGTGAAATGGGTTACAGTAAGAGGTCCTCCAAAGAAGATTAAAAAAAATTATATTAGGGCTGGAGAGATGGCTCAGCAGTTAAGGCACTTGCTTGTAAAAACAGATGGCTTAGGTTCCATTCCTTAGCACCCACATAAAGCCAGATGTACACAGTGGCTAGAGGCCCTGGCACACCCATTCACGATCTCTCTCTCTCCTTGCAAATAAATAAAAATATATTTAAAAGTTTATATTAAATTTTTCCTTGAACTAATTTTTGTTAGCCAACTGCTAACTTTACCAAGTGCTTTCCTATTACCAATTTCTGGCATTAAACACCCATGTTTAAATGGCTCCTACAACCAGCCTTCTCTGAGGGGCTTTTACTGATTTTTAATGAAAGTGACACCCATCCTGAGGAATCCTAATGCAACAAGTTTCCTTCTTCCCAGATCTGGGGGTGACTCCAGGACCTGTCACCTAGGTGAGGCAGGGCAGAAATTGCTGCATGAGCAGTCACAGAGGAACCCCTCTGTCAGGTCCTGTGTCCAGACCTAGGCCAAGTCCTCCACCAATTCCTACACCAAGGCCCAGCCAGAGCCACTTTCCCTGTGTTGGGAAAATAAGGAGGCAACTGACCTGCAGCAGAAGCTAGACTGCGAAGAAACACTTTTTCAGTAGATGAAGTGTTTCAGGGGACTTGGGTTCGGCCTGATGGGTGACTGTGGTGGGGTGGGGATGGAAGGACAGCCCAGCCCCTGAGAGAGGGATCGGAGAAGGGAAAAGTGGTGCAGCCACCCTCCCCACCCTGTAAGCCTGGGTCCCGCCCCCAGGAGGCAGGAGTCCATGGTCGGTTGATGGGCGAAGCCTCTGCAGATGAAGGCGGCTACACGCGTGCGTAGAGCGAGAACAGCTTGGTGCAAACACAGACAGGTTCTGCGACCCGCCGGGCCTCTGCTCCGCAGCCTGCGTGGGAGGCTTAGACCCGAGACTGCTGTCGCCAGGCGTCCTGGGCGGCGGAGTTCCTTCTCGGGGCGGAATGGGCTGCTCCCAGGAGGCGCGCCAGGGGAAGCCAGCCCGCTCTGTCCACAGACCCAGCTTCTGAGAGCTGAGAGCAGCCCCCTCCTCCGCCAGGAACAGCCACAGCCCTAGTCCACAGTCGGGGGTCGGGGTCCGTAGAGGGATCACAGCGTACTGTCCCTTTTCCTCCTGTAGGCTTGAGATTAGCCTGCACCCCTGCCCTGCTCCATCGATGTGCTGGTCGTGCTTCTGGTTTTGTTTTGTGTTGTTTTGCTTTGAGGCAGGGTCTCACTCAAGCCCAGGCTGACTGGTAACTCACTCTGTTGTTTAGGCTGGCCTCGAACTCATCCCTACTCTCTGTGTCTCCCAAGAATTCTGCGCATAAAGGCAAAAGCCACCGTGCTCAGCCTCACTCATGCCTTTTATGAGGACTAAAGCATGTACCTTCTTTATTCAGGCTGGGGACAGAGACATTTGGGGCATGGAAGAAGGAAAATGTCTCCAAGGGCAGCTGGCACATCACCTCAAAAGAATAGACTAGTCCCAAACCAGACATCGCTGGGACAGAAACCAGACAAAGCGAGGAGGCATGGTGGATGGCACCTTCATGGGGAGGAGGGTATACTAGGTGTCCCCCGGGCATGGATCCCCTGAGAGTGGTAAGGGCTCTACTGGCTGTGCCTCTGTGAATGGCTTAATCAGTGAACGGCGCTGGCCACACAGACCAAGCACTCAGTGAGACCTCCCTTCCCCCTCTCTTAGAACCTTCTTCAATTTATCATTAAGATGCTGCATTTAGTAAGGCCCAAGTCTGAGTGGGTGGGATGCTAGGGCCTAAGAATTGGCCTGGGTTTAAGCATCAAGAAATGTAGGTTACAGCCAGGCATGGTGGTGCAGGCCTTTAGTCCCAGCATTCAGGAGGCAGAGGTAGGAGGATCACCGTGAGTTCAAGGCCACCCTGAGACTACATAGTGCATTCCAGGTCAGCCTGAGCTAGAGTAAGACCTTGCCTCGAAAAACAAAACGTGGGGTAGGGGCTGGAGAGATGGATTAGCGGTTAAGCACTTGCCTGTGAAGCCAAAGAACCCCAGTTCAAGGCTCAATTCCCCAGGACCCATGTACGCCAGATGCACAAGGTGGCGCATGCTGTCTGGAGTTCGTTTGCAGTAGCTGGAGGCCCTGATGCACCCATTCTCTCTCTCTCTCTGCCCCCCTCTCTCTGTCTGTTGCTCTCAAATAAATAATAAAAATAAACAAAGAAAAGAAAAGAAATGTGGGTGGCAACAGGAAGTGCTGGGGAGTTGGCTGTCAGAAATGGAGGTGCTTGAGTGCCAGAGAAGAACAGGTGTCTGGCAGTGAAGAAATAGAATAACTAAGTACAAGTCAGGAAATATATATACATTTGTCAAGTGCATGTATTTAGACAGTGTTACGGTATGGTGTCGGGCTGTATGTGCAGTGTACACATGCATGAGTACAGATGTGTGCCCCGCATTCACCTGTGCAGAGCCAGAAGGGATCGTTGGGAGTCTACCTCTTTTTGCTAATCCCTTTGTTTACTTGAGATGGAACCTGTCACTCCCAGAGTTGCTATTATCACCTTGTTTCGGTCAGCAAGCCCTAGCACTTCTTCAGTCTCCACCCCCTCAAGACTAGGGTACGGGCGTGTGTGTCCAGTCCATGCCCAGATCTTTATGTGGGTGTGGAGGAAGAGCACCGGCGTGGTCTCAGGTCCCCATGCTTGCATAGCAAGTGCTCTTAACCAGAGTCGTCTTCCCAGCCCTAAGTATTTCATGTACGTATGTATTTATGTGTATGTGCATGCGTGCCTGTATGGGAGTGTGTGTGGAGGTCAGAGGACAATCTCAAGGAGTCTGCGCTCCTCTTCCAGCTTCTTTGTGACAGGGTCTTTGCCACTGTGCATGTGCCAAACATGGGCCTGCAAGCTTCCCATTCTTCCAGCTCCACGTGCCGGAATCTGTGGCGGTTAGTTTGATTGTCACCTCGGTTAGATTAGGAACCAGGTAAGAGTCCTGGGCCGAGGAAGGCGTTCGCTCCCCAGGGTGGGACTCTCATCTGTGAGAAGCTGCGAACGCGGCTGGCCAGTGGGTCCTCTCCCTGTTGCTGCTGTCCTCCCCAGCCTGGGATCCCGGCTCCGGCAGCTGTCCAGGTGGCTCTCCAGGAAGCCCAGGCCCTCAGCCCCAGGTGGGGACTGCTGACGGTCCAGCCTCACGACTGAGCAGCTACAGGTCCTCTGAGTGCCCAGCCTGCAGCCGCCAGGGTTGGACTGTGCAGCCCGTGTCCTGAAAGTGAGTGTGCGAATCCCCGTTCTAATGAACGTTCCTTCTGTCAGTTCTGGTCCCCTAGGGCCCTGACATGGGGTCACCGAAGCACACACCACTTTGTGTCTGGGTGCTAGGGAGGACTGAACTCAGTTCAGCCACAGGACAGAGGGTCAGGGTGTCCAGAATGGTGAATCTCAGGGGGCAGTGTAACGTGGATAATAGGTGGGGGGATGGGGCTGATACAGTACTTTTGACTATTTTACAAAAATCCCTAACTCTTAAAAACACAATACATGTCTATCGTGATCTGTCACAGAAAGGCTATTGTCAAACCCCAACGTGCAGGGAGGCATTGAAAAAGCACAGGCCTTCCCAGGGAGCACAGTTAGCACCAACAAGTGCTCAAGTGTGTTCTCTGCACTATTCTTTCACCTTGTCACGGGCTGTCAAAAGCTGGAGGGCAACTGGAGAGGTAGGAAAGTTCAAGGAAAAAAAAAAAAAAAGCTTAGTCCTGGCTGTTCTTTCCTGTGTGGTTCCGAGCTTGCTATTTATGTTTCCAAACATCCTGTGGGAAGTGAAGACACATCACCCACCTGCCCACTTGGAGGAGGGATGAAGGTCAGCCAGACCACGGGCTCTTTAGACAGTGAGAATGTGAACAGAAGTCAGTGCACTATGCTTTCAAGTCAGTAGCATGAGGGGAAGTTCAAGCAGATGGTACATTCCCAGGATGTCACACAGTGGTGACAGTGAGCCTGGCTATATGGAGAATGACATGTATGCGGTGGGAGGCGTGAGCAAGTCTCTTTGCAAGTGAGTGTTTGGTGTGGAAACCAAGTCTAAAGGAAAGCAAGGCTGTGGAAGAGCTGTGCAGCAGTTGATGGGTTGTTTCTCATGAGATGTGGCTGAGCATTCTAAAATGGTTCCATGCTGTCCTAGAACTGGACAAGCTGCTTGCGGTGGAGCCCCGCTCTCACTGATGGCAGGATCACCGTGACTCCGCAGCAGGGGAAAACAAAATTTTCAGTACTATTCCAATGGCGATGGGGAGAGAAGCAGGCGGAGCAACATGTGGTGGCCACAAGGGGACCTGCGAGACATGATGAAGATGCCACTTCCTTATGGGACCCCAAGTCAGACGCACAGAATGGTAACCGACACTGCACAGTCAACAGTAAATGGATCTGAGGAACAAGGAAGTAGTCAGTCAGTAAACCAGCCAACCGATATGTAGTGACAGGTTCTGGGAACTGGTAAAAAGCTAGTATTCAAAGAAGAGTCACAGGACCCATGGGAAGCCAGCCAAGCCACACAGCCTAAAAGGCCACTGTAGGTGGACAGTCCCCTTGCTGCCCTCATCTCCCTCAGGTTTTTGCCCTGGCTCTGTGGTCAGTGTCACACAGACACCCCGTTGCCCAGCCACCCTGAGTCTCCCTGTCTCTTGTGGAGCTCCCGACACACAGCCACGGAATGCCAGCCTGCACCGTGAAGGCACCAACACATCCCACAGGCCTCCTACTCCTCCCTAGAGTGGCCACCTCAGAGATGCACCCTGCCCTTACTGCTCTCCCACGTCATCCCCCCCGCTTCCCTCTCTGTTCCCAAAGAAACTGCATTCCTGTGAGCCCTTGTCTCCAGATCTGCTCTCTGGGGGATCCCAGGCCATAGGTGGTCTTGGAAAGTGCATCCTTGGGATGGGATTAAGAGACCCACTGCCTGTGTGAGTGAAGAAGTGTCTAACTGGCTCAGGAACCCACAGCCTAGGTGGTTTGATACGCTAGCCACCGTTCTGGAGGCTGGTAGTCCAAGAACAAGGTGCTGGCCTTCATGTTGAGACCTTCTTGGCTTGTAGGTAGCACCTGCTGTGTGCATCTTCACATGCCAGAAAGATGAAGATAGAGAGAAAGATGGAGAAGGAGATAGAGGTGGATTTACAAATGGTGATGGAGGGCTGGAGAGATAGGCCAGTGGTTAAGGTGCTTGCCTGCAAGGCCTAAGGACCCATGTTCAACTCTCCAGATCCCACATTAGCCAGATGCACAGAGGTGAGGCAAGCACAAGGTTGCACATGCCCATAGGTGGCGCAAATGTCGAGTTTGATTGCACTGGCTAAGGCCTTGGCGAGCATCAATTCTCTTTCTCTCCCTTTGTCTGTCTGTCTGTCTGTCTCTCTGTCTCTCTCTCTCAAAGAAGAAAGAAAAGAAAGAAAGAAAAAGAAAGAAAGGAAGGAAGGAAGGAGGGAAGGAAGGAAGGGAGAAAGAGAAATGATGGAGATAAATGGAGACGGAGATTGCTGTCTTCCCTGCTTCCTAAATCACAGGTGCCTGGCAGGTACATGAACAGCCAGCCATGCTTATAGAGAGATAGAGATGAGAGATGGAGATAGATGGAGGTGGAGATATAGAAATGAAGAGAAAAAGTGAGCAGAGATGAAAGTGGAGATATAGAGATGGAGAGAGTGAGAGAGATGGAGGCAGAGATACAGATGAAGGATGGAGAGAGAACTAATTGCTTTTCTCACAGAGTCCCACCATCATGATTTGTCTAAACCTAGTCACCTCCTAAAGTCTCTGCATCCCCTTGATGTCCCACTAGGTATGCATCTCCAGTGTGATTTGGCATGGGGAGGCAATGAGTGGTGGTGGCGACACGTGCTGGTGCACAGCGGCACACGTACCACAGCTCCCCAGAGCCACACAGGGTGAGCGCGAAGGGGGCCGAAATGCATTAGCACCTGCGGCCACTGTGGTTTTGAACAGAAAGGAAATGGCATCAGTAGGGTGTGCAGTTGTTGGGTTTTAGAAGCCCTAAAAAAGGAAACCATCAGCTGAAATTAGACAACCTCCACTCAAGGCCACCGCAGAAGTCAGGGGGTACCTGTGTTGTGCCAAGACCTCTGACCAGGAGCCAAGTCCCCCCATCACCAGGAGTCACCCAGAGAACCGCCACAGAAGCCAAGACACTCGAATGCAAAAGCAACAGGTTTCTTTATTGCAAGCCTGTGTCCCCACAGTCCGGCATAGCAGTAGTGAGGGAGAGAGCCCCTTTCTTTTGGGGGAAGGGGTTTGTATAGGAATTCGAACAAAGAAGTGGGGGATAGATACATGATTGGTTGATTTAAACAGTTCTGATTGGCTTGGGGTTTCAGCAGGCAAAGTTGGGGGCAGGAGCTAGGGGCACTCCAGACAGATGAAGTCATCTCCATTGTCCTTGAAGTGGAGACTCCTCAGTTTCTTAACTAAGCAGGTGGTCGGAGGCCGGAGACACCCTCCCCCCACAGCCCTGCAGTGGAGTGTTTCTGCAATGTCCTTGAAGTGGAGATTCCTCAGAAACTTTAGGGGGCAAGGCAGAAATTAAGCAAGCAAAGTTTACAGAAGCAAAAGGTCAGCACAGGGAAGTTTGTAGCGGGGGGGGGGGGGGGGGTGGTGGAAAGATTGTAAGAGCCGCAGGGTGGGAGGGAATATCCAGAGGCTTCCCTCACCACGACCACTGACTGACTGCTGCTCTCAGAGCTCATAGCCCACAACTCCATGGGGAACACTAGCAATCTCACTAAGGGGGCCGTCAGTGGAATGGGGGAAGGGAGGAGGGGAATGATGGTACCAACACTTGATGTATCCATACAAAGTTTCAACTTAAAAAAAAGATAGAAAAAATAAGGTTGCTATATAGATCTGTGTAGTCTTTTGTGTAGACATAGTTTTTGGCTCAATTGGTCAAGTTCCTATGAGTGTGGTTGTTGGGTCAAAAGGTAAGTGTGGTGGTTTGAATAGATGGCCCCCAATATATTCAGTTCTTTATTGTTTGTAGTTTGCATCTGCTGGCTACCTGGCTGGAGGCAGTGTCACTGGGTGATCTTAAGGTGTGGTGGTGGGTTTCCAATTTCAATCTAAAGATATGCGAAGTGTGCCTAGCTGGAGTTTCTGAAGTGTGCTGTGGCTTTTGACCTTTAGGCTTGTGCTTCTCTCTCTGCTTGGGCCTGTGAAGGCAGGCCAGCTTCTTCTGCCATTATGGAACTTCCCCTGGATCTATAAGCCTCAATAAATATCCCTTCCTCCATAACTGTGCCTGGTCTAGAATTTTATCTCAGCAAACCTGAATCTGTCTGCTATAGTAAGACTACCTTTAGCTTTGTAAGAAGCTGTCAAGCTGTCTTCCAAAATGACTGCACCATTTTGCATTCCCTCCAGTAGTGAATGAACATTTTTATTCTTCCATTTCCAGCAATCAGTTGCCTGCATCTCAGGTTTGTGCCATTCTGTAGTGGTGTCTTGCTGATATTTTTAACTTATAATTTCCTAATGAAACATGACATCCTGCATCCTTCCATGCTAACTTGCCATCTGTGTTTCTTATTTGATGATGTGTTTGTTCACATCTTTGCCCATTTAAAAACTCTTTTATTGGGCTGGAGAGATGGCTTAGTGGTTAAGCGCTTGCCTGTGAAGCCTAAGGACCCCGGTTCGAGGCTCAGTTCCCCAGGTCCCACGTTAGCCAGATGCACAAGGGGGCTAGTTCTCTAAGTCAGGCCTGGGCCTTTTTTTTTTTTTTTTTTTACTTAAAATGGTTATATTTGGTCTCTCACCTGCACAGCATAAGAAAAGGGATTTGTCTCCTGCAGCTACAGGCCAAACTGTACGGGAAATCAGGCTCTGGGGCAAGGACAAAGAGCACATGAACATGGAGTTGTAACCTTGAGGGGTCTCCCATGTGAGAACCAGCCCTGAAACTGCCTCACTCTATATATCTCTATCTCCCTCTTTCAAATAAATAGATGAATAAAAATGTTGGGGAAAAAAAAGAAACATGAGAAGTAATAAAAAGAGTAAATTAGTAGGTTCTTTTTGTAACAGGGCCTCATATAGCTCAGGTTGGCTTCAAACTCATGGCCCTCCAGCCTCCATCTCCCAAGCACTAGAACGTGCGCACACACAACCACACCCCACTCTTAGACTTGTGCTTAAAGCCCAATAACATCTCAGTGTACTGAATGTAAGATAGTCAGCCATGCCAAGTGAAAAATAAAGGCTGTGGCTAGGGAAATGGCTCAATAGTTAAACGTGCTTGTTTACAAAATCTGCCAGGCCAGCTTCCATTTTCCAGTTCCCAAAGGGGAGCGTGCATCTGGAATTTGTTTGTAGCAGCAAGAGGCTCTGGTGCACTCATTCTCCTTCCCTCTTTCCCTGCCTCCTTCTCTCTCTCTCTTCTTGCAAATAAGTAAATAAATACATATTTTAAAAATAAGGTTTGTCAGGAAAAAGATAACCCCAAATTATAGTGGCTGTATGTTTTGGGGGGAAAATAGATCCGAAGTAAGAACTTCAGGAGGAAGTAGAGGAAGAGGAAAGACACGTGAGGGGACCACCATTGGCAGGAGAACTAGCACAGCCCCCCACGGTCACCACACAGCTCAGCGGAGACGTTCTCCTGGGAGAACAAGGAAATCCGTGAGATGAAAAAGTCTACAACAAAAGGATACTTCTAACAGCATTATGCACGTACATGTGGCAACTCAGTTAAAATGTATAATTATTTGAGACAAGAAATACAAAATCCCAGTCCTCTTTTTCCATTAACTAAACTGACACCCATAACTTAAATATTTCTCTCAAAACAAAGACACATACATATAGCATTTTCATCAAAGTTTCCAAGAACTTCAAGAATTACCACCATCTTTCAGCAGTTCTTTTAGAGAAAAGAAAAAGGAAATGTCCATCAGTTCCCTTCAGAAGCCAGGATCCCCTTTGCATTGAACTCTTATGAACACTATCAAAAATGAACATACAGCCAGGCATGGTGACAGACATCTTTAATCCCAGCACTTGGGAGGCAGAGGTAGGAGGATCGCCATGAGTTCAAGGCCAGCCTGGGACCATATAATGAATTCCAGGTCAGCCTGAACTAGAGCGAGACCCTATCTTGCAAAAAAAGAAGAAGGAGGAGGAGGAGGGGAAGAAGAAGAAGGAAAAGGAGAAGGAGAAGAAGAAGAAGAAGAAGGAGAAGGTACAGCAAGCCTCTTTCATAGACATAGGTGCACATGCTACCTAGGGAATTAATTCATCAATTCCATCATGGAGAAATCACAGTGGATGAAGAGCATGTGATGCAGCCAATGTTTGAAGCACATGCCACTCCCTCTGATTTACTAGGCACATGGGATCACAGCTGCATTCTGATCCGTGTCATTTATCCATGTAGCACTCATGACCACCAAAGCAAAGGAGGTGGGAGTAGAGAATGTGGGTGGTTCCACGCAGCTGCAAAGCTTCTTTCCACACTTTTTTTTTTTTTTTTTTCGAGGTAGGGTCTCACTCTAGCCCAGGCTGACCTGGAATTCACTATGGTGTCTCAGGGTGGCCTCGAACTCACAGCGATCCTCCTACCTCTGCCTCCCAAGTGCTGGGATTAAAGGCGTGCGCCACCACGCCCAGCTTCTTTCCACACTTTTATACTGTGCTGCATACAATATTAACTCTGAGTAGATGATGAAAACTTCGTATTCTTAATCCCTGTAGAAAGTACTAAAAATAGTAAGTTCAGGTATAGATGTAAAACTAGTAAGTAATATAAAATAGAATTCTGTCGCATATTAAATTAATGCAAAGGTGGGTAAAATGAGGAACAAAGAAAACACAGAACAAATAAAAAATAAATGGTGAATCCCAACTCTAATTATAACAAAAACAAAATTAAATATTAAATATGAATTGCCTAGTAACAGAGTTTCAAAATAGACAAAGCAAATTTTGACAGAATTAAAGGA
Organism: Jaculus jaculus; assembly: GCF_020740685.1. NCBI lineage: Eukaryota > Metazoa > Chordata > Mammalia > Rodentia > Dipodidae > Jaculus > Jaculus jaculus. The sequence goes on along the minus strand of NC_059104.1, from coordinate 1,557,104 downwards.
GTGAATACATTCCATAATAATATTTGCAAGTTTTAACACTTGATGTCAGAAATAAATTGAATAATTAAACATGAAGGAGAATTCTAAGGAAGGCTGGAGAGATAAATGGCTTAGAGGTTAAGGCGCTTGCCTGCAAAGCCAAAGGACTCAGGTTCAATTCCCCAGGATGCACATAAGCCAGATGTACAAGGTGGCACATGCATTTGGAGTTTGTTTGCAGTGGCTGGAGGCCCTGGCATGCCCATTCTCTCTCTCTGTCTCTCTCTCTGTCAATCATAAATAAATAAATAAATAAATAAAAGAGATTTTTTGTTGTTGTTGTTCATTTTTATTTATTTATTTGAGAGTGACAGACACAGGGAGAAAGGCAGATAGAGGGAGAGAGAGAGAGAGAGAATGGGCGCGCCAGGGCTTCCAGCCACTGCAAACGAACTCCAGACGCGTGCGCCCCCTTGTGCATCTGGCTAACGTGGGACCTGGGGAACTGAGCCTCGAACCGGGGTCCTTAGGCTTCACAGGCAAGCGCTTAACCACTAAGCCATCTCTCCAGCCCAATAAAAGAGTTTTTAAATGGGCAAAGATGTGAACAAACACATCATCAAATAAGAAACACAGATGGCAAGTTAGCATGGAAGGATGCAGGATGTCATGTTTCATTAGGAAATTATAAGTTAAAAATATCAGCAAGACACCACTACAGAATGGCACAAACCTGAGATGCAGGCAACTGATTGCTGGAAATGGAAGAATAAAAATGTTCATTCACTACTGGAGGGAATGCAAAATGGTGCAGTCATTTTGGAAGACAGCTTGACAGCTTCTTACAAAGCTAAAGGTAGTCTTACTATAGCAGACAGATTCAGGTTTGCTGAGATAAAATTCTAGACCAGGCACAGTTATGGAGGAAGGGATATTTATTGAGGCTTATAGATCCAGGGGAAGTTCCATAATGGCAGAAGAAGCTGGCCTGCCTTCACAGGCCCAAGCAGAGAGAGAAGCACAAGCCTAAAGGTCAAAAGCCACAGCACACTTCAGAAACTCCAGCTAGGCACACTTCGCATATCTTTAGATTGAAATTGGAAACCCACCACCACACCTTAAGATCACCCAGTGACACTGCCTCCAGCCAGGTAGCCAGCAGATGCAAACTACAAACAATAAAGAACTGAATATATTGGGGGCCATCTATTCAAACCACCACACTTACCTTTTGACCCAACAACCACACTCATAGGAACTTGACCAATTGAGCCAAAAACTATGTCTACACAAAAGACTACACAGATCTATATAGCAACCTTATTTTTTCTATCTTTTTTTTAAGTTGAAACTTTGTATGGATACATCAAGTGTTGGTACCATCATTCCCCTCCTCCCTTCCCCCATTCCACTGACGGCCCCCTTAGTGAGATTGCTAGTGTTCCCCATGGAGTTGTGGGCTATGAGCTCTGAGAGCAGCAGTCAGTCAGTGGTCGTGGTGAGGGAAGCCTCTGGATATTCCCTCCCACCCTGCGGCTCTTACAATCTTTCCACCACCCCCCCCCCCCCCGCTACAAACTTCCCTGAGCCTTGGTGGGTGGGCTTTAAATCTACTTCAGGGTTGAGCTTCTGGACTTCTGCTTTGTGCATCTTGGGCGTCCTCTGTGTCTGTCTCCATCACCCTGGCTCGGGCTGTCAGACTCACTAATACTAACCTTATTATAACCACCCTGATATGGAGCTCTGCCCCCTGGGCATGGCACGGCTGCTGCCATCTTGAAATCAGAGCAGCTGTGAGAGACCCTCACAAGACTGGGGAAGGCTGCACAGGGGTTTTCCTAAGGAGATATAAGTGACTAAAAATTACTGAGGGAAAATCTGTGTTTTAGCCTATGCCCCTGCAAGTAACCCCTCCCCCATGGTTTTTATCTGTCATCAGAGCCCCAGCGATGTATCTGGGGAAATATCATAAGCTGCATCCCAATCTGGAAGCAACCATGATATCCTTTAACAGTAAATGAGTACATCTATGCAAAGTATGCTCCAGTCGCCCATGAGTATAGCTCTGTGCTGGGTCAGGAACCAGGCTCAGAGACCAAATACATAATATTTCACTGCCTCAGATCTCCAACTAGCTTTGCAAATGAGATCACCCAAAACCAAGTGTGCTGATACTCGCCAATGATCCCAGCACTTGGGAGGTTGAGGCAGGAGTATCATTAAATTCTAGGCCAGCCTGGATTATACAGTGAGACCCTGTCTCAAAAAAAAAAAAAAAAAAAAAGAAACAGTCATGAATCAGAAAACCTGGAGGGAGAAAGTCCATGTGTGGTATGTCTCCAAAAGAGGTTTGGGAAACTGACAAGCCACAGTCAGTCCAGGAACTGGAAATTCTTTTTCCAAATTTTTATTAACAATTTCATGATTATAAAAAAACTCCCATGGTAATACCCTCCCTACCCCACTTTCTCCTTTGAAACTCCATTCTCCATCATACCCCCTCCCTCTCTCAATCAGTCTCTCTTTTAATTTTGATGTCATGATCTTTTCCTCCTCTTATGATGGTCTTGTGTAGATAGTGTCAGGCACTGTGAGGTCATGGATATCCAGGCCATTTTGTGTCTGGGGGAAGCACGTTGTAAGATCTTCCCTTCCTTTGGCTCTTACATTCTTTCCACCACCTCTTCCGTATTAGACCCTGAGCCTTGGAAGGTGTGATAGAGATATTGCACTACTGAGCACTGTGGTCACTTCTTTCCATCACCATGATGCCTTCTGAGTCATCCCAAGGTCACTGCTATCTGAAAAGAGAAGACTCTCTACCAAAAGTGAGAATTTTTTTTTTTTATTTGGAAACTTATAAAAGCCTTATAGAAGACTTGAAAGAAAAAAAAAAAAAAGCAAGAATGTCCACATACCCTCGCCTGATTCCCCTGTGGCTTCTGCCACTCTGTTCTTTATGTTCTTTCTCAAATGTATTTCCTCAAACTGAGTAAATTTACCACTGACACAGTATTTACATTTCATCCACAGTCGGAATTCCACTTTCTCCCTGTCCCCTGGCATACTTGAGTGTACTCTGCACTTCTTCCTCCAGCACAGGATCTACTCTAGGCCCCTGCCTTACTTCAGGCTCCTCAGCTCCCCTCGGCCTTTGATGGCGCTGACAGAGTGCTTACCTTGACTGTCATAACAAATGCGTTTGTAACACTGCAAAGCTGAGAGAGGGTGAGGGCCACAGTCACAAGCCTTGGGGATTTAGGGACAACATGAGCCAGCTGTGGGACTGACCCACTCGCTCCAGAGGCTGACCTATGCGTCAATATCCTTCCTGCCTCTTCCTATACTCTTTGCCAAACATCTACATGCTGTTCCCATCACAGAACCACAGAAATCTGGCCTGACCTGGATATCCATGACCTCATAGTGCCTGACACTACCTACACAAGACCATCAGACGAGGAGGAAAAGACCATGACATCAAAATAAAAGAGAGACTGATTGAAATGGGGAGGGGATATGATGGAGAATGGAATTTCAATGGGGAAAGTGGGGGGGGGTATTACCATGGGATACTTTTTATAATCATGGTAAATGTCAATAAAAATTGAGAAAAAAAAAAAAGAAATATGGCCTGAAATCGTAGGGGATGTCCACTCTCTTGCCTCCCTTTTCTTTCTTCCACTCCTCCTCCTCCTCCTCCTCCTTCTTCTTCTTCTTCTTTTGTTTTTTCAAGGCAGAGTCTTGTCCTAGCCCAGGCTGACCTGGAATTCACTATGTGGTCTCAGGGTGGCCTCGAACTCACGGCAATCCTCCTACCTCTGCCTCCCGAGTGCTGGGATGAAAGGCATGCGCCACCACGCCCGGCTTTGCCTCCTTTTTCTGTCTCAGTGGACAGAGTAGGGAGGGAAAGAAAACAGGCTACAGGGACCCCAAATTCCCCAACCCCAATCTGAGAAGAGGCAAGACTAGTAGTAGTAGTAGTAGCCAAGACACACTAGGTGTCAGAGAGAAACGCAGAGGAAGACGGAGGTTGGCCTTGCACTGTGTTCTCTGTGTCCGGCAGTCACCTGGGTTTGTGCTATGAAGAGGTCAGACCAGCATCTTGCTTACCAGGAAGAGCCAGGCAGAACTGCAGGTGCTCGCAAGAGGGAAACATCCAGAAAATGTTCAGGGGATATTTTAGTTATTTCAGGCTACTTGAAGTATAGGCTAGACCTAGTGAATACAGAATTTGGGGCTGAGGAGATGACTCAGCAGTTAAAAGTGCTTGTTTGCAAAGCCCGACAGCCTGGGTTTGATTCCCCCAGTACCCATGTAAAGCCAGACACACAAAGACAATGTGTGCATCTGGAGTTCCTTTACTGTAGTAAGAGGTCCCGGCATGCCCATTCACTCTCTCCCTCTCCCCCCACCGCTCTCTTTTTATCCACCCCCTCTGCTTGCAAGTAAATAAATTAAATATTTAAACTGAATTTAAAGATCTTCAGAGGAAAACCTGCAGACCTGGTCTCTTGCTTGAGGCTGTGGGTGGCAGGCTTGATGGAACCTTACACATGAGTGGCTTTAACTGCAAGACTGTGCAGGAGAGTCCTTGCAAGGAGACGTGGTATAGGCAGCACTAGAGGAGCCCAGAGTGTAGTCTGCTCTGACCTTTCTATGGTAAAAGACCAGCACCACAGAGCAGTTCTTGTTTTCGATCTTCGTTTAACACTTAAATTCCTGTCCTTCCAAACTGGTTCTCTTCCGTCTTGTGTCAACTGGCACGCAGGACCCTCTCCTGTCTGCAGCGCTATGCTAGCTGCTCCTGTCAAGCCCCGCTCAAGGAGTCTCAATTACTTACGCAAACGAACCAAGCTGCCAATGCAGAGCTGCAGAATCTGGGCCTCCCTGTGACTTGGAGATGACGGAGTGCAGAGGAAGCCCGCTGTCAGCACGCGCTCACCAGCCCCAAGTAGCAGGCTGTGGAAGGAGATGCTATCTCAGGCTCACTCGGTGATTACAGACCACCCCTGCTCTTCATGTCTCTCTGCTCTGGCTCTGGCTCTCCACCCCAGGGGACGCAGATAGAGAGCACCTCCATGCTGCAGTTCCCTGCAGTGCCTTGGGACTGAGTGAACCCCTCATAGGCAGACTGTGAGTCCTGGGCAGGATGGAGATAGAAACAGATGCTGGTCCAACAAGTCCACTTCCTACCAGATGTGTAGAGTCGCTGAATGAAAGTACGGGGAATCCAGGAGCTTCCTGAGGCTCCTCCACAGCCGGCAGGAGGTGGGCAAGGGTTGGGTTTGCACTCACAGCAACCTGGATCACTGGCTTTGCCACCAGTGCTGTCTGCACCTCATAGCTGGTGTTCTGGTTCCACACACTTAGACAGATGTGCAGGGCCCTGTGCACAGGCTGGTGTACAGTCATGTCAATCATTGCTGTGTGCCAGTTCCCTGAACCCCATCAATATCTCCCATGGCTCCCCTTTCCTTTGCAAGACACTGGGAGGCTAGAGCCCATTGCTTGAGGCTGTGGGTGACCAGGACCTGTAACCCCCAGGTGCCTCCTCCTGAGACCTCACCTAGCAGCTCAGAGCTGTTGCTATTCTGAAGTGGTTGGCACTGAGCTGGCAATAGCAGGTGAGAGCTGCGTGCGTTAGCCCCTGAGCTGAGGGGTACTCCTTGCAGTATTTACTCAGTGAGCAGCTTTGCCTTGAGAAGATGGTGGAGGTGTGAGGATGGGCTGGAGGAAGAGCAGTCAACAAGAGACACCTGTTTCTCTTGTCTGGTCAACCATGAAGCAACTGGAACATGGCAGGATGTAGCAGGAAGAGGCCACGGTGTGGGGAGGAGGAGCAGAGCAAGGCATGGGCTATGACCCAGGCTTTTCTTTATCCCTTCTTGACATCTGAAAAGATTTGAGACAGGACCCACAGGAGCCTCAGCTCCCCACTCCCCAGATAGTTCTGGGAGCTCTGGCTAAACTTCCTTGGTGTGGTGCACACCATCTCAGGGTGGCCTCATGTCCCTGGGACGGGCAAGAGGACAGTCCAGCAGCTCAGAGCTTGCTGCACAGACTGGTGTTCACTCTGTAGGACGCTGGACTTGGTGTTTGCTCAGCGCTGAGAAGAGGAGCCAGAGCCAGAGACCCCTTCAGCAAGGAAGACTTGTTTGTCCTACTTTTTCACACAACATTTGTCTATCCCTCTATCTATGCATTTATTTACTCTATTATCCATCTGGCCTTATTCAACTATTAATTTTCAGGTATGTAAAATGAGCTGACTGTAGCCATTGTTGGGTAGTGCCCTCTGGTCTGTGGTTGGCTCCCTGAAGGTCCCCACACTCCACCTTTGCTGTATCCTTCCCATGCCACAGGTAGCTTGGTACTCTGCTGACCTGAGGAATAGCCAGATCTTTGTTTCTTTTTTATTTTATTTTATTTTAGAAAGACAGAGAGAAAATTGGCACTCCAGGGCCTCAGCCACTGCAATCAAACTCCAGATGCCACCTAGTGCTCATGAGCAACCTTGTGCTTGCCTCACCTTTGTGCATCTGGCTTAGGTGGGATATGGAGAGAGATAGAATGTGGGTCCTTAGGTTTCGCAGGCAAGTGCCTTAACACTAAGCCACCTCTCCAGCTTATTTATTTATTTATTTATGAGAGAGAGAGAGAGAGACAGACAGACAGACAGACAGACAGACAGAAAGAATGGGTGCACCAGGTCATCCAGCCACTGCAAACAAACTCCAGATGCATGCGCCCCTTGTGCATCTGCATAGGTCCTGGGAAAGCGAATCTGGGTGCTTTGCCTTTGCAGGCAAGCACCTTAACCTCTAAACCATCCTTCCAGCCCTATTTTTTTTAAAATTTTTTAGAAAGAGCGAGACTGAGAGTGAAGAGAGTTGTTTCTTTACCCTGCAGCTGCAGTCCTCACCCAACTTTCAACACAAACCTCAAAGGACTTCTCTCAAGGGCCTCTGATCTTACTGGTGTGTCTACGACGAGCTTGCCAGACCAGTGCCAGGAAGCCAGAGACAAAGGTGTGCTCCAGACCTTTGTCCTTCATGTGAAGCAGAAGCATCAGCCCCACGACCCTTGTGCAGCACCCAGCATCAATCCCGCCATCCCTGTGTGGTGGTACCTGCGCAATTCTAAGCTCCACTTCCAAGAGCCACTGTGCCCGGAAAAAGAGCCCATGTCTTCCCTCCTGGGGCTCCTGGGGTAGGGGCATCTGCTCCTTCAGCCAGCCTAGAGGTTAAGCACTTAGTTCAGCGAAGAGAGAACTTTCACAGAGAGAGTTTAGCAGGCACGGTGGGCAGCTCCATGCCATGCAAGCCCTGCTCCACCCCAGCAGGGCCAGTCATCATTCTCTTTCCCAGAACCACAGGCCCTTTTGCTGGTTCCCACTTGTTTGCCAAGTCAGCACAACATAAAAATGCTAGCAGATCAATTAATTGCTTCTCGGATGTGTGGCCACGTGTGTGGGCAGTGGCTTCTGTCCCTTCAGAAACATGGCCATGGTCATTCAGGACAATGTCGCCCAATGGGCAAGCATTAAGTGAAGCATAGCCCATCACCTGTCACCTATCTGTCTCTTCATCCTGCAACTCAGGAGCCTAGAGCCCTCCTCCCTTCCTGTTACTCAGGTCAAAGCTTAATTCAGTTAACTCCCAAGCTGTTAAAACTCAGATAAATTAATTTCCCTTAAGCTATAAATAGATTGATAAGGTTATGGCTGTTTCTTATTCCATTGGTTTTAGTGTCTTAATGGCAATAAGCTTGGATGATCTTGGGGTACACTGATAAAGAACTCCCCACGGGGTTCTTATATTTCTACGTTCTTGCAAGCAAGCTACTAACTGTCCTTTATTCTAAACAGATCTTTCCAAAATGTTTACATAGTAAACAGTCTTGAAAGACAGAACTCATGTCCCCGCTGGAGATAAAAGGTGGGCTGACTCCCTGCCTATCCTAAAAGATCCAAAGCTCAGGCCTCTGAGACTGCAGGGTATACTGTGTGCAGACATCCACTCAGCTTATCCACGTTACTGAGGGACGTGGGGACACTGAAGCCAAAGGCCATGCTGCCTACTGTGCCATGCTGACAAGACAGCCGGGGCCTATGACCCAGCCCACGGTGACTCCCACTAGCTTCTGAGGAGCCGTGGTGGGCTGGCTTCTAAGTAGACAAAGCCTTAGTTATTTCACGGTTCCTGGAGCCCGTCTGTCCAACAGGCTGTTATATAGTGGACAAAGCAGTGCTCGACGGGACAGCATAGCGGAACTTGGCAGTTTAATAAGTGAGAAAGAAAGCCTAACATCACTATAGAAAATGCAATACCATTTAGTGGGATGAGATATACCAGACCCACACAGACATCTGTTAGGAAGATGTACAAGTGTAAAACCATTTAAAAGTATAAGCAAGGGAATAACCAACTGGGTTGTCACCTGGAGATGGGAAGAGGCAGGGGCCTGGATGGCAGCTGAGATAAGATGGGATCATGTAGTTAAAGGAGGTGACTGCCAGTGTCCCCTGCTTCTGTTTGTGGTGGTAAAGTTATAAATGCTCAATATATTGTTTAAAATAACTAGCAGCTCACACTATGCATGGGCCAATGACAAGAGGGTTCTGTCCACCAAGGATTATGGTTAGATTAGCTTACAAATCTGAAAATCAATAGTTGGATGAGGACAACTGAGAACAGATAAAATAAACAAATCTGTGGAAGAACAAAGTAATGGATAAATAAAAAAATCTTCCTTAGCCAGGCATGGTGGCATACTCCTTTAATCCCAGCACTTGGGAGGCAGAAGTAGGAGGATTGTTGTGGGTTCAAGGCCACCCTGAGACATACAGAGTGAATTTCAGGTCACCCTGGACTAGAGTGAGACCTGTCTTGGGACAAAAACAAAACAAAACAAAGAACAACAAAAAAATTTCCTTACTGAATTGTAAAAATATTTATTCATTAATTTGCACACGTGTCTATGGGTGCACTGGTGTCTCTTGCCACTACAAATGAGTGCCAGATGTTTGTACCACTTGCTAGTTTCTGCCTCTGGCTTTCTGTGAGTGCTGAGGGATTGAATTCAAGCTGGCAGTCTCTGCAAACAAGTACCTTTAACCACTGAACAGATCCCCCAGCCCTTAATTTATTAATTCATTTTATTTGTTTACTTGAGAGAGACAGAGTGCATGAGCATGAATGTGCCAGGGCCTCTCACCGCTGCAAACAAACTCCAAAAGCTTGAGGCAAAAAGTAAAATGTTCAAGATCTAAGCAATCCAGGACTTTGCTGAGGGATTGTCACTGTGTTGATAGCTTTTTAAAAAAATATTTATTTATTTATTTATTTGAGAGAAAGGCAGATAGAGAGAGAGAATGGGCACACCAGGGACTCTAGCCAGTGCAAACAATCTCCAGATGCATGTACCACTTTGTGCACCTAGCTTATGTGAGTCCTGGGAAATTGAACCTGGGTCCTTGGGCTTTGCAGGCAAGCATATTAACTGCTAAGCGATCTCTCCAGCCCCTGTTAGCTTTCTATCACTGAAAATGCTATGAAACTTGATCTAAAGAGAAAAGGATTAATTTGGTTCATGGTTCTGGTATGGACCTATGGTGAGGTAGAGAGTGTGATGGAGCAAAGCTGCTCACCTCACAGCCAGGAAGCAAAAGACTGTATGCGTAAAGGGCCAGGGTCCCATAGTGCTCTTCAAGGGCACAGCCCCAGCCACAAGTGCTGCTCCCAGTAGTGTCTACCTCCGGAAGGCCCCCAGCACCATTGTGAGACAAGCCTGTGCCCCTGACTTCTCTCACCTTCCCCAGCTGTAAGTAGGTAGACTGCCATGGAGGAGCTCAGGTTTCCCTCTGACGTCGAAGTGTTACAGTTCTGGGCTTTAGCATGACATGTTTCCCATATCCTGGGTTTCCAAAAGAGGAATCAGAGGATAAAGACTCTATGAAGTCACTTGAGGTATTGACTAACACCTCCATCTCACCTCCACCTCCCTACCTAGTAACCACACACAAGTTCCTCAAGCCTGTCCCAGGTGTTCATTGTCCTCTGTGGCCTCTGCACCCACCACTCTGGGAGGACTCACGAGAGGATGTGAAGTGGCTTGCCTCATGGATCAAGGATTAAAATAGAAGTGAAACCAGAAGATGTTCAAACTCAAGGGAACCGTTTCTTGAGCACTCAATAAACTGTATCCAGAGGAGCATGGGGCGCGCCTGAAGGTGAAGGACACGACTCTGATGGGGAAGCCGGCCAGTGCCGCATCTGTGAGCCATCCAAAGAGTGCCAATGTGGAGTCGGATGACAGCTGCTGATCCACAGGCCTTGGGGTCACGTGCCATGCAGGAGAGGCAGGGTCACACAATGCCTCCTTGGCTGCTTCCATAAGGAGACACAGAGCCTTCTATGGTAGGTGCATCCCACACTGAGTAGCCAGGGGCCCGTCCTACCCCAGCCCTAGACCCTGGGTGAATCACATCCCTTCTCCCTGCCACATGTCAGACAGAGGTGTTTGATAATGACATATTAGTTTCCATGGAGGCTTCTTACGTTTTGGCAGCATGAGCTTTGGAGCACATTCTGTGAGAGGCACTGGCATGTGGTGGCCAGGAACCCTAGAATAAGGCTGCCTTGGTCTCCTTAGTTTTTCACTGTTTTAATATCCACGACAACCCCTCAACTTTTCATCATGAGCCGTGTTAAGAGCACAAGGACATTGAAAGAATTGTTCAGTGAGCACCTATACACCCCCAGCCCAGCTAGACAATCAGTGCTTCATGCATGTCCACCTGTCTGTCTGCTCCTGTGCTCAGCAGTCACCATGTTCCATCACAATGCCCTTCACACATCGCACACCCCTGTTTGCATCCTTTCTGCACCACAGCGTAATGGGATGCTAGGGGGGCAGGAAAGTCCGTGAACTCCAAACCCTATGTTCATGCTTCCTTTAGCCAAAGAATTGAATAAAATAAGTCTGAGAAGGATATTATTAAATTATTATATTTATTGAGGGAAGTCCAGAACCAAGGGAAGGAAAATGAATACACCCATGTGGTCTGAGAGCCCACACGGTGGGTCTGGAAAAACCACAAAGAGAAAGTTAGAGAGTTGAAAAGAAAGTAAAAAGAGCTCCTGCCATGTGGAGGGCAGGAGAAGGCAGAAAGCCCACGTGGGCACTAAGGGTCACAGGGTAAGGGGCTGGTAAGCAAGGGCAAGGGAAAATTCACCAGAACTTGGAGGTTCGTGAGCGGTCAGACAGCCCAGAGAGAGGCTTAGCCCTCTCATGCATCTATTTATAACCTTATGGTGTGCATTTCACCTTCTGGCTCAGGTGAGCCTGAGAGACAGCTGATTGGTCTGAGCTAGAGGCTGGCTCAGGAAGAGGCCAACCATGACATCAAATTCTGAGGTCTAAACTTAACCAACCAAATGTCAGGATTCACTTTGGATTCTAGGAAAAGCTCTCCCTCCCAGGGAAGGGCTCATGTTTAGAAAATCAGGTCTAGGGAATTAGGCAAGAGATAAAAAGTCAGATCATCTTTTGATCTCCAGCAAATGCAGATTCTTGCCTTTTGACTTTCAGGGGCCTGGTCACCCCAACTGCCCAACAAAGCTACCTGTCTCCCTCTCAATAGCAGGTGTGTGATCCTGCCTGCACCTCTCTTTCCTGTTCCTTATCTTACAGACATGCTGTCTCCTGGCTGCTACATGGCCAGTATGTGACTCCACTACAGTCCCCACATGCCTGAGTACTGTCCAGGACCTGCATTCAGGAGGCATAGCCCTTGGAGACCCAGGCAGGCTGAATGTCCTATAGCGGCCTGTGGGCTTTGCTGAAACATCTGTATAGGAAGGTAGGATCAGCTTCCTGGCCAAGTCATCTGCTCACGATTTTCTTTCCTAGATGTTTTATCATCCACAGTCTGAAATTTAGAGAAGATTGGATAACCAACCCATTGCCTAACCGCCTTATCCATTTGCTTTGTGTGTCAGATACATACACCCCAGACAGCGTCAGCACAGCATGTCTCCGGCAAACAAGGCCGAGCGCCTGTGCAGGCAGCATTCACTGTCATACCTCAGAGCAGGCACAGCGAGCAGGTCCTTCACACCACCTCCTGGCCCATTCAAGCTCAGACAACTCCATCCCTGCTCTCTGGGGCTCTGTCTTATGGAATCCAGCCAAGGTTAGATTTTGTTTTTCTAGCTCTGGGCCTCTTCAAGTCTAGTAATTCTCCTAAACTTCTCTCTGCCTTTATCTTCACTGAGCTGACATTTGGAGATGTAGGCCCATTTCTCTGAAGTCTGTCTAGCACTCTGGTTTTGCCTGAATGTTTGTTTGCTCCTGTTTTCTTTTAACCCTTTTCTGTACTTCTGTGAACCAGAAGTAATTTCTCGGCCATCATTTCTAGGGTTCACTATAAGAACACACTTTTTTTCCTCTTTTTTAAAAAAATATTATTTATTTATTTATTTATTTGAGAGAGAGAGAGAGAGAGGAGACAGAGGGAGAATGGGTGTGCTAGGGCCTCTGGCCACTGCAAACGAATTCCAGATGCATGTGCCCCCTTGTGAATCTAGCTTACATGGGTATTAGGGAATCAGACCTGGGTCCTTTGACTTCACAGACAAATGCCTTAACTGCTAAGTCATCTCTCCAGCCCACACACTTTTTTTGTAAATTAAAGTTTTTTTTTTTCCTTGTGAGAAAATTCAGGACGTTTATCTGTTTACAGAAGTTAGAACTAAAATTATTCCTCTGACCGCACATTTAGCCTTATCTAACCAAGGCTGACCTCTCTTAACCCACCAAAAATTTCTTTTGTGGCCAGAGGTATGACACATTAAGAAACACAAGACCCACTTTGTCTTCAGACAAAAAGGAATATTCCAGAACATTTCTTCCTTAACAGATCTCTTTCTTTTGTTGTTTCTCCTTCCTCGTTCTTTCTGACTGACTCTAGGCCTTTAATACAACTAAGAGAGGAAATGTTCACATGAACTTGAAAGACAGGCTTTCCCACAGTTCCCATCACTGACAATGTGACTGGCTCTTGAGATGCGATGAGATTCTGTTCAAAGGTTCCCAATGCCCCCTCGTGTATCTTGTTTAGGAATTTTACACAGAGAGTTGCCGGTCACGATTTAACAAGTTATCTAAATACTATGGTGACCTTTCTGAAAATTTGGAATTTGCCTTTCATTATATAAGCATGGTCTTCATTTAAGAGGTAATCCTATCTAAACCTAGCAAACATAATCCTATTAAGCGTGCACAGTCTAGAAGGCATGACTGAGGAGTAGAGCCTTGATCCCTCTCCAGTGGCCAGGAACAGCTTCCTGCTGCCAATCCGGCCCCACACCCAGAGCGTGCGTGTGGCAGATGCCACTGTTCCTGACCTACACAGTCATCGCAGCAGCTCCTTCCTGCCAGTCAGTTCAAGGTGAAGCTAAAAGGGGGAACAGATAGCACCAGCTATGGCCAAATCAATCTGGATGGAGTTTCCCTTCTCCTTTCAGCATCTCCCAGCCCCTTGCACCTCCAAGGCTGCTCCAGAGAAACCTTCAGCTTATCCACCCCCAGCACAGTCCAGGACCCTGACCCCATCTGCAGAACCAATGTGATTGTGCCCCCTCGCTTCATGCGGGAAAGACTGGGGTGCACAGTAAGACAGTGCCCCCACCCCGAAGTCCTGTCCACCCAGAATCTGTGGCTGTGGTCTTTGTGGAAAGAGGGTTTCGGCAGATGTCACAGTTAGGATGGGGTCACACAAGGTCACTATCCCAAGGGGAAGATGTCCACACAGATGTGGGGTACTACTGAGCTAAAACAATCTTGAATTATAGCTTTGCTTTCTTACCTATGTCTTCCTACCTTCCTGCCTCCCTCTAGTCCCCACCCCAGCCACAAGCAGGAATTGAACAGAACAGAGCAGCCCCTCTGCGTTAGAGAATTTGAAGGAGCAAGGACCTGCTTCCTCTCCCACGCCTGCCCATTGCCTCCATGACTTTTCTCAGATAGTGCATGCCTAGACACCCCAGAAACCTATCAAACAATTACCTCTCTTTGTTCTTCTGAATTAAAGCATTGCTGTTTGGCTTCAGGACCCCATCATGCTGCCTAGCTCATGATGCTAATAGCTCCCCTCATAAAGCTTCAGTTCTAAAAGAGCCAGTCAATCTAAGTATCTTCCTCAGCCCAGACTACTGTACTTCCTTCCTTCTTTCTTTCTTTCTGTTTTGTTTTTTTGAGGTAGGGTCTCACTCTAGCCCAGGCTGACCTGGAATTCACTATGTATTCTCAGGGTGGCCTCGAACTCTAGGCAATCCCCCTACCTCTGCCTCCCGAGTGCTGGGATTAAAGGCATGTGCCACCATGCCCAGCAGACTACTTTACTTGTTTTTTAAATTTTTTTATTATTTTTATTTGAGAGCGACAGAGAGAGAGAGAGAGAGAGAGAGAGAGAGAGAGAGAGAGAGAGAGAGAATATGCACATCAGAGAATTCAGCCACTGCAAAAGAACTCCAGATGCATGTGCCATCTTGTGCATATCTGGCTTACATGGGTATTGGGGAATCAAGCCTCAAACCAGGATCCTTAGGCTTCACAGGCAAGCGCTTAACCACTAATCCATCTCCCCAGCCCATAGTTTACTTCTCAATAGTACCTACCAGGAGGTAGAGGCTGGAGAGATATGTCCACAAGCTAGGAATGCCAAGGACGGACAGCAGCTACCAGAAGTTGAAAGAACTGGGAAAATGTCTCCCTTAGTACTTTCAGAAAGGCAGCCTTTTCTTTTGTAACCTTGCTGTGGGCATCAGCCTGCAGACCTGTCATTTAATAAATGTTTGTTGTTTAAATTCTCACTGTGGGCCTCTGTTATGGGCCCCAGGGAACCAACACAGGAGATCTGAGTGATGGTGCCATCCTGAAAGTGTCAAAGCAAGACACTGGCTCTGCATAGAGATGTCCTAGAAGGCGAGGGTGTGCGCACCAGAGGAACACTTGAGAAAGCTGTTCAAGGTACATATCTGAAGCAGGCCCAGGCATTTTCACTAACTTTCATTGGCAATCCCATACATATAGAAAACAGACCATGCTAATAGTCTCCTCCCATACTCTCCCTTTCCCCCATTCCATATTCCCCTCTCACAGAATCCCTTATTTTTTCCAACTAGTCCCTCTACTTTGAGTTAAGTATTTGCCCCTCCCATTAGGAAGGTCGTGTGTAGGTATTGTGAGCCATGGTACCGTCATGAGTACCATTGACCACTTTGTGTCTGGAAGACAGTATTGCAAAGCACTCCTCCCATTCCTTCGGCTCTTACATTCTTTCTTTCAACTGTCCAGAAATGGTCCCTGAGCCTTGGAGGGGGTGATAGAGATGTCTCATTTAGTGCTAAACACTCCACTGTCACTTCTCAGCACTTTGGTGAGTTTTGAGTCACCCTAGTGGTCAGCACCATCTGAAAAGAGAAGCTTCTCTAACCAAAGTGAGAGTAGCATTCATGTTTGGGCATAAACATAAGTATTTAGAGAGCAGTTTGATGGGCACAATATATCCATTCAACTAGACAACAGTAGTAGTTTGCCTACTAAGGCTTATGACCTCCCCAACCATAGGCTTTTCAGTACCAGAGAGGAACTCTCTCCAGAGAGCGGGCCTCAAATCTGATCAGAGAGCAGTTGGTTTCCCCTATAACAGACATGCCACCATTGCACCACCTGGAACATTTGGCCTGGCTGGCCAGACATGGAACTTGCAGGGTCCACTGCTGGTTCAAACCATTGATTTTTCTCCCCACAATAGGCTGCATAGGTCTTTCTATCATCATGGCAGCTAGACAATAGGGAGGAGGCTTCCAGCTCACCTATAGCTTGATATCTCAGAGGAACAAACATTTCATTGTCATTATTGTGGACAATTGTTAGAAGTGGCCATGTGGAAAGTTCTCATGACCTCCTTTGTCTGTCTTTTTCTTTAATTTTTTTGTTCATTTTTATTAATTTATTTGAGAGTGACAGAGAGAGAGAGGCAGAGAGAGAGAGAGAGAGAGAGAGAGACAGAATGGGTGCGCTAGGGCCTCCAGCCACTGCAAATGAACTCCAGACACGTGTGCCCCCTTGTGCATCTGGCTAATGTGGGCCCTGGGGAATCGAGTCTCAAACCAGGGTCCTCAGGCTTCACAGGCAAGTGCTTAACTGCTAAGCCATCTCGCCAGCCCCTCTGTCTATCTTTATCCCTGGCTGTGCTCCATCCCTCTCCATAAAGGAGAGGCCTGGTCACAGAAGAGGCAAACTCACTCAAGTCATGTGGTAAAATGTCTCAAAAAAACTTTAAACAGGAAGTATTTTTGTCCTTATTTTCTTTTTTAAAAGTAGAAAATGTCCCTTAATTAACCCTAGCTAGTAAAAATGTCTCCTTGTTAACCTTTCCTGCAAAAGTAGGCCTGGTACAATTTTAGCCCATCAAACCCCAGCAGGGCAGCCAGGATATCATTCCTCTATTGGGTGACCACATAACACAAGCCACAGCTTGTGGAGCCTGGAATATCCATTTCCTAATGACCTCCCCTTTTGAGCTGGATTAAATATTGAAAGCGAACTCCAGAAAGATCTGAAGGGAAACACGCCGGCAATATTGCAGCCTCTGTGCCAAGCTGTTTAATAATTGATTTGCCCACCTGGGCGTTTGAATGTGCTGTTTATTCCTCAGCACCAAAGACAGCCTAAAGAGGGGCTTGTGGCTCAAACAACAGCTGGAGTTCGCACCTTTCAGCAGGGTGCTGTCTGGGGAGTAGAGAGAGCCGCCTTTGTGTGTCTACATGTCATAGGAACAAGGCCAGAACACCACACCTCTGTGGGCCCAACACCCTTGGATTACTCGGGAAAGGGGCTGAATGTGTCTTTTCCACCAGCCAGAGCACAGGTGTGCCTGATTTTATGGGATCTTGAGCTACCATTGGAGTTTTAGTGCCAGTGAAGGAGACCCTGGCTCTTGGACCCTTGACCACAGTAATGCCAAGTCTTCTCCCTTGATCAGAAGGTGCCACAAGTGCTAAACCCAGAAATGCTGGTCCCACTTCCACAGTTCCTGTTCATGGAGAAGTGACCCCATCACACACCTCACCAGAATATCATCTTGGGCAGCCCTTGGACCTCGAGATCAGATGCCCCAAGTCATAACCAGCCCTGTCCTCAGGGAAGAGTTCCAGAACACCGGCAGAGGCCTTGTCTCTCTAATGTGTCTCCCGTGTGCTTAATTCTTCAATGCCCGATTGCGTTTCGAATTGCTCAGCTGAGCCAGTGAAACTGATCTCACTAAAGGGCTTTGCCAACAGGAAAACTCTGCTTATTCACACCGTGTTTTTGTTTTGTTTCCTCAGTGTGGAACAAAGATATAAGCAGCTTTCTCATTCCCTAGGTGTGTGTGGGGGGGTGCTCAGCACAAGGCCTCAAGGCGGCTCTGCCTCCACTAAGAGCAGGGGCTCAGAGACTGGATCCATTTCAGCGACTTCCTGGGGATACATCACACTCAATGAAAGACGCTGGGGCCTTGGAACGCCTGAGATTGCTCTCACATGACTTGGATGAATCACGGAGCGTGGGAACGGGAGCAGGGGTAAAGGTTCCTGGGTGAGGGGAGAGAGCTGAAGGTGACCATCAGGATCTCTGTGAAGCAAAGTCAGACATGGCGGTGTTAACTGGGCTGGTTGAGCTAAGAAAAATGACTGTGCTGTTTCTCTTGCCTGAATAAATTTCAGACTTTAGGAAACTGAAATATTAAGGTTTGGTTCTTTGTGTTAGATGGGACTTTAACACACTGGAATACAGAAGACAGTTTACATTAGGCCAGGAGACTAAGGAATGCAACATCTTGTCAGCCATCCATCCATCCGTCAACATCCACCCACTTACGTGCATTTTGCCAGCATATGCTGGAGGCCAGAGCTGTGTTACGCCCTGGGGTAAAGAGATGCACAGTGCAGGTGAGAGGCACAAAACATCTGGGATCTGGCCACTAAGGCTTTGGGACTTGTTACCACCGCCTCAAGAACTACTGTGTCCTGGGCTGGAGAGATGGCTTAGCAGTTAAGGCACTTGCCTGCAAAGTCAAAGGACCTAGGTTTGATTCCTCAGGACCCATGTAAGCCAGATGTACAAGGTGGCACATGCATCTGGAATTTGCAGTGGCTGGAGGCCCTGGTGCACCCATTCTCTCTCTTTCTCTCTCCCTCTTTCTCTGTCAAATAAAGAAATAAAAATAAAATATTTTTAAACTGCAAATGAATATGCCCAAGGTGAGATGGGCCTGCTGGTATAGACCTGTAATCCTAGATACTTGAGGGGCTGAGGCAGGAGGATTGCCAAGTTCAAGACCTATTTGGGCAACTTAGTGAGAAACCTTGTCTCAAGATTAAAAGTAAAATGAAGGCAAGGGAAATGTCTCCATGGTAGAGCACTTGCATAGCACTCGTGAAGCCTAGGTGCTTCCATTTCTTTCTTTTTTTGTGTGTGTGTTCATTTTTATTTATTTATTTGAGAGTGACAGAGAGAGAGAGAAAGAGGCAGATATACAGAGATTGAGAATGGGCGCATCAGGGCCTCCAGCCACTGCAAACCAACTCCAGACGCGTGCACCCCTTGTGCATCTGGCTAACGTGGGTCCTGGGGAATCGAGCCTCGAACCAGGGTCCCTAGGCTTCACAGGCAAGCACTTAACCTCTAAGCCACCTCCTCCAAACCATTCTTCCATTTCTAATTCGAGGCAGTAGGGGAGAAAATGTCTAGGGGGAATGCTGTTGCTAGGGAACCCTCTTCTCCACTCTTAGGCTGGGTAAAACTCTCCTAACTGCTGGGGCTGGCCCAAGTCCCTGCCTGGTGACTTCACCCTCCCTGGCCACTGGTACCCCATCTGTAAAGGTCAAAGCAAGGCTATGAGCAGGCAGGGAGGGATACAGAGGACACTTCAGATACACAGGGCCATAGCCTCCCAGGGGGGCATGAGCCCATCTGAGCATGCCCATTAGCAGAGTGGGTCTCCAAGACTCCATCTTCTGGACAAAAAGCTCTGTCCTATGTCAGAACCAAAGGGACCACTGAGCTGGTGGCTGAGCACTCACTGTCCCCACCAAGAGCCTTCATTTCTGTGAAGTTCATGACCAGCTCTCTGTCCTTTCTACATGGAGCCTGTAGCTTTTCCTTTTCTTCTGTCACCTAATGCTCAGGGGTATAGGGCTCCTCTTGCTTGTCTCTGCTAGAGGTTGCAGAGGTTGGAGACTCAGAGGTGGGCCAGATCAAGGGCATGAATGATACTCAGCTACACCAAAGCTTCTGTGTAAACTGTCTGGGGCACAGCCAGAACAGCAAATCAAAGGCTGGGGGAGGGCTGGAGAGATGGCTTAGTGGTTAAGCGCTTGCCTGTGAAGCCTAAGGACCCCGGTTTGAGGCTTGATTCCCCAGGATCCACATAAGCCAGATGCACAAGGTAGTACATGCTTCTGGAGTTCGTTTGCAGTGGCTGGAGGCCATGGCATGCCCGTTTTCTATCTAACTCTTTCTCTCTGTCTATCACTCTTAAATAAAAATAAACAAGCAACAACAACAAAAAAGACTGTGGGATTCAACAACCAGGTGAGCACAGAATTCAGAGTACCTGAAGTATATTGGGTAGGCATGGGGGGACCTCACAGGAGGGAGGGCTATGAGCTCATGGGAGAGTAACCATGTGCTAATTTCCTATCCCATAGGAAGCAGAAGCCCCAAAAGCTATAGCCCCCAATAAATTGGAGGCAGAGGCAGTGTGCTTGAAGAGAAGGCAGGGATGACGAGATCTGTACTCTCCTCACTGGGTTGTCCTGAGTACTAAAGGTTATGAGAGGCTTAGAGACTCTCAGAGTCTCTGTGTAAACTGCCACACAGCACATCAGGCAGTCCTGATATTAACACTTGCTAAACATGTAAAGCCTGCAGAAAATTTAGAACAATGATTGGCATCTTGCCATGCAAAACCTTAAGCGAGCTCTAGTTAGAAGACATCAGCTTTGAGGATCGAGATCCTGCAGCCACAAGCTTTCCTGTCTGCTCAAATCTGGGACTTGACAGGGCCTTACAGGAGCAGCTTGGCTTTTATGGAAAGAGGATCAGAGGAGCAAAAGTGAATACGAGAACGGCTGCAAAGTACCCTCCTTGATGTTCATGTCTTATTCATGAGCACACCTCGTCAGCATTTAGACCACAAGGAAATTTGTACTCTAAGTAGAAATCCTAGAGAAAATGGCTAACTTAAAATTTTCTTCCTTTACCAGCTCTATGAATAATGCATCCTGTGCTATCCAAGATGCTTATCAAGTTTGACTGGGAAAAATGAGAAAGTAAATTTAGCGAAATAAAAAGCAAAGAAGCTGCAAATCATTCAAGTTCTTGAGATTCAAAACAACAAAATAGTATGAGCACAAAAAAAAAAAAAACCTCGAGAAATTTCTGTCCTTAGTTATCTAGTATGCTGTGTATGTGTGTCTGTGGTAGTGGGGTGGGGGCAGTGGCAGAGATGAGGAATGTCAGTCAATGATATTGGCTATGCATGAAGCATACACTTGTTCTCTGCCCATCACCAAAATAAAACACAATTTCTTCATGATGTCAGATACTCCAGTGGCTAGCTTCTTTTCCAGCTGCCTGATATATTTCTCCTTTAAGACACAGAGAACAGCTAGGCATGGTGGCTCGCATCTTTAATCCCAGAACTCAGGATGCTGATATAGGAGGAGAGCTGTGAGTTTGAGGCCAGACTGGGACTGCAGAGTGAGCTCCAGATCAGCCTGGCTAGAGTGAGAACCTGCTTTAGAAAAAAAAAAAAAGAGAACTTTGGGGAAAATCACTCAGTTAATGAAACACTTGCCGCACAAGGAGTTGACCTGGGTTCAGATCCCCAGAACATACATAAAAATGTCACATGCTATAGCTGGCATTGGTAATCCTAATGCCCCTATGGCAAGATGGGGGACAGAGATAGTAGAATCTTCCAGAAGCTTGTGGGGCAGCTAGCCTAGAAAATGCAGCAGTTAACTGTAGAGACCTTCCTCAAACAAGATGACAGGTTAAGATCAACAATTAAGCTATCCTCTGAGCCCTATATGCATGCCATGGCACAAGTGCACCTGCCCCACATGCCACACACACACACACACACACACAGAGAGAGAGAGAGAGAGAGAGAGAGAGAGAGAGAGAGAGAGGCAGAGAAAGAACTTGTAGGAATTTGGAAGGCCAACATTCTGCTTCATGAAGCAAAGATCTGAAATTCTATTTGAATGAAAGGGAATTTGGGAGGCCCTCATGGGAAAGATTAGAGTCTGAGTCTAACACACAGCAAATTCATCTGGATTTAAATATTCCCAGCTTGAGACAGAAGCCATCAGTGGTGAAAGTAGTGGACACTGGAATCCTCAAGTTTGGCCAGCCAGGCCAAATGAGCCAGCAGGTGCAATAGCAGCATTTCTGTTAGGGAGGAAACCAACTTCACTCTAATTTGACTGAAGATCCACTCCATGGGAGAGAATACATGCCTCGTACTGAAAACCTAATCAAAAGCCTAAGGTGGGGGAGGTCATGAGCATTAGGAGTGCAATGCCTGCTGTAACCTGGCTAAATGCATATATTTTACTCACCAGACTTCCCTGCAAGCACTTTACTAAATGTTCATACCCATATATTAAAGCTGCTCTCGCTTTTGTTTAGAGAAGCTTCTCTTTTTAGACAATGGTGACCACTAGGATGACCCAAAAGGCACCATAGTGCTGAGAAGACGTGCCAGAGGAGTGCTCAGCACTAAACATCTCTATCACATCTTCAAGGCTCAGGGTCCATTGCAAAAGAGGTGGCAGAAAGAATGTAAGAGCCAAAGGAAAGGTAGGACTCCTTACAATGCAATTGACCAGACAAAAATTGGCCTCGATATCCATGACCTCACAGTGCCTGGCACTATCGACACAAGACCCTCATAATAGGAGGAAAGATGATGACATCAGAATTAAAGAGAGACTAATGGAAAGAGGGAGGGGATATGATGGACTGTGGATTTGTGAAGGAGAAAGTGGGAGAGGGGAGAGAATTATCATGGTTTATGGTTTATTTTTGTAAGTATGGAAGCTATCAATAAAAAATTAAAGAGAGAAAGAAATATTCCCAGCTGGATGAAAAATGTAGGCTCAGGAGACTCAGAAAGTCAAGTCCAGGAGAGCATAAACTTAAAAGCTCACATGATCACTCCCCAAGGTAACAGCAGTAAACAGCTGCTGGGGACAGACTCTGACCAGTTGTTGGAGTTACCTTCTCCTTTCCTGGGACAAAGCAAAAGATCAAAGATCCTGATCAAAAGAGCTGTTGAGGGCTGGAGAGATGGCTTAGCAGTTAAGGCACATGCCTTTGAAACCTAATGACCCAGGTTCAACTCTCCAGGTCCCACATAAGCCAGTTCAACATGGTGGCACATGCATCTGAAGTTCATTTGCAGTGGCTAGAGGCCCTGGTATGCCCATTCTCTCTCTCCCTCTCCCTCTGTCGGTCTCTAGTAAATAAATAAATAAATAAATAAATAAATAAATAAATAAATAAATAAAATCTTGTTTTTAAAAAAAAAAGAGCTGTTGAGAGGAAAGGGTTTATTTTGGCTTTTAGTCTTGAGGGGAAGCTCCATAATGGCAGGGGAAAGCATGGCACGAGCAGAGAGTGGATGTCGTCTCAGCCACAGCAGGTGGACAATAGCTGCAGAAGAGTGAGCCAAACTCTGGCAAGAAGTGTTGGCTACAACACCCAAAAATCTGCCCCCAACAACACACTTTCTCCAGCAAGCTTCTTCCACTTGGATTGCCATTATCTGGGGACCAAGCATTCAGAACACATGAGTGGGGGAAAATCTGATTTAAACCACCACACCAGTGTTGCATTGCAGTTTTCTCTGAATTGAAATACTCCCTCCTGGAGGAAGTAGGTTCAGGAGACTCAGGAGGTCAACAGCTGGGGGAAAGCTGGAACTTAAAAGCTTGCAAGGGGCTGGGGAGATGGTCCAGCTATTAAGGCACTTGCCTGCAAAGCCTAGTGACCCAAGTTTTATTCCCTAGTACCCATGTAATGCCAAATGCACAAGAAGAGCCATGCGTCTGGAGTTTGCAGTAGCTGGAGTCACTGGTGAGCCTTTGCTCTCTCTCTCTCAATCCTAGGTATGGTGGCACACACCTTTAATACCAGTACTGGGAAGGCCAAGGTAGGAGGAACACTGTGAGTTTAAGGCCAGCCTGAGACTACAAAAGAATCCCAGGTCAGCCTGGGCTAGAGCAAGACCCTACCTTGAAAAACAAAAAAACAAAAAGAAAGAAAGAAAGAAAGAAAAAGCTTGCAAGGGGTTATATAAAGGATGAGCAATTGCCTGTGGGAAGTCTCTCCAACCAGCTGAGCTGTCTGCAGGTGATGAGTGTGCTTGAGGGATTGTCACCTGGGCTAGGGCGGGCTTTCCAGTGATGCAGCTGCCATGCTCTGTAAGGAGCCTCAATCAACTCATTAGTTCATCCAAACTGGTATTGGTGCAATCGTGGTTTGATCTGTTGTCTGCCGCATCTGGGAAGAATCGGCTTGTGTGTGTGTTGCCCCAAGGAGACAGTCTCACACAACAACTGTACAAAGCACTGGGCCCCTGAATGGGTTATTGGGACATTCAGCTCCATCTCACCCAACCTGGGATGGGCTCAGACCTGAGTTCAATGGCCACTACTGCTGTCACAGCCACCAGCACTCCTCAGAAACTTTGTGGGCACCTCAAGTGCTCCCCAATATACTTGAGAATGGTAACAGGGTGAAAAGGCCCAAAGTGAGGTCAGGGGAAGAGATTGAGTAAAGGAAAGGTGGACGGAGGGCTAATCAAAATCTAAGAGGATGCAAATAAATCATATGGAATGCTCCAGTTTCGGACAATGGAATACTCAGGAGCTATAGATAGTTGTTAGAAAATTTCCAGTGCCAGGGATGGGACACCTCCAGTGAGTTGTTGGCCAGGGAGGTCCCGGATGACCCCAAAACATTATAGGCCATTGCTGAGGCCCTTGATTTTCTACCAGGAATAGATGGTAAGACCCTATTTCTGAAGAATCCACATACTTGGGCTGGAAGGACACTGAGAAATCCTGCTGGAACTGAGCTGATAACCTCCTCCATGTAGACCAGCTGACAGAAAGCTGGAAGAAACCATTCTACATGTAGTTCAATAGGAGAGATACCACCAGTGAAGATACTCAACAGTGGACATTGCAAGCCTTATAATTGGCCAGCCAGGCCAAATGAGCCAACAGGTACAATAGTGGCACGTCTGTCATGGTGGAAACCAATTGCCCTCCAATTAGGCTGGAGGCCTGCTCCATGGGAAGGAATAAATACATCCCTGATACTGCAAACTTAAAACATGGGTAGTCATGAGCCCTAGGGGTGTAACATCTGCTGATGTCTGGAAAAATGTATATACTATGCTTATCAAACTGCCCAGTAAGCACTTCTCTTAATATTTATATCCTTATATTAACACTACTTTCACTTTGGGTAGAGAATCATCTCTTTTCAGATGGCAGTGACTTTGGTATGACTCAGAAGGTATCATAGTGCTGGAAAGAAGTGACTGGAGTACTGAGTAACATCTTGATCACACCTTCCAAGGCTCAGGGTCTAATATGGAAGAGGTGGCGAAAAGAATGTAACAGCCAAAGGAAGGGTATGACTCCTTACAACGTGCTCCCTCCAGACATAAAATGTCCTGGATATCCATGGTCTCACAGTGCCTGACACTACCTACACAAGACCATCATAAGAGGAGGAAAAGATCACGACATCAAAATAAAAGAGAGACTGATTGAGATGGGGAGGGGATATGATGGAGAATGGAATTCCAAAGGGGAAAGTGGGGGTAGGGAGGGTATTACCATGGGATATTTTGTATAATCATGGAAAATGTTAATAAAAACTAAGAAAAAAAAAAGAAGAAAGGAAGAAAAACTGCAAAAAAAATACCTGAGAATGAGAGAACAGGGGATTCAAACTGAAAGATGGAGATGACCATCAAAAGGAGAGGTTGGCCAGGTGTGGTTGAGCATGCCTTTATTTATTTATTTTGGATTTTCAAGGTAGGGTGTCACTCTAGCTCAAGTTGACCTGGAATTTATTATGTAGTCTCAGGCTGGCCTCAAACTCACCACCACGCTCAGCTGGGCATGCCTTTAATTCCAGAACTCAGAGGCAGAAGTAGGAGGATCATGGTGAGTTTGAGGTCAGCCTGAGCTAGAGACCATACCTTGAAAGAGAGAGAGAGAGAAAGGCCCAAATGACAGGAGGGGCAGAGGGAGGGCCCCAACAACAGCACATTGAGAAAAGGCGCAATTTGATTTTTTTTTTCTTTCATCTGGGCTAATGAGCACAGTTACATTGGTAACAAGACAGGGGTAGTCCCCCACAGCTGGTTGCGCTTGGGCGATGATCTCAAAATTGAGCCATGAGCAGGCAGCCCCAGGTAAGGAGGAAGCAGAGCTTAATTCTGGGATGACTTCTCTACAGGTGACCCTACTGGCTGGGCATACCCCCTGGGCTAGTAAAATTTCATACCCGGGGCCTGTACATTGCTCTCTCTACTTTTTTTTTCCTAGACAGATTTTATAGCTGTCCTCTAACATCAGCTCAGGACATCCTCAGCAAGTCAGAAACTGAGCTACCAAGGCAACTATTAGCAAAACTCTGACATAAAATCTACAGAGACCCAAACTGCTTTCTCACAACACAGACATCAGGGATAGCTACTAACCAGCAATCTTTTAGGAAGAGCTAGCTTGGCAATGATGGAGTGGGGGAGGTGAGGCTAAATATGGCTCAGTGATTAAGGGCACTTGCTTGCAATGCTAGATGGCCCTTGGTTTGATTCCCCAGTAGCCACGTAAAGCCAGATATAGAGTGGTGCATGCAGCTGGTGTTTGGTTGCAGTGGCAGGAGACCCTGGTGTGCCCATCTCTCTCTCTCTCCTTACAAATAAATAAAATAATAAAAAAAATTGGGCTAGAAAGATAGATGGCTCATCAGTTGAGGCACTTGCTTATAAAATAGCCTGACAGCCTGGGTTCGATAGTCCACTACCCACATATGGCCAGATACACAAAGACAGTGAGAAAAAGAAAACCATAGAGAATGAGCTGAGCTGGTCAATAATTCATCTGGGACAATTGGGCCCAAATAGACACAAGATTTACAAGAACCCTAAGAATGTCAGGAGAAAAGAGAATATGTTATTTTGAACTGGAGAAGCCATTCAAGGATAATATAAGCCCTTTCCCCAAAAAACTCACAAAGGAAAATAACTGACAAATTTAATCACAAACTTAAGAAGTAAAATGCAAAATCACTTACAACATATGACAAGAGGCGAATTAACTGATACAAAAGAAACTCTGAGGGCTGGAGAGATGGCTTAGCGGTTAAGCGCTTGCCTGTGAAGCCTAAGGACCCCGGTTCAAGGCTCGGTTCCCCAGGTCCCACGTTAGCCAGATGCACAAGGGGGCGCACGCGTCTGGAGTTCGTTTGCAGAGGCTGGAAGCCCTGGCGTGCCCATTCTCTCTCTCTCTCCCTCTATCTGTCTTTCTCTCTGTGTCTATCGCTTTCAAATAAATAAATAAAAAATTTAAAAAATATATAAAAAAAAAGAAACTCTGAATAAGCAGTTCAGAAAAAAAAAGGCCAGCTGATTGTCAGAGTGAATTAGAGAAATATTAATGAAAATACAATTAAATGGTGTTTGGCCTATTAACTCAGATCTCCCTCCATGAGAGTCTAATGAGATTCAGATGTGCTTACCCACTGTTGGTAGGAGTGTAGGCTGGTTCAACATTGGGGATAAATATAACAAGATGGACAAAAATTTAAAAATCACAATCTTAGAGATTTTACACAAGATTTTATCCTCAAGTGAGCACAGAGATTGGTATTTCCATAACAAAATATGAATCCAACATTATATATTACAAGGAGACTGGATAAAAAATTATGACATGGATGTAGAATGAAATTCAATTCATTGATTTTAGAAAAAATGTAGATCTAAACATAGAATTTGTCCAAGACATTTTATTAATAGAAAAAGCAAGTTACAGACTATAACGCAGACAAAAGATATATACACATGTGTGTACACATGCACACACACACACACACACACACACACACACATTCACATTTGAGGTATAAGATTAGGGATTTGAGGGCTGGAGAGATAGATGGCTTAGCGGTTAAGACCCTTGCCTGTGAAGCCTAAGAACCAATGTTCGACGCTCCACGTCCCACATAAGCCAGATGCACAAGGTGATGCAGGCACGCACAGTTGCACATGTGCACAAGGTGATGCGTGCATCTGGAGTTAAATTTCAGTGGCTGGAGGTCCTGGCACGCCAATTCTCTCTCTCTCTCATTAAAAAAAGATTAAGGATTTGAGAGAAGTAAGCAATGAACAAAAGGACCTTTAACTTTCATTTTCTTTTCATCTGTATTCTTTTCAGTTTTAGAAATATGTAATAAGAAATCAATTAAGAAATTCTGTTCCCCTGCTCTCCTGAGAAAGCAGCCTACCAGGGCTGGAGAGATGGCTTAGTGGTTAAGCGCTTGCCTGTGAAGCCTAAGGACCCCGGTTCAAGGCTCAATTCCCCAGGACCCATGTTAGCCAGATGCACAAGGGGGCGCATGCGTCTGGAGTTCATTTGCAGTGGCTGGAGGCCCTGGCCTGCCCATTCTCTCTCTCTCTCTCTCTCTGTCATTCTCAAATAAATAAATAAAAATGAACAAAGAAAATTTTAAAAAAATAAAATATTTGATTAAAAAAAAAAGAAAGCAGCCCACCAGACGTTATGTCCAGCCCCACCTATTGAAATGCGGATGTGGACAGGATGGCATGCAAGTCTCTGCATGTGCCTTTAAGGCCGAGTGGCCCAGTGGGGTATCTGCAGGTGTATTGCCTTAGAGGGGCACAAGTAGGTTGTAGGACAGGTGCCTGTATGGGGCTTGTCCATGGGCTGGAGATGGTGATGGAAGCCCAGAGAGAGCAAAGCTGCCCAGAGCGAGTGTGGGCAGAGGTCACCGAGTCCTGTGAAGTCCTTCAGAATGTGCAGGACAGGGCTGGAAAAATGGCTTAGTGGTTAAGGCTCTTGTCTACAAAGCCATAGGACCTCAGTTCTATTCCCCAGGGCCCATGTAAGCCAGATGCACAAGGGGCACATACATCTGGAGTTCATTTGCAGCAGCTGGAGGCCCTGATGCACGCATTCTCTCTCTCTGTCTCTCCCTCTTCACCTATTTCTCTTTCTCAAATAAAGAAAAAACAATTTTAATGTGCATGACAAAGGCTCACTTATCCAGAGACAAGGAGTTACCCACCTTCTCTACCTTGTGATGGACTTAGTTTTCAGTTTCTATCTGTTCAATCCACACATGTTATTCAGGCTTGTGAAAATGAATGACACGTGTTCTTTTCTGAGCTTTTTTTCTAGTCAAGGGACAATGGGCTTAGTGGCAAGTGTCTCCTCCCAGTTTCTACCAAGAGCTGCCTGCACAAATGGGGCCACATCCATGAAATGGGGGTGCTGGGAGATCTCCCACTTGTGGACTAGCCTGTGTCATGGAGACAGCATGAGGGAGGTAACACATGAGGCGCCATGGAAGGATGGCCCCAGGGGCTGTGCCCCAATCCACACCGAAAGGAGAAACATGGGAAACTCCTGTCTGGTAAATTCTAGCTTGTTCCAGCTTAAGCCATGCCTGGCATATCATGGGCACTGGAAGCATGTGTGTGGTAGTAGGGGCTCTGCATTGCTGGGCTTCTTGCTGTGCTGAGGAAGTGGCAATGCAGCCTGACCTGTGCCAGGCGCTAGGATTGTGGTCGAAGGCGACCCAGAGGTGGAATCTCCACAGAACAGTGTCCCCGGACTCCTTGCTTACTCCATTCTTGAGCTGAGGAGGCCTCATCCTTCTGGGACTGCCTTGAGACAGGTCGAGACCCCATGGGCAGTGTGACACAGATGAACTGGTGTGCTAGGACACTTAGGCTATTATCAGACTGGTGGCCATGTCACAAGTGGCACCACATGCCTTTCTCTTGCTTGTTCTTATTTGAGGCCTTTGGGACATAAGACTCCCCCTCAGAAGACACACACGTGTTTAAACACCCTCAGCACCTACCCATGTTTAAAATAGAAACGAATTCTTTTTTGGTGCCAACTTTCCTTTTACCTGACAGGATAAATTGTTTTAATTATTTTCTGTTTCTTGCTCTTTAGTAATTTTTACAATCTCAGCTAAATGTAGACTATTTTTACTATGAGGAGGGCAAATGAACACAAAAGTCCCCCAAATAAGCCACCTCTGCTTTAGGAAGAGCCCAGGCTGGCTCTAGGGGTACTGTTGTATGCCCTGTCTCCAGACAAACAGTCCTGGATGCAAGCTATACAGCCTCTCATGAGCACACTGAATGAATCTTTTCAGCTTTTTAGGAAAAACAAACAAGAAAAAATGAGGAGAACATTTCCATTCTTTTTTTTTTTCTGGTGGTGCTGGGGATCAAACCCAGGGCTTTGCCCAGGCTAGCCAAGCACTCTGCAACTGAAAGAGTAACTCGGGCTGGCTTCAAACTTGAACTTCTTTTGCCTCATTCTCTTACACTCACTGATTACTGGCATGTACCCATAACCAGCTTGAATTGTTAAATTTAGTCAGTTTGTGAAAATGGAAGATGCTGAGCAGAACAAGGGGTGCCTGGTTCTTTTTTTATGTTTTGATTTTTCGAGGTAGGGTCTCACTCTACTCTCAGACTGACCTGGAATTCACTATGGAATCTCAAGGTGGCCTCGAACTCATGGCAATCCTCCTACCTCTGCCTCCCAAGTGCTGGGATTAAAGGCGTGTGCTACCACACCTGTCCTGGGTCTTTTTTTTTTTTTTTTGAAAAAATATTTTAGTTTTATTTATTTATTTGAGAGAGAGAGAAAGAGAAATAGGGAGAGAGAGGGAGAGAATGGGCATAACAGGGCCTCCAGTCACTGAGAACAAACTCCAGATGCGTGCACCACCTTGTGTATCTGGCTTACATGAATCCTGGGGAATTGAACCTGGGTCCTTTGGCTTTGCAGGCAAATGCCCTAACTGCGAAGCCATCTCTCTAGCCCTGGTTCTTTTTTTTTTTTTTTAAAGTAGAATTGGTGTGGTGGCACACACCTATTATTTATTTATTTATTATTTGAGAAAGGTGGGAGAGAGAGAATGGGCACATCAGGGCCTCCAGCCACTGCAAAGGAACTCCAGATGTATGTGCCCCCTTTGCATCTGGCCTTTTCTTTGGGTACTGGGGAACTGAACCTAAGTTCTTTGACTTTGGTGGGAAGTGCCTTAACTACTGAGCCATCTCTCCAGCCCTGCTGGTTCCATTTTTATCCTTTTCATCTTCAAAGTGGTAGCATCATGGATATCTAGTGACTTAGAACAGAAGCTGATCTTAGAAGGTTGAGTAGTTCATAGATTCATGCCCATTCCTTGTGCATAAAACAAAGCTGTCTGTAGATTCTATTGCTAATCCCTTCATAGTTGCCAAATTCATGTTTTCTTATCAACTTCTTGGATGTTCCTCACTGCAGCCTGTTTCTGGGTTGGTGACATGAGGTGTCATCTCCACAGAACCAGAATGTTCCTGGATTCCTTGTTTGCTACATCCTTAAGCTTGGTGGGGCCTTATCCTTCTTGGATGGGAAGGCACAAGAATTGACGTGGCTTTGCAGTGAGGATGGAAGAGGATTGGATAAACACACAGGCCCTGCCAAGTCTCACGCAGAAGGAAAGATGCCCACTGCCCCATCCCCATCACAGGTGGATATGCAGTCTCCATTCAAGCCCTGTGATTTGTCTCTGAGGTTCTTGGCTATATTCATTACTGTCACACTGCTATGACTAATTATCTCATGAAGGTAACTTGAGAGAGGAAGGGCTTGCTTTGGCTTACAGTGCATAGTCTGTCATGGTGAAGAAGGCATGGTGGCAGGAATGCGAGGTGGATGAGCAATCAGGAAGCAGAAAGAGATGAATGCTGGTGTGTTCAGCTTGCTCTCTCCCTCTCTCTTTTGCATGTGTAGCGTATGTGTGCATGCATGTTCATATAAGTGTATGGAGACCAAAGGTCAACACTGGTGATCTTCCTTAGTCACTATTTACCTTTACCTTACTCTTTTTTATTTTTTTAATTAACATTTTTTAAGGTAGGGTCTCACTCTAGCCCTCACTGACCTGGAATTCACCATGTAGTCTTAGGGTGGCTTTGAACTCACGGCAATCCTCCTACCTCTGCCTCCCGATTGCTGGGATTAAAGGCATGCCCCACCACATCTGGCCCTTGCTCTTTTGTAACCTTTATTTTTATTTTAACAACATATTTCATATGAATCCATCATGTGTTAGTACCCTCTTTTCCCTCATCCCTGCCCCCATTCCATTGGGGATTCTCCTCAGTGGGGTTGCAGGCATTCCCTGTGGGGTTGTGGGTTATGTGTTATCTTATTCTTTTGAGGAAGGGTCTCAGCTGAACCTGCAGCTCACCAGTTTGGCTAGACCAGTTAGCCTGTGAGCCCTAAGGATTTCTTGTCTCTGCCTCCCCAGAGCTGGAAGTGACCTGCCATACATGGTATTTTTTAAATTATTTATTTATTCATTTATTTGACAGAGAAGGAGAGAGAGAGAATGGGCATGCCAGGGCCTCCAGCCACTGCAAACAAACTCCAGACACATGTGCCTCCTTGTGCATCTGGCTAATGTGGGTCCTGAGAAATTGAACCTGGGTCCTTTGGCTTTGCAGGCAAACACCTTAACCACTAAGCCATCCCTCCAGCCCCATACCTGGCATTTTTATGTGGGTGCTGGAGATCAAATTCAGCAAGCACATTACCCACTGAGCCTCTCTCCAGACCCCACTCCTGCTTTCTCCTTTTTATTCAGTTCAGGACCCCAGCCTGTAGGAAAGTGCTGTCCACATTCAGAGTGGGTCTTCCCTCTTCTGTTAACCCTCTGTGGAAACAGCCTCATAGATACCCAGAGGTGTGTTTCCATGGTGATTCTAAACATGGTCTCATTATTATTAGTTGAGAGACAAAGAAAGAGAGAGAGAAAGGATAGAGAGAGAGAGAGAGAGAGAATGGGCACACCAGGGCCTTTAGCCTCTGCAACTGAACTCCAGACACGTGTGCCCCCTTGCGAGCATGTGCAACATTGTGCACTTTTGCAGCACTGTGAATCTGGATGCGTGAGGCCTGGAGATTAGAATGTGAGTTCTTTGGCTTTGCAGGCAAGTGCCCTAACTGCTAATGCATCTCTCCAGCCCATCCATGGTAATTCTAAATCCAGTCAACTTCACAGTGAAGATTAATCATCACACTGTCCCAAGGAAGGCTGAGGCAGAAAGGAAAAGCAGGCCTACCTTTGCATTCATTCCCTTATCAGCCAAGAGCTCCTCAGACTTTGATTTTCACAACAGCAGATGGCAAGTGTACTCAAGCCAGTCTCCCAGGACTTTGAAGCCACAGTGTGATGTTGAAAGTGTGAAGGAAGCTGGTGAGGACTGTGCATGCATCAGGGTGCTTGCTGCTTGCAAGGCTTGCTCTTGAAGCTAGCAGGTAGTACTACATGGTGTCAACTCCAGAA
Source organism: Jaculus jaculus (assembly GCF_020740685.1). Lineage (NCBI taxonomy): Eukaryota > Metazoa > Chordata > Mammalia > Rodentia > Dipodidae > Jaculus > Jaculus jaculus. The sequence continues at coordinate 1,524,368 of NC_059104.1, read as the reverse complement.
AAAGTAAGTAGACTTATCCTAAAGCTGCTGAAATCCAACAGTGTTTTTCTATGTCACTTACTGTGAATGTCTAAGAGAAGACTGATTTACTACCCTGAATAGGCTGTGTTTGGAGCTGGGAACATAAATGTATGTTTGGGGGTTGGGGTGCATAGAGGTATGTTTGGGTGATAGTATGTTTGCCCACATGTCTAGAGAATAAGACTGTTTATGCTTTGTTGGTATAAATGATACAAACATTATACTTGGGTTTCTACAAACACTGGCTTTATCCCAGATCTTAAGACCAGCCACCAGGGAGTCTGGTTTGAGAGTAACCCATAAAAGTTTGTAGAATGAGAGACTCCTGCCTGACTAGAGAACAGGAGAGCTCTGTTTCCAATAACCTGACTTCCATGATATGGAAGCCTTCAGAGAAGAGCATTTGCCATGGGGTTCTGGCCTTGTTTTTGTCATGGTTTCCTCCTCCACCTATATCCCAGTTAATATTGCATTCAAAGGCCTGACTGCAGAAGTTTTCTTGGTGGTGTAGTCACCTCCACATTGCTGGAACAGACATCCAACCAGACACAGTTTCTGGGAGAAATGTGTTTCTTTCATGCTTACAAATCCCGGGAAGTTCCTTCAATGGCAGAAAAAGCTGAACACTTCCATACATCCAGCAGAGAGAAACAGCTGCTGCAAGCCAACACCATCAAGCAGCAAACATGAATCACCAGAGTTAAGATGCTCTCCCCCACTTTGAGCTGGAATTCAGATCCACCCCCAGTGACACACCTCCTCTACCAGGAAGAACCTGCCTGCTAGGGGTTGAAGTTGAAAGCTCAGTTTTAACAAAACACCTGAGTCTATGGGCCATACATTCAGACGATCCCATTGAAACTACCACACTCAGTGAAAAGCAAACAAGAAAATCTATACTCCACTACAAACCTGGAGCTTTTGGTTCTCACCAAAAAGGAAATTAGGAAGTGGTCTTCCAGATACTTCAAACACAGCAACACAGCAGGAGTAGCAGATGAATTCCCTGAGGGCCAGGTCCAGTGGCTAGTGACCTTACCTGAGCATGTTGTGAGAGTTTTCCAAGTGGCTTTTATAGATGCCTGCTATGGGCTGATCGCTTTTAAAAGTGCTTTCTAAAATCAAGTTCTTATAAACAGAGCAATACAGCAAATCCAGAGGCCAAAAATACACTTACTCGAAGTAGAAATCCAATTTTCAAACAATACAGAGTATTATAAATTTCAACTGTGAAATCTCATCATAAGAAAATAAAGAAAAGAATCAGTAAAGAGAAAAAAAAAGTGCTTTCCACATATGAACTCTGATCATCGTTGTAGAACCCCATGGGCCTTGTTGGCAACAAGACTCTCTCCATCACATGGAGAAAGAAACAGGCGTGGCTGGTTAGTAATATCCTCAAAGGTATCTTGCAGGGAAGAAGAGGTGCTCAGAGACCCTTAGGGCTTGCCAGATCCCACACCTCCACACACACTCCATACTCCTGCTTCCATAATTTTCTCCTAAGGCAGAGACTCAACCTGTTTACCAGGACCCAGGTTTCCTCACAAGGTGATAAGTGTTATAGACCAGGGTACTCTCGTTGGTAGAGTGCAGTGGGGTGCACAGGAAAAGGACTCTGTGGGACACAGAAGGGCTGGAAAAGACTTCAACGGTCTGGGGCAGAGGTCTGTCTACCAAGAGATAACGGGAGCTTGCATACCAGGCCCAGGGACTGACCTTCCCCATTTGATGCAGACCAAGTTTCCCAGGTGTGGTGGTTTAAATGCAAAATGTCCCTCATGGCTTCACGTGTTTGTGATTAAACCTCATACTCTGTCCCCAGCTGGTGGAGCCTTTGGGAGGTGAAGCCTTGCTGGAGGAGGTGTGTCACTAGGGGAGGACCTTGGGGTGTTTTAGGTCAGCCCCACTGGGGTTCATAGCTAACTGACTCTACACTCTTCAAGGAGATATGGAGAGGTAACCCAGGCTTCCTGCTCATACCATGCTTTCTTCACTACAGTGAAACTTCCTCTCAGACACTATAATCTGAAATAACCCTTTCCTGCTGTAAGCTGTTTCTGATTGGCGGCTTTGTCCCAACAACAAGAAGGGAACTGAAATAGCAGGGTAGTGCTAAAACAGGATGTCCCTAAGAAGCAGGGACAGACTGATCACCCAGGGTCCCAGCCTCTAGCTCTGTGTCCCCCAAGTCTCACCATAGGGGCTTCTGGACAAGCTAGTGTAAGGGAAGCATTCCTGACTGCATTTTCTTCTCTGGGTGTCCATTGGACCCTCCTTCCTGTGCCACCATGGATCTCCTGCCACTAGCCTGGAAGGGTTCAGTTTAAGTGCTGCTGTCATTGGGGTATTTTTAGCAGTAAGTGCTTCTTGGAATGTGCATTAGTGGTGGGTCCCGCACACCGCACACCACACAGCCTCACTGTGGACTTACTGGTGCTTGTGTGATCAGAGCTCCTCAGCTCTGGGTAAGGCTTCAGTTCCCATGATAAACAATATATGGCACTGCCAAGCAGATTAAGACGGGTACATTTGCAAATGCTGATGTTTTCATTTAATTTTTTTTTTTCACTCTTTGGTTTGAAAGAATAGAGTTTAAAAACATGACTTTCCAAGCTTCTTGCCCTGTGTTTTTTTTTTTTTTTTGTTTTTTTTTTTTTTTCTTGGATGACTTGAAGGAAACTGGTTGAAGTTAGTTACAGAAAATAAGGGGGACATTTGTTACTTGAAGTCATATTGGGGTGGGGGGAGGGAGCAGCAATATATAGGAGATATTGAAACCCAACATGGAACAAGAGTCCCTGGTGTGAGACAGCACATTTTATATTTGGTGACAGAGAGAATGACACAGGCTCTGTTTACCTGCTGTTTGTCCATGACATGACGATGGGAGCAGAGAGTTCTGAGGAAGTGACAAGTTGTATGAGGTCTTGCTGGGTTCTTCTACTGTGGGAGGTGAACAGAGCAGACCCTCCCATCCCTGGAGAGCTGGTCTGTGGGTTTTATTCCCTGTGAAAAGCCACCATCCCATGGGATTTCAGCCACAAGGGCCACTATGTGGATCCCAGATCAGTAATAACCTCCCTTCCCCAACCAACCCAAACTCTCAAGGGCTCTACCCAACTGTGCCAGCCAGAAGGTTCACACTGTCCTCACCCAGGGTCAAGCACCAGCTCTCCATTTCTCCTTCAATTCAGCCTCCACTTTGCTCATCCACCCCGTTTTACTTTCTGCAAATTACCCAATTTGGCTGTGACATCTGCTTTCTGCTCCTGACCCAGTTTTGACCAATGATAGATGCAGGTAATGACATAGGGCTACGCATTCCAATATTGCTGGTGGATTTCAAACGCTCCAATCACAACAATGCTGCAGGTGGTAGACATGTTAATTAGCTTGAATTACTGTATTAAAGCTCATAACACTATTTGTGCCCCATTAATACACACAATTGTAATTTATTAACATAAGACATAAATGAAGAAGAGGAATCCTGGAGAGATATTATAGGTTTTTTTTTTTTTTTCAAAAGAGGAATATAGTGGGTAGAGGCCTTCTTACCTCCAATAGTCTTAGAGCTACATAGTAAGTTCCAGGCCGGCCTGGACTACAGAATGAGACCCTGTCTTGAAAGGCCAACAAAACAAAAGCCAATAAAAATATTTTTTAAAGAAAACTGACTAAGGAAAAATGCTTATTTTTAGTTCCTTTGTTTCAATGAAGACCACAATGACTTTGTGTATGAGTTTACCTAATATTAGCTATTAGTGTATTGGTAATTTTAAAACTAAACCTTTAAAAAATTATTTCAAGGGCTGGAGAGATTGCTTAGTGGTTAAGGCATTTGTCTGCCAAGCCAAAGCACCTTGGTTCAATTCCTCAGGACCCACATGAGCCACATACACAAGGTGGTGCATGTGTCTGGAGTTCTTTACAATGTACCCTTTCTTTCTTTCTGTCTCTTTCTCTCACTCTCTCAAATAAATAACAATAAATAAAATATTTAAAAAATCATTTCAAGTGACAGGATACCCCTTTGAAATAGTAATTGCATTATATGGATCATATCTAAGGCTAAGGTCAAAAACTCTCAGAATCAGGTTTGATCAGTACCATTCTACTGAGGACTAAAGTGTGGTTTTTGGTTCCTTGAGAAACTATTAGAATAATTTATCATCACCAGGCAGGTACTTGGTCTAAACAAAGCTTACTGCAGAAAAATAATCAACAGCCTATGCAACACAAATTTAATTAATTCACATTTATTACTGTCAAATGAATAGGTAATTTGTCCAACTTAAATATTTATAGTTTCAGTGTAAAAAATCACTCTGTATTTTTTATACTCTAAAACTAAGCACATAGGTGGATTTAATGTTTTCTCAAATTGTTCCTGAAAATATCTGCATGCTAGCTAGCATGGTGATGGTTAGATATTTGTTTTCCTAGTTTTATGCTATTTTTAAATTTTAAACATAACTTGTACATATATATTTTTTCTTTTGTTTACTCAAAAACACCTTAGCTCACATTTAATTTGTAAATGAAGAGTTTATGCCATCTTGCAGCTGTGGCATTTGATATTAAAAGGAAACTTAGTGAAATATTATTTTCTAAGTGCATTTCATGTGCTTAGCAGGTTTTTTTTTTGTTTTGTTTTTGTTTTTTTTTTTTTTTCTGTTTTGAACATCCCAGACTGGCCTCAAACATATCTGAGGATGACTTTGAACCTCTGATCCTGCAGCCTGCATCTCCCTAGTGCTGAGATTACAAATGTGCTACTGTGCCTGGTTTATGTGGCGCTAAGGATCGAGCCCAGAGCTTGTGTGCATGGCCAGTAAGCCCTCCACCAACAGTCACATCGCCTAGGCAGTTCCCTGTGAAAAGCCACCGTCCACCAGGGCTGGGCAGTTCCCTGTGAAAAGCCACCGTCCACCAGGGCTGGGCAGTTCCCTGTGAAAAGCCACCGTCCACCAGGGCTAGGCAGCTCTCAGAGCCACCTTATTTTTATAGATTATCCCGTTTGACCCGAAGGAAGCTGAGGGACAAAAGTGAGATGATCTGCTTCCAAGTCCACAGACACATACAACAAACCCACATGTCAAGGCATTTCCTGTGCCCTAAAATGTGCACAGATGGGAATGCCACTCAGCAGCTAGAAGCCCTCCTAGAGCCACATCTGAATACAGAGGGGACAGAGAGCATCTCATGACTTGAGACTCCTAAAGTGGCTGGAGGGCATGAACTGAAGGCCCAGCTGAACAATAGAGTCTAGTCAGGTCTGATGCAGCAGATCCCTGACCTCTGGTGACCTTGTGGGGTCAGAGGACAGTCTGGGGGACCAGAGCTGTCCTTACAGACTGGGGAAGTGGGCCTCGAAGCAGAGCCCTGCTCCAGGGAGAAGAGCTGAAGCCGGCATGAGAACATGAGCGCCCTCCTTGAATTCCCATGCTGTGAACACAGAAGTAATGTGAGGCAGAACCAAGAAGATAACATGGACGAAACTGCAGAATCCCAGAAAAACAGAAACTACTAAAAGGGACTCAAAAATAAATAGAAAATCGGCATGAATTACAACAAATAAAGTGATTTAATTAGTAGTGAAATTTCCCTACAAAGCAAAGTTCAGACTCAGATGGCTTCAGGTGAATTCTATAAAACATTTGATAATAACAAACTCTCACACACTCTTTATAATGTCTATACATACATACATACATACATACATATGTGTGTATATAAAACATTTCCGACTCATTTCTATAATGCCATTATTATTCTGACACCAAAACCAGGCAGATTTATGTTCAAAGAAAATAAAACCCACAGATTCACATATTTAATTAATGTAAATAAAAAAACCTCTTAAAGCCACTGTGTGTGTGTGTGTGTGTGTGTGTGCATGTATGTATACACAAATTATCCTGTTTTACCAAAAACAAAATGCTAGCAACTCAACCTAGGAACATAAAGGGATCATACAACTGTAAGCAAGTGGGATTTATACCAAAAATTCAAGGATTGTGAACATCAAAATGAGTATGATAGAATACTATTGTAGAATCAAAGATACAACATAGTCATCTTAACAGTCACTAAAAAGCTCCTAAACATAAGGATCCCTGGAGCAGCACCATACTTAGGATGGAAAGTCCCCGCACTTTGCCTCTAAGATCTGGAACAGATCTGGGCCTGGTGACACAGAGAATCCCAGCTACTCAGGAGACTGATGCAGGAGAATCTCAAATTCATGGCCTCCCTGGGTTACATTGAGAGTTCAAGGAAAACCTGAGCAATTTATGAGACTTTGTCTCAAAATAAAACGTTTTTAAAAGTTGGGCATGGTGGCACACACCTTTAATCCCAGCACTTGGGAGGCAGAGGTAGGAGGATCACCATGAGTTCGAGACCACCCTGAGACTAGTGAATTCCAGGTCAACCTGGGCTAGAGTGAAACCTTACCTCTGGGGGAAAAAAAAAGGAAAGGAGAGAAGCTCAGTGGTAGATCACTTGTCTAGCATGCATGAGGCCCCAGGGTTCAATCCCCAGTACTGTCCGGACCCCACCCCCGCAAAAATAAAAATAAAAAGAGAAAGCAAGATTACAAACAAGACAGGGATGTCTGTTCTTGATAATTATTTATCATTGCAGTGTAGATGTATGAGAGAGACAGACGAGAGAAAATAAAAGGAACCGACACTGTAATTAAAGAAGCAAAAGTAGTTCTAAGAGCCAGGCGTGGTGGTGCACACCTTTAATCCCAGCACTCAGGAGGCAAAGGTAGGAGGATCTCCGTGAGTTCGAGGCCACCCTGAGAATATATAGTGAATCCCAGGTCAGCCTGGGCTAGTGTGAAACTCTACCTCAAAAAAAAAAAAAAAAAAAAGTAGGGCTGGAGAGATGGTTTAGCAGTTAAGCACTTACCTGTGAACCTAAGGACCCCGGTTCAAGGCTCTACTCCCCAGGACCCACATTAGCCAGATGCACAAGGGGGCGCATGTGTCTGGAGTACATTTGCAGTGGCTGGAGGCCCTGGTGTGCCCATTCTCTCTCTCTCTCTCTCTCTCTCTCCGCCCCTTTCTCTGTCACTCTCAACTAAATAAATAAATAAATAAATAATAATAATAATAATGATAATAGAAATAAAGATCAAGCCAAGTGGTGAAAAAAAAAGTAGCTCCATGCTTGGAATTTCTTGAGAGTAGCTCACTTTGTAGCTGGTAGAGACATGGGTAGGACAGGCTTAGGCATGAGTTATATCTGTTTGCATTGGCTGGTGAATACTTATTTCTCTGATTTTTTATGTTTGAAACTTTGTATAATTTTCATTGTAAAAACATCATGACTATAAGTAACATTGAAAGATTAAGGGGCTAGAGAGATGGATTAGCATTTAAGGTGCTTCCCTGTGAAGCATAAGGACCCCAGTTCAATTCCCCAGGACCCATGTAAGCCCGATGCACATGGTGGCGGTACACCCAAGTTTTCTCTCTCTTTATGTGTCTCTTCCTCTCTCTGTCTCAAATAAACAATGAAAATAAAAAGATTTAAAAGAAATAAAGATAAACATTCCCAGAGATTTTAGACAGTTATAAATCCGAAGGAAACGTGAACACTGATAGGTCACCTAACCTTGATGTTGCCAAGGCAGGTTAGGCCTCAATGACAGTTTTACCACTGTATTTTCATGACTTAAAGTGACCCATTAAGTTTACACACATCAGACCCCACTAATTGCTTCCTTAACGTGAATCTGTCACAAGATAGATACTGGAATTTACTGATTTCTTTTTTTTTATTTTTTATTTTTTATTTTTTGAAGAGCGACAGACACAGAGAGAAAGACAGGTAGAGGGAGAGAGAGAGAATGGGCGCGCCAGGGCTTCCAGCCTCTGCAAACGAACTCCAGACACGTGCGCCCTCTTGTGCATCTGGCTAACGTGGGACCTGGGGAAGCGAGCCTCGAACCGGGGTCCTTAGGCTTCACAGGCAAGCGCTTAACCGCTACGCCATCTCTCCAGCCCATACTGATTTCTTTTACCAGTAAAGAAAAGACTCAACAGTCCATAGTTAAACACATCTGCTTTTTGTTCTTTTTTTTTTTTTTTTTTTCGTCCAGGCTGACCTGGAATTAACTATGTAGTCTCAGGGTGGCCTTGAACTCTCCGTGACCCTCCTACCTCTGCCTCCCAAGTGCTGGGATTAAAGGCGTGCACCACCACACCTGGCCACATCTGTATTTTTTATTGGAGAAAACATATCTATTTGTAAAGGTCTAAGTTATTCCTACTTTTTTCTAGACCATTCTACCTTGTGAAATATGAGCAACTCAACTTATTCTCTCTACTTTTTACCTATTTGGTACTATACTCAGTATAATTAAATCTCTAGAAACCCAGCTTATAAACTACCTCCTAAGGGTCAGCTTCTGGCTCTCCAGTCTGGGTGGCCCTCTGATATATGGGGGACAATGTCATATAGATTAGTTTTAAGGTGAGGGGCTTCCCTGGATGGTTGATGGGTACAGGATGGTGTCTGTCCTTACCCTGTCACAGGACCTGACACAGTCCACCTAATCACCCAACTGTGGAGTGGACATTAAGGATGAATTAGATACTGTGGCTGAAAGATACCAAGCCACCACCCCCAGCAAAGCTCCAGGGACCACCTGCCACACTGCACCCTCGCAGCTAAGAACTTAGGCACATGGACCCTAGCTCTTGAGAAAAGGGGACTGGGCATGGTAGCCCATGCCTGTAATCTCAGCACCCAGGTAATTTAGGCAGGAGGATTTTCTGTGAGTTTGAGACCAGCCCAGGCAACACAGTGAATTCCAGGCCAGCTTGGTCTACAGTGAAAGACCCTGACTGTAAAAAAATAAGAAACAAAAACAAAACAACAAAAGGGAGAGAGGGATGGAGGAGGAGAGGAGCAGGAGTAAGCGGCTTTCTCATCCATAGTCTGACTGTAGTTGAAATGCTGGTCACACACCGAAGTTTCCCTCCCTGACTCTGGGTGAGAAGGAATGAAGCACAGACTAACAGAAAAGGCTTCCTGAAGGAGTAAGAGAGGAGTGACCCCTCAGTAGGGAGACAGGGCTACAGGAAGCAGGCAGGGTGCTGGTGGGAGCGGCTGAGCAGCCCTCCAGCAGGTGCTCCTAATGGGGAGGCTGAGCAGAGACTCAGCAGGCAGAAAATTGAAGGGACGCAAGAGGGTTCAAGTGAGGCACGGAAGGCTGCCGGCAGGATCATGAGTTTCCTTCCTCTGTGCATCCAGCAAAGCACCTGTCTCATGACAGCTTGGGTTTGAGAATCAGCGTCAATCACAGTGACTGAGACATGGATCCAGCCTAGTGCCCTAGGAGAGATGACAGGTTGGAGAAATGCACTCCTATACCCAGTGAGTATTATTCAAGTGCACGGAAGAATGAGATCCTGTCATTTGCAGGACAATGGAGGGGGCAGGAGCCCACTGTGCCTAATGGAATAAACCAGACACAGGAAGACAAGTTCTCCACCTTCTTTCCTGGGTGGGAACTCAAAGAAGCAGAGCTGAAGGAATAGTGATGACTAGAGATGGGGAAGGGTGCAGGGTATAGGACTGGAGAGCGGGAGGTTGGAATTGACTCGTGCGCACCGCATGAGTGTAGAATTTCCTACTCAAATGTACAATTACTACCTGTTACCAAAAATAACTTCTGCACGGGCTTCTTCTCTGAGACTGAAGTCAGGATAATGGAGTATTAGCACAACATTATCTCTGGCTTAGAGCACTAATTAAAAAAAATGTTTAAATGTATTGACTTTATGAGAGAGAGCAAGAGTGAGCAAGCGAGAGAATTGGTACACCAGGGTCTCCAGCCACTGCAGTCAAACTCCAGACACATGCGCCACCTTGTGTGCATGTGCACCCTTGTGTGCTTGTGTCACCTTGTGTGTCTGGCTTACATGGGACCTGTGTCCTTAGACTTCTCAGGCAAGCGCCCTAACTGCTAAACCATTTCTCCAGCCCTTTAAAAGTGTTTAATTTAATCTATTTGTTAGAGAATAAGAGAGAGAGAGAGAATGGGCAAGCCAGGGCCTCTATCCACTGCAAACAAACTCCAAATGCATGTGCCATCATGTGCAACTGGCTTACCTGGGTACTGGTGACTCAAACATAGGTCCTTAGGCTTCATATGCAAGCAACTTTACCATTATGCCATCTCTCCAGCCCTATTTTTTAAATTAAATATTTTATTTATTTATTTATTTAAAAGAGATAGACAGAGGCAGATAAGAGAGAATGTGTGTGCCAGGGCCTTTAGCTACTACAAATGAACTCCAGACACATGCACCCCCTTGTGCATCTGGCTTACATAGGTCCTGGAGAATTGAACCGGGGTCCTTATGCCTTAACCACTAAGTCATTTCACCAGCCCTAGCCCTATTTTTTTAATGTGTCAAAAAATTATATAACAGTGCCAGGGCATGGTGATGCATGCCCTTAATCCCAGCCCTAGGGAGGCAGAGATAGGAGGATCACTGTGAGTTTGAGGCCACCCTGGGATTACATAGTAAATTCCAGGTCAGCCTGGGCTAGAGTAAGACCCTACCTCAAGAAACCAAAACGAAAAACCCTAACATAGGATTAACCTTTTAGCTGTTTGTAATTTCAGTGTCATTAGGCTCATGCTCACTGTACACCTCCACCACCTTCCATCTCAAGGACATTAATCTTCCTCATCAGAACTCTGGCTCATCTACCTACAGCCCCTACAACTCACCAATTCACTTTGTCTCTCTCAATGCGATGGCTTGAAAGACTTCATATAAGTAGGATACTATAGTATTTACTTCACTTAGTATAATGTCTACAATGCCCCTACCCCTCTTTCCAAGACAAGGTCTCATTACTGGCTTTGAACTGGCCTTGAACTCCTCATCTCCCTGCCTCAACTTCCCAAATGCCTGTGAAGGCATGGACTACCACATTCAGCTTTTAATATACTTTAAACGTACTTGTGACTTTTTTGTCTTTGTTTTGAGAGAGGGTCTCATTTTATAGCCCAAGCTGGCCTTGGACACTTGACCCTGCTCTTGAGTGCTATGATTCTTGATATGTACCATTACACCAAGCATGTTCTAGTTTTTTGAGTACACTGAAGAAATTTCCAGTTAAAACTGATAAAACATTCTTGCAAATTACAACAGATAAAAGATATTTCAAGCAAAACCATTTTATCTTTATAGTTATAAAAGCAAAGAGGCAAGAGAAACCATCTCTTAGTTTTCTGAAAAGTACCCATGAATAGAACATCCTTTAAAGCCTTGTTATGGAATATCCAAGTGGTTTGCTCAAGCAAAGAGGCAAATTGCCTTGAATAATGATGGATTGCTAATTATTGTCTAACTCATATTTCAGATAGACTACCATTTATTTACTTTGTCACAGGAGTACTAATAGTCTATATTAACATTACTGTTCAGATAAGTGGGTACAACAAATTGCTTCCGCTAGTTTATTGGTAATTTTAGGCACCATAGAGCTTGGCTTGTTTTTATTTTCTGCAAGAAAACTGGTCTTAAAATTACTGATCCTTTAAAGAGATAAAATATGGGACAAGGGAATATAGAAGATAAAAGGATTCTTAGCATATTTCCCTTTCATGTAGTTTCCCTGAAAAATAAGAGAAAATGAAATACTGAGAAGCACATTAATCCTGATTAGGTTCACTGGGGACAGTAAGCCTGGTCTCCCATTGTCATGTGTGAAATGGAGCCTTGGGAGGGAATAAGACCCAAGTTTAGGGCCCTGTTTATAGAATAGGAGTGAGTTCCTGGTACTTCCTCCTGACCACATCTAAACAGCTGAATGAAGAATGGCAGGAAAGAAAGGCCTAATGCACAGAGGAGGCAAAATTTCAGCAATGAATCAGGCAGCTTGTGTGCCCTAAGAGATGTTAAAGCAGCAAACACAGATCCTTGACAGACAAACCCAGGCATGACCAGGAAGCTCAGGGCCTGGTGACCATTTTCATGTTGCATCTCACAGTAGCATTTTCTGGAAGATATTTGAGATTATATTCGGCCTGTCACACATTCTATATAGTATTATTACATTAATATGTAAACTATATATTATTGTGGAATTAAAATGAAATATAACATTCATTTAAAAATTTTTTCTATGTAATTATCAAGTCAAACTAGATTTTCAAAAGTAGGTTGGCTGGGTATGGTGGTGCGTGCCTTTAATCCCAGCACTTGGGAGACAGAGGTAGGAGAAATGACATGAGTTCAAGGCCACCCTGAGACTTCATAGTGAATGCCAGGTAGCCTGAGCTAGAATGAGACCCGACCTCAAAAAAAGAATTTAAAAAAGTAGCTTGGGTATGGCCTGTAATCCTAGCACTTGGCAGGGTAAGGTAAGAGAATCACAAGCTCAGGGCCAGCCAGGACTACATGGTGAGAAACTGTCGCAAAATAAATGAGTAATTTACCTGGTGGTATTGCTACACGAATGCAGGCTGACCTCGAACTCACGGAGATCCTCCTACCTCTGCCTCCCAAGTGCTGGGATTAAAGGCGTGCGCCACCATGGCCTGCAGGAGAGACTCTTTCAACATCACAACCCAGGGCTTCAAAGTGGTAGGACAGAGTGTGGATGCTATGGTAATCTCAGGGACACTGCAAGTCCAGGACTTCACTCCATAGCATTGCTGTGTGGCTACAGGAACCCATCCCAGATGGGTTGCAGCGGACTGCAAGCTTTTCTGCTCTGTGTGCCCACACTTCACACCCTCCCTTTGTTCTCTTTGGTTGGTGCCCAGTGGCTGGAATTGCAGTCTGAGTGTAATTTAATTCTTCCACTATTTGTTGAGCACCTGTACATGCCAGCCTGAGGAGTAGAGGGATCAATGAACACAGCCACTGTCAGCAAATTCTACCTCACCTGTGGAGATAGAGTCCTGGCTAGTGGACCTCAACCTGCTCCACCTGCCTCACCTGTTAGCTTTGGAAAGCTCTGATGATCAGTCCCACTCCTAGGGAGGCGCTACTTAGAAAATGTCCCTAGGTGATCATGCTCTCCAACCAGGGTTAGAAGTGCTACTTTGAACAAGCAAATGTTACTCATTGGTGCGATTGAAGTGATAAGGGAGGAAGTCATTAACTGGAACTGAAAAGAGGCATTTACAAGTGGCAAAAAGAACGAATAAGATCTTTTAGACAAAATGTGGAAAAGATTCCAGACAAAAGGACTGGGGAGGGAACCATAGGAGGCACTGGAAATAGTTTCTCCCTGTCAGTGACTGTTTCTTTTGGGCTGGACATGACTTGCCATCCTGGGCAGAGCTGCCAAAAGCAATGCAGGAGATGATCACAGAGATGGGCCTGTGGGTGTTGCCTCATGGGGAACGAGAGGCTCCCGAGACCCTGGCAAGATACTCCTCCTGGGTCCCCTCTGTTACTGTATGGGAAGTTGGCTATTGGCTGGAGGTGCAGTTGCCTGTGAACCATCCATGTTCCTGCAAGTGGCCTTTGTCAATGGGAAAACACAGCTCCCACCTCAAAGGAAATAAGAGATAGTTTATTCTAGAGCCAACTATGAGTGACTGTGGCCTGGAAACACAGATTTAGGTTATCCCAAATTCTGTGTTCCAATGTATTAACAATTATCTGAATAGCCTCTTTTCTTTCCTTTTTATTTATTTATTTGAGAATGGGTTTGCCAGGGCCTCTAGGTGCTGTAAACAAACTCCAAACGCATACGCCACGTTGTGCATCTGGCTTATGTGGATACTGGAGAATTGAACCAGGGTCTTTAGGCTTTGCAGGCATGCACCTTAATCACTAAGCCATCTCTGCAGCCCTGAATACCCTTTTTAATAGCCAACTTTTTATTTTTCTGTATATGACATGACATCTCTCTGTGACCACTTAAGACATCTGTTGCTGTAGGTTAAAAAGTCTCATAGCCTGAAACTACATAGTGAATTCCAGGTCAGCCTGGGCTAGAGCAAGATCCTACCTCAGAGAGAGAGAGAGAAAAAAAAAAGTCTCACAGCTCTGCTACTTCAAGCTAAAACTATACCTGTCTCTAACACTGTGTTCTGATGTATTAACAATTTTCTAAAGTTTTTAATAGTTACAGGACAAAAGAAAGTCATAAACCAAGGCACTTTTGAAATACCTTGGTAGAAACCTCAGGTAGGTGGGTTACTGCAAAGTGGGAACATTTCTGTTACAGGCTTCAGATGTCATCTGATGGCATTCTTTATTTTATTTATTTATTTATTTATTTATTTATTTATTTATTTATTTTTCAAGATAGGATCTCATTCTAGCACAGGCTGACCTGGAGTTCACTATACTGTTGCAGTCAGGTTCTCATTGCTAGCAGAAATCACCAAACCAAGAGCAGCTTTTGGGGAAAAGGTTTATTTTGGCTTGCAGACTCGAGGGGAAACTCCATAATGGCAGGGAAAATGATGGCATGAGCAGAGGGTGGCTATCACCCCTTGACCAACATAAAGTGGACAATAGCAGCAGGAGAGTGCCAAACACTGCCAAGGGAAACTGGCTATAACACCCATAAGCCCACCACCAACAATACACTGCCTCCAGGAGGAGGTGTTAATTCCCAAATCTCCATCAGCTGGGAACCTAGCATTCAGAACATCTGTTTATGGGGGACGCCTGAATCAAACCACCATATTCCGCCCCTGCCCCCCCAAACTGACAACCATCCATGATGTAAAATGCAATGCATTCAGTCTATCTTTAAAAGTCCCCATAGTTTGGGGCTGGAGAGATGACTTAGCGGTTAAGCACTTGCCTGTGAAGCCTAAGAACCCCAGTTTGAGGCTCGATTCCCTAGGATCCACGTTAGCCAGATGCACAAGGTGGCACACGTGTCTGGAGTTCATTTGCATTGGCTGGAGGCCCTGGCATGCCCATTCTCTCTCTCTTTCTCTGGCTGTCATTCTTAACTAAATAAATAAAAATAAACAAAAAAAATTTTAAAAGTCCCCACAGTTTTTATCAATCCTAATGATGTTCAAACGTTCCAAAGTCCAAGATCTTTTTTAATTTAATTTAATTATTATTTTTTGAGGTAGGGTTTCACTCTGGCGCAGGCTGACTTGGGATTTACTATGTAATCTCAAGGTGGCCTCGAACTCACAGCAATCCTCCTACCTCTGCCTCCCAAGTGCTGGGATTAAAGGCATGTGCCACCATGCCTGGCAAAGTCCAAGATCTTTTAACTGAACCATAGTACCAAATAATCCTCAGAAAACCTGCAATGGCACAGAATAAACATTCACACTGCAAAAGATGGCATTGGTCTTAGCAAAGAAATATTCAACCAATACAAGATTTAAAACAGGGCAAACATCAAACTCTGTAGTTCCAAGTCCAACAAAGTCAGTGACAAATCTCCAAGTCTGATAATTCTAACCAGCAACAAGTCTCTGAGTACCAATTCAGCCCCTCCAGCTAGGCTACTCACAGTCCTGGAAAACTTCATCTGGGGCCAGCAGCTCTCCTTGGAAGCTATCTGGTGGTCCTGGCATCTCCATTGGGTCTCCACTGTAAACTACGGTCCATCCTCAAGACTCCATCAGATTTCCATACAGGCATCCAGCAAACCTGCTTCACATTACCCATGGCTGTTTCCAAAACAAGACCATGTTACAAACTCAATGACTCTCTCTTTCCTGCATTTCTTAAATTCCACAATACCAGGTAGAGTGCCATTTTGTTAATCCAGGGGGGAATAAAGCAGGCTTTGAAGAACAGGACATTTCTTTTGAGTGTTCAGGCCTCTTCAAAAGAGTCTACATTCTTTCTGTTGTCCCAATGCAAGTCAGCTGGCCCAATCTCAATGGCTGTAATCTCTCATACAATTGCAGCTGAATGGACAGCAGTTTTGGTCTAAACATTTCTTTCTATGTCATATCCCTCTGCTCACACCAGTCCATTTCTATGCAAAGCAACCCTGTACAAAGTCTCAGTACATGGGCATAACAGTAAGCCTCTCACACAAACTGCTTCTAGCCCAGTCCAGGCAAAGCTCTTTCTCACCCTCAAAGCCAAACCTCACAGTCCATAGTTCTTACTGCATTCAGGTCTTTCAACTCTGACCAGAATAGTCCATGACTGCATCTCTTAGGCCAAGGTTTCAAATCCTTCCACATTCCTCTTGAATCAGCTCCAAAAGGCCAAAGCCACACAGTCAGGCATCTAGCAGCAATCCTACTCCTTGGTATCAACTACACTGTTGCAGTCAGGTTTGCATTGCTGGCAGAAATTACCCAACCAAGAGCAGCTTTTTGGAAAAACATTTGTTTTTGGCTTGCAGACTCAAGAGAAAACTCCACAATGGCAGGGAGAATGATGGCATGAGCAGAGGATGGATATCACCCCCTGGCCAACATAAGGTGGACAACAGGAACAGGGGAGTGTGCCAAATACTTGCAAGGGGAAACTGGCTGTAATACTCATAAGTCTGCCCCCCCAAAACACACTGCCTCCAGGAGGCAACAGTTCCTAAATCTCCATCAGCAGTGAACCTAGCATTCAGAACACCTAAGATTTTTTTAAAATTTTTGTTTATTTTCATTTATTTATTTGAGAGTGACAGAGAGAAACAGAGAGGGAAAGGCAGATAGAGAGAGAGAATGGGCACACCAGGGCTTCCAGCTACTGAAAACGAATTCCAGACACATCCACCCCTTGTGCATCTGGCTAATGTGGGTCCTGAGGAATCCAGCCTTGAACCGGGGTCCTTAGGCTTCGTAGGCAAGCGCTCAACTGCTAAGCTGTCTCTCCATACCCAGAACACCTAAGTTTATGGGGGACACCCGAATCAAACCATCACAACTATGTCGTCTTCGGGTGGCCTTGAACTCATGGAAATCCTCCTCTGTTTGCCTCCTGAGTGCTCAGATTAAAGACATGTGCCACCAAGCCCGGCTTGATGATATTCTTAAAGTTGGTGGTCTGTTAGCACATTCCAAACTGGCTTTACCTAATCATCTGATAATCACCAGGATGTTAGGTCAGACATCAAGATAGGCAATAAATGGCTATTAAGGGACTAAATTTAGCCCAATATAATTTGGCTCTGGACTTGCAACATTCCAGTCTCTCTATATTGCATTGTAGGGGCAGTTTTTATTTTTATTTTATTTATTTATCTTTTTGTATTTCAGTTCATACCACAATAAATTCTGACACACACCATGGCAGATTTAGATGGAATCTTCACTTTGGTCTGCTCATGCACATTATATTTGAGGTAAATAGAAGTCTCTTTATGACTCTTGGAGGGTGAGGGAGTCATGGGCATGCTCTCACTGAAGAGTTCCAGGATACTGAGACCAATACAAGGGATCATGGCTGCCTTGGTAATTTTTGGTCTGTGGAAAGAGAGAACCTAGGGAGGTATGCACAGAATGTCCCAACAGCTTGGGGCAGCAAGCTACTGCCTCAAGCTCCTGGCTATCCAGTGATAGCCCTTTCTACTACCAGTTAATAATTCACACCTCCTTTCTTCAGCAGTTTAGCTTGTAGTTCATTACAGCCTCAATGAAAATAATTAGAACCATGTTTGCTGGAAGACCTTGGGTGTTTTTGCACATGTATGTGTGTTCGTGTGTGTATGTGTGTGTGTGTGCGTGCAGCCAGAGAAAAACCTCAGGTGTTATCCACAGGAATGCCATTGTGGTTGTTTGATTCAGGGGTCCCCCAATAAACACAGGTGTTCTGAATGCTAGGTTCCCAGCTGATGGAGATTTGGGAATTTATGCTTCCAGGAGGCAGAGCATTGTTAGGGGTGGGCTTATGGGTATTATGGCCAGTTTCCCTTTGCCATTGTTGGCCACACTCTCGTGTTGCTGTTGTCCATCTGATGTTGGCGAGAAGGTGATGTCCACCTTCTGCTCATGCCACCATTTTTCCCTGATACCATGGAGCTTCCCCTTGAGCCTGTAATCCAAAATAAACTCCTTTTTCCCACAAGCTGCTCTTGGTTGGGTGATATTTTGTCAGCAACGCAAACCTGACTGCAACAGCCATCTACCTCTGAGACAGATTCTCTCATTGGCCTGAAAGTCCCTGTTTAGGCTTGACTGGCACTAATTAGCAAACCACAGAGTTCCTCCTATCTCCACCTTCCCCAGCGCTGGGAATACAAGAGTGCTCCACCACCCCTGGCAATTTTACATGGGTTCTGGGGATCAAACAGGTCCTCATGCTTGTGAGGCAAACACTTTACCAACTGAGCTATCTCCCAGTCCAAGACCTCGTCCCCCCCCCCCCCACCCCGACTCTTCCTTCCTAGTCTTTTTTTCACTTAAGAGCCAATAATCTAAAGTGATTGTTTTCATCTGCATTGCCTCCTGCTTGGGGAACTGTGTGAGGCAATGTTTGTGAGGTTGTGTGGAAGTGGGGTGCGGGCAAGGGTGTAGCTGGAAGCCTCCAGCTATGAACCTACAATTTGGTTTGTTTTGGGGTTTAAACATGAATATACTGCCAGTGTGATCTGCTAGTGGCCTGGGTGGGTCCCCATCACCTGAGGCTGATTAAGATAATCATTCTCTGTAGGCACTGACTAGTATTTTCCACAAGGCCCAGGCTTGTCACCAGACTCCTGGTTTTGCTACTCTGGGATGCATTGGCAAGGAAATAGCTCAATGACTTGGCTGGCCCAATCAGAGTAAAGCTTTTCTTTCTTCCTGAACACCCAGAAACTTGTAGCCTGTAGTCTCTGGCCATCATTTCATTTCTAGACTTGTTGTGGCAAGTGCCAACACATTCCATGATTATTTAAACTAGACTGGGTAGATCATTTCCAGGATCAAACCCAAGACTCTCCAAGTCTGCACACTGTCTCTCCTTCCCCTTCCTTTGAGAAGTAAAACCGACTTCCCTTAACCTTGAATGTGGCTTGACCTTGGATCTCATTTTTTCTAGCAGGCGTAGCAGGGGAACTGTTCTGGGGCTGTGAACCTAGTCACTAGAGGTTATGTAGTGTCCACTTTAATCTTTATGGGATGAAACTGCTGTGTGAAGGAGCCCAGTGTAGCAGTTACATTTTTGTTGGTGGGACAAAGCACTTGACCAGGAGCAGCAGCTGATGGAAAGAGTTTATTTTAGCTGGGCGTGGTGACACACACCTTTAATCCCAGTGCTTGGGAGGCAGAAGTGCGAAGATTGACATGAGTTCAAGGTCACTCTGAGAATATATAGTTAATTCCAGGTCAGTCTGGGTCAGAGTAAGACCCTGCCTTGAAAAACAAAACGAAACAAACAAACAAAAAAAAAAAGAAAGAAAGACAGACAGGGTTTATTTTGATTTACAGTTTCAAGGGGAAGTTTCACATTTTACCATGCTGAGGGCAGAGAGGAGAAGCATAGCAGGAGCAGACAGCCAGGCATCACATTTTATCAGCAGGGAGAAAGCAGCAGCAACCAGCTGAGCTCTGAACACCCAGTAGAGATGGAATAATAACCCTGAAAACTGGCCTTCAGCAAGGCTCCACCTCCCAAAGGATCCAGCATCTGAGGATTAAGTATAACATATGAGGACATGGAGGTACGTTTTACATTCAAACCACCACACCTACGCAGACCACGAAGTTGTGAGAAATCATCCGAAGAGAACCTGCTCCCAGCTCCCACCTACGATGAAGAGGCTGGGCATGTGACCAGAGTCATGGGGACCTGCCGGTCCTGGCTGAGCCCCCAGAAGAATGCAGCAGCCTGGAAATTCCCAGCCAATTCACAGTGAGCAGAAAAACCACCTGCCAAGCACTGGAGCCCTGGCTCAGGCTCAGGCTCACTTCTTGATGTCTAAACTCCTGCATAGGTGCTAGTTTGTCACACAGTGATGACTAACTGGTTCACAGGGCAAGTTGAGGCTTCTGTTATTTTAATTAAAAGTCCTAACTGATTTGTTTTCATAGGTTTAAAGTGCTGACATCTGTTGGTAATAGAAAATCCAACTCATCTGTCTTAAACAGGCTAACAAGCAGTTCCTGGTTAGGGCAGCAGCAGGGTGCCAATGGTGCTGTGAAATCATCAGGGACACAAGCTCTTCCCACTTCCCATGCTCCTATCCCCAGCATGAAGAAGTTGCTCTGGTTACTCCTGTCATGTCTGAGGAAGGCTGCAAAGCACGACATTCCCTCCAAATAATAGTGTCCCTCAGGAAAAGAGACACGTTCCTGCTTTTAGTCCTTTGTAAAAATAAGGGAGGGCTGGAGAGATGGCTTAGTGGTTAAGGCGCTTGCCTGCAAAGCCAAAGGACCCAGGTTAGCCACATGCACAAGAGGGCGCACATGTCTGGAGTTAGTTTGCGGTTGCTGGAGGCCCTGGAGCGCCCATTATCTCCCTTTCTCGGTCAAATAAATAAATAAAAATAAAAATGAGAAAGAGAGATAAAACAAGTACATTCTTCTGACTAAACAGACATTTCCGCTAGACAGACAGCGTTTATACAGTGGCTGTGCAGGTCTGCTCAGGCCCCACCCACTCCAAATGTCATTTGCCAGATGGAAGCCTAAAATCTGGGTAGCAGCCAGGGCCTTGGTAGGAAACGGAAAGAAAGCATCACCAGGGGCATGCGGGAGAGTTTGCTGAAGGCCCGGTGTACTGCAATGTAGTCACAGCCCCAGGACATCAAAAGGTGCACAATGGGAAACCGGCAGGGGAGGAAGTTTCCAGTCACCGAGGATCTGCCATTTTCATACCCCACAGGAGTCTATGCAACAGCAAAAGTTTGGCCAACAAGAGTAACTGTCCCTGTGGAAGAGGGCACCACTAGGCCCGGGGCAAAGCCAGCGGGGAAGCACCTTCCTCCACGTGGCCCAGCGTCTGCTCAGCTGCGGTTCAAAGCCCTGCACTTCCCCAGCACAAAGCAAGGGGGGGAGGGCTGGGTAGAAAATGGGTAATCAGTGACTCAGTTGATCCAGAGGGGCACTTTATTTCGTCACTCTTCCTGTTCACTAACACTCACTGCTAGCCAATCTGTGTAATCCAAAACGGGACAGTATCATTTCTCCTCCACGCCCAGTCAGGATGTTAACAACTGATCAGGGTCCTGATCCCACTGGTTAGCTTCTGATTGCCCGCTGCTGTACTTAGTTCTCTCTAGTTTTTTGTTTGTTTGTTTGTTTGTGTTTACAAGCTAGGGTCTCACTCTATCTAGCCCAGGCTGACCTGGAATTCACTAAGTAGTCTCAGGGTAGCTTCGAACTCACGGCGATCCTCCTACCTCTGCCTCCGGAGTGCTGCGTCACCACGCCCAGGTTCTTTCTAGTTTTCACAGTAACTATCCGAGGCCGAAGCAAGGGGGGACCGTGGAACGTGTACAGACTGTGCCAGGTTGACCCCTGGACAGCAGAGAGCTGCTCTGGAATTGGGGGTGCTGCCTATGGTGGCTTAGTTCAGTGCCGATGAAAAAGCTAGCATGAGAGTTGACCATCAGGCAAAGTCTAGAAGCCAAGGAGCGGGCTGCCCGAGGGCAGGGTGGTCGGCGCCCCCAGACAGAAGACAGAGCTGCAAGAGAGCAGGTCCCAAGGAGCACCGGCCTGCTCCGGGTCCCCTCGGGGACTGACAGCCACCTGGAGGAGGCCAGGCTTCCTGCCCGAGACCGACAGGAGCGAGCGAGGCACGCGGGGCCAGCCCGGGTCGGGGCAGCGTCCTGGGCGCCCCGCGGGAGGCTGAAGCAACAGGGCGGCGTCGGGCGCCCAGCGGGCGGGCGGGCGGGGCGGAGGGAGCGGGCGGCCCGGGGCGGCGCGCGCTCGAGGAGCGCCCGGCGGGGAGCGCGGGAGCGCGCGGGGCCGGGCCGGGGCCGGGGGCGGGGGCTGCGGCGCGCGCGCATGCTCACTGGCACCCGTGACGCGCCGGGCGCAGCGAGGAGGGAAGAGCCGGCTCCAGAGGCGCGGCGGCCGCGGGACGGACGAGCGGGCGCCGGGGAGCGAGCGCAGGCCGCGCCGGCCCGACGGGAGCCTCTCCGGGCGCCGCCGAGCCTCGGCCTGCGTGCGGGCCGCGTTCCCCAGGCCGCCGGGGGCCGGGCATGAGCGCGGAGGGGCCGCGGCCGCCCCCCGCGCCGCCCAGGCCGTGACCGGGCGGGGGGCGGCTGCGCTGGGCGTCCGTCGCCCCGGGGCGCGCGGAGCGGAGCGGAGCGGCCATGGACTGCAGCCTGGTGCGGACGCTCGTGCGCAGATACGTGAGTGCCCCCGGGGTCGGGCCCGGGTCCCCGTGCGCTCCGTCGGGCGGTGGGGGTGCGGAGGGCGTCCCCGAGGGGTTGCGCTGAGCGGCGCCGGGCGCGTCCGGGGAGCATCGGGACTCGCCGGTGGGGAGAGGGGCCGTGTGCGCGGCGGGGCGTCGGCAGCAGCCGGGAGTCCCGAGCGAAGTTTGGAATCCCCGAGCAGCCGGTCTGATCGTCGGGTTGCAGTTCCCCGGTTCCCCCGGACAGCACGCGCGGGCTGTGAGCCAGCGACCGTGGGACCCAGGCCAGCCGGCTCGCCTTCCCGCCGGGGAGAGCCCGGGAGCGGTGGCCGTCGGGCCCGCACGTAGCAGAGGGGTGTGTGCCGTACGCGGAGAAGCCTCGTGGCCCAGGACCGAGTGTCTCCTGCCCCTGCGCCCTGCACAAGGCCCCATTGTCCCGCAGCTGGCTCCGGGTGGTCACAGGGTTGAAGAGCGCGTGCCGGGCGCCAGTTAGACTCCGAGGTGTGAGCCCCCAAGGCCGGCTTCTCCCCACTCCTCTGAGTGGGAGATTTTGGCGGGAAATGAGGATTTTTTTTTTAAGTCATGATGAGGGGGATGCCATATGTGTGCTTTCTGCTCAGTGACCTCAGGAGCCTAGGCAGCCTTTCTCTGGTAGGGAGGAGGCTGAGAAGGCCCTGTGCCACCTGTGCTGAGTGGCCAGAGGAGAAAGGAAGAGAGAGGCCCGAATTGTTCCCTCTCTGACTCCAAGCCCCAAGTCCACTGTGGAGTGTGAGTGAACTTTGGTGGCACCCACACAGCCATAGGTTATTGAAGACCCAGTGGCTGTAGGGGATTGCATGGGAAAATGCCCACTTCGCAGGGCAGAGAGGGACCTTCTGTGTATAGATAGCTGTGCCTTCCAGATGCTTAGGGTAATTTTCCTGCTTCAGTTTCCTGGGAGGGAAATGAGAAAGGGGAGTTGGAGCTAGCCTTTGATAAAGATGTGCGCACTTTTTTTTTTTTTCCTAGTCAGTTCAATAACCTTCCAACTCATATTAGAGGACAGAACTGAGGGATTGTGCAGCCTGTTTCCATGGGAAGTGAAAGCCTTTGTGTAGAGATCCTCCCCAGTCCTGCAGAAGGCACACCTCTGTCCCAATCAGATGCTTTTACTTCCTTAACTGCCTCCTGCTTCCCAGGCCTTCCACTCAAGCTACGTTTTTGGTTTTTTTTTCTTTCTTCGAGGTAGGGTCTCACTCTAGCCCAGGCTGACCTGGGATTCACTATGTAGTCTCAGGGTGGCCTTGAACTCTCAGCGATCCTACTACCTCTACCTCCCATTGCTGGGGTTAAAGGCGTGCTCAACCTACGTTTAAAACAAAAAAAAAAAAAAAAAAAAAAAAAAAAGGAAAGAAAGAAAAAGGGCTGGAGAGATGGCTTAGGGGTTAAGGTACTTGCCTGAAAAGCCAAACGACCCAGGTTTGACTCCCCAGGATCCACATAAGCCAGATACACAAGGTGGCGCATGCATCTGGAGTTCCTTTGCAAAGGCTGGAGTCCCTGGTGTGTCCATTCTCTCTCTCTCCCCCTCTTTCTGTCCCTCAAATAAAAATAGAAATAAAAGTACGAAAAATTAGGTATTTCCTTTTAAAATTCCTTTTCACTATATTACTATGCCTTTGAAATTACATTTTCTGTCCTTTTTTTGGTGTGGGGGCAGCGGATGTTCAAGGTAGGGTCTTGATCTAGACACATCTGACCTGGAATTCACTATGTAGTCTCAGGGTGGCCTTGAACTCATGGAGATCTTCTTACCTCTGTCTCTGGAATGCTGGGATTAAAGGCATGCACCATCACACCTACCCTGCTTGAAATTACATTTTGTTTCAAATCAAGGAGGCAAGTAGTCTTTACTGAAGTTTTCTACTATTTAAGCTATTTGTGTCAGGAATATAAGTTATGGGATTCTGTCATTTTTGCCTATGCTGTTTGTAAAGCATTGATTTGACTCCACCATATTCGCTTACACACACATTCATATCTATGGTTTCAGTTCCTGTCTGTGGAATGACACTAATTAGATATTTCTAGAAACAGTCATGATCTGTCTTATAATTTGGTTGTCTTCTAATATGTGGAATGAAATTATATTTCCATGTGCTAGAGAAAAAAGTCTTTAAGATTGAATATTTATGTCTTTTCTTGGTTTCCTCGTGCAACTTTTTCTACAAAACTGAGCCCATGTGTCCGCTTTCCAGTCAGGATTCCTGGGATCCAGAAAGCAGCCCAGCTTCCTCTTAGGCCTGAGGTTGCAAAGAGGAAGTTGACAGGACTTAAAAAACATAGCATAGGTATTTTGTTCTGGGTCTGCTCTAGACAGTGAGTACAGGCAGGTGAATGAAGAACCCTCTCTGTGTTAGGCAATCATTAGGCTCCAGAAGTGCACATCGCTGCACATTTGGGTGGTCATGGCCATGTAGAGGTGCTTATTAGGGATACAGTGTTCATGTACTCCATCATGGCAGCATATGTGTAATGAGGTAGAATCACACATTGCACTTTAGAATATTTTTTGGGGGGGGCCTCTGGAGAGGTGGCTTAGCAGTTAAAGCACTTGCCTGCAAAGCCAAAGGACCCAGGTTTGATTCCCCAGGACCCATGTAAGCCAGATGCACAAGGTGGCACATGCATCTGGAGTTTGTTTGCAGTGGCTGGGGGCCCTGACACACGCTTGCGTGCTTGTTCCCTCTCCCTGCCCCCCCCCCGCCTCTTTGTCTCAAATAAATAAATTAAACTTTTTTTTTAATTTTGTTTTTAAAAATTTTTTTCTTTTTTGAGAGAGAGAGAGAGAGAGAGAGGGAGAGAGAGGGAGGGAGGGAGAATATGGGCATACCAGGGCCTTCTGGTGCTGCAAATGAACTCCATATATGTGCCACTTTTTGGATCTGCCTTTACATGGGTACTGCAGACTCAAACCTGGGTCATCAGGCTTTCCAAGCAAGCACCTTTACCCCCTGACCCAGCTCTCCAGTCCTCAAGAGTAATTTTAAAGGGCATAGATGGTAAGCTAATGGCTGTACCCTTGTAGAGATATGAGGTGGAAAGCGAGGGTCCCCGTAGCTTGTGAAAGGAGTTTTATAGTCTCATGGGTTACCTATGAAGCTGTGGGAGGCTTGCCTCTCCCACTGGTGGTGGTGTAACTGAAACAGGTGGCTTGATTTTAGCCTGTCCCATTGCTCTTGGAGGGTAATAGGGACTTGGGAACATAGTTACCAGACGATTAAGTTAGTCCAGGAAAGGACTAAGAATGGTCCCTGGCTCTGAGGAAGGAGACACACTTACCAGCTCCCTCTGAGAGGCTGACTGAGCATCCTGATGCAGAACAAAGTTGAGGGCAGGCAAAAACTTGAAAGGTGTGGGAACTACTGCTGGCTGACAGGAATGTCCCTATCTGTCCTTGGCCCTGTCTGCCCTATGGCCGCAGAGGGTTATTCAGGGGCACTTTCCTAAGCCAGCTCCTTGCTGGCTTGGTCACCTCGCTGCCTTCCTGGTTCATGCTGAGGGGATCTGATTTTTCCTTACATTCTTGTAGGTCAAGAGCTTTGCTGTACAACTGGTTTCTCTGATTCAGGGTATTAGATAAGTTTTGCTACCTTTTTTATTTTTTTTTCCAAGGTAGGGTTTGACTCTAGCCCAGGCTGACCTGGAATTCACTATGTAGTCTCAGGGTAGCCTTGAACTCATGGCGGTTCTCCTACCTCTACCTCCCAATCGCTAGAATTAAAGGTGTGCGCCACCACACCTGGCATAGTTTTGCTACTTTTTTAAATTAAATCTTTTTGTTTATTTTTATTTATTTATTTGACAGCGACAGAGAGAGAGAGAGAGAGACAGAGAATAGGCCAGCCAGTGCCTCCAGCCACTGCAAATGAACTCCAGACGCGTGTGCTCCCTTGTGCTGCTGGCTAACGAGAGTCCTGGGGAATCGAGCCTCAAACCGGGGTCCTTAGGCTTCACAGGCAAGCGCTTAACCACTAAGCCATCTCTCCAGCTTGGTTTTGCTACTTTTTAAAGCTTCTTTGTACTTCTGCCTTTTGAGTTTTGCTTTCCAGCACAAGCCTAATGTTCTAAGATAGCAAGTTGAAAAATATGAAGGCTTTCATTGCTGACAACAGGAATTTGTTTTCTAAACAAGCTGGGTATTCCTGTATAATTTCTTCCTCTTGGTAGCATTGTGGATTGAACCCAGGGATTTATGCATGCTAGGCAAGTCTGAGCTGCATCCCCAGTGCTCTTGTTATTTTTATTTTGCAACAAGGTCTGGGTGAGTTGTCCAGGCTGATGTGAACTCATTCTGTAGCCCAGGCAAGTCGTGCACTTTATGATCCCCCATCTCAGCCATCAGAGAGGATCCGGGA
This sequence comes from Jaculus jaculus, assembly GCF_020740685.1. Lineage (NCBI taxonomy): Eukaryota > Metazoa > Chordata > Mammalia > Rodentia > Dipodidae > Jaculus > Jaculus jaculus. The sequence goes on along the minus strand of NC_059104.1, from coordinate 1,497,730 downwards.
TTACAAGCCTGTACTGATTTATATATAAATACGTTTTAAATAAAGAAGAAAAAAAACAACAGTTTTGGCTCCTAAAGCCTCCAAATACTGCTGTATTGGAGTGCTTAACTCCTCCCCAAAGGTTTAGTCTTCTGTAAGCATGTATATGTATTTGCCTTTTGTTTTGTTTTGTTTTTTTCAAGGTAGAGTCTCATTCTAGCTGGGGTTGACCTGGAATTCACTAGGTAATCTCAGAGTGGCCTTGAACTCATGATGATCCACCCACCTCTGCCTCCAGTGTGCTGGGATTAAAGGCATGTGCCACCATGGCCAGCTTTTTTTTTTTTTTTTTTTAATTACCAAGTGGTTTGTATCATGACATCCATTTCACTATGAGCCTGCCTGTTTTGTTAGATGTGTTCATTTGATGTAATTCTGCCAGTCCTTGTTTTAAAAATGCTCAGTTTTGCTTCTCCTAGTCTTGCATTAGTACACATAAGGCCTTCCTGTTAAGCATCCAGAGTTTAAATTCCTCTACACAGAGTGAAACCACTTAACCACCAAGGCTTTCCAGTATTTCAATAAGTGAATCCTGAGGCATAAAATCCCAGGCTAATGGATGGTCTGTCTCAGGCCGGGTGATGGCAGGCTGGCTGCAGAGTGGATCTGTAAAGTTTCTAATAAACAGGTTTAACAAGACAGCAGTTGGACAGGTTTGCCTAGTGCCTACCTGTCTCCAGGGGTTCCTGTGTTCCAATTGGCCATTTTGGAGCAGTCTACCCAGCTGTATGAATTTCATCTTTATGTTCTAGACGCTGCGCTAAATCCATCCCATTGTTCTGTGGAATCTTATTGAATGTCTGCCCATTAGGGACAAGTGATCCTCAGATGCTTTTATTTTGTGCCAGAGGCTGGATGTAATAACCCAGGGGAGAGAGGCTTGAATTATCACAGACAGTTAAATTTCTAGAAATGAGAGCACTGTCCTCAGTTATTGCATCAACTATGCTCACATGTACACGTGCACAGATGTGCTGGGCTCCAAAACCGTAACTATAGACTATTCTTGGGTGCCTGGGCTGTACTGTACGTTGTACAAGGTGGATGGACAATTCCCAAGTCTCAGACTTACAAATGCTCTTTTAACCAAGTTAAATGCAGGTAAGAGTGCTATTTATTTGCAATACAGATCGATAGAAAGCAATTTTTACAGCACTGGAAATTCAGCAAAATTGAGTAGGGATTATTTTTGCTTTCACTGGGGTGCTGACAGTGAGAAACAGGAGGTAGAAGGGATTTGGAGTTTAGGCATCAGTCTCACGGATCTGTGATCACACCCTTGTCTTTGCCACGGACAGTACGCCCTGGGGAAGGGTTGGCTTCCGCAAGCTCATAAAGCAGGGACTGTTAATAGTGTCCATGCTGGTGCCGGCAGTGTCTGGCTGGACATATCCCTTGCACATGGTAGGTGCTGGGTGAGTGAGACATCTGTTGCCAGTATGGACTAGATGCCATGTGGCCATGCTGTCTTGCTTCTCACAACCCACCTGTGTTCCCACAGGGGGCACACAGTCAGACAGCATGACCTGTATGATCCCACAGGGGCCACGCAGTCAGACAGCATGACCTGTGTGTTCCCACAGGGGGATGTAGTCAGACAGCATGACCCATGCACACTGCACAGCCTTGCTGTTTCTGTATCGGCCTTGCCTCTCTTTGGGGCAGGTAATCTTGTTCTCCTAGAGGCCAGTCCTGCCTTGTGCTCTGGGTCTCTCCTCCCACCATCTTCCTGTTTAGGTGACATCATCTGCCCCATGGCACACAATCATGTCTTCCTACCGCTCTTTATCTCAAAACTTGCTAAATGTCATTAGGCTGACCTGGAATTCACTATGTAGTCTCAGGAGGGCCTCAAACTCACAGTGTTCCTCCTACCTCTGACTCCCCAGTGCTGGGATTAAAGACGTGCGCCATCACACCCAGCTGACCTGCTTTTCTGTCCATCTTGTCTTTATCCGAAGGGTGCTCTTCCCAAGGTCTCTGTGACCCCAAGTGGTGTCCTTGACAGGCTGTCCCGCACACTTGAGCTCAGAGCCCACAGTGTACTTCACATACTCACCACTTAGCTTTAGTAAGGATCTGTGCCTGTCATACTAGAGGGCCAGACAGGACAAATCCTCAGATCCTTTCCCTGGCGCAGCCACCTCAGAAGAAGGAGGCAGTCCGAACAAATAAGATAAGCGAGTGTGGGGATCAGGTGTGTTAGTTTATTTGCTGCTGTGACAAACACCTGAGAAAAACAGTTGGAAAGGAAATTCATTTGGGCTCATGGTTTCAGAAGTTCCAGGCCCTGGTGAGGTGAACCATCACCATGAAAGAGGATGGAAGAACAACGTGGCTTACCTAATGAGGGCCAGGAAGTGTGTGTGTGGGGGGGGGGTGGAGGATTGAGTTTAAGAGTGACTCTGATGGTGCCGCCAGGGTTCCCTCTGCTGCCCAGGTGCCCTTTCTATGATCATGCCCACTGTGTCAGAACTTGGCTGGGGGTGGGGGGCTGCTTGCTTCTGATTTTCTTCATCTATTCCTTTGGTCCTCGGGCCCCAGGGTAGAGTAGCGGCAGCAGCCTCTACAGAGACTGGTGTCCAGGGCACAGCTCTTAAGGTCTTACAGCCGTTTAAAAACCATTATTTTAAAGATGTTAGTTCTTAAGGGCTAAGCTCTGAGACCCTTAGGACTCCTGCTCTCTCTCGGCAGAGGTTTCCCTGTTCCCTCCTCTCAGGGTTGGACCACAGCAGCCAGGGAACTGGTACTGGTTGGGTTCTTTGGGCCACTGTAGCTGGAACACTATGGAATGTCTTGGCAACACTTAAATCCAGGCGAATGCCCCCAAATGCCTTTTTTTTTTTAATTAAAAATTTTTTTTTTGTTATTTTTGTTTGTTTATTTGAGAGAGACAGAGAGGGACAGAAAGAGGCAGATAGGGAGAGGGAGGGAGAATGGGCATGCCAGGGCCTCCAGCCACTGCAAACGAACTCCAGACGCATGCGCCCCCTTGTGCATCTGGCTAACGTGGGTCCTGGGGAGTCAAGCCTCGAACCTGGGTCCTTAGGCTTCCCAGGCAAGTGCTTAACTGCTAAGCCATCTCTCCAGCCCACCTCCTACCTTTTTACAGAGCACTGGTAGTATCTTTTCCATGAAGACCCCAGCACTGGAGGGAACAGTTGTTGAGGTGTGTCCAGTGCTGGTTTGGGATTGCTCTGCGCTGCCTGGCCTGTCTCTGGCATGTCACCTGTCCCCCTCCTAAGGAGTCAGGCTTTTCTGGTTTGGGCCCACACTTGAGGAATGTGAAGCAAATTGTCTGCAGGCTGTTTTTCAAGTTCTTAATTGTCTTGCTGCTGTTGCCTTTGGCCTGTGTGAACTTTGGTCAGAGTGGAGGGTCCTGCGTGTACAGAGGAAGGCGCCCTTGAGAGTGGCCAGAGAGACAGTGTTTCTCCCTCATGCTGGGGTCAGCAGACAGCAGTTGGGGCTTTCAGTCTGGTGGCCTGGGCTGCTGGAACCTGGCGTGCCAGGTCTCTTCTTCAGTCCTTCAGAGGTTTTCAGCCTTTTCCCAGTGAAGCAGGGAGCCGATCTGACTTCTTTTTTTTATACTTATTAACTTTTATTTATTTATTTGAGAAAGAGAGAGAGATCAAAAAAGAGGGCCTCTAGCAACTAAAAACAAACTCGAGATGCATGTACCACCTTGTGCATCTAGCTTACATGGGTACTGAGGAATCGAACCTGGGTCCTTTGGCTTTACAGACAAGTGACTTAACTGCTATCTCTCCAGCCATATATGTATTATTTATTTATTTAATTTATATATATTATATTAATTTATTTCTATATTATGCTTTTATACAGAGTTGTAGTCCACTCAAGCTCTCAAGTGTTTTAAATTCTTACAACTCCTAAGTTGCTTTCTCCATAGGACTTTGGGATCATAATTTCCAAAATGGAATTCAGAGAATAAAAGTCTAGGGCTACTCTTTGGACCACTGTTTTCACTGACTAGGTCTTAGGACTTAATGCTTCAGAATATAAACAGGAATCTAATAATATCCCTTCCTGGTCCACACAAATATTATCCTGGAGATCCTGAACAAAGTACCTATAGGAAAGAAAAATATAAAAATTTGAAGATCTGTAATGAAATATGTATTCTTAAAACTAATCCAGGGTCATTGTAAAGGCAACTCAAAATTTTCTGTATATATTAAAATATCATCTCTCAATGTGGATCAAGAAACATTGGTCCTGAAATAATAACAGATACTAATGAAAACTAGAAACAGAATAAGCAAAAAACAAAATAAGACATTTCAGGGCCTTAAATTTATAAGTGTGATTTGTGATTTCTTAGATCTTCCTTATCATCAAAATATTTCTGAAGGTTGAAGAAAATTACAAGTTGCTTCACTTGACCCATAGACTCCATATGGTAGATCCAGGTTGAGGTTCAAGAAAGTCTCCCTGACACAAGTGCTGAGCAATTCTGAAACTACCATTAAAGGGGCAGAAGAACTATGGGGACTTTACCATGGACTGGTTTTTCTCAGGAAGGAATTGGGAACACCTCCCTAGTCAATATTCCTTTCTACCATCTTCTGACTATCAGTTGATTTGGTTTTGGTGGAACAAGTCGAGAGTTCCTTTGTTTTGCCATTCTATCTATTAAGGGGAGCATAAGCACTTGTTCTCATCATGACAGGCCAGGCGGACCTCCTAAGCAAGCCTGCTTCTCAATTCCACTTAAAAATATCCTTCAGAGTTTAAAGTCTGCTCATGCCAACAATTTATCTGGAAACAGGAACAAAAATGGATGGAGGGAGAGGTGTTGAACCAATGTAATAAGTGACTAAGTGACAAGCTGAACTTCAGAGCTATGGGACTGTTGCTTTATCTTAGGAACCTGCAAATCATTCATTATGAAGTTTACTGGCAAAATCCATTATCATTTATCTTCTTTACTCACATGTAGATTATAAGAAAATCACCCTAAGATATTTTCTAATTTGGGGAGGTAAACATTAGGATTGAAAGCATTTAACAAATACAAACTCAAGCAAAGAACTGAAGTTTGGCAGCACATAAGATGTTACAGTGCTCTCACAACAAAACACTCCTAAAACAATATATAGCTCTGGAGAAACACACATATATTCACTTACAAACACAATACACATACAACCACTCTAGGAACAGCCAGTTACTACACACTGTGCATCACCTAAATAGTGCAATTTATCTAAATTATTACAGCACAAATAATACTTGCCCTCCCTTTCTCATTAATTTTCTCTCTAGGGATGACTCTCTAAAAGGAAGACAATACAAATTCGTAAGAATTTGTGAAGTCCAAGATAAAACATAAGATGCATCTCATCAATTAAAAATATGATAAGAAAATAATAAACATATGTGTTTTTCTTGGTAAAACATAAGATTCTTTTTTACTAAAGTACCTGTAAAATATGACTGCCCAAATATGCTTCAAATACTTCAATGGCAAGTGCACTGGGGCTTCTCCTTCGTTGTGCACCTATAACTTTCACTGAGGTGTTTGGTGGAGAACCTTCCATTCTCAAATTCCACGGAGGGTCCCCTTGGTTAGCAAAGTCCCTCATTTTCAAATAGCTAATAGTAAGTCGAATGATGGATGCCTTGTCAAGTTGGCGAGTGATGGCTGCAGGAAAAGGCAGTAACTTGGCCAATTCATAGAACTCAAAATATTCTTTTCCCCTGCGGGAGCGAGCAGCATCTCTGGATTTCTCCTTTCTCAGTGCTTGTAAATTCTGGTAGGTAGATTCACAGTAGATTCTGTCATATCTATAGATTTTCCTACATTCTGATTGGTTGGGCAGAGGATGCTGGGCAGTTATTCGTTCTCGCCTGGAAGGATCCTGCTGAAAGCTGGGCTTGGTGGGCACCATCTTCCTGCTATTTTTTTTCCCTCTCTTACTTTTTGCCTCTCTTCTCCCTCTTGCAGGCCTCAGGGGCGAGGGCAGGGCGGGGATGTGCGTGTGCAGGGGCAGCGGGGGAGAGTACGGCCGGGCGTGGCACTCGGCAGATGCCCAGCGGACGGTGGCCGTGGCTGTGGCGGCCGCGCAGATCTGACTTCTTGTAAGTCATACATGTGTGCTTCTCTGTCTGTATGCAAATGCAGGAATTTAGTGACATGTTTTTATCTGTAAGCCTGTCCTTGTCATTTCCTCACTCAGAACATTGTTCTTGAGAAAAAGGTGATTTAGATGGCTGCATTTTCAAATTCTTGTTTTAAAGGTGTTTAGTAATTACCATTCACCTACTGATTTTTTTTCTCAATTTTTATTAACATTTTCCATGATTATTTTTTGTTGCCCAATGCTCACCATGTTTCTATAGTTTTACTTTTGTGGATGTCAGACCTAGACCTCTGTGGAGCACATGTTAGTTTGATAGAGTCATTCACATTGGACATTGGAATGAGCCATGCTCTGAGTGTGAGCCACCCTCCCAGGGTGATGCTCCAGGCTGGGCCACACTCTGGGGAGATGGATGGTGCTCACGTTGCTTCTACAGGGAGGAAGCTTGGCTTTGTCCAGACCTTGTCGTCGGGTGGGTGGGCCTTTTTTCTGGGCCTGCTGCCACTCCGCTTTCACCTTCAAAGGTTCTCTGGCAAGGGTCACATGCCTGCTTATTCCTGGACAGCCCCAAGGCAGGGCTGTAGTCCTCGTGCAGTCAGTAATCTATTAGAAGTGCCTTGGTTTGGATAGTAAGTTAGAGGCCCTCTCCTAGGTGCAGTGAGACCCCAGACACCGGTGGGTTCCATTGCTTCCTACATTGCCATGCAGAGCCTTGTGACCATACAAGACCTACCGGTCTTGCCTTAAGTCCAGGGTGACACCACTTATTGGAGTAGTCGCTTTCCTCCCCCACGAGCCTTCTGTTGAACTCAAGTGACCCCAGTGCTGCATCTCGAGGGGGGGGTCAAGCATCTTGGCTGCTGAGGGCACTGGCCCACGGGTACCGCAATACCCTCAGGAGTGCACACAGGTGGGCAGGGCTCAGGATGGCTCCATGTGTGTGAGGCACAGAGAGATTGCTATACCTGTCACCATAGTCCTCTCTTAACGAGACCTGCCCCATCCAGAAGAAGAACCCAGGTGTAGTGTTCAGACATTACAAACATGTTAGATGATGTTGCTGGACATGTGGAAGCATATCCATTAATGTCTGGTGTTCCATGTGAGTGCCTCAGGGGCGTTCTGAAGTGCACCACAGTCAGGGAGCTAGGGCAGACCACCGAGAGAAGCTCTGAGTTTGCCTGGACAGACCAGTGAGAGCAACAGAGGGGTGGAGGAGGTAGTGGCTAGCTGAGGTCGAGGGCAGGGCCAGTGATTTGTGGCTAAGGCTCAGAGCAGTGTCACCACAGTGGAGTTGCCTGAAGTGCCCGCTTCTCCATGTCTGCTGTGTCTCTCCACGTTCAGAGCCTGGTGGACTGCCGACACGCGCTGACGTCCTCTGGCAGATGCATTGCCACACCTTGCTCCTATAATGATGGCAGTCTTCTGGAAGCTACTCCTCTGTCCGTGGAGTGACATGTAAGCCCTGTAGAACCACCACTATCCCTGCTGCATCCCTCTGCCATGTTTGCTGTGGAAGCAGCAGTTTGCACGTGCATTCACACACACGTTGTGGCATCTCATCCCTCAGCTGTGTATTCACACACACCAAGGACTGAGTCTGACAGAGGACTGGCGCTCCTGTCCTGACTGTCCCCCCCAGGGTGGGAACTTTGGCCTCTGAGTGTGTGTTTGAGCTCCTTTCCTAGTGGACTTGTGCCCGTATCTGTCACTGTCCTGTTAGCTAACTAAACATGCCCACCCTGGATGGAGTCAGGGCAGGAGGGCCAGGTATACTGTGTCCTGGGACTTTGCTCCCTTGTGGGGATGGCCTCTGCCTGGGCCAGACATGGCCACTTCTGCTTCAGACACTGTCCTGTGTCTTACCAGGTGAGATTTGCAGCCAGGGTTCCTGACATGAAACTGGTGAGCATCCAGGGTGGATGGTTGAGAACACAAGTACTAAGAATGGGAGTAAGGGATGAGTAATCCTTGTGAGGAACCGCCCAGTGGCTAACAGTGTTATACTGTCAGCGCAGAAGGCTGTGCTGGCCAGTGCCCTGGCATCTCACAGGCAGAGCTGAGGTGGACACCATGAGTGGCACAGTGACCTTGGGCTTCAGTTAGGTCACCTCTGCAGGCTCTGACGTGGGTTCCTTCTTGAGTCCTCACCTAACTGAGAGACTAGTTCTACTGTGTGGCTGATTGGGTCTTAGCTGCTAACCCCCTAGTCTTCAAATACTGGCACACTGGGGTAAGGTGTCAGCATGTGTACTTGTGACACAGTTCTGCCTGTGAAGAATGTCCTGTTTAGGCTGAATATTCAGATAAATGGGGGACTTCACAGGCAAAGCACTTCGCTACATTATGAAATAATGTAACATGTTCTACAGAATTTGAGAAGACCGCATGGCTTGAACACCCAGTAGGTATTTTTTTTGAACAGTGAAACAGGTGATTTGCCCACATCCAGATGTGATCAGATGGTTTGGTTCTCTTCCTAGAGGGGCTGGGAGAGGAGCGGTAGTTGGCACAAGGCATGCTATCATGCCTTGTTTTGGCTTTTGTGTTGTGGTCCAAATCCTTAGCATCTGGCTACTGACTGAGACAGATGCTGCCATTTACGTCACAAAGTGGATTGGGCACATCTGCTTAGTGGGGGTGGAGCCATTGGCCACTGGTCCAGATCTCTAGTAAATGGAATTGCTGTGTTGGGGCTGGTGGATGTCTGTCCTGCGGCAAAACTGGGACATGGCCATTGGGAGGAGCAGTTGAGGTGTGAGGGGGGGACTGCAGGGCATGCTGCTATCTGCAAGGCTGTCTCCTACACACCATTGCTCTGTGGCTCCTCATAGCTGCGAGTTTCAAGCTAGCTCTTGTCCACCTTTCAGTGTGTGGTGTCTTAAATAACCAGAGCCTTCGGGGCTGTCTTCATTTTCTGTAGCTGTTATATCAGAACTGGTCATCAGTCATGACCCATCTTCTAGACAGGAGTTAGCTTGGCCTCTGTGGTTGCTGAATTTGGGAAATTTTCCCTCCTTTCACTGAACAAAAGGCGTGAGGGCCCATGTTAAACCGAAACCCTGACCAGCTTTGAAACTAAACTCCAGTCCCCAAAGACTTCATGTGCTGCCTGAAGATACATGGAACTTGAGCAGTGTATGGACTTTGGCCAGCCCGAGAACCGCTAAGCTCAGACTTCAAGTCAGTGGTGATAAGAGGGTATGAGTGGGCTTAGTGTCCCCACCCCTGGCCCCTTCTCAAATACTGGGGGTGTGTCCATGACCTTCTTCCGTGGACCTCCCTTCTGCTGCGAGTACACAGTGCTTTAACAGGTTAAATAATCCCTCTGCCTCAGAGCAAAGAGGATTTTCTCAGCCTATTTCCAGCAAAGGATTAAGGACGAGTTGCCATGAGGGTCACATCTATATTTTCATGTAGTTTTCCAAGGTCTTGGAGATCGTCCCCACAAGTTAAGATGGGGATGAAGTCATAGGAGTTCACTGGTGCAGGTGGTGTGATTTGAGGGCAGATTGGACCTAGGTCTGTCCCTGGCAAATGAAATGCCTCAAATGTGCAGAGCCCTTAGATTGTCTTTTTAATCTCTACCAAGTATATTGATGCAATTGTTGGTTTTTCTTTGGGAGAAAGGGGAGATGGAGTCTCAGTGTGTAGCCCACGCCGGTGTGGAACTCACACTCCACCTGCCTTGACCTCCTGAGTGCTGGTATTACAGGCTTGTACCCTTATGACCAGTTCTTAATAAAAAATTACACAATAGAGCCAGGCGTGGTGATGCACACCTTTAATCCCAGCACTCAGGAGGCAGAGGTAGGAGGATCACAGTGAGTTTGAGGCCACCCTGAGACTATAAAGTGAATTCCAGGTCAGCCTGAGCTAGAGCTCAGAGTGAGACCCTTCCTTGAAAAACCGAAAAAAAAGAAAGAAAGAAAAATTAGGATCTAAAAAGTTATTAGTTAATTTTTATTAATATTTTTAGGTGACAGAGTAATTGCAAGTGTTGATGGGGTACAATGTGAGTTTTTGTTTTTGTTTTTCGAGGTAGGGTCTTGCTCTAGTCTAGAACAACCTGGAATTCACTATGTAGTCTCAGGCTGGCCTTAAACTCATGGTGATCATCCTTCCTCTGGCTCCTGAGTTCTGCAATTAAAGGTGCATGCCACCATGCCTGGCCAGCAGGTGTGATCATAGGTCAAGGTGTCTGGCATGTCTGCCACCTGAGGTGCTTGTCATTTCTTCACATTAACTCATTCCACATCTCCACTCTATTCTGTAATTCTCAGTTGATCATTGTCAACCCTAGACCTCCTGTGAGAGAACATTAGTCTGTTCCTTCTGTCTCACAACTTGTGTGGTCATCTCATTCCTTCAGTCCTTCCTCTCCAGGCTCAGTCACCATCATTCTAATCTTTTTCTTTGAATTCAATTTCAGATTCCGCATATGAGAACACACAATACTTACCTTTCTGTGTTCAGGTTACTTCACTTAAAGATGATTTATTATTATTTTTTACTTTTTATATTTTTATTTATTTATTTGAGAGAGATAGAACGAGGGAGAGGAGAGAAAGACACAGTGGGTGCACTGGGGCCTTCAGCTGCTTCAAATGACCTCCAGACGCATTGCCACCTTATGCATTTGGCTTCCATAGGTCCTGGGGAATCGAACCTGGGTCCTTTGGCTTTGCAGGGAAGCACCTTAACTGCTAAGCCATCCCTCCAGTCCTATTATTTTTATTTTTAAGAGAAAAAGAGGCAGAAAGGGAGAGAGAGAACGGGTATCCCAGGACCTTCAGACTGCTGTGAACGAACTCCAGGTGCGTGCTCCCTCATGTGCATGTGCGACACTTCAACCTAGTATCACTGCATTTGGCTACATGGAGCCTGGAGATTTGAACATGAGTTCATAGGCTTTGTAGGCAAGTGCCTTAACCACTAAGCCATCTATCTCTTCAACCCTAAAGATGATTTTTTTCCCCTCTGAGGTAGGGTTTCACTCTAGCTCAGGCTGACCTGGAATACACTATGTAGTCTCAGGGTGACATCAAACTCATGGTGATATTCCTACCTCTGCCTCCCAAGTGCTGGGATTATAGGCGTGCACCACCACACTCTGCTTGCTTGCTTGCTTTTATTTATTTATTTATTTTAGAGAGAGAATGGGCACACTAGGGCCTTCAGCCCATGCAAATGAACTCCAGATGCATGTTCCACCTTGTGTATCTGGCTGATGTGGGTCCTGGGGAATTGAACCTGGGTCCATTGGCTTTGCAGGCAAACGCCTTAACCACTAAGCCATCTCTCTTGCCCCCTAAAGATGATTTTTAACATCAGAAGGATGTGTTGATTTATTGAATGAATGACTGATAGGTTGATTATAGGCAGTTTTGTTGTAGGGTTGTACATATGATTAAAAAACCTACATTCATCATATTCATCATAAGTTGTCCCATGGCAGTGTACATTCTTGTCATATTTGTAATTATCATCTCTATTTCCAGAGCTACTTCGCTCTAAACTAAAACTGATGTGGACCTTTTATTAATTTAAAAAAAAATTCTGAGGCAGGGTCTTGCACTGGCCCAGGTTGATCTGGAATTCACCGTAGTCTCAGGGTGGTCTCAAACTCACAGTGATCCTCCTACTCTGCCTCCCGAGTACTGGAATTAAAAGCATGTGCCACCACACTCAGCACATGGATTCTTTCATTTCCAAATGATTAAGAAATGGGTTACATCTAAAATTAAATTGTTTTTTTCTGCAAAATTGGTGATTCTGTGAGAACTTCTTCTCAAGAGGTGACAAGAGGTTTTTTTGTTCTTAAATTGAAACAATTTTTTTGTACACATGTGTGTAGAGTGTATGGCGTGATAGGTAATACATAATATATGCACATGTGTGTTCATATGTGTGTGTGCCATGTGTGAGCGTACTAAGGCCAGAGAACATTGAGTGTCCTCTTATCACTTATGCTTTCATTTCCTTAAGACTGGGTTTCTCCCTGATCCTAGAGCTACTGTCTGTCAGCAAGCCCTAGCAATTCTAGTCTCCACCCTTGCACTCCTGTGGACTGGGATTACAGATAGGAATGGCCATATCTGTGTGGGAGTCAAACTTGGTAGGATATTAGGCCCTCATGCTTAAGCAGCAAGTTCACCTAACCACTGAACCATCTCTCCTGTTTAGTTGCTCTGATTTCTTAACTTGCTCTGTGGCTTTTTAAGAAACAACATGGTTTCAGAAGTGTTAAGGCCTCTCCTTGTACTTGCTTTGAAAATGAAAGCTGTCAGCTGGGTGTGGTGGCACACACCTTTAATCCCAGCACTTGGGAGGCAGAGGTAGGAGGATCTCCATGAGTTCAAGGCCATCCTGAGACTACATAGTGAATTCCAGATCAGCCTGAGCTAGAGTGAGACCCTACCTCGAAAAAAATAAAGAAAGAAAGAAAGAAAGCAAGCAAGCAAGCAAGCAAGCAAGCAAGCTGTGATTGTCAAGTTAAGCAATAGTTGCCCCCATTCTGAAACTACTATCATAACATTAGGTTGGTTAGATGCGTGTGGCCAGTGGTCTGTGGAGCTGGCAGAAGAGTGAAGGTTCATAATGTTAGCTCATTATGCCATGGGTTGGAGTTATCGCCTTGCCCATTCAGAAGTGATAGGAGTCTGATGGACACTTTCCATAGTAGCCAAGAAGACTCCATCACTCAGACGTGGCTTTCTTACTGTAGGGCTGATTCTGAGGATTTGGTCCTGCCCTGCCCACCAGCAATGTTACTTACCATTGTGGTCAGTGAGTGACTGCCTCTTGTCCATGTGCTAGACACCTTGAAGGTGAGTTTATGTGCCTCATTTCACTTCAGAGGGTTAAAGGGCAGAGTTTGTTTCCTGTCTTGGCATAAAGGCCAGTGGTGGAGGCCAGACTTTCCCGCTCCAGAGGGGCAACCAGGTGCTTATCAGGGGTCCAGTCTGTGAAAGAAGGGGACAGGAAACAGGACAGAACAGGAGGGGAGCTCAGGCTCACCAGCAAGCCCTGCAGAGAACAAACACGTCTTGTCACAGGGTCCATGTGGACTGCTTGCCTCCTGGCTCCTTCACAAGGTGGGAACTGCCTCTGAGGGTTGAGACTGCAGATGACCCCAGGGCTCTGTGCTGCCCAGCCCTTGCTGAAAGTGACCTCTGAGGCTGGGTCTGGTCACCATCGCTGCTGAGCAGCCGGGGTTCTGACTGTGGTAGGTGCAGACGCCTGGCTGCTTACCAGGCTCACGGTTCCCTGGGGCTGAGATCAGAGTTCTGGGGCAGACCTAGAAACACCTGACAACTGAACCTCTGACAGTTCACTCACATAGCTTCCATCAGCCCCTTGACAAGATGGGATGGCCAGCTGTGTGCTGGCACCAGGATTAGTCAATCTGCAGGTGTCCTCTGAAGTTGTCTTTGCAGACATGTGGAAGGATGATGGCCTCGAAGCTTCACCTGCAGGCTTCATGAGCGCATCTGAAAAGACATCTGCTCATCAAAATTTTGTATTACACCAGATGGCCTCAGGCACACTCTCTAGATGTCAGTGAGCACCAGAAGCAGCGTCTGTGCTTGCCTGACTGGTGGAGTCACTCTCCATATCTCATGATGTTATTTGCGCTCACATATGCTTCTGAAGTTTAGTCTGAATTCAGCATGAACCCGACTCAACAGAGTTGTTGTCACCCCTGTGTCTGGCTGGTGCAAAATTGGCTTTTTCCCAACAGGATGTAATGAATTTGAATGAGGCAGGGTACAGCCACTCCCAGAAAACTACCACCTGGGATTTTCCTATCTCTTCCCCAGGCCTGTGGGAGCTTTCCATGTTGCAAGAGACGCCTTGCTGTAGCTTTAGCAGTCAGGAAGGAACCGGGGGGGGGGGGGGGAGCGGGCAAGGCCCTTTGTGGTCAGCGTGGGCTGGGAGAAAGCCTAGCAGGAAGGGCCGTCAGAACCCCAAGTGCCAGGCTTCCTCTTACCAGAAGCTGGGCTGCTTTCTGGTCTCAGGGAGCCATGTCTCTGACACCTTCAGTTTGTATTGTCTTTTGTGCCAACCAGAACAGCCAGGGTTTAACTATTTCACACAGATGTGGTGAGGAAGGCAGTGAAGGGAACAAGGCCAGTTCCATCACTAGGCAAGGGCTGAAAATGATTGTAAATAAGGGCATCAGAGCCCTCCAGGGAGCTAGCGTCTGTTTCTGTGCAGCACGGCTCTAAGATGAACTTTGAGGCCCTTTTATGTGATGGGTGGCAAGAGAGGTAGGGGATGCTCAGACAGGAGCCCTGCACATCAACGGGAAGGAAGAGAACTTGTGTGCCTGGCCCATGGGTAGAGCTCCTATCTGGTGGTACAGGTAGCTTTGAGGCTTTCCCAGAAGATGTCAGAGGTCATGAGGGCAGCTACTCTCATTGTCCTATTTCCTGCCCCAGTGACACTTACAACTTTTGTTGTTGAAATTTAGAACTTAGTACTCAGTGAGGTGTTCAAAAACATGAATGGGGCTAGAGAAATGGTGTAGCAGTTAAAGGTACTCACCTGTAAGGACTGCTGCTTGGGTTCAATTCCCCAGCACCCACATAAAGCTGGATGCAGAAAGTGGAACATGCATTTGGAGTTCATTCACAGCTGTTGCATAAATAAATATTAAAAAGTGAAAACATGTATTGGAGTAATTAGGGATAACTTCCATGTTACTGATGGTTATCAGTAGAAACTCAGAGGGCAGCTGGAGAGAGGGCTTAGTGGACAAAGTACCCAAGTTCAATACCCAGACCCTTCATAAAAAACTAGAAGCTTTCAGCATGCTGACACTGACCTCGTGACAGGAAACTGAGACAGGAAAAGTTCCCAGAGTCTCATGGTAAACAGCAAAGAACAGCAGAGCATGAGACCATGCCTCAAATGAGGTAGATAGGACAGGACCAACTAAAAGTTGTCCTCTGACCTCCATATATACAAGCACCATGGCATGGAGCGCTGACAAGTACACCCTCCCACCTCAGAGGGGAGGGTGCCTCTGTCAGGTCACGTTTTGATTTCCCTGGTGAGAAGAGAAGGACCAGGGAGAGAAAGCTGTGGGCCCGAGGCACCTTCTTGTGTGCTGTGCTGTGACTGGGGGCCATCCTGGAACTTTCAGATTGCAAACTGGCTGCAGCAGCTCTCCACTCCAGATCCAAACTCTCAGTCTGGTCTTTAGGACCAAGACTGTCCAGCCGGTGAGGTGAATTTAACAATGACTGATCTGAGATGAACAGTCTGAGGGTGAAACCCTCCTTCCCACCTCTACTTCTGGGTAGACAAAATGTTCAGCTTTCATGTGTGGCACCGGGTGGCTGTGGAGGGAGGAGGTGAACCTTAGTGGGTATGGTTCTGTGCCCTTCTGACTGTGGCTGGAAGGTGCAAGCCCCCCTCAGTGGAAGATTTTGAAACCCACACAGAGCTGGCGCACCATGGCCACAGGCCTGCTTCGGGTGTTCCCTGTATCCTCCTGCCCCCACCACAGTGGCACACTCTGAAGACACTGCATTGCTTTCTGCTTCTGTAGGACTTGGCGAGAGGGTCCCCTGCTGTAAACAGTGTAGTTGCACCCACAGGTAAAGAGCAACTTAATTATATGTCCTTTCCCTAAATAACAGACGCCCCTTCAGAGCTCTGGTTCACTGGTTACAGGGAGCGAGGGCTTGCTTCCTAAAGCCCTCTGTGACTGGTAAAGGCCCTGAGGTGGACATGTAGAATGTGGGGCAGACCACCCTCCACATGGAGGAGGAAGTAGAGGCGAGACCATTGAACGGCCACCACATAAATCGTCACCAGTCCACAACATGTCACAGGCACTTAGAAGCCACTTGTGCCAAAAAGCATGGACTCTTCCCTTGGGCCCATGGGTAACTAAATGCATGGGAAGGCCTGGCACCTTTGCCTTCACTTATGTCAGACACCCCTTGACTCTGCATAGATTCCAGTAATCACTGAGGAGTATCTGTCTGCCTCACTTAACCTCATCCCCCTTCAAGGCTGAAGGCACAGAGCAAGTCTTTATCTTGAATGTGTCACCTCACATTCCAGCATTAGTGCAGAGACCACCCCTAGATGAGGGCAAGGCTAACTGTGGAGTGGCACATGTGGTAGGAACCAGATTTGTCCACTTGTCCATGACAGCATTCAGACTTCATTTACCAACCATCTTGCGTGAAAGGAGCTGAGATAGTGATAGACAGGATTGAACCCTGACCTGAACTGGTTAATTATGCATTCCTATGCCCCGTTGGCTCTTCCTGTTTAAACTATAGGTCATGTCAGCACCCTAAGGTCGCTGGGTCCCTTTATCTGTTCTTCTTCCCAATGCATTGGTTAAATTTCCTTTCTCTGCTTTTCATCATTCATCATCTCTTAATTTTGTATTTTTGAGACAATATCACTGCAGTCCTGGCTGGTCTGGAACTCTTGGTGAAACCAGGTTGGCTTTGAAATTGCTATAGTCCTCTTGCTTCTGCCTCTTGGGTGCTGGGATGACAGGTGGGCACACCACACCTGACTCCTTAGTCATCTCTGTAACTGGCATATTGAGGTGAACCTCACCTGCTGGGCTTTCCTCCTAAAACTAATTAGAAAAGCAGTGTGGCTAATCTTGAAATGAGGTGATTTCTCAGGGTTTTATGGTTCTTGTGCATGTGAGAATTCATTAAAATTACTATTAAACATGTTTAAATTAAAGTGAAAGATGAGTGACCTTGTAGTGTTCTTTAAGTGCCATCATTGAAAACTGTGGCTGTGGAGTCGTCTTGTTCCAGGCAGAATGGGAGCTTTGTCCTTTTAGTGTACAGGAAAGTCCGCCTGGCCATTTAGCCCTGCTGACAGATAATGGACTGTTGATAGGACAAAGTGATTGGATGTCAGTTTGTGAGCTTCCAGTTAGGGGACCCCTGGAGGCTGAGGAGGAGTGGGCTGGTCACCAGGAAGTGCCCCTCCTGCCCACTGTCTGTCATCCTCCTGCTTGCTCTTCCACTCATTTTCCTCCTCCCTGCCCTTCATTGCCTTGGGATGTGTCTCCTGGCTTGAGTGTCAGCAAGAGCCAGTGGGAGCCTCTGGAGAGGACTTCACATCACACATCTGCTTTGACTTGCTTTGTTCTTGTTAGGGGTGGAGTGGAGGCATACCCTCCCACAGTCCCTCCCAGCCCTGGCCCTAGCCAGAGGAGGGGGGAGGAGGCTGGGCAGTTCGTGGTACTACTGCTCTTTTGGTCTTTCCAGTTCCATGTCCCCTGCTCATAGGGGACTACGCATTCTGTGATGGAGACTCTAGCAATGCGAGTGTGGGGCTGCATCTCCTGCCCTTCGCATGGTTGGGCACCTAAGCAATCACTCACCTTGCTCTCTGAGGGTTGGAGATAATTATCAATAGGCATCTTTATTGTGATCAAATATGGGTAACAGGATTTACCACCTTTGTCATTACCCAGTGCACAGTTCGGAGGCACAGAGTGCACTCATATTGTTCAGCAGCCATCACCGTCACCTGCCTCCAGAACTTGGCATCTTTCAGACCTGCAAGTCTGTCCATGCTGACAGACAAACCCTACCCCCATGTCTTCATGGGCAGCTGCTATTCTGTTTACTATCTCTAGGTGAGGACCCCAGGGAGCTCCTGTGATTGGTCTCAGGCTTATCTCAGGGTGGAGTACCCAGGCTTTATCCTTGTTTAGTTTGTGCATCAGAATTCCCTTCCCTTCTGAAGCTGAATAGTATATTCAGCTGTTTGGAAACACCACAAGTAGTTTATCTGCTCCTCTGATAGATGTGTGAGTTTCCTGCAGACCAAAGCCTCCAGGAAGGCCTGGTATTCTCAGGGTGCCCACTGTACCATAGGACAATGTGTTAGCCTATATATCTCTCTATCTGTCGATCTGTGGCAAGGGATATGATCATGGTTAGCTTTTAAAGGACCAAGCTTATTTCCCCACACCTGGCAAGTCCCCTATACTGGGCTAAACCCCACCTACTTGGCCAGACTCCCACACTTGGCTAGTCCCCTCACAGTGGTCTGTCCATACCCGGCCAGTCCCCCTTACACCTGCTCCTCACCACCTGGAGTCTGAGCACTTTGATCTCATTAATAATGACAGCTCACTTGCTTCTCAAGGTTTTCCTAAATCTCCTTCCTGTTACTTGTGGGAAACACGCAGAGTGCTGTTGAGTAGAGATACAGAACGTACCTTCTGACTGTGGAGCTTTATTTCTTGGCGCGCAAATCTGCACACACTGGAGTGAAGCCCAGTGAAAGGCTTTACGAGGAGGGTGTCTAGCCCAAGCCCTCCATAACAGTCTCTCTGCTGAGTAACATGGGAGTCATCGTCCCAGTGCTTGGCCTCGGTGTCACAGACGGGATGGGGATTTGGCCTCAAGTGAAGGCCAAGGGGCTCTGTGGGATTAGGGTATGGGGAGAACCTCCCAAGATGGTGGTGTCTGGGTGAGACTGGTTGTGGGGCCCTCTGTCCTTGGCTGGGCATTACAGGCTGCGGTCCTTGCTCTGCCTGCCTCCTCCATGGCCTGTTGAGTTATGTTGCTTGGGGCTTGGAGGACAGGACTTCTTTCCTTATTTAGGTTACATAGAGAGGAAAGGAGATGACAGTGAGAGACAAGAAATGCAGTCCCGAGCTGCAGGCAGCTAGTGAACATTGCTCTTATCTAGCCATGTAGAGGCAGGCAGTCAATGAGCATGGTCCTTGCCTTGTCATGGGGTGGGCGGGACAAAGGCCTCCATCTCCTACCACGTGTTGAGTGCAAGTCATTTTAGCTCACACATCTTGGGAAGGTTTGACCCCACAATCTGGAGCAGTAGCAATGTCCAGGCAGTGGACATGGGCCAACTGATAAGACCATTCATGGAAATTCCTCTTAGAGGCACTGGTATGAGCAGCATTCAGGGTGCCCTGGTGATCCCGACCCAGATGCTGCCAGGTCCCCTGGATTCCAGGGTCTCCCCTTACATGTTGCTTTGTTCTGTGGGGGTCTGCCTCTTATGGTGGTGTGACCCCCTAGGCGAACTCGAGGTTTTGAGAAAGTTCTGTCTCCATCCTATGTCCTGACACTGATTCCCAACACCAGCTGTGGCGGGTGTCCACCAGTTTGCATCAGGCCTGTGCTGACATGGACTGCCAGTCCGTGAAGACCCTCAGGTGTGATGCCCACATTGTCTCTTATGCACAGGCCTTGGCCTCTGTGTTTCTAACCCTGTAAATTGTAGTTGTTCCCATGGCTTCACTCCCTGCTCTTCTAGAGGGCCTAGAAGAACTGAAGGAAGCCCTGTGCTCATGAGATAGGTTTAATATGAAGGGCCCTATTGCAGTCGGGTTCATATTACTGGTAGAAATCACCCAACCAAGAGCAGCTTGTGGGGGAAAAAAAAGAGGTTTGTTTTGGCTTACAGACTCGAAGGGAAGCCCCATGATGGCTGGGGAAAACGATGGCATGAGCGGAGGATAGACATCAACCCTGGCCAACATAATGTGGACCATAGCAACAAGAGAGTGTGCCAAACACTGGCATGGGGAAACTGACACCCAGAAGCTTGCCCCCAACAGCACACTCCCTCCAGGAAGTGTTAATTCCCAAATGTCCATCAGCTGGAAGCATTCAGAACACCTAAGTTTATGGGGGACACCTGAATCAGACCACCACAGGCCTGGACCAGCTGGCCTCACTAAAGGGATAGTAGCTGGGTAGGGAGAACGTGTCCCTGGAATTGGCTCCAGTTACTTCCTACCAACAACCCGTGTTCTGTGTATCCAGAGTTTCTGGTGATGGAACTCCATCTTCAGCCCCCCAGAATCAGAGGTCAGGAGTGGGGAGAGAGCCCTCCTTTCATCCCTCAAGTTCATCATTAGTACAAGCTCAGGGGTGGTAGAAAGAGGCACTGTGAAGGGGAGACACTCGTGGCTCAGGAATTCTGAAGGCCTTTGGAGCTTTGCAGGACCAGGCAGGTCCTCTGCCCCCCAAGAATCCCTCCGAGTGCAGTGCAGTTAGCTCTTTTGAAGAAGGTTTTGGTTTCCTTTGCTTCAGGCGACTCACTCTGTGGCCATTTAGACCTTGTCTCTCCACACTCTCTGGGGGTGGGCACCTGTGTCCTGCTGTGGGCAGCAATTGGGACCTCCCTCCTACTTGTCCCCTATGTCCCTTCTTTCTCAGAATGGTCATCCCAGGGTATCAGTCTCCTTGCAGGAGCTGACTTTTACCTGGGTGGGCTAGAGTAGACAGGTACATTTGTAATTACAGTATGATATGGAACTTTCATGATCAACTGGTCCAAGAGCTTTAGGAACGCAGGAGTGTGGCCTTGTTCCTCTCACCCCCACTTGATGGCCTTGCGGGTCTCCACTCCTGCAAACAGACCTTCCTGTTTAGCTCCAGGGTACCTACTCTGTCCCAGCCACCTTTGCCTTGGTGCATGTCACTCATGCCCTTCATATAGTCCTGTGCTACTTGCCGGTGACTGTCTGTCTAGGTACCTGAACCCATAAAGTGCCTGAAGTGGGTATGCGGTCACTGCTTAGGGACTCAGGACAAGCGCATTGCTTTCTCTTGCACATGAACTTTGAAGGCACTGAATAGCTCCTATGTGAGGTGCAGCAAACACACCAGGCCTCCAGTGCCCAGTGGGTAGAGAGCACAGGTACAGTTGTGGTGAAGTTCCCAGCCTCAGAGATCCTCTTACACACAGGGCTCTCTGTGGAGAACAGACGACTGCATGACAGAGCTGGCTAGCTGCCAGTGTCTGAGTTCTGGGGTGAGTTCTGCACTGGGGAAGCTGGAGATGATGTAAAGGAGCCAGGACCCCGCCCTAGCTGCGGGGCATGGAGGGGCAAAAGGCCTGACTCCTAGGACTTCTTGAGTGCATTGCCTTTAGTTCCCACTGTCACTATAGTTACAGTGGGTGCTCCTGGAGCCCCAATGCCACTAGCAGATGGGGGTTGCTGTCTGTCTCCAGGAAAGGCTCTGGGGGCACTGCCTCTGTAGGGAGAGAGAGGCTGGGGACTTGCTCTATCTGCAGGAAAGGGTCTGGGGGCACTGTCTCTGTAGGGAGAGAGGTTAGGGACACAGACTGTCTTCAGGGAAGAGCCTGGGGACTTACTCTATCTGCAGGAAAGGGACTGGGGGTTCTCTGTCTTCAGCAGAGCCTGGGAGCCCTGTCTGCAAGGAGCACTGAGGCTCCATCTACAGGGAGTGGCTGGGGGACCCACCTGTCTACAGAAAGGGGCCAGGGTTTCAGGCTGTCTGCAGGAAGAAGCTGGGGATGCTCATCTGCGAGGAGAGGAGGCGGCTGGCTCTGCAGGAGGGAACCTGTTGCCTGATGGTAATTGACTTGTGTGCTCTTCCCAAATCTGCCCAGTGAGGGAGCTCAGGCTGGTCATTAGTATGACCATGCCCACAGCTCTTTCCCAACAGTTTGCTTTGTCTGTGTGTCCTAACTAACCAGCCACCCTTTGGTAATTATTCCTATGCTGGGACCGCAGGGGACAGAGAAAGCCAGCTGCCCCAGCTGTGCAAATTGGAAGAAACATCCATTTATTTGGGCAATTTAAAGGGCTAAGAGGGGAAGGTTTCTGTGGGGAAGTGTTAAAATTAATATATACCTTGAAGTGTTGACTCAGGTTTCAGAGTTCATGCCATGAGTAAAGATCCCCAACTCCATTGTGTTCTCTTAACTAGCGAGTAATAACAGTGTCTTCCTTAGACCTGGCTAACAAGGGAATATGAGGGTGCTTGTGGGACATGGTAAACCTTGTTTAATTACAGCTTTAGGACCCTTGCTTGTTCTTGAGGGTCTTACAGTAGCTTGGAGTTGTAGGTGTGAATACATTCGGCTGCTCTGGTTTTGGCAGGCTTGACTGTATTCAGAGCATTGCTCCAACAGTGATAACTGAGCATCCTCTTGGGGTCAAATATCATGCCAGCTTCTGGGAATACAGAAAACAAAATCATAGAATAGGTCTCTACCAGAGAATTTGACTCTGGTTGTGGAATCATATGCTGCCTTCAGACACTGATAAATAGCACAGACCCCTGCCTCTGCTTGTAGAAGACTTGGGCACTTACATGAAAAGATCTCTTGCAGTTCACTCATCTGCCTGCTGGGAGGCATGCCCCAAGCTACTGACTTTCTGCAAGCCATTGGACTCGGAGAATCCCCTCGACGCTCGGTGAAGTGACTTGGCCGCGTGCACTTCTGGAGGGACACTGCTGGTCACACGAATCCCCTTGATGCTCGGTGAAGTGACTTGGCCGCGTGCGCTTCTGGAGGGACACTGCTGGTCACACGAATCCCCTCGACGCTCGGTGAAGTGACTTGGCCGCGTGCGCTTCTGGAGGGACACTGCTGGTCACACGAATCCCCTCGACGCTCGGTGAAGTGACTTGGCCGCGTGCACTTCTGGAGGGACACTGCTGGTCGCACACAGAGCTTAAGTAGCTGCAGTAGTGGGCATTTGGTGAAAGGGTGTGTCCACAGTCCTCATTCCTTGGGGAGTGATCCAGGAAGGAGTCCTTAGGCTCTGGAAGGGCCCTTAGCTGGAGCCTGGGCAGATCTTTTCGGAAAGTTAGTCCTGTTGTCCGAGGGGCCCATGGCCTGTGCAGGAAGTGGCCACACGCAGATGTGAGGGATGTGGTGGCTCAGAGCTTTGTTGACAAAACAGTGCACAGACTGTCCAGAGGATGGATCAGTGTGGCTGTTGTAGCCAGCCCTGAAGGGCTATGTGTTACCCTGCATCACATCAGTCCCCATCTAGCTGTCATTACAGATTACTTGATTGCTGTCTCTTGCATTCCTTTCACCTGTCTTTACCTGCATGAGTTGGTTAATTGAATGAATGGGTTCAGCAAATGCATAAACACTTAAAATTGAGGTAAAAATGGACCCTTCTATAAGACCTTTCTTACCCTCTTCTCCCAGCCTGCTTCCCCATGAACTCCAGGGTGGCCCTCTATCTGGTTGGTATACACAGTACACACAGCAACCGTGGCTTGGGTGAAAAGGGTCTTCCTGCAGGCAGTGTTCGGAGTGCTCTCCTTGTGATAAGCACAGAGTGAAAGCTTTGTCTCCTGCTTACATCAGTCCAGTGGGTCCTGGCATCTTCAGAGCTCAAGGGACAAGTCTTGAGGTTGGAAGACACCTTGATAACCCAGCATCCAGGGCTCTGGTGCATCTGCTGGGCCATCTTGGTCTCTATTTGTGCTTGACTGTCTTTGATGCCTACCTGAACAGGTGCTTCATGACTCTGCACTGAGATTACCTCCCCTCTCTGGCTTTCCTGTTCTTCTGCCTGCTTGCTGAAGGCACGCAGGTCTAGTCAGCTTTGCCTTCTGCATCGACTCGGAACAGGTAGCACGTCCATGTGGGAACCATACCAGGAGGGTCTGCCTCATGCTTTGCTATTTTTAGTGACCCTGCTTTCTTTAGGTAACGTTGCCTGATATTGCCATCATGTGCTACATGTTAAGTGAGGCCTAAGGAAATGGCCTTGCCCCTTCTGTAGGCAGCAGGGGAAATGAAACATGGACAGCTACTTGGGGATATTGCACACCATTATTTTCGTTAACTGTGAAACTAACAGGAAGCAGATTGGGGGAACTGATCACTTTCAAGGATCCATAGTAACCATTTTAGACAAACAGTTTGCACTTAGGGCAACTACAAACGTAATTCTTGCTTCTAGGTTGTGGTTAGAGGGGTCTGAAGGCTATTTCATTTCTTATCCCTGTATCCTTCTGAGTATTCCTGATGGCTGTGGAGTGGGCAGCTTTGGTGTCAGTAAACAGATAGTGGGCCATGCAGGTCCTTGGCCAACTGCCCTAGGCGGGGGATGTCATATGGTAAATGACAGGTGCTGCCCAGAGCCAGTCTGGGCTGCCTGCATTGTCAGCAGCTTGCATAGCCCAGATCTTGACTGGACAGTGCTTTCTGTGTTTGCTCCCTGAAGCCTTTGGAGCAGAGGCAGATTAGAAATGAGGACAGCAAGTTCCTGGGGAGGGGGGTGTCTTCTGAGTAAGACCCAGGCTAGCACAGGCCATGGGGAGGTCCAGCAGTACTGTGGCTTCAGTGTGAGGTTGACGACAGACTCAGGAATGGCAGCACACCCCGGCTGCCCAGAAATACAATGAGCGGGATGGACATGCCAGCACTCCCTAAAGAAGTAGGCTGGAGTGTCCAGCCTACATGGGCTTGGGGTGAGCCATACCCATCATCAAAGGCTGTAGGGGTCAAAATGTGAAACATTTGAAAGACTTTTCATTAAAAAGAGAACGTTGGGCTGGGGAGCTGACTCAGTGGGTAGAACACCCACCACTTAAGCTGGAACACCCGGGTTTGCCCCCTGGACCTCACATAGAAAGCCTGCTGGGCTCCTGTGAGTCCAAGCACACAGGTTTTGATGGTGAGCTGGGAGACAGAGGCAGAGACCTTCCCAGAAGCTTGGTAGTTTGTGGGGTACAGCAAAGAACAGCTATTCCAGAGCTGGAAACCCTGCCTCGCAGTGAGGTGAGGACCTTCCCAAAAGTTGTCCTCTGATACCCATGCACACACACATGTGCTCCATGCACACACACAAGCACCTGCACTCATGCTCACATATACAGATGTGCACATCAACATCCATACACACACAGAAACTTAGTAACCACAAAAGGAAATGTAGGCTGAAGAGATGGCTCAGTTACAGGCACTTGCTTGCAAACCCTGTTGGCCTGGGTTCGATTCCCTAGTTCCGTGTTGCTGGGGTGATCACCCAAGCAGACAGTGTTTATGGGAGGAAGGGATTTATTTCAAGCTGGGGGAAGAACTTCTTCAATGGCAGACTAAGCTGGCTCCCTTCACAGATCCAAGCAGAGACAGACCACCCACCAGCAGCTGGCAACACCAAAAAGCAAAAGCAAGGGAGTCAGCCAGAGCTCATAACCTCTGTGCACACCTTTGGGCTAGAATTCAGGTCTGCTGCTGTGACCCGCCCCTCATAGAAGAAGCCTGCCTGCCTGTTGGGGGCCGGAGTTGCGAATGCATTTTTTTTTTTCAAGGTAGGGTCTCACTCTAGTTCAGGCTGACCTGGAATTTATTGTGTTGTCTCAGACTGGTCTTGAAATCACAGTGATCCTCCTACCTCTGCCTCCCAAGTGCTGGGATTAAAGGCATGTACCACCATGCCCAGCCTGCAGACTCAATTTTAATAAAATATCCGAGTCTATGGGGCCACCCATTAAAACTACCATGCCACTTACAACTGTATGCACAAAATGGCACAAGTGTTTAGAGTTTATTTGCAGGAGGTCTGAGTATGCCTATCCATCCTTACCCTCTATCTCTCAAATAAATAAATAATAAATATTAAAAATAAAGTGCTGCTGGAAAAGGGCTGCCTAGGAAAGTGCTTCCACTGCGGGGTTCTGCTCTGCCGGCACTCAGGCTACTGTAGTCATGGCCCACGGGTTTTCAGCACTTTGTGAGCTGGCAGCAGAACTTGGCATGGTCGCTGTGCTGATTTTATAGGCATGGAGGAAGCAAAAAGCTACCAGGCCGTGAAGGCTTACAGCATGATTTTAAAGGAAGGCCAATAGGCCAGGCAGTGGGTTAGATTCATGAGTAACTCTTTCCTCCCTTAAGTTGTTTCTGTCAAGTAGTATTACAGCAACACATATCAGTATAGAGGATGCCTTGTTCATGGGTCTCCATGGCCTTGCACCTCCATGCAAAATCTGAAGGGACAGCCTAGTGTCTGGTGTGGGGCAGAACACCCGCTGGTGCCAGTAGTGCTGGGTATAGATGGACACAGACTGGACCAATAAGCACCCTTCTAAATGGGCTTGGCTCTAGAATGCTGGGTTAAGCTGGAGCCACCAGCACTTCACAGCTCAGAGTCCCCAGCTGATGACAGGCAGGAGAACTTCTCACTGGAGGCCTGCTCCACCTCTTTCCAGGAAGGATTTAAAGTTGCTTATGCAATTAAATAACAGAAGAGGGGTTTGTTTTTTTAAGGAAAAATGTTAGACCTTTGGGATAAATTTAGCTCATTGTTTTCTGCCAGTTAAAATGGAAAAAAAAAATTCCCATCTGACTCTAATAAAAAGACATTCCATATATTTGTCTGGGGTAATAACTTTTTCATTCAAGGAAGAATTAATCATAACAGGATGCTGGAAATACAGGTACCACAAGCTGTGGTTTTATTAATGTTTCAAAGGTTCAAGTTGACACTTTTCTTTAAATAGCAAGTTGAGTTCTCTGAATTCCCCCAAAATATGGCCTTCTGTGTAGTTGAGCTGTGACCCTTCTGTGTGGGAAGTGGACGGATACAGCTTGCTGGCTGTTGGAATTCTTTTAGGGCTAGAATTAGAGCCCATGAGTGATTGTGTCCACGTGTGTGCACTTGCTCGTTCCATATCTGCCCTGTGCCACTTTGAGCAAGTCCACAGCAGGGCAGTGTGACATGAAGAAGCCAAACTAGCTGTGGCCAGGGATACTGTAGAGAGCAGTGGGACAGAAGAGCTCTTTCCTACCACCCTGGTTTGAATTTGACACTCTCATTTAGACAGGAGTGTGGCATGGGCAAGTTACTTAATTTCACGTGAGTTTTCTCATCTATAAATGAGGATTAAAATAAAATAGTGCCTTTTTCATGGAATTCCTATGGAGATTATTGAGAAAGAGACACAAAGCTTGCGGGTAGTGTTAATATGTAGTGAAAACACAAAAGACTTGGTTAATTTTCTAGAGAAAATGCTATCAGACTGGCTTATGGTACACACAGACCTTCCTCCTGAGATGACACATGCCCCAATAGTCAAGTCTGCCTCTATGCTAGGACACAGTTTAAACTTTAAACCACTGATGTTCCCTGGTATGTGGATCAGGTGGGAGAGGGAACTGAACTGGTCACTGGGAGTGCTTTGAAAGAAGGTTGTCACAGGGTGGCTTTGAAAGTAGGTTGTCAGAGTTTTAAAAAGTGGATCACAGGAGGCTGAAACAGTGGCTCAGTGGCTAACGGTGCTTGCTTGGAAAGCCCGATTGCCCAGGTTCAACTCCCCAGTACTCATGTAAAGCCAGATACATGTAGTGCTTGTGTCTGGAGTTCTTTTGCAGTGGCAGGAGGCCCTGGCTTGTCCATGTTCACTCTCTTTCTCTCTGTCACTCACTCACTGACTCTCCAAAAAAAAAAAAAAAAAAAAAAAAGTGGGTGACAACTTGGTGGGTGGGAGGGGCTGGCAGTGATCAGAGAGGTCCTCTGCCCCCTACATCTAGTCACCCAAGTGAAGGCTGAGCTGGACACTAGGACAGACCCTTTCTTTCTCACTTAAGGTTCATGCTATGGTTTGAATGAAATATCCCCCATAGGCTCATAGGTTTGCACATCAGTCCTCAGTTGGTTGTTCTGTTTTGGGAAGTGGTAGAACTTTGGGCAGTAGGGATAGATTGAGGAAGTATGTCACTCAGGGGTAGCCCTACTTCCTGTCCCATCTCTGTTTTCTAATCTGTGAAGACGTAAGGAGTCCCAACTGCACAGCCCCACCTCTGAATTCTGCCATGCCTCCTACAACAGGATGAACTGTATCCCCTCAAACCATGAGCTGCCATGAAACCTTCCTTTCTTAAGTTTTTTCTTGTGAGATATTTAGTCACAGTTATGAAAAAAAGTAATATATTATCCTTCACCATTCTCTAGACTTTTTTGTAAGCCATATGTTATAAAGAAGTCTGTAGGCGAAAATGGCTTTTGGGAAGGTTCAAGGGTTGTAGATTTGCTATCAGCATTTAGAATTACTGATCTGACACAGGTTTCAAGGCTCAAACAAGAAGAAAGCTGGGTCCTGGTGTGTTTGAGGCAGGTGACCAAACAGCGGACCAGTGCATACAGAGTCTCTGAGGTAGGACCATGCCTGGTCTTCTAAGGGGAAGTCACTAGGGTTCTTACTGTTCAGTTAACCTCTGTCCCCCTTTTCTTACTCAGCCTTTGTAGAGTTTGGTTGGCTTCATAACTTAGAAACAAATTTAAGGGCTGGAGAGATGGCTTAGCAGTTAAGCTCTTGCTTGTGAAGCCTAAAGACCCGTGTTCGAGGCTTGATTCCCCAGGACCCACGTTAGCCAGATGCACAAGGGGGCACATGCATCTGGAGTTCATTTGCAGTGGCTGGAGGCTCTGGTGCACCCATTCTCACTCTCATTCTCTCTCTCTCCCCTCCCCCATTTGTCTCTCTGTTTCTCTTAAATAAACAAATTTAAGAAGTTGAGTTGTTATCTCTCTAGAAAGCTCTTTGGGGATTGCCCGAAATGGAAGAGCTGACAGTTAGGAATATGACCCAGAAATTTTACTGTGTGTCCCTAGAATAATTGTTGTTGTTTTGAGTTTTTTTTGAGATAAGTTTTCTGTCTAGCTCAGGCTGACCTGGAATTCACTATGTAGTCTCAGGGTGGCCTTGAACTTGTGGCGATCCTCCTACCTCTGCCTCCTGAGTGCTGGGATTAAAGGCATGTGCCACCATGCCTAGCTTTTCCCCAAAATAATGGAATTCATATGCCTATATTAAAATCACACACAAATGTTTACAGCTCACCATTCATGGGTCCCAAAATGGACCCCCTCACAGATGCCCACAAGGAATTAAGCCAGCTGTGTATTGTTTTTTGTGGTGGAGTATCATGCAGTGCTAGAAGGAACATAGCATTCATTCAAGAAATCACATCATGGATATACCCTGGAAAATTGTGCTAAGTGAAAGAAACAGAAATGATCCCACATACTGTAAGATTCCACATGCATGACATATCCAGAAGATGCAAACTCATAGAGACAGGGAGTCGACCGACTTGTGGCCAGGGGAGTTAACAATATATAATGAGAATTATGGGTATTGTGTGCCTTTTTGGGTAATGAGTTAGAATTAGATTATGGAATTAGATAATGGTGATGGTTGAACACCTATACTATACTAGAAACCACTGAATTGTATATTCATAAGGACAAATGTTATAGTATGTGGATTATATCTTAATACTTTTTAAAGATGGGGTTAAGTGTCAGTAGAACATTGAAACCTTGTCAGTTGATATTAAGTGTGGAGTGACTTGAACTGCCTAGCTCATAATGTGTATACTGAAGCCTACTTCCAGGACAGGGGAGCAACTCTTTCCTTGTTATTGATCCTCTGAAAACCTCCCCTGGCCAACTTCTGCTGGCTGAGGGTCGTCTGGTGGTTTGGCCTTTATGGTGGTACTCTGGGACCTTGGCACTTTCTGTTGTTGTAGTCAGCTCCAAGTTGCTGCGATAAACTTCCAAACAGACATAGTTTATGGGAGAAACAGGATTTATTCTAAGCTTACAGAGCCAGGGGAAATTCTATCAAATGGCAGCAGAAGAAGCTGGCTCCCATTCATAAATCCAAGCAGGGAGGCCACCACCAGCCAGCACACACCAAAAGTGACCACAAACAGCAGGGAGCCAGTAGCCACCAGCAGGGACCCAGGCAGGGCTCAGACTACTCTACATACCTGCGGCTGGAAATCCAAGTTTTAACAAAACATCTGAGTCTACTGGGGGCATACATTCAAACTACCACACCTGTGAGGTGTGAGGTGGACGAGGAGCCTAGTTCTTCACCAGACAAGTGGTTGGAACCTCTATGTGCATGTCCTTTCTTAAGCCAGGCAGAGCAGGCCAGCTGGACAGAGGCTGAAGGAGGTCATGTCTATGAGCAGAGCAGGTGAAGGGTCCCAGGTGTGTCCTCTCCTCCTGTAGTCATCCTCATTAGAGGGCTGAGCCAGAACCTGTGTGTGCATCCCTGCTCACCTCCTACCCACTGTTCTCCCTACACTCACCTACACACTCATACACACTACATAGTCCCCGTCATGTTCCCTTTCCCCTCCTGAACCTGAGCAGAGGCTGGTAAGCAGCCTGCACCCCTCCCTCAAGAGTACTCTGTGCCCAGGTTCAGGGCATGGTGCTGGTGTGGGAAGCCCAGTGCCTCTGCTGCCTGAAGACCCACTGTTAAACAGTGGCAGTCGTTCTAAAGCGTGTGAGGATCCCTGAGGGTGATGTAGGTTCCCTGTAGTGGGAGGGTCTATGCAGATGTGTAGGTTCCTTGTAGTGTAAGGGTCTATGCAGATGTAGGTTCCCTGAAATGTGAGGGACTGTACAGATGTGGGAGGTTCCTGAAGTGTGTGTGGGGGGTGTCTCTGTAGATGTTGCAGTTTCCTTGCAGTGTGTCTGGGAGGTGTCTATGCAGATGTAGTTTCCTTTTAGCTAAGAAGTCTATGAAAATAAAGTTAATTTAATTTTTATGGTTTAAGGGAAAATAATTGCTTGTTTTCTGTGGTCTCAGCATGATCTCATGTGGGCCTTAAAAATGCGCTCATCCCTCATCCAGAGGTCTGTTTTGATTTTGGGTTTTGTGTAGGGCATCCATAATTGTGCAGAAAACAAAATGCAGTACCTGCGTGTGATGTTTGGTTGTGACTCCTTCTGTGGGGTGGGTTGTAATTTAAGCTTGTTTCAAGTTAACGTATTTCTGCAAATGGAAAGCAATCTTTTGTTAGCAATCCCACCCAGCTCAGCCCAGTTCCCCCTGGTTGGGATCCTCCACCTGTCTGTTCTGTGGGAAGTCATGTCTCCTTGGGACTTTGTGAACTCAGTAAATTAGCTGACCTTTTTGAGCCTTTTGCAGCCCAGTGTGCTCTTGTCCACTTCATAACAGAGGACTCTGGTCTCTCACCTGCTGTATGGTGGTGGGGCCTTATGCATGCTGTTTTCATTTTAGCACCCCACCTAGCTCCTGTCCCCAACCCTACTCCAGTATTCGCTACCTTCTCAGGTCCAGCTCACTGCTGGGAGGAAAAGTCACACTGCCAGGACTGCCTTCCTCTTTCTGTCTGTTCAGCTCAGCACTCTCCATGGGGGAGGACCATGTGTAATGTTCCTCTTAACTGCATGCAAGAGAGAAACTTCGGAACCATGTTAGTTTATGTCAACTCTGACAGCATGGGGCTGAGGGCGCTCCCTTCCACAGACCCTGCAGCGTCACTGACTTCTGACAGCGCGGGGCTGAGGGCGCTCCCTTCCACAGACCCTGCAGCGTCACTGACTTCCGACAGCGCGGGGCTGAGGGCGCTCCCTTCCACAGACCCTGCAGCGTCACTGACTTCTGACAGCGCGGGGCTGAGGACGCTCCCTTCCACAGACCCTGCAGCGTCACTGACCTCTGACAGCGCGGGGCTGAGGGCGCTCCCTTCCACAGACCCTGCAGCGTCACTGACTTCCGACAGCGCGGGGCTGAGGGCGCTCCCTTCCACAGACCCTGCAGCGTCACTGACTTCTGACAGCGCGGGGCTGAGGACGCTCCCTTCCACAGACCCTGCAGCGTCACTGACTTCTGACAGCGCGGGGCTGAGGGCGCTCCCTTCCACAGACCCTGCAGCGTCACTGACCTCTGACAGCGCGGGGCTGAGGACGCTCCCTTCCACAGACCCTGCAGCGTCACTTATTTGCTCTAAGTCTAATACCAGTGTAGAGTCAGCTTCAGTTCAGAGGAGAGGGTAAATGAAAAATCTCTAAAATGAACAAAAACATGTCCAAAAGAGCCACCATGATTACAATAGTTCAAACAAAGTTAAAGACGTGTTATTTTTAGTGTTACTTCTGGAAAGTTTAAAGTTCAAGGAAGTAGACATGTTTTCTTTGGTTTTCTTTTTTAAGTAAAGAAAGGCCTATTTGGGTTTTCAGTTTGAGGGGATATAGTCCATCATAATCACAAAAACATAGCAGCAGAAACCTGAGGTGACCATGCCCATAGCTGGGAAGAAGGGGGAGGGGCATTAGACAGCTGGTATTCGCTTTCTCCTTTGTTTTTCCCTCCCTCCCTTCCTTTCTTTCTTACTTTTTTTGGTTTTTCGAGGTAGGGTCTCACTCTGGCCCAGGCTGACCTGGAATTAACTATGTAGACTCAGGGTGGCCTTAAACTCACCATGATCCTCCTACCTCTGCCTCCCTAGTGCTGGGATTAAAGGCGTGTGCCATCATGCCTGGTTATTTTTCCTTTTTTTGTTTCTGATCCCAGTTCATGAGAAGGTACCACCACCATGATAGTGGGGAGGCTTCCCTCCTCAGTTAAGCCTCTCCCAGACAAATAGACAGACAGACAGACATACCCCCCCCCCCGCAGCTGATTATAGATCCAATCAAATGGACAATAGAGATTTGACATCACGGGATTCATCATTAATTACAGTTGTTCAAAGCTGTGGAGTCTACCTAGGAGTTACCCAGTTTGGGGCTTGTTAGCTGATTGATTTATAAACCACATGGCCTCATGTAAAGGCATCCTTTCTCTCTCTTTTTGTAAAATAAATTTTATTTATTTATTTTTTGTTCTTTGGAGGTATGGTCTCACTCTAGCCCAGGCTGACCTGGAATTCACTCTATAGTCTCAGGGTGGCCTCCAGCTCACAGAGATCCTCCTACCTCTGTCTTCCAAGTGCTGGGATTAAAGGTGGGCACCACCACGCCTGGCTCAATTTTTATTTTTTTTAAAAGGTTTATTTTTATATCTCCTCACCCTCACTCCCACTCTTCCTCAGTAGGGCTGTTCGTATTCACTGTAGGGTCCTGAAGACCCCAGCCAGTCTCTGTGGGGTGGGAACCATGCCTTAGGCTTATCTTGCCCACCCTGTGGCTCTTACAGTCTTTCCACCCCTTCTTTCTAAATGTGCCCTGAGCCTTGGTGGGTATATTTGAAGTCTGGTGTAGTGTTGAATTCTCGATAGCCTAGAGCTTTCTATTTTGATGAGATTTGAGAGCCCATGCCCATACTCTGTCACTGTCTCCTGGGCACTGGTTTTCAAAGTAGCAGTGAGAGCGGTACTCATGTCACTGCTTTCTCTGTGGTATGTCCTGGGCCCCAGCAGGTGTGGCAAATGCAACTTGTGTCGTGGTAGGCAGTCGCCTCTCTTTTCTTGTTATGTAGATGGGCCCTGGGTCTCCCTAGTATTCTCTGTATTCTGTAAAATAAAACAGACTTCTCCAACCAAAACTGAGGGCAGCTTGGATTAAGGGTAAATGCTTAGTTACTTGAGAGACTCTTTGATGTGTGTGCCTACTCTTATCCAGAGAGCAATGGCGCTTCTCTCTGGAGTCTGTGAGTTTCCTGGGCATGGATTTTGACTTGATTTCCAGTACTGGGTATGAGTTCTTTCCCATTAAGTGGGCCTCATGTCCAACCAAAGAACAGTTGGTACCCTGCAAAGGCTGTGTGCCACTGTTGCACAAGGATGTACTTCTTGCCTGGCTGGTTGATTTTGTAGCTTTGCAGCACTGTGAGGGCTAGTCAGGAGAGAACTGGCTTCCCTCTCAGTTCCAGCATAGTCTCTCATTGTCCAGTGACACCAGCCTGTGGTGTCTTCAGCAGTAGGGTCTTATCTTTTAGCTGTGGTAGGTAACCAAGTGCTTTGGCAATGGCCTGCATTGTTTGGGGGACCTCATGGATCTCCCTGACCAACAGCTCACTGTTGGGGGCAGTAAACCAGTTCTGGTCCTGGGATTTACCAGCCAAAGCCCATGGTTTTAGAGTTCAGCTTGCTGCAGGGCACTTTGGTCTGAGTCCTCGCCCACTTACGGAGGGGTGTATCTTGTAGAATGCTATCCAGGAGGAAGGTTTCTATGGTACTGGTTCATGTTGTCATTAGTCTGTGTAATTCCTCCCATACCCTTCCCCCTCCCCAAGACCTTTCTATCCCGTTTCCTCCCTTCCATCGATCTGTCTGTCAGTTGAAGTTCTGGTTGTGTAGCACCTCCTCCACATCTTCCCTATTTCTTCCTTTTCCTGGCTTCATTCTAGTTCCACGTCAAAAAGCGAGAGGAAATGTTAGGGTGAGAAATTTCATGATGTAATTTCTTGCCCACCCACCCAGGAGAAATCCTAACCTTGAAGGTTGACATCATGAATTTGCAGGTAGATTTGCACCTGATACCCAGCACCTGTATCCTAAAGGGCATGAATCCTTGAATCCTCGCAGTTTCACCCCACCTGAACCTAGCAGCAATAGGTGGTCAGTCCCCAGCCTGCACCTGGAGGTTCAGGCTCCACACTCTGGGTTCTGGGGAACCGAACTTGATGGTTTCAGGCCTGAGAGGCCCTTGCTGTCCCTCCCCAACCGTGTGTCAACAGCTCAACATATGGTCCTCCCACCACGCTCAGTGCCCACCCAGCTCATAGCAAGTGTGGTTGTCTGTGGTCTTCCCTGTCCACCCCGTAGTGACAGCTTTATTGTGTCCTTCAGGGCCATAACCAAAAGGAAACAGAGATGAGCATGCCTGTCACTTGTGCTTTGACTATATTGTCAACCCTCAGTTTCCTGGGGCTGCTGTGTTGCTCTGAGTTAAGGGACTATGACACAGTGCCCATGCTCCCTAGGGCCTTTCACTGATGTGAGTCCTAAAACAGGGCCTGGCCTCTGAGTTTATCTGTAAATGTGAGTGGTTACCGCTATACTCTACCAGACAGAAGGCACATAGCCAAAGAATTAGTTTCGAGGTAACAGCAGCCGAGTCAAAAATAGAATTTAGCTATTGATGATTTCAGCCCACCATTTAAAAACTCACTATGTGTGTCATTAATGCCCAGTTATTCATCCTTTCAGTCAGTTAGCATTGGGGTGAATGCTTAATGATCGCTGGGCACTTAACTGTGTCCCTGTATAAAAGACATTTCAAATGTCGTCTTGTAGTTTGTAGACATTCCCAGGTAGAGCTATACATGGAAATGATATGAGAAGCTTAAAAGGGACTGGGGAGATGCCTCAAGCAGTTAAGCACTTGCTGCTTAAGCATGAGGACCTCTCAGGCCTGAAACTTATCAAATTTGATTCCCCAGAACCCAGCAAAAAAGTTGGGCATGGCCACACACATCTGTGGGTGGCAGAGACTAGATAGTTACTCCAGGTTGGGAGTTTTCCCAACTCAAGGAAATACACAGTTGAATATACAACATATGTTACACATGCATACACACCCGTGTGTGCACTCCCTGACCAAAAAAACAGAAAAGGTGGCTAGTTCCACTTCATGAAAATGTGATCATCTAAATGTCAGGCTCAAGCTCTGCTTTTGTTTTGTTTGTGATACTTTTTTAAAATTTAGAATTGTAAACAAACTCCTAACATAAAACCTATCATTGCCAGGCGTGGTGGTGCACACCTTTAATCCCAGCGCTTAGAAGGCAGAGGTAGGAGGATCACCATGAGTTTGAGGCCACCCTGAGACTACATAGTGAATTCCAGGTCAGTCTGGACTAGAGTAAGACCCTACCTTGAAAAACAAACAAAAAAAACACCTATCATTTTAGCCACTTTTTAAGGTTTGGTAAAGTATGTTTACATTATGTGCGAGAGCTCCAGAACTCTTTCCGTCCTACAAAGTTAACTGCACCCCACCAACAGTCCCTCTCCCCTTCAGCCCTGGGTCACTGTTTTCCTCTCCGTCCCTTGGTGTCAGCTTCTCTGCTGTAGAAATGCCTCATAATCAGTGTGGCTGGTTGATGTGGAGTGTTGCCCATGGTCTCATGTGTTTGTGATTAAGCCTCGTGTCCTGAGCTGGTGGAGCCTTTGGAAGGTAGACCCTTGCTGAAGGAGGTGTGTCACTGGGGGTGGCCTTGAGGGTTATTAGTCTAGCACCACCGTAGAGCTTTCTCTCTAAGGTTGCTTTCTCCCTGTTGATGTGACCCCTGGCTTTCTGCTTACACCATATTTTCCTTGCCATCATGAAACTTCCCCTCAAAACACTAAGCAGAAACAAACTCCTCCCCCCACCCAAGCTGCTTCTGGTTAGGTGTTTCATCCCAGCAGTGGGAAGGTGACCAGTGTAGTTGGGAATCATGCAACACTATCTGAGTAATATTTCATCACATGCGTGGGTCGTGCTTGTTGCCCGTTCGTCTGCCCGTGGACACCTGGCCTCTTCTTCTGTTGGCCAGTGACTCATGCTGAGTTGTAAGTGTATAGCTGTTTGTGACTGACTTCACTTCCAGAGCTAGGCTCTGGATCTTAGGGTAGTTCTGTTTTTTGTTTTTACAATAATTGTGTTATTTTGTGTCCCCATTGAAGTGTAGTGGCCCCCATCTTACTCTGTCCTCCAGCAGTTACTGCATTTAGAGATACCAATCAAAACCAGCCTAAGACTCCTCACCTCTTCTCCTGCCACACACACTAGGATACAGCTTCCAAACACCCTGAAAGCAGTGGGTGGGAGTCTAGAAGTGTGTGCTTGGGGTCAGCTGGGGCCAGGGATGGATTAAGCAGTGACTCACCTGTTGGTGAAGAATAGATACTTGAGGGAGCCTGTTGGGGGAGGCAAGGGAGACACTCTCAACCCCCCAGCATCCCGAGGGCTGTACATAAAAGTTGGTCCTGAGAGAGATGGTGGCCAGTAGTAACATGTTGGCCTCAGGAGCCTGTGAGTTTGCCTGGCCTTAGAACCTCTTCTCCAAGTACCCCCCCCCCTTTCAGGCCAGGATGCCAACAAAATACAAAGGCAAAATAGAGATTTTGGTAATCTTCAGAGAAACAGTACATTTAGAGAGTGCCGTTCATGCAGTTTTAATGCAAATGAAAAAGGGCTGCATACAGAAAAAAAGGAAGGCAAAATTGAAGAGATGGGTTGAATATATGGAGACAGGACTGCAGGTAGGAGACATTTACCAGATTCCTGAACCAAGACAGTCTGTGCTACCCTCTAATTTTGACCATCATGAACTGGACATACTTATCCTGCGAGGTGATCATAAGTCATAGGGAAATGTTTGCTTGCATGGTTATCTGAATAAGCACATACACTCTGAGCCAGCAGCACTAGAGGTAACCTGTGTTTCTTACTAGCTGCTGAGACAAAAGTTACGTACAGACAGAAGGGTACATGCAGCCTATCATGGTGGAGAGGCATGGTGACAGGAGCAGGAAGCAGCTGACCACATCCAGACCAGGGAGCAGAGAGCGATGAATGCTGATGCCCAGTTACCTTTCTCCTTTCTATTCAGTCCATACTCACTGCTTTTGTAGCGGGAGATTTCCAACCTCAGGTGCCTAATCTAGAAACAGATAGTTGTTTCCCAGATACTTGTTTCTGTAAGAATTCTAAATCCTAGCAGGTTGACAGCCCAGATTAACCACCACGTAACATAAAATGTATCCTGCTCCCCGCCACCCCACTGTGGACACTGCTCATGGCCCTGGACCTTCAGGGTTGGTGCCATTAGCACTTGAGCATGTGTTAACCCTGCTAGAGGAGCTTTCAGAGCGTGCTGGTGTTGGGCACCTTGAACTTGTAGAGAAAGCCATCTCTGCCTTCAACTGCCAGGTTCACAGAGGATGACAACAATTAGACGGTGCAGGGTGAATGCCAGGCAGTATGCGCAGGTGCTTGGGGCTGTGCGGACCCAGCTACCGCTCCCTCTCAGGGCTGCTGGCCACAGTGCCCCTAGTGCCCTCTGGACATGCCACCCAGGCTCCCTCTATACTCACAAAGGCCTAGGGCACCTCTGTGGATCCTGCCCAATCCTCCAAACACAGCCTCTGTATTTAAATGCAAGAGCACTAGCTGGGTATGGTGAGAGGACCCACACCCCAGACTTATTTGTGAGGCCGTGGTGTTTTTACTTTGTATCTTTTCCTTTTTAAGGAAGCATTTACACTACTTTTATTGAGAACTTTAATATATGAACATACAGATTATTGATCATGTTCCCTGTCAGATTATATACTCTTTATGTTTCTTCTCTCCCACCATTGTTCCACTGAGGGCCCTCCTCAGTGGGGTTATTGGTAATCACTGTGGAGTCATGAATATACCAGCGTGTGTGTGTGTGTGTGTGTGTGTGTGTGTGTGTGTGTACTTACCATTGCCTCAGAATACACTCCTTGTAGCTCTTGCCTTGTCACCTGGCCAGGAATTCTCCCAGCTCATACACAATAAAATTCTCCATCATCACCAATGGCTCAGCAAGTTTACTTTCACTTACTGAGTGTAGCAGACAGCTTCAGGTTCACTGAGATGAACTTCCAGACCAGGCACAGTTATGGAGGAAGGGATATTTATTGAAGCTTACATATCCAGGGGAAGTTCCATAAATGGCAGAAGAAGCTGGCCTGCCTTCACAGGACCAAGCAGAGAGAGAAGCACAAGCCTAAAGGTCAAAAGCCACAGCACACTTAAGGAACTCCAGCTAGGCACACTTTGCATATCTTTAGATTGAAATCTGAAACCCACCACCACACCTTAAGGTCCACCCAGTGACATTGCCTCCAGCCAGATAGCCAGCAGATGCAAACTACAAACAATAAAGAACTGAATATATTGGGGGCCATCTATGCAAACCACCACACTGAGGGAAAATGAGACTCTCGTGTTCATGTTAAAGACGTTTCCAAGATTATCTGGAAGGTTTGCAGTAACTGTTTTGTGAACTTTTCATTGGTTTTAAAATAGGCCTTTCATTTTTCTTGTTCTTCCATGCAAACAGAAGGAATGCAGTTGTGAAATGACAGTCTAAGTGAACAGTA
Organism: Jaculus jaculus; assembly: GCF_020740685.1. Taxonomy (NCBI): domain Eukaryota; kingdom Metazoa; phylum Chordata; class Mammalia; order Rodentia; family Dipodidae; genus Jaculus; species Jaculus jaculus. The sequence continues at coordinate 1,458,995 of NC_059104.1, read as the reverse complement.
CAATTTCAAGTTAAAGGCCCTTGGGCAGCTCTTACAGAACCAACTGCTGGGACCTACTTGGTAACAGGTTATGCATTTTTATGGGGGTTGTTTTTCACCTTAAAAAATGATGGAGAACACAGCCTTGTCTTACTGATATGCTGTGCTAATTCCTGTCACTGCTAACTAGTAGGAAATGTAACGAGCCTTCTGCACTTCCTGGACTGAGGTGGTTGCCTTCCCAGCTGGACCCCACAAACATGTCACCACCCAAACCCGAACTTTCTTGTTTCTCTGCTTCTCCTGCAGGAGCAATGAAGAAATGGACAAAGTCACTTCCCTTGTTTCTGATGACCTAAAGCCTCCCCTCCTCCCCCATGGGTGTATAGTCCAGGGAAGGGGCTAGAGCAGAGCCCTGCTTAATCTGGAGCTGGGGGTGGGTTGGTGCTAGGCACTGAAGCACCAGTAAAGGGGAATTCAGGAAGAGGACAGTGTTCTGGAGTGGCTTCAGCGAGGAGGAAATCACATCATTAGAGTTCTAAATGTTGATACAAAGGGCTCCATCGCAGCTCAACCATGTTCAGCCAGGTTTCACAGACCCTGACTAGTACATGTTCATGAACTGAACCATTTTCTCTTGCTCAGAGACTAGGCCCCACACAGTCTTGTTTGTGCAAATATAGTTATAAGCATACTCACAGCCTGCCAATAAACATTTGACCCAAGTCTGGTAAAACCCAGTTGAGATTTGAAACACTGTGGCTTGGAAAGGATAAGAGGTAATTTTCCATAGAGCAAGTTTTAAATTGTTCATCCTGCAGGTCTTTTTCATAGTTGCTGAGGGGATGGTATAGGCCTTAGTTAGCCACTGTTCCCACCTAACAGATGTGCCTACATACAGCCTGACACTGACCTGTTACAGGTGTGTGTGTGTGTGTTTTTAACTATTTATTTATTTCCAAGCAGAGAGTGACAGAGAAGAGAGACAAAGAGGATGGGTGTACCAGGGCCTCCCACCACCATAAAGGAACTCCAGATGCATGCACCAGTTTGTGTATCTGGCTTTATGTGGGCACTGGGGTATCAAACCTAGGTTGTTAAGCTTTGCAGGCAAACACCTTTATTGCACTGAACCATCTCTCCAGCCCCGTGCAGGTGTGATTTTAGTAAAGCCAAGTGATGCAGTGGGCTTGTAATAGTTTAACTGGGTTGGCAGCAGCTGCCCCTGTGGATGGCTCAGAGCTGTAAGGTGACCGACCTGCTGCCCTGTGTCTGCACTGCAGGGATCTGCCTGCCCTGCTGTAGTGGCCGTGACCCTGACAGACGGTAGAGAGCCCAGTGAATATGCTCCCTGTTACCCAAGATCTTCAATGCCGTGAAAACTCATTGCTCAGCCCCTTGAGTTGGATCTTAACTTCTTGGTCGAGTCACTGGAGTGACATCCCTGTCCACTTCATGGTTTTGATGGCCTGGGCTGTGCAGAAAATGATTGGGAGCCTGAATCTCAGATACAGTCCAGACCCCAGTTCTCACAGGTCACTTCAGTTTATCACTTGGAGCCTTCTTCATTCGTCAGCCTAGGTGATTGGTTGCAAAGCCACCAAATCCATGTTTCCTGAATGGGAAGTTGGAACTTTCTGTTAGGTAATGTTTGCTTTAGAAATATTAAGGTATAAGGTTTTCAGGGTGAAGAGATGACTCTGCAGGTAAAACTGCTTGCCCCAGCATAAGGGCCTGAGTATGGCCCAAGACTGCCTATCTGCCGTTCCCCAGGACCCACGTAACAGCCGGGCATGGCTGCATGTCTGTAACCCCAAATCCTGTTGAGAGTGGAGACAAAAGAATTGCTGGGGCTTGGGGAAATAGACTGTGTCTCCAGGAAATAACCCGGCAAACCACAGAGGACACTGGAAGCTCTTCTCTGGCCTCTGATCCCCCGCCAGTGCTTCTGTGCGTGTTCATTTATGTACCACACATACAGGGAGACCAGGTGGTCAGGAAACCTAGTGATTCCACAGCACCAGCACCTGAAATTTACGTGATGAGGTAGTGAAAAATACAAGAGCAGAACTGATTGCTGAACTCTGCACAGTATGCCACCTCATGTTTGTTATTAGGACTCATCACCTGTAAAGATCCTCTTCGCCCTGTGAGAAAAGGAAACCTAATAGGAAAAGTAGATGGATGGAAGGAAGCCAACTGTTCATGAGATCCAGTCAAGATGGCCAGTAAGAGCACAACACTAAGCAGAAAGAGCAGCAGCAAGGTTTGTCTCCCGGATCAAGAGGGAGAAGATGGAAAGTCTGATGGTAGATGTGGGATACAGGCCACGGCCCCTGCAGGGCAGCGAAATGACTGATGGCCTACTTGGAGAACCTCTTAGTCACCCTGTAATTCACTGTACCCAAGGTAGTTACAACCACAGTTCTGCTGTAGGGTGAAACTCGGGGACTCTGTATATACGCATTGCATTTGTCAGTGTTAAATAAACCCAAAACCAGGGGAAAGGTTTCTCAGGTTGTATAAATAAATGTCACAGTCATCCTATGAATGCTGGACAGAAGGTGGAAGGAACAGGCCTCATTGTGTTCATCACTGCAGATAAGATGTTATCATTTCTCTTAATTATAATAGATGTGATAGTAAATGAAACTATCTGTTTCCCCTTGTGTGGGTTTCAGTCCAGAAGGCCACCTCGTACCAGTTACCAGAAAGACCACAGAGAGACATGTGGTGGAGATGACCTTGGCCTCCCTCCAAGGTTTATGTGGAAGGCCTGCAGACAAACTTGTCTTCCTGAGGTCACCTTAGGCCTTTCTGTGTGTGCTATGAGTGTTTCCTGCTCTGCAAGCTTCTCTCAGCAGCTTCTCTCAGTAGCCAGCACCTCGCCTGGCAGAGCTGGCCAGAGTCACACGAACTGGCCTTGCTTGAGGGGCATTGCTACCTTGGAGAGGTAGAAGAGGGTGAGCTGCTGTGAGGCCCCACCCAGCTCTGGGTGTTGTGCTCCTGGGTTGGTGCACCAGAGCTCCCTTCTCTTTGTCCCCTCCCTCTTTTTCATTCCCCTGCACCCACCTCATTTGGACCCTTTCTTTGTCCGATTGGCATATCTCAGAGTGTGTTTGTATGAAATAGTCAAGAGTAAGAAAGCCTAGAGAATGAGGAGGACAGTGCTGGAATTTCTTAAGTGAACTTCAAACACATAAAGAAACATTTCATCATATTTTTATGGTGATTGTAGACTTTAAGAGCAAAGAACCACTTGTTCTGAAACATGGACTCACTTCAGGAAAAAACCCAGGCAGTCATCTCATCTGAGCCCTGCCAGATTCCAGGCAGATGAAACACCAGAACTTAGAGGGCAGAGAGCTTTTCCCTCTTTGGTGCCAGGTACACCAGCTCCTGTGTTTACTGAACTGGTACAAGTGATCCAGTGTTGGCCTTCAAGCTGAAGGCTCCTCGGCCTGAATGTGAACACGCACCCCTTTAAGAGTTTTTAGACACTGGTGTGTCCTCTGATGGATATGTGCTCAGATGTGGCCGTCCCTTGCATCCAGAACCTCCCAGAGCTCTCCAAGTGTTTTTAGAGGGAGATTCGGCAGTTTGCTGTTAGGCCTTCCTGCTGGCTTATGCATAGGGCCCTCTTTCACCAGACATCCCCTCTCATAGGCAGCTTCTAGAGGGATGTCAATCTGAAACACCACAGCAGTATATGGGGTAAGTGGCTGCCCTGGCAACATGTCCTAAAGTGAGGCCTTGGGGACATAGGCTTCTCATCAGTCTCTCCTTAGGGAAGGATAGGAAGGAGTGACAACATGTACATATTTCCTCCTCCACATAGGTAGCCAGACCATCTGAGGCCTCTGCCTTCTGCCTTCCTTCTGCAGGTGCTGACTTCCCCCAAAGTGTGGGAGAGATGGGACAGAGGTGTGTGTGTGCAAGCAGGTTGTGGTGCTTGGGAGCCTCTGTCAGGAAGTGAACGGTGTTTGGGATTGTAAAGTTGTCACCACAAAAGCCCAAATCAAAGTCAGGGGTCTACCTTTCAGACAGACCCCTCCACTGATGAATGTTTTTACTTGGGCTTCTTTCGGGAGGCTGTCTAACTGTGAGCAAGCTGACCCTACAGAGGGTCTAGAAAGAGCAAGAGCCTCACAATGAGCCTGTGACATCCACAGTATTCCATGTGAGATGCTGGGAACATGGGGACCTTCCTTGTCTTATGAACTATCTGCCATACAGCCTTATTTCTTCAAATGTCCTCCCACCATAATTACAGTAAGAATGAATGTCCACATCCCCATTATTTCCATATGCAGTCAGCACAAACATTTATCAAGGGACATATTCTATTTTATTTTATACTCTTTGTTTTTTGAATATTTTTATTTAGTGGCATGGAGGAGGGTCCCTCTTGCTGCTGCAAACGAACTCCAGACACATATGCCACTTTGTGTATCTGCTTTTATATAGGTACAAGGGAATTGAACCTGGACTAACAGGCTGTGTAAGCAAGCACCTTCAACTTCTGAGCCATCTTCCCAGCTCTTACACTCTTAAGTTCTTGACAATCCAAGTCCAGCTTGGTTCTCACATAGACAGCTGTCCACTCAACAGGCCTTGGGTTCACGTGAGCAGCACCCAGCTTAGTGTCAGCTACCACCTCTCCTTCCAGTGCCCTGGCCTCTTCAGCTCTCAAACACCCGATGTGTCTTGCCATCTAGACTTGGGGAGGGTTTTTAAATACTTGTTTGCTTAATTGCACTGGTTTCTACACCAAGGGCTCTAAGGTGCCACTCTGTATCCCCCACATGCCACATTTCATGCAAGCATGAGGTGCCTGGACCTGACTTGGGATATGCTGTTCTCTTCCCCCTCAGGAGCTTATGGGGAAGAGGACAACATGACTGAGCAGAAGAGCAAGTGAGTGACATGTGCTTCACATAGGAGATGGCTCTGAACTCTGAAGGAGCTGTGTACAGTGCCAGATGGTTTGTAGGCAGGCCTGGTAGATGTCAGAGCACTGCTTACTGTGAGGCTGTGGAATTGGGCGCCCCACAATGGCTGAAGTTCTTAAAGATTTGGGCTAATCTTTAAGAGGCTATATGAGTCCTGTCATGGCTGTTTCCCTAAATATGGAATTTCTAAGGTCCTATTCTAGTCACTTCTACTTCATCCTTAGAAAATGTACAAATGAGTTTCTTAAGCTCAAGAGACCATTTCTCCTTACATCAGACTGCATAATAAAAAGCTAGGGCCTCTTATATCCCTACTTGGCCCAGTGTCAACAACAGAGTACTACAGAAACCAGCCATAGAGGATAACTTTAAATTAAGCCTCCTTCTTTTTTTTTTTTAATTTTTTTTATTTATTTATTTGAGAGTGACAGACACAGAGAGAAAGACAGATAGAGGGAGAGAGAATGGGCGTGCCAGGGCTTCAAGCCTCTGCAAACGAACTCCAGATGCATGCGCCCCCTTGTGCATCTGGCTAATGTGGGACCTGGGGAACCGAGCCTCGAACCGGGGTCCTTAGGCTTCACAGGCAAGCGCTTAACCGCTAAGCCATCTCTTCAGCCCTAAGCCTCCTTCTTAACAGCTGTTAGATGGTTGCATGAGTGTGTGTGAGCGTACATGTATGCATATGTTCTGTGCATGCCAATCTGTTTATGAACATGTATTCACATGAGTTTCCCTACAGGGCTGGGAGTCTCCTATAGCTCCTCCACTAGGGACCCAGCAGAGACCTCATGTCCCCATGAGTAGGCATCTCTCCTGTCCTGAGGTGCAGGGTCAGTGCTTCCCCTGTTCCCCCTGGTTTTTCGAGGTAGGGTCTCAGTCTAGCTCAGGCTGACCTGGAATTCACTCTGTAGTCTCAGGGTGGCCTCGAACTTACAGCAATCCTCCTACCTCTGCCTCCCAAGTGCTGGGATTAAAGGCATGCAGCACCACGCCTGGCTCAGCTCAGACTTTGTTACCCAGAGGAGGGAAAGTTAAACTGCATGGACGAGAGGCATCAGAGGCACAGTGAGACCCACATGTGGGGTACACTCCAGACTGAGTGCCAGGATGTTGGGAACTGATCTGGAAAGCAGCAAGGTTTTCTCTGCAGAGGTGAATGGGAGCAGGGAGCACTTCGGTGTTGTCTCTCAGACATCAGTGGAGTACGTGGCTAAAGGTAGCTCTGGCTTCTTCTTCAGGGTGTCACTGTGAGGGAAGAAGCCTGCAGAGTGGCTGGGCGTCTGCCTGACTTCCAGGCTTTTGTTCCCCAAAGCAGCCTCTTTGCTGCTCAGATCCACTGTGCAATTTCTTTCTCTGAGGTTTCCTCAAGCACTGTTTGCTTTGTGGGGTTTCCCTCCCTACCTCCAGCCTGAATCCCCAAAGCTTGTGCTTCCCTTAATTTCAGCCCCAAGATGGAGTCCTCTTGCCCCTGTTACATGCCAGCTCTGTGAACACAGCATGATGCCTATTTTCTCAGTCTGGTCTATAGCCCACAGCACAGATACCAAATCTACTTGGTGGTAGCCCTGAGGCTCTGCCCTAGCTCTGGAATGTAGTGGTTGTTCACCACAGAAGGATCTGTGTTGGGTTCTCAAGGTTTTGCATTGACCATAGTCAGCTGAACTGTGGTTTCTGAAGTTCTGTGTATGTTTTCCAACTTGCCAGTATTTTCACTAGTGTTTCATAATTATTGACTCAGAGCCCTGCATTTGTCTTCATTAGATACATATTTAGTATTTTGCAAATGTGCCTACAGTGCAATCGGAAGGTGTAGTCAGTTCCCACACTGCTGGGATGAACATCCAAACCAGACAGAGTGTATGGGAGGAAGAGATTTATTTCAAGCTTATAAATCCAGGGGATGGTGGCAGAAGCTGGCTCCCATTCTTAAGTCCAAGCAGAGAGGCACCACCAAACAGCCAGCCCCACGAGCCAGTGGAGCCAGAGCTCAGACTTCTCTGTACAGCGTTAGGCTGGAAATCAGACCCCCTAGTGACACCCTTCCCCATAGAGGCAGGAGGCTGCCTGCTAGGGGCTGAAGCTGTAAGCTCAGTTTTAATAAAACCACCACCAATGAAGGTATGTAATTTCAGCTATTTAAAAATGCTCCTGAAGACTCATGTTTTTGTTTGTGAATTTGAATACGTGTGCTGAGTTTCTGGTTCATTCATCTTTAGGAGGGAGTCAGTCATGGGAGATAAATTCAGAAATCACTTTTTTTGGTGCCCAACTCTTTGTAATTTTTTAAAATAACAATTTTATTATTTATTTGAGAGTGACAGAGAGAGAAAAAAGCAGATAGATACAGAATGGGCACACCAGGGCCTCCAGCCACTGCAAACAAACTCTAGATGCATGCACCCTTGTGCATCTGGCTTACGTGGGTCCTGAGTAATCGAGCCTCAAACCAGGGTCCTTAGGCTTCACAGGCAAGCGCTTTATGCTAAGCCATCTCTCCAGCCCTTTATGATGGTTTTAAGTAGAGTTGGAGTCCTGATGTTTGGGCATTTGTCTTACAGTTGACCAAGTTTGCCACCCTTGGTACCACATGTTCTGCCAGCCCATGTGTCAAGCTCTTTTTCCATACACTGGGTTCTGTTGTTTTCATCCCTGTTGTGCTGTTGAGAGGTGATTGTCGTTATGCTGTACTTTTAACACCTGGGGACACCAAGCTTAGTGCTCATTGTGAAAGTGGGTATATAGACAAGTAGTGTAAGCTTTGTGAACAGGCCAGGCAGGGTGTTAAGCAGCCCCTTATCCTTCCCTGAGCCTCATCTCCCACTCTGGCATTCCTCTCCTCTGTGAAGCAGCTCCACCATTCATGCCTGCCAGGTGATGTACTAACTCTGTGCTCCTGGCCATGGGGCACAGGACACCCCCAGTGCTGACCTTCTGGTCTGCAACCCCTTCTCTGTACTAAGAGTGGAAGGCTGCAAGGCCAAGGTGTCATGTCCCCAGGGCATTTGCCAGTGATGTAGGCATTGGGGTTGCCCTTTGGGTGAGCTGAAGGACAGGCCGCAGGACCGGCATCCTTCGCACCTGCAGCTAGCCCAACATTGTGGCTTCCATGCAGTGCCTTCCTGCTTGGCCAGTGTCAGTCCAATCGCTCCCGATGTTGGAGGGCAGAGCGTGGCCTCTGAACTGACACCATGTTGGCAACTCTACAGCGGTGCCTTCTCCACTTGGTGTCCATGGAATTGGAGTGTGTGGGTCTCTGAGGCAGAGACATGCATGTGACGTGCTATCTGTGTCATGTCTGTTAGGAACATGCGGCCAAACATGCTTACCTGCACAGTGGGAGCACAACCGCCTATGTGTGGGCACTGTGCCCGCAGTGACTGTAAAGGCCCGCAGTGGGAGCGCAGCTGCCTATGTGCGGGCACTGTGCCCACAGTGACTGTAAAGGCCCGCAGTGGCAGCAGCTCTGTCCCTGTTCCACAGGGCCATGGTCGTGGTCAAGCTTGTGGTGCTTCATTGGTGGTCACTCAGGGCCATTGTGGGAGGCTAACAGGAACCTAGTCGTGCCTGTTCCTCTCTGCTGCCTCTACCTATTTCTCCCTTGACATTAGAGAGAAGCTGTGTGGCCATTCTGTACGTGCAGCGTAGTGTCAGGACATTCGTTCTGTCAGCACGAGGTTGGATCTCCAGAAGTCTTCCATGTGCTGGGCTGTCACCAGAAACCCACCCACCCGTTCACCACCTTCAAATGCATACCAGAACAGAGCCCTGAGACGTTCCCTGCCCTGCCCTGCTGCCCTCAGTGAGGCAGGTCGAGGGTGAGCAAAAGTCATTTGTGGTTACAATTTCTATTTCTGTTTCAGTTCTGGATCCGGGAAGTTAGACTTAGGTAGTGTTTAATGGCCTTCAGATTGACTGTTTCCAAATCGGGATGATCAATGTTGTGTTTAAAAACATGCTCACAGCGGAACAGCACGAGGAGCCTCCGAGGTACCCAGAAGATTCTGCTGGTGATGGTGAGGCATGATAAGATGGCTGTGAGTTTTTAGTCCTGCTCCCCACAGGGAGTGGTGCAGAGAAGCGACGGCCAGGCTTGCTGGGCCTGGAAAGGCAGGAAGGAGATGGCTGGGCCAGGACCTGCTCTCCCAGAAGGTACTCGCCGAGCACTTGGGCCCCTGTGGGGAGCTTGTGCTTTATACTTACAACAGCACTGTGCACACTGAAGTGGGAGGGAGGGGGCTCGCGGCACTGGCCTGGGCTGGGAAGCTGGCCCATGGGAGGCCTCATCACCAAACGTGACTGCAGGCAGAGCACCTGTCTTTGGAAACACCTAAGTGCGTGCTGGCATAGTACAGCGACTCTGCAGTTACGGCCTGCGCAGACGCTGCTGCGAGGACTTGTCAGACACCTGTGCATTGCAGTAAGGTCCTCAGGAGGGAGTGCCGCTGGAAAGAGCTGTAACTGATGCTCGCTCGGTGACAGACATGTCTGTCCTGGCCCCACAGTGTAATTCTGTTAGTGGGCTTTGCTTGTTTGAGCTGAAATTGGACACTTCCATTACGTGACTGACACGGGCCAAGCTTGGCTTCTGGTGTAGCGTTTAAAGCTCCCTCTGTCCCTGGGGCTTCTTCCCTAGCTCTGACTGGACTGGGGCAGCACAGCTGGTGGAAGCAGGGCAGGACTGCTGTGGAGACTTCAGGCTTATGACTTGGCCATTTTCTAGTTGGATTCTGAGTCCAGAAGACCCTTGTCCCTCCTGCAGCAGTGTGTGGGAGAAGGAGAGAGAGAGAGGGATGGAGGGAGGGGTGGAGGGAAAGGAAGAAAGAAAAAGTATGAATGAATGAGAATGAGAATGGATGCACCAGGGCCTCTGGCCACTGCAAACACATACCAGAAGCTTTCATCACTTTTTACATCTAGCTTATGTGGATGGCTTAGGAATTGAACCAAGGCTGGCAGGCTTCTTGTGCAAGCAAGCACCTTTAATTCAGTCATTGAGCCATCTTCCCATTCCCTAGTCTTCATTTTTTTTTTAAATTTTTTTTATTTATTTGTTTGAGAGAGACAGACACAGAGAGAAAGACAGATAGAGGAAGAGAGAGAATGGGTGTGCCAGGGCTTCCAGCCTCTGCTAACGAACTCCAGACGCGTGCGCCCCCTTGCGCATCTGGCTAACGTGGGACCTGGGGAACCGAGCCTCGAACCAGGGTCCTTAGGCTTCACAGGCAAGCGCTTAACCGCTAAGCCATCTTTCCAGCCCCTAGTCTTCATTTTTGAGTTGAGATCGTTCTTTACCTATAGCAGGTGCCTGTAAAGAGCTCCACTGTGGAGCCCTGAAAACTTCGGCTATGTGTCCATGCTGATCATGCAGTCTTGACCTGCGGCCGTCTGTGGCTCAGACAGGACCATGGCCCAGAGGGGGCACATGGATGCTGACCTGGGGCATGTGGCTGGTCCAGCTATCTTCTTCCTCCCCCAAGGAAATTCTGCTGAGGTGGGTGTTAGACTTTCCTGCTCTGCCAGCTCCATTCAACTGTAATTGATACCATCTGGGGGTATTCGGATCCTTGTTCTCTGCCAATTAAGGAATTATGAGACAGAAAGTTTCTTAAAAGAATAATGTTTGTTTTAGAGTAAGAGGAAAAGAAAGCAAGCTTCTCGTAGAGGAAAGGGCTTCCACAGTTGGAAAAACCCTAGTTTCTGTGGAAAGTGAACTTTTAGTGAATGGGAGGGTCCACCCATCCCTAGTGTGTGATTGGACAGCTTGAGTGAAACTGAGAGGCACTGATTGGTTTTTGGTGCATCCAGTACTTTGAAGATCTAAGCATGACAAGAAAATTTGTCCAGGCCAGGAAGAAGTCACTGTACCCACCCCCTTCGCCATCTTATTACCATGGGCTCCTTCCCTGATCTGCCTACCCAGAAAGCTATCTCCCACAATGTTTCATAAGCACTTAGCTGCCATCTGGGCAGACCCATAGCAATAAGATGACCAACAGTGGACAAGTCATCATCCACCCTTCTGTGTCCGAGTTGTGAACTATAAGTGTAACTTGAATTTAATGCCTCATGAGAGCAGAGGACCTGTGGCCAAGCCATTTTACTGGGATTACAGGTGGGTATGGCTACACCCAGCTGTTTACGTGTTTTCTGGAGGTTTCCTTAGACCCTCATGCTTGGTAGGAAGCACACTTAACCACTGAGCCATCTCTCCAACCCTGGTTTTTGTTTTCTAATGGGACTTCTATAAGCCTTATCACTTTCTAGGTCTCTCATTAGTTTCCACTACTTCCAGTGTCTGGTTTCCTTTTGTATGTCTGCACACTGGGAGGCAAGCAGCCCTGTGGTGAGCTGCCCTGAGACACTGGAAGTTTTGCTGTGCTTTTAGATCTGGAGACATGGAGAGGCTCTCTGGGAGGAGAGCAGTGCCTCTAGACAGTTCAGTGCTCTCACAGGAGGCTGAAACCCTGGCCTACAAATGTCAGGCATAAGGGAGTTCTGAGCCTTATTCCCCCAATGAACCCCCAAAGGGCACAACAGGCAGCGTGTCTCCCAGTTAAAGGGTACTTGCTGGTCACTTAGTGGAAAACCAGCATGAGTAAACACAAAGAAGCCTGGGAAACTGAGGCGGAAACATTGTGAGGCCCAAGTTCCTGTGTCTTTGGAAACTGTGCCACTATTAAAGTGAGTTATTTATTTATTTATTTGAGAGCGATAGATAGAGAAAGAGGCAGAGAGAGAGAGAAAGAGAATGGGTGCGCCAGGGCCTCTAGCCACTGCAAACGAACTTCAGACACATGCGCCCCTTTGTGCATCTGGCTAACATGGGTCCTGGGGAACGGAACCTTGAACCAGGGTCCTTAGGCTTCATAGGCAAGTGCTTAACTGCTAAGCCGTCTCGTTCCAGCCCAGGCTGACCTGGAATTCACTATGTAGTCAAAGGCTGATCTCAAACTCTTGCTGATCCTCCTACCTCTGTCTCCCAAGTGATGTGATTAAAGGTGTGCGCCATCACGCCCAGCTGGCCTAATGGTTGATATGGCTTAGTGTCTTACTTTTCAACTTCCCTCAGGCTGGTGCTAGGTCTGCAATGCATGGTGAGTGCACAGGCAGGTCACTTGGCTCCTATTTTTATTTTTAAACAGGGTTCACACAGCTCCCCCTCATGGATTGACATTTCTGAGGAAGCATGTTGCTCACTGATTCAGTGTTTTTCTTGTCTTATTCTTGCTAATTTATGGTTTGACCCAAGGGCTGAAGGACACACCTCCGACTTCCCCTCAGAGGTAATGAGAAGTTTCACCCAGCAATGTTCACAAGTGTGCACACACAGCCCTGTGCACCAGGAAAAGGTGTGAGCCTCACCTGCTAGCACAGGAGAGGCTTGTGTGGGGCTGAGGCCACCACTGCCCCGGGAGGGCTGATGCCACGGTGGCCAGATGGGTCTCCTTGTTCTCCCTGCCCTAGGTGTTTGGTAGAGGGCCTCTAGCCCAAATTTGCTTTCCCAAGAGAAACATGCCTGGTAGGGTTTGCTTGGGGATTTGCAACAAATTACAGAAATGACCAGAGTCCTCCTAGAATAAGGGCGTGGAAGGGGCATGTGTGCACAGCACTCACCTTGTGGCTCACCCAGTGTTGGAGCCTGAGGAAGAGGGTTCACGGGGACTTTGAGTTATGCCCAAACAACCATGTGCCAGGAACACTCGAGCTTTGAGTGGACAGATAGAGCAAAGTAGACCTTAATACCCTTCCAAGCAGGCAAAAGATTCATGAGGAATTGTCTCTATTGTTCAGCCTCATAAAATGCAGCGGCATAAGTCCATTTGTATAGTAATTGAGCATTAGGACACTGTTGACTTAAACATGCATTTTGGAGCCTTTCTCCTGGGTAGTGGGTTGTTCTGTTGGAATGAAATCTACTTTCTCCAGCCTTTACCAGACTGATGGAAGCACTCCCCAGGGTTCTTGTATCCCCAAATGAACTCCCCCCAAAAGGGCAGCTGATGCCAATACCTGACATAACCATTCTGTGCACTGGGAAAACCCCAGGAGTTGGGTGTTTGCAGCCACACCACCAGCCTTTTCTGTCAGTGTGACTAGAAGTGGGCTCAGCCCCTAGTTAGCTGGGAGACTCTGGAGTTGAGAACACAGCTACTATGGGGAGTGGACAGCCTGTGGGCTGAGCCCAGCTAAGCAGCTCTAGGCTTTCACCCAGCAGGGAGACACAGTGACATGAAGGGAAGTATAACATGATTCTTTTGGGGGGAGACATCAAGGAGCATTTGCTTCATTTATGCAGGGCACCCCCAACAGACTAAAGTCCAATTTCACCAAAGTTCATCCTGGTGAGCCAGTGAGTTTATGGGGCTTTCTTACAAGGCATGAGTAAGGGGCTACTTACAGGAATGTGGAGACCCCAAAGTCACCATAGCATCCAGAGGTCTCATCCCAGCATGAATGATGACTCCTATATCTGCACAGATGGAACTCTCTATCCCTTGATCTTCCATTCTCTGTATTCTCTTATCTCCCCCTTAGGCCTCATGCATTATTGCATGCAGCTGGTACAGGGGCTGCCTGAGATCTTCAGGTGAGGGTCTAAAAACCCTCCTTACCCATGTCCATGTGGGAACATCAGTGGGCCCAATCTCCAATCTCAATAGTTTCTCAAGAGGTCAAGGTGTCCACCTGCAAAGTCTTAAGAATGCATATTTGAATCTCCAGGTCCCATGTAGCCAGATGTACAGTGACACATGCTTCTGGAGTTTGTTCACAGTGGCTGAAAGGCCCTGGTGCTCCAACCCCCCACCCCATGCTTTCTCACTCTTTCAAAAAGTAGAATAGCCAGGTGTGGTGGCCCATGCCTTTAATCCAAGCACTTGGGAGGCAGAGGTAGGAGGATTGCTGTGAGTTCCGGGCCTATGTAGAGACTATATAGTGAATTCCAGGTCAGCCTGGGCTAGAGTGAGACTCTACCTCAAATAAATAAATAAATACGTATGTACATGCATACATACATAGTTTCTTATCCCTCAGCACAGCTGCTTCTGATAAACATGGCAATAGGACTGTGTCACATGATAAGAAGTGATCAGGACTGGCCAAAAGATTGGCTGGAGAGATGGTTCAGTGGTTAAAGGCACTTACTTACTTGTAAAATCTGCAAGCTCAGGTTCAGTTCTCAAGTACTCAAGCACAGCCAGGTACACAAAGTGGCACATGTTTATCCTTCAAATGACATGATATACTTCCATCCTTATTTTTCTCCCCTTCCAGATTATTTGATATGGTGGCAGTGTGATAAGTCACCTGTTAGAGTGATCTTGCTTTTGGTATATTCTGGAACATTTTTTTATCCTGCTTGTCTGAGCTGTGCCATTGGTTCTCTGAATACTTGCTTACACTCACAGAAATCTGGCCATTCAAGATGCAAGGTGATAGAAAATTTCAAAATGAGCTTTGTCCTCAAACCTTACAGGATGGTACTCAAAGAAAGTAAGACTATGGCTCTTACACAAACATTGAAACAAACAAAAGGTTTTATTATGTGCTTATTTAGCAAGGAACTGAATTTGCATAGTATTTTATTTTATATATTTATTAGAGAGCGAGAAGAGAATGGGTGTGCCAAGGCTTTTCTATCCACTACAAACGAACTCCACACACATGTGCAACCATGTGCATCTGGCTTATGTGAGTACTAGGGAATTGAACCTGTGTCCTTAGGCTTCACAGGCAAGCATCTTAACTGCTAAACCATCTCTCTAGTCCCAGTATTAGTACTTTCTCATAGCTGTAACAAAATACCTGATAAGAAGCAACTTGAGAAAGGAAAGATTTGTTTGAATTTGCAACTTGAAGAGAGGCAGTCCGTCATAGTAGTGGTCTGGTGGTAGGAGCAAGAAGTAGCTAAGAACATTCAGTCCACAGTGAGACAGCAGAGGGGTGCATGCTGGTGCTCAGCTAGCCTCTTCCTTCTTATGCAATCCAAGACTCGCACCCATGGAATGGTAGAGCCTATAGGGTGTGTCCTCCCACCTTGGTTAACCTCATCTAGAAAATTCCCCATAGACATGCCCAGAGCTTTGTCTTCATGGTGATTCTAAATCCAGTCAAGTTGATAGCCATTACAGAGATGAACTATTGCAGAGGAAAAGTGAAGAGGTACTGATCTGATTTCTGTGATGTGAAAGAATATTAGCTAGAACGAGTATCCTCCAATGGGGAAAGCAGTGAACACACTGCTGCCAGGGCAGGACTAATGGATCTGTGAACAGTCGTGTGGCTGGCGATGTCCCGCCCGTCAGGTAGTTAGCATCAGCAGCCACACTGTCCACAGATAGCCCTTCTCCCCGAAGGAGTCTTCTCTGCTGTGGTCCTTTGGCTCTTCCTGTGGGTGGGTGTTGAGAAGAGACAGGACGTGTGGAGTGACATGGCTTGATTTTCCCTGTTTGGTGAGGTTCGGTTGGAGTGAACAGCAGGGATCTACTCCTGGTACTTAGAGCACTTTGCCTGGCAGAGCTCCATTAGACGTCTGTGCTCTTGGGAGTGAAGTATCCAGGGGTGCCCTTCCCCTTTAGTCTGCCCTCTTCTCCTCATACGCTGCTCATAGTTTTCAATAGAGGGAGGAGGATTCAAAAGGCTTTCAAAAGAAATTATACATTTCCTGAAAGAATCATCTGGCATAAAAATGACAGGAGTGTTTACCAGTGAAAGAGCGGTTGTTATCGCAACCCTCCAGGGTTCTATGTGCTGGAATTGTTTCATACACCCTCCTGCAATCCAAGTGGAGTGTGGCCAGTCCTTAGGGACAGTGACAGTAGCTAGGCCTCACAGTAGGACGCCAGCCCACAGTACCTGCTGCACAGGGCAGGGATGGTCCAGGCTGATTCAGGACATCTGTGTTGCACCCCTGCTTCTAACTAGATGCTTTCCACAGGCCACGCTGCTTTGGGAGCCCACAGGTTCCCCAGCTGCAGTTCTAGCATCCCCTCTCTGAGGCCTGCACAATGCTGGTTGAGCCTCTGTGGGCCCTGCATCTGTTACCTGCTACTGCTTATCCTAGGGTCTTTGCCTGATTCCACTGTGATCTGTATGAAAGTGTGACTCCCTGCCAACTTGTCACTTTCCTGTGTTGTTCAGATGCTGCACAGAGCCTGGATTCTTCGCCTCATCCATCAAAGTGCTGTCTGCCTCACAGTCTTCTCAGAATTATTGATCTGTTCCTTTTAGAACTTTATTAATTAGTCATGTAAGCAAGGTTCCATGGCCAGTCTAGACTGGTGGTGTCACTAGTAAGTGCCTCCCCATGCTAGTTGAGGGCAAACCCTAACAGTCTCTCTGATAATCCGTGACCTCCATGGTGGTCTGCCTAACTTGGCTCTTGTCAGAGGAAAGGGGTTCTGTTTTGTGAGCCAGGCTGTCAAGTCATTAGTAGGAGCAGTTCTGGCTGTCAGCCTTAGAGGTTGGACAGAGCCGGAATTAATATTTAACTGTCTGCTTTAGCACACTGAGAACACTTCTCTAGCCTCCATGTCTCATCCCACATTGCCCTGTCATTAACCGTTCCCTGTGGAGAGCCCCACACAGCTCAGCTCAGAGTCTTGAAGCCAGCAAGCACACCTGCTCACTTGCCACAGCCACAGTGCAAGTGTGGAACCAAGTGAGGTGCCCATATCCTCTCAAGGGCTGAGAGGCTGGGTGCCAGGAGGGTCAGCTCACCTGAGACTGCTGAGTTGTCCTGGCATTCCTGTAGAAGAGTGGGGTGCAAGGCTCAGGCCTGGCATCTTCATCACCTCAGTGTGCATGGCATGTGGCACATCATAGGATTTATGAGACTCTTGTCCCGAGGTGTTTTCTTCCTACCTCCCCCTCTGAATTCACACCATGCCATCAACAACTTTACCTTCTCTTCCTACGGAGCTTTACTGAGCATGAATGCTTGAAGTGGCCTAGAAGTTTGCATCAAGTTCAGTTTTCTTACTTCATTGGAGACCTTTCCCAAAATTATCTTCTTTTTCCTATTCCAGAAGTCTTAAGATTTTGCAGTTAGTACTGTTTGAAATGCACAGTTCTCCTGCTCCATGGTATTTCTATCAGTAGCCAGCTTTATAGGCCTAGCTGACAACTCCCCAGTGCCCACTGTTTACCTGGGAGGTGGCTAAAGAGCTGAAGCCCCTTGCCTCTGGGGCTATGCCAGTAAAACACCCTGGCTGTGGGAGGGACCTAGGAGCTCCCTGTGGCCTCTGTGTCAGTAGGGTGGATGCTCAGGCTATATGTCAGGAGACCCTGTGGCCCCTGTCAGTGGGGCAGTGATGTGTGGACATTACTGGAAGGCTTGCACTGCAGGCAGGCTTGAGGCACCTGCTGATGCTGTTCTTCTCGTCACAGTGTGCTGGAGAGGAGAACTGGGTGGACAGTCGAACCATCTACGTGGGACACAAGGAGCCCCCTCCAGGTGCAGAGGCCTACATTCCACAGAGGTACCCGGACAACAGAATCGTCTCCTCCAAGGTGACTTTGTCCTCTATTCTGTGTGCTCACTGCTCGCCTGAGGGAGGCCTCTGCGGGGGCAGTACTTTCTGGGCAGCTCAGTGTTCGTTGGCAGCTGTCCCTGGGTATCACTGCTCTCTGAGCAGTCCCAGGTGCTCCTGTGTCACTGTCCCTGTGTCATTGTAGCTCCCCTCCACTCCGGCGGGACGTCAGACGAGGCCTTGCAGGTGGTCTTTGCCTTGTCCACTCTGCGGCCTGCACTCCGGCTGCTCTTTGTTCCTCTTTAGCTTGGGTAGAAGGTCAGACTTGAAGACATAGGGTGCCATATCTTCCTGCTGCAGGTTCTGCATCTGTTGCTTGCTTTGTGTTTGTCATTGACCATCCTGGCCAGAATGATTAAGAAACCGTAGCACGTGCCCAGTGAAAGACCAGGTTTGCCAAGCTCCCCAGAGAGCAAGGCCCAAAGCCTGTTGGGTACAGCAGATGCAAAGAAGTGCCCTTTGATCTCATCACTCAAGACCCTACCATCAGAGGGATGGGGGATGTGGTCCCATGTAGGGAAAGGGTCTGAAGGGCTTAGTAGTGGCTTTAGGTAAGAGGGTGAATGGCGGCTTTCCAGGTAGGGGAGCACCTTTCCTCAGGTACGTGAATGAGCCTATCTGAACATGTGTGCATGTGTGTATAACATATATACCATGTGTGTTGCTGCATATGTATGTTGTGCATATGCTGAGGGGCAGACTCAGGTGACAGACACACAATCCACACCTACATGTCATGATAATGTAGACCCATGTGGTAGGCCTACTTAAGTCACATGTGGATCCCAGGATAGCACTGCTTCATTCATACCCGGGAGTCCCACCACTTGTACCTCCCTCGAGGATTCACTGTCAGTTACAGATGGTGTCCCATGTGTAGCCCTGAAGCAGACTTGCTAAAGTCTTTCATGAATTCAAGAGTTCTACATTTGTTACCAGTCATGGTGGCACATGCCTTTAATCCCGGCACTCGGGAGGCAGAGGTGTGATTGCTGTGAGATCAAGGCCACACTGAGACTACATAGTGAATTCCAGGTCAGCCTGAGCTAGAGTGAGACCCTGCCTCGAAAAACAAAGACAAAACCAAAAAGAGTTCTACATTTGTTAGGAAGACAGGAAAGGTTTGCTTTCCAAAACCTTTTTTTTAACAGCTTTTAATTTGTAACAGCAGTAAAAGGTTATAATAGCTTTACTGTAGAAACAGTGGACAGAAATCCCGCCCAGTGAACATCTCTGTGGTGACACGTGATAACTGAAGAAAGAAACAAACGGAAGGGAGCCCTTCCTAAAGCTCCTCCCTGGCTGCCACACTCTGCACCCAACCACCTTCTTCATACCAGCCATTGAGCTCCAGCCTTGACAGCCCCAGAAGGTGGTTCTGGTACTGCCTAGGCAGCATGGGTTGCCTCTGTGAAGTACAGAACTGCCCAACTGGGCTCCCTGGGAGGTGATTGCAATGCTGCCTATTGGATAGAGCCCCAGCAGTGGTCTGTGGAGATAGGAAAGCAGTGATTTCCACATTCCCTCCACATGACCTTTGCTCTGAGTCATTTAGACCTCTGACCTTATCATGTGTCTTTCCTCTGTGGAACAAGAACCCCCATGATTTCTGATAAAGGAAACCCACAGGACAATTCTACATCTGTTTGAAGTAATTTCTCCTAGTGAGGCCCCTTCATACCAGGAAGCTCTTGAGCAGGAACCAGCAGACTTAAGGCAACACACTTGACTGAGAATGGCCTCAGCGCTTGCCTTGTATGGGCAGCCAGGAAGCAGTAGGGCTACTTGAGCACCTTTCAGCCTCTTATCTCAGTCTCCCAGGGGCCATGGAAGGAGGTAAGGGTCAGTGACTTATCTCAGTGCCAAGTATCCAGCATGGTTAAGTTTGAGAAGAAAAGTGCCCAGCCTGGCCCTTGAGCTCGTCAGATCCCAGAAGGAAGGGCAGACCCTCGGAGACAAGGTGGATCCTGAAACTCAGCTAGCCTTGAGCTTATACAAACCGAGGTGGGAGTATACATCACGCAGTAAAAAAGCAATTTTGCTTAAATAACAGCTCAGGGTATGTGAGAAATAATACATAATTTATAAAACCTTAGTTTAGGACAGATTCCATAGGAAACACCTGTGGTAATGGATTTATTTTCTTGAAAGGAAAAAAAAAAATTTGAAAGGAAGTTTTTGTTTCCACCTTACAAAAGTAAGACTTGACCTGACACTTTTATTTAACTAAACCAAAGGGCTGTGGAAACATTTGTCTCGTGAAAAGCCACAAGCCGAATGTGCTGGTTATTGGATTATAAGCTGGCCATTGTGACAGTGGTGTAGTCATTTGTAGTCTGTTATCAGCTGGAGTTCCATTTCTAGAGAAGTGGGAGAAAAAAAGATTAAAAAAAAAAAAAAAGATTGCCTATGTGGCCTGACTTGGCCTTCTGCCACACAGAACACTCCCCATAAACTAGTGACTTCGGAGACCCTGGATTTAGGAGTGGCGGCTTGCTGCCCATTGCCTTGTGTAGGGTGGTACTTCAGGACATGACTTTTATGCAGCTCTTAGCTGTGCCTTCAAGAGGCTGTGGAATTAACCTCTGGCTCCATGTCCTAGGACATCTAGTCTACTTCTGATTTTTAGGAGATGGGAAGTCACCTTTGCCCATCCATAGATGTGACAGATAACTGCACAAATGACTTCCCCATTTACCATATCTTGTGAGCCCCAGCAGTCCTCCCTCCCAGGTCATAGCTACATATTATTCCCAACTTACTTATGGAGAAACTTAGACTTAGAAACAGGAACCTCTCTAAGGCCACAAGAGATGATAATTGCCCTTCACCACCGAGCCTGGAGTTCCTCCCCGGTACTACTACCTAGACCTTTCCTGACATGCCCTTGCCTTCCAGCACCAACCACCCCCATCAAGGTCCCTCCCCCCCCACTTCTTCCCGAGTCATGAAGGAAGGAAATGACCAACTCCACATCAGTTAATTAAGGACCATTGTCCAGGCTTCAGTGCCTTTGTAGGACAGTCACACCATGGATACTGTGGGGCTGGATCTATTTCAGGTAAATAATGGCCAGGCTTCAGGACAGTTTCCAGGGGCTTCTTCTTACATCCTGGCTACTGGCAGAGCAAAAGGGCGCCTGGTTCCTCTCAGTGTATTCATTGCTGGGTGATGACAGGTAACAGGTGGGGCTTCCCCGAACCACATTCTGGGCCAGTAACACAAAACCAGAGATTGGTTTCTGGAGGACATGAAGTTCAAATGCCAGCAAGTGCCTTCCACTCAACATGAGAATATAGCCCAGTGGACCCTAGCCCAGAGTCTCTGAGTATAAAAGAATCTCGTGTGATTCAGCTTGCCTCAGAACGTCTATACGGTAAAAAGAAATTCTCTGGTCTTCTCGTTTTTCCCAACTCCCTTACAAAGGATGAGGTTCTTTTATTCCACCCCCTCCCTTGGGATACCAGAATTTTCCAGGACTAGATTAGATGTTTCCACTGATGGTATCAGATTGGAATTAGGACTTGATACCTGAGTGTGGGTCACAGTGAAACATTGTGTTGTGGCCCACATGAGCAAATACGTAGCTTATTAAAGTTCAGCAAGGATGAAAAATATATAGTTGGCCCACATAATCACTTTGTCAGCTCTTACATGTATGATAAAGTGGTTTTTTTGTTGTTGTTGTTTGTTTGATGATGGGGTCTCATGTAGCATGTTGGCCTTGAACTCCTGATCTTCCTGTCCTACCTCCAAAGTGTTAGGATCATAGGCCTGTGCCACCACACCCAGCTTGCTGGGTTTTATTGGTGTTGCTGTTATATAAATGCATTCATGGAAGGTTAAATGGTTTCCCTTAATACATCATCAGGAGTTAACCTTCAGACAACTAGGTACCAGTAATAACTAATAGCAGTAACTTATTCTGTGAACTATGGGGATTACAGAATGAATGGGTTTGAGCTATGAAGGGACCTTCAGGGCCTATCAGAGCACTGACACTTTGATGGTTGGTGATTTCTGAGATCCTGGTTCTCTAGTAAGCAGTAGAATTTAAAGGTGTTGGAACAGTGACACTCAGGTAGCACAAGGTCAGGTGTGTATACAGCCGTCTGTGTGGAAATGCACTGTGTACCCTGAGGGGTCACTTTCATTTGCCTCACAGGGCCAAGCCAACCACACAGCAGCTCCATGTCAGTCACTGACAGCAGAAATCATGTGTGACCTTAACTCCAGCTATAAGCAATCTCTCCTATGGGTCAAGCAGCAGAATTCACTGGCTCCCACACGGAAAGTTCCAGTGAGCTTCCTTCCACAATGGTGGGCATAGATTTCCCTACCCTCATAAAACCCTAACTTTCCTTTATTCTCTAGACATACCAGAGACCTCCTAGCCTGTGCATGTGTATCCTAGATTATAGTCCTCTTCTTTATTTCCAAGTAACCTTTCTTGGTTGGAGAGTCATCTCAGTACTTTGGTTTTGATGTGGATGGATTAATGAAACAATCTGTTTATTTTCTCTATCTCTCTGTCTGTCTGACTCTATTTTTGTAGTGCTGGGAATTGAATCTAGGACCTTGCACGTTCTAGGCATGTGCTCTACCACTGAGATATACCCTCAGCCCCCCAAATCTTAAAACTTTACTGAAGTAGAGACATATCATAACCCTCTCATCACTCACAGCTAGTGTTTGGATCCCTTATACTAGAACACATGTCCACCTATTGCATCACTTCTCCTCTTCACTCCCAAGATCATCTTGAAAGGAATCCTGGATACCAGATGACTGTCTGTAAATATTTCAGTAGATGGAAATTGTTATGCTCAGTAGGAATTTTTTCATCAATGTGACTTTGTTGTTGAATAATGTGTTACAGAAACTAGGGACACTATTTTGATTAGTTAATGGATAGGTAATAAATTGTTGGACTGGCTTTAGGGTTTAATAAGATTGGCTTCATAAAGTGGGGCCTGAAAAGAAGTCCATATGGGGATTGATTTCTCTTAGAAAGAAAATGTATAAGAATGGAAGACCCCATTCTGAGTTGCTTCTAGTAAGAGAAAAAAATGAGAAGACATAAATACTGTCATCATGTCTTTTACATCTAATGCCTCCTTTAGAAAAGTCATGGAAAGTAGTAAGCTTTTTCTTTATGGCCCATTTAAGAGGAAATGTGTGTTTTGTTAAGATTTGAAGAGTGATTGAGTGTGTGATGTTTATTGAGTTCTAGAATATTAGTCTCTGTTATATTTCACTACTTACTTTAGTCAGGACTCTGGGCCTCACCAGTGCTTCATAGATGAGACCACTAAAGCTCAGAGTTATGGAGAAAATGAGAGAAGTTAAAGCTGCCCTGAGCAGAGAGAGACTTGTCACTAAGATGTCAGTTCCAGCTTGGTCTGTGCAGTCCTGGCCTGAGTCCCAGCAAAGTCCTTTAAGGTCTCTACAGCATGATACTTAGGGCATGTGGAAGTCAGTACTGTTCAACCCCAATAGTTATGAAGTTGTGGTGCTGCTGAAAAGACAGACAAAATTGAGCAGAATGGGGGCTGGAGAGGTGGCTCAGCTTGCAAAGCCTGAAAACCTGGGCTTGATTCTTCAGTACCCATGTAAAGCCAGATACAGAATGTGGCACTTGGCTGGGCGTGGTGACACACACCTTTAATCCCAGCACTCGGGAGGCAGAGGTAGGACGACCGCCATCAGTTCAAGGCCACCCTGAGACTACATAGTTAATTCCAGCTCAGCCTGGACCAGAGTGAGACCCTACCTCGAAAAACCAAAAAACCAAACAAACAAACAAAAACAGGATGTGGCACATGTTCCTGGAGTTTGTTGGCAGGGACAAGAGGCCCTAGCACACCTGTCTCTCTGTCTGTCAGTGTCTCTTAAATAACTGAAGAAACACATTTAAAAATAGATTGTATAATATGGGAAGCAGAAATAAAAAGGTCTACCAACCTTTGATAAAGGGGTGACAAAGGCATCCTAAGAAGAAAGCACAATATTCAGCAAACAGTGCTGAAAAATCAGATATGTAAACAAAAAGAAGAAATGAATCTAGAACTGATCTTATACCTCTCGTAAAAATTAATTCATAGTGGTCTTAGGCTAAGTCCTGAAGGTTAATGTCAGGAAAGATTTAAGTGACCTTGGGCTTGGCAGCGAGTTTTCAGATATAACATTAAAATCTGTTTATGGGGCTAGGCTGGTGACTTAGCAGTTAAGACATTTGCATGCAAAGCCTAAGAACCCGTGTTTGAATCTCCAGGTTCCACGTGCACAGTGATGCAAGTGTGCAGTGTCACACATGTGCACAAGGGGGTGCATACGTCTGGCCTCTGGAGTGTGTTCTCAGTAGTTGAAGGCTCTGGTGCACCCATTCTCTTTCTCTCTGTCTCTCTCTCAAAATAAATAATTTTAAAAAATCTGTTTATGAAAAGAAAAATGTCCTATTCTACAGCAGACCTGTTGAGATAAAGATGAGCCCAGGACAGGAAAAGATACCTGCCAAACACAGGCCTGATGAATGAAAGACCAGCATCAGACTACATGAGAGCTTTGAGGGCTGGAGGGTGAACTGGGAGGATCTTTGAGGTCCTTTGAGATGACTTCCAAACTGGGGAGCCCCTGGAGATTCTCTGAGCCCATGTATTGGGCCACCTATGGAGGGGACTGAACCCGGGGTTACAGTTGTCACAGGATTGGAATCACTACTGTATTTCTCACCAAGGAACAGCTGTGTAATTGCTGGTGTGCATTAGAACAGGTAGTGGAACTGTATGCTCTTTAGCAGTTGCAAACTTAAGGCAACAAAGCTTTTTTTAAATGATACATGGACTTCTTCTGGGTGGCTTGGGGCAGGCTGGTCTCTTAGTTAGGATGAGTTGTAAAAAACTGGGGCTTGTGACTCCAGAGGAACTCTTGTGAGAGTGACAGTAGCCCGAGGCTGCCAATGCCAGCACGCCCTTTAGGAGGGAGAGTAAAGTTCTCTGTCAAGGACAGGGTAGGTGGCCCTCAGATTGTCTTCATCAGAGACAAAGAGGGTCAAACAGTTTCAGAGCTGAAGCCATGGCTTGTCACATAAGGACACTTGCTCACAAAGTCTGACAGCATGGGCTCAATTTCCCAGTGCCCACAGTACAGCCAGTTGCACAAAATGGCTCATGCATCTGAATTTGTTTGCAGTATGGCAGGAGACCCTGGCATGCTCATTTTCTCTCTGCCCACCCTCTCTCTTAAAAATAAATAAAGATTAAAAATGAAGTAAATACAGTTTCAAACTCAGTGTTCACAATCAATTAATGCCATCATCTCATCTATGTCATTCTCAGTACAGTGTTGAGTAGTAAGTTTGGAGAATACATGGTGTGCGGATCCATCCTGTCTCCTTGCCCTCTAAATAAAACAGAAAGCCCTTCTAACCCTGTCACACACACCTGTGGGTACGTCAGACTCCAACCATCCACTGTGTCACTGAGCTATAATGTACAAATGGGGATATGAGAAGACCTAGGGGCACTGGACATGTGTGTGCTGAGTCACCTGGCTCTCATGTGATGAGGACCCCTACATTGCTGATGTTGCTGAGCTGGAATCTGTTGAGCTTGAGTAGTTTTTGCATTCTGGCTTTGGAAAACATGTTTTTGTTTTTGTTTTTAATTTTTATTAACATTTTCCATGATTATAAAATATATCCCATGGTAATTCCCTCCCTCTCCACCCCCACACTTTCCCATTTGAAATTCCATTCTCCATCATATTACCTCCCCATTACAATCATTGTAATTACATATATACAATATCAACCTATTAAGTATCCTCCCCTCTTCCTTTCTCTACCCTTTATGTCTCCTTTTTAACTTACTGGCCTCTGCTACTAAGTATTTTCATTCTCACGCAGAAGCCCAGTCATCTGTAGCTAGGATCCACATATGAGAGAGAACATGTGGTGCTTGGCTTTCTGGGTCTGGGTTACCTCACTTAGTATAATACTTTCCAGGTCCATCCATTTTTCTGCAAATTTCATAACTTCATTTTTCTTTACTGCTGAGTAGAACTCCATTGTATAAATGTGCCACATCTTCATTATCCACTCATCTGTTGAGGGACATCTAGGCTGGTTCCATTTCCCAGCTATTATAAATTGAGCAGCAATAAACATGGTTGAGCACGTACTTCTAAGGAAATGTGATGAGTCTTTTGGATATATGCCTAGGAGTGCTATAGCTGGGTCATATGGTAGATCAATCTCTAGCTGTTTTAGGAACCTCCACACTGTTTTCCACAATGGCTGGACCAGATTGCATTCTCACCAGCAGTGCAGAAGGGTTCCTTTTTTTCCACATCCCTGCCAACATTTATGATCATTTGTGGAAAACATGTTCTGTCTCGGGGTCAGAAGTTGGTAACATGTCGGCAGTCACTCTCAGTTCTGAAAGGTGAATTAGTTGGTCCTAAAACTAAACACTGTACCCCATGCACAGCCCTCCTGGTTATGTAGTGGAACAACATGGAGAGTAGAACCTGGTCAGAGTGACTTATTTTTGCTTTTCTTCCACACAGTACACATTTTGGAACTTCATACCCAAGAATTTATTTGAACAGTTCAGAAGAATCGCCAACTTTTATTTTCTCATCATATTTCTGGTACAGGTAAGGACAGTCCTAGCTTTAACATAAGTACAGAAAAAAAGACATAGCTTAGCTAAGCAACCTACAGTTAGCAAGGCTTGGGACCCCTAGTCCACCGTTGGCTCATTGGTTGCTCACCTGGAATGCGTATGATTTCTGTTCAAGCCAGCCTTCCTGTGAGCACTTCCCAGCCCTGAGGAGAGACTGGGCTAGTTCTCCAGCCACACCTCATCTAACTCCACATGTTTGTTCTCTTCCTGTTGTCCAGAGAAAATCCAGGGACAGAGAGTAAAAGGCAGAAAACACAGCAAGGGCCTGGACTGGGGAGCATTGTGTCAGATGTGCCTTAAGGACAGCAGTGCAGCTCTTTCCTAAGCCATTCTAATTACAGTTTTATGTCACAGCACTCGCTGTCAGTAATAATCAAAGGGTGACATCAAAAGCATGTAATCAGAACGTCTACCTGCATCAGACTTATGTCTGTACCACATTCTAAAGATGGGGTCTTGTAGAATGCCCTGAATTAACGGTGCCTCCCTTGGTGTCCCATCAGTAGTGCCGTTCAGGGGCAGGGCAGAAGGGGAATCCGCACAAGATGTGGTGGTTCTGGGCCAGCTGCTGTCTGAGGTCACTAGCTGGTGTTTTCAAAGATGATTCCCAGTTCTCTCTTCTCTGCAGTTGATTATCGACACCCCCACAAGTCCAGTGACAAGCGGGCTCCCACTCTTCTTTGTCATCACGGTCACAGCCATCAAACAGGTAAGACTCACAGACAAGAAGGCAGGCGTCAGTGTGGAGGTCTCCTGCACCAAAAGCTGGTAGTCTGGAGTCTTTGTTCAGCTAATTCAAAACTCTGCAAAGAGTTGGTTTGGCAGTTGTCTAAATTTGAAACAACTTAGGATCAAAGTCATATGTTAGTTGGAGCCTTTGAATTTGAGAAGAAAATGGGTCTCCACCTCCTGAGCCATCCAAAGCAGCAGGGTTCAGACGCAGTGCATAGTTAGCTGCCCGCACAAGTGGCAGGTGGGGGTGGATTTGAGAAGCCTTGAATTTCCCCCAGTAGCCCAGTCCTCACCATGAGACTGTCAGAGTTTTTAATGTAAAACTGCGGAATATTTAAGACTTGCCTGTTTTTTTAAAAATTTATTTATTTATTTGAGAGAGAGAGAATGGGCATGCCAGGGCCTCTAGCCACTGCAAAGGAACTCCAGACACATGTGCCCCCTTTTGCATCTGGCTTATATGGGTCCTGGAGAATTGAAACAGGATCCTTTGGTTTTGCAGGCAAATGCCTTAACCAGTAAGCCATCTCTCCAGCCCAAGACTTGCTTGTTTTATTTTGAGTTTTATTTCTCACTCAGCAGTCATTTGGAAGTTCAGATTTGAAAACAGTATTGCTCTGTCTCAGACCCATTGAGTCAGCTTTAAGTCTATAGAGCAAGTGGGTAAGTGAGTGGTTGTCAGGCACCACCCGTGTCTAGAGGGTCTACAGATCTACTGTAGGGATTTGGAATGTCATGGCAGAAATCTGAGAAAAAGCCCATGTCATCTATTGACTGAGACGTTTCCTGTAGAGGAATTTTGTCATGATATGTTCAGTTTGGTTATGAATATATTATCAGTTATATCTGCAGAAACTTCAGACAGCCCAAATCATGATGGGAAAATTTCCATCTGTGAGGACCAAGCACTCAAGAGCTCCCTAGGCTAGACCTGTGTGTAGGCAGAATTAAACACGCCTCTTCTCTCTGCCACACTGTTTCAGGGTTATGAAGACTGGCTTCGCCACAAGGCTGACAATGCCATGAACCAGTGTCCTGTGCACTTCATCCAGCATGGCAAGCTGGTCCGGAAGCAGAGTCGAAAGTTGAGAGTAAGTGGTGCTTGGCTTAACCAGTTTTTCAAAATCATTTTTTAAGTAACTTTTAAAAGCAAGTTAGCAGAGTGTGGTGGTACACTTCTTTAATCCTAGCACTCGAGAGGCAGAAGTAGAAGGATTCGCCATGAGTTCAAGGCAACCCTTGAACTAGTGAATTCCACGTCAGCCTAACCTGGAGCAAGACCCTACCTGGTGGTGGTGGGGGGAGGGGAGGGGGAGACAAGTTATTAGTGTAACTAGCATACCACTAAATGTTTAAGTTGTTTAAATTTAAAAATTTTTTAATTTTTATTTATTTATGTGAAAGTGACAGAGAAAGAGGCAGAGAGAGAGAGAGAGAGAATGGGCGCGCCAGGGCCTCCAGCCTCTGCAAACAAACTCCAGATGCGTGCGCCCCCTTGTGCATCTGGCTAACATGGGTCCTGGGGAATCCTTAGGCTTCATAGGCAAGTGCTTGTTAAGCCATCTCTCCAGCCCAAGTTGTTTATATTTTTAAAGTGACCTACTCTTGTGTCTGTATTTGCCTGTCTAGGAGAACCTATCTATATGTAAGCCAAGCTTGATTTTCCAGCTTGTCCCTGTCCCCTGGATTCTAGCAAGGCCCAGATTATGAACTTGGATTCCAGCCCCAGCTGCTTCCACCTCCCTCCTGGGACCTGTCACCTGCCCAGGCCTTGCCCTACTCTACCTCCATCCCTCTATTTCTCTTCCTCTCCTAGCTGCTCTGCCACCTATCCTGGTGCTTTCCAGACAGAGTGGTCTGTGCCAGGTAGGCAAGGCCAGCGGGGTGTAGGGTAGCTCCTCTCCAGCCTAGCCAGCTGCTCAGCCTTGAGATCAGATGGTATCTCGGAATGTGTCCATAGCCTCCACCCCCTCTGCAATGGGATGTTACGTCCTCCCAAGGTGCAGATCGCGTGAGTCCCAACAGACGACTGTGCTTAACACATGGTAGTGTTTATTGCCCCTGCTCCACTTACTGGTATAATACCTCACTGTGTGCATATTTATGATGTTAAACAGTTTTGTCTGTAAACCACCCTCTCCAAGTCTGTCCCTGCTTGCAAGAGAGCTTTCTTCTCTGGACCTTCAGTTTAATATGTTTTCCTAGAGGTCAGAGGCCCAGGCTGGAGGCAGATGGACTCATAGTTGGAAAAGACAGCCAGATGCCACATTCATGTTGACAGACTCGGATCTCAGGCATAAGTGCAGTTTCTGTTACAGTAATCTTTTCTCTGCAGTCTCCTGTACTTTCATATAGACATCTTTCTTAAAAAGCAGACTTAAAACTGAGTTTGAGGCCACCCTGAGACTACATGGTGAATTGCAGGTCAGCCCGAGCTAGAGCAAGACCCTACCTGGAAAAAGCAAAAACTAGGTAACTGTACATTTTAGTTAGAAGTCACATGAGAACCAGCCTACAGCTGCTTCCACCCTGTTGGCTAGATAGCAGGGCTGCCTGGTGACCCAGCCATATTGACACAGCTCAGTGATCAGGATTTGTGAAACACTAGGTCACATCGGAGCCCTCCCGAGAGATACTTCCCACTCAGTCCCTGTAACCGTTGCAGCTCACTCTGCTTGGTGTAAATCAGCAGTAGTCTGCGTTAGCAAGGTTGGTCTGTTTTGATCACAGCAGATTATGTCCTGGTGTGCTCTGGGGCTTTTCTGGTCTGCAGTGACCCACAGAGACCCTGCCTAGCTTCCTTCTTCCACAGAAAGACTAGGGAAGGGTCCTTCCTAGGACAACATTAGTGTCTCCATACCAGCCAGTAAAACACTGTGACAGTGTGTAAGCATAGACTGGACAAGCAGGAGAGCAAATTCCAACTCAAGGTAAATTACCGCACAGAGGTGGCTGTGTTCTCTTGGTGACCGCCCTCCCTCTCTGTCCTGCAGGTCGGGGATATTGTCATGGTGAAGGAGGATGAAACCTTTCCCTGTGATCTGATCTTCCTCTCCAGCAACCGGGCAGATGGCACCTGCCATGTCACCACCGCCAGCTTAGATGGAGAGTCGAGCCATAAAGTAACGTGCCTGTGTTTGGATACGGCTCAGGGTCTCAATCACATTTCACTATTGGCATGAGATCTGATGACCTGGGTGCACATTCAACATTTCTGTGGTTTCTGGGAGCCCCCCGGGTTGAAGCCCCCAGATTTTCCCCTTTTGCTTTTCCCTATATTTGCCCCCAAGTGCCTGTGTCAACCACCTTCTGCTGTAAACAGACATATATAGGTTATTCTAGGTCATTTATCTGGTATGCCAAATGAAGGCCTTAACCAGTTTGCAGTTGGAATTTTAAACTTTTCACTTTCTTGATCAAAATTAGTATTTTTCCTACCCTAGAACTTTGTGAAGTCACAGAGAATTACAGATATTGTCTGTTACTTCAGTGAGTATTCTCTTGTTAAAATATCTTAAAATATTTTTTTGAAATTATAATTCAATTTTGTATTCAATTCTATGATGGTTATAAAAATTTTGACAATAAGAAATAAATAGGGCTGGGGAGGCAGCTCAAGCTGCGTGAGGGCCTGAGACTCCTGTTCAATTCTCCCAGAGCCCCCGTAAAAAGTTGGGGTGTGGTCACACACATCTATAACCCCAGCCCGTGGAAGGTGGGGGCTAGAGAATTACTGACCAAAAATACTGGTTCCAGCTCGAGGGAGAAAGTATTATCTCAAAGAAATACAGAGCGGGCACTGGAGTTCTCCTCTGGCTACCACACGCAAGTGCGCAGTGTGTATGTGCACATAGACATGAATCTGCCACACACACACCACACATACTCCACAAATTTTTTTTTAAAAGAGAATGTGTATAGCACTGCTGGTTGACAGGTTGTTTTACTTTAAATATCTGGAAGGAGGAAATTTTTTGAACCTATGAAGGTCAGCATAGCTCCGTGGAGTCGACCTACTAAGACTGGCTCACAAATCTCAACTCTAAAACAGTGTCTGGGTGTGAGCAGCCTCTGCTGTGGGATGGAGACATTTTCTTTTTAAACTTTCTTATTGACAACCTCTGTACATACAGATAATATACCATGATAATGATCCCCTTTCACCACCTTCCATTACCCCCTTCCTGAATCCTTCTTTCACCAAATCCCTTCTTTCCAAAGAGTTCCTCTTCCAATTTGATTTAATCACCCCCCCCCCATTATGCATATCTTGTGTAGGTAGTATCAGCCACTGTGCGGTCACTTTGTGTCCAGAAGATAGTATTACAAAGACCTCCTTCCCCTTTGGCCTTTACATTCTTTTAAATGTTTATTTATTTATTTATTTATTTGAGAAAGAGAATGGGCATACCAGGGCCTCTAGCCACTGCAAACAAACTCCAGATGCATGACCTTGTGCATTTGGCTTCCGTGGGTACTAGGGTATTGAACCTGGGTCCTTAGGCTTCGTAGGCAAGCACCTTAACTGCTGAACCATCTCTCCAATCCAGCTTTCACATTCTTTCTGTTACCTCTTCTACAATGGACCCTGAGCCTTGAGTGAGAATGTTAGGAGACTTTCTTTAAACAGCAAAGGGCATGCTAATCTTTATAGTTTTGTTCATGATGTCATTGTATAAGGCCTATGCATTTTCAGCATTTGCCTCCACAGTTTCTAAGTAGCAAATCGCAAGAGAATTAACATTCTTCCTTATGCACTTGTAAGGAAAAGTACTTCAGGGAGTGGAGGCCTGGTTGATTCAGGGGTTATTGTAAGCCAACAGCGCTCATAGGCTTAACTACCCTGTGGCCTGACAGGTCACCCATACTTCAGACAGAGGTCTTTGTGTGGACTTCACCCCAGGAAGGAACCCCATCCTAGGCCATAGCTGGTGTGGAGGGCCAGGCCTGTGGGCAGTGTGCTGTGGCAGCTGCCCTCATCCAGTGCCACCACGGCGCTGACCTTTTGCATGTTTGCACCTTGTGTTTTCATTATAGTAAGTGTTGTTACTTCTGTGCATTTAGTTTAGCTATGGGAACTAGAGGTCCATGAACGCTTTATGTAACAGCACAGTGAAGTCTGGGAGCCCCACCGTGCTCACGTGATCTAACATTGGCTTTTTACACTCTGGACTTTTTACATCTGTAACTTAGGGACAAAGCTGTATTTTAGGGGCTGTATTTAAAGAGGATATGATTAGAAAATTCCCCGATGCTGGATGCACAGTAAGTGTTTGAATGCCTTAAATGGTGATGTGATGGTCACATGTTCTCTTCATCCAAATGTCCACACTGCTCATCTCTCCATTGCTTATCATTAGAAGTACTAGCTGAGATGCAGGGCACACTTCCTCCACCAGCACTTCCCCTGCTTGCCTCTCCTCTCCAGGCAGGGCAGGTGTCACACATGCTACCTGTTAGACAGTGCTGGCTAGGCCCTCTGGTGCTATCATGTGGTCCTGGGCAGCAGTGCAGTGTTATCTGAGATCTACCTTGCCCTACATTGAAATAGGGAAAGTTGGCTAGGCACCAGGGGCCTGTCAGCCTCCCCGGGATTGTGATTCATACACAGATGTTCAAGATGGCACATGCATCTGGAGTTCATTTTCAGCAGTTGGAGGCCCTGACACACTCATTCATCTCCCCTCCCTCTCCTTTTCCTTACAAATATATAAATAAACATATATTTTAAAAAATATTTTTTTTATTTGACAGAGAGAGGGAGAAAGAAAAGAGAGAGAAAGAGAGAGAATGGGCACACCAGGGCCTCCAGCTACTGCAAATGAAACGCGTGCGCCCCCTTGTGCATCTGGCTAACATGGGTCCTGGGGAATCGAACCTGGGTCCTTTGGCTCTGCAGGCAAACACCTTAACTGCTAAGCCATCCCTCCAGCCCAATAAAAATACTTTTTAAAAATAAAGGAACACTTCAGCCCTCAATCTGTTTTTTGATTAATAGTTGTTCCTAGGACAGACACAGTGAAGTATCTGGTTTTGACAATTCCTAAGCTTGGCCTTTGTCCTGCCCTAAGTTGAGAATGCTGAATAACTGTGGAGTTAAATTCCTGCTGCACATTGTGTGGAAGCAATAGTGGTCAGGACATGTATAGTAGTCTTTAGCATTCAGACTCTTGATGAGTTACATCAGTGCAAAACAAGGCTACAGTGCTGTCCTGAGTGAGCACGAGTGGCCAGGTGCATTGAGATCTGGGAATAGCTCCTGTCTCCTCTCTGTCTGCAGACTCACTATGCTGTACAGGACACCAAGGGCTTCCACACAGAGGAAGATGTTGATGGGCTTCATGCCACCATTGAGTGTGAACAGCCACAGCCTGACCTGTACAAGTAAGCTGAACTGGGAACTGCTGTTTCAGACCAAGTCATATGCAGGTCTTGTGTTTCCATGGACCAGCAGCACTCAGACCTGTAGCTTCTTCCACAGATAATTGAAGTAGCTTCATGGAATTAAATTTAATAAAGAAAACCATGTTTTCTTTATTTTGAGGCAGTAATTTGTAAGTTGTGGGTGAAGAAAACTCATCTAAGCTGTAGGTAAGGAGGCACAGGAAATAAAGTGAAGAGGAGGGTGAGTTGAGCAGGGCGGCTGGCCATCACACTCGTTAGAAGGGACCCATTGCTGCTGCAATTCATTGACTGGACTTGGCTCTTGGCAGGTTTGTGGGACGCATCAATGTTTACAATGACCTGAACGACCCCGTGGTAAGGTAAGTCCGCTTCTTCTCCACTATTGGATTGTATGTTCTATTTTTCATTGGTGCATCATTGCCACATGATTTGGTATTTTTTTTCTTTGCCTTTTTGTTGACAGCTTCTATACTTACAGATAATAAACCATGATAATTCTCTTCCCTCCCCCCAAAACTTTTTTCGTTGTAACATACTGTATTTTTTATCCATTTATTTACTTTATGTTTTTTTTTTTATTGACAACTTCCATGATTGTAAACAATATCCCATGGTAATTCCCTCCCTGCCTCCCACTCCCCTTTGAAACTCCACTCTCCATTATATCCCCTCTCCCTCTCAGTCTCTCTTTTATTTTGATTCATGATCTTTTCTTTCTATTACGATAGTCTTGTGTAGGTAGTGTCAGGCAATGTAAGGTCATGGATATCCAGACCATTTTGTGTCTGGAGGAGCACGACCCTTGCTTGTGAGACTGCCAGAGGGTGCCCTCAGGCTGGGCCATGTCCTGATCCAGGAGGATTCTGAGTGAAAGTAGGCCCTGCTGCCTTGGAGAGATAATATGTGTGCTGATGTCTCAGCTGTGGCGATGAGAGGTTTCCAGTGTGGAGTCAGCTGTGCTATTTGTCAGGGCAGGTCTTGGGGTTCTCTGAGGCCCCCATGGGAAGGAGGAAGCTGCTGCCTACGCGGAGGCACAGAAAGCTCAGACGCTTCATCGTCACTGCCTCCTCACTTGCGGTCACCCTGGGCGTCCATCAGGAGAGCACAGCTGTCCTTCGCCCAGCCTGGTTCTGACGAGCCTCAGACATAGCTTGGTGCTAGCCCTGGATGCCACCTTGGGTGTCCCTGGCTAAGAGCCCCTCTTTCAGTCTGGGTGTGTTTTATGTGGTCTTGGGGGATCTGGTAATTGTTTGCCTAGGAAGTATCCAAGTTTTTTTTGCACAATAAACTCACTTTCATTAGGTTTGAAAGTTGCTCCTTTTCTATAAACTCTATATGGTAGAGAGACTGTCTCTTCCTATAATTTAAACTATATCTTAGGAAACATTTACCCAGAAGTTGAGACAAAGTTAGTGGAGAATTACTACAGAATGAATAGTTACTGAAATACCAGTGTCTGGCCTCTCAGGAAACTTGGGAAACTTCTGCTTTAAGAAACAATCTGTATACTTCTTAGCATGGATTTTTGATTATTGGCATTTTTTGTTTGTTTAGACTGGGTCTTGTGATGTAACCCAGGCACTTATGATCCTCCTGTCTCACTCTTTTTTTTTTTTTTTTTTTTTTTTCGAGGCAGGGTCTCACTCTGGCTCTGGCTGACCTGGAATTCACTATGTAGTCTCAGGGTGGCCTCGAACTCACGGCGATCCTCCTACCTCTGCCTCCCGAGTGCTGGGATTAAAGGCGTGCGCCACCACGCCCGGCTTCTGTCTCACTCTTGAGTGCTGAGGTGACAGGCTAGTGCCACCATGCCAACTCTTAGCCTACTTTTATCATAATCATCATCTATCAGCAGGCTATACAGCATTAACTTTTCTGGCTGTATAGGATCATTACTTTGGTGTAAATACACATTGTTCCAAGGCCAGTTCCTAGCTGCTTTGGAGAGGGGCCAGTGTACATGTGTTGAGAGCCAGCTTGTATTGGGGTGACTGAATGGGAGAGGCTATTGTAGTTGGGAGAGGCAGAAGCCGAGTGAGCAGACCTGTACTTCATGCTGAGGTGAGGTTTGCTGCCTCTGGCTGGGGGTCTGTTACTAACCCATTCTGTATCTTATTTGTTTGTTTTGTTTTCTGTTTTTTTGAGGTAGGGTCTCACTGTAGATCCAGGCTGACCTGGAATTCACTATGTAGTCTCAGGGTTGCCTCGAAGTCATGGTCATCCTCCTTCCTCTACCTCCCCAGTGCAGGGAAGAAAGTTGTGCACCGTCACGCCCGACTTGTATTTTGATAGTAGTGTTAGTTTTGATTTTATCCTTCATGCTGCTTAGTAGACTTCCTTTTGGGGTCTCTAAATATGCATAAGTGGTTGAAGTATATAAGCGGGAAGGTAAAATGTTGCTGTTACGTTACTTGCCCGGATTCCCATCCACAACGGTACTTTGTCCACACTAGAAGCAAAGTCCTTTGTCAAGTAAATTAGTTTTAGTCTTCCCAGAGACCCGTTTAAAATTTTTTTTTTGTCTATCTTTTATTTATTTATTTGAGAGCGACAGACACAGAGAGAAAGACAGATAGAGGGAGAGAGAGAGAATGGGCGCGCCAGGGCTTCCAGCCACTGCAAACGAACTCCAGATGCGTGCGCCCCCTTGTGCATCTGGCTAACGTGGGACCTGGAGAAC
Source organism: Jaculus jaculus (assembly GCF_020740685.1). NCBI lineage: Eukaryota > Metazoa > Chordata > Mammalia > Rodentia > Dipodidae > Jaculus > Jaculus jaculus. The sequence goes on along the minus strand of NC_059104.1, from coordinate 1,423,027 downwards.
CGAGCCTCGAACCGGGGTCCTTAGGCTTCACAGGCAAGCGCTTAACCGCTAAGCCATCTCTCCAGCCCCAGAGACCCGTTTTAAATGGGCTATTTGTTTTCATTAATGCTTGTAATGTGAAGCCTGGTGCTAACAGAAGCTGACAGTCCTGTGCAGCGTGAGGAGCCCTGTCGGGAGCTGCAGGTACCTGCAGGCTGTCTCTTGGGGCCTGGGCAGCTTGCACTTGCCTCTTCCTTGGCCTCCAACTGGGTGAGCTGTTTGGTGAGGGTATAAAAGGCAGTGGGTGCTCAGCTGCAAGCAGTAAAGGAGAGTTAAATATGCTAATTAATTAAAGGCAAACAAGCTTCCCACCTGGTGTAGTTTGCTAGGCTGAACATCCGACCAAACACAGTTTATGGGATGGTATTTATTTCAGGCTTACAGATCCAAAGCCATTCCATCAGTGGTGGAAGAACCAGCTCCCTTTTACAGATCCAAGCAGAGAGGGAGGGGGAGAGAAGGAAGTGGGAAACACCAAAAGCAAGCAAGCAGGAGCCCAGAGCTCTGACTGCCCTCCACACACCTTTGGGCTAGAATCAGATCCACCCCCATGACATGCCCCCAAACCCAATTGTTTAACAAGTACTTATTTATTATTTATTTATTACAAAGAGAGAGACAGAGAGAGAATGGGCATGTCAGGGCCTCTAGCCACTGCAAACAAATTCTAGACTTATGCACCACTTTGTGCATCTGGCTTTATGTGGGTACTGGGGAATCAAACATGGGTCATTAGGCTTTGCAAGCAAGCACCTTAAACGCTGAGCATTCTCCAGTCTGCAAACTCAATTTTAATAAAACAATTCAAACTACCACATCATCCTCCACAGGGGTCGTGAGGATGCAACAGTAGCAGGATTATCCTGATGCTTTTAATTTTCCTTCACTGCTTAGAAAAACATCTGGGCTGGAGAGATGGCTTAGTGGTTAATGTGCTTCCCTGAAAAGCCTAATGACCTGGGTTTGATTCCCTAGTACACACATAAAGCCATATGCACAAAGTATTACATTCATCTGGAGTTCATTCACAGCAGCTGGAAGCCCTGGTATGCCTATTCTTTCTCTCTTCTCTCTGCTTGCACATACATTTTAAAAAAAAAGAAAAAATGTAGCCGGGCGTGGTGGCACATGCCTTTACTCCCAGCACTCAGGAGGCAGAGGTAGGAGGATCACTGAGTTTGAGGCCACCCTCAAGAATATAGAGTGAATTCCAGGTCAGCCCGGGTTAGAATGAGACCCTACCTCAAAAAACCAAAAAAAAAAATTATCAACAAAGTTTTCTTAAATATAAAGCCTCTGCCAAACCTAGAACAGCCTTCAAAAGCCACCCAGGAAGCTGGGGAGATGGCTTGATGGAAGAAAAGCTTGCTGCACGAAGCATGAGGACCAGTTTGAATCCCAGCACACATATAAATGCTGGATGGGTGTAACAGCCTTCATATAATCCCAGCATTCAGGATGCAAAGGGTCACAATTCCTGGGGCAGGCTGGCTGAATTGGTGAGCTCTGGCTTCAAGAAGCTCCGCCTTAGTAAATATTATCCATCAAGGAAGATAATCAGATATGAACCTCTGTTGCTTGTTTCCCAGGCACAGTTACAGCCACCCACATGCAGACCGTCTACAGCTCAATCTTCAGGCTTATAGAGGTCATAGGGTCTCAGCCTTCCTCATCCTTAAAAGTTGACTTGCATTAAGTGGGAGTCTCCAGGTCATGAGTATCAGAGAGAAGTGGCTGAAGGATGAGTGAAACTCAGGCTTTTAAGCCTTTCTTGAACATTCTGGGGTCCCTAAGCACAGCTGTCTTCAACTTTGAGGCCTATCGGGAGAAGGTTGCTGGCCTCATCCTAGGCTCCCTTTTGTGGCAGCTCTGGATGATATATTTTTTTAATTTTTTTATTTGTTTATTTGAGAGCGACAGACACAGAGAGAAAGACATGTAGAGGGAGAGAGAGAGAATGGGCGCGCCAGGGCTTCCAGCCTCTGCAAACGAACTCCAGACGTGTGCGCCCCCTTGTGCATCTGGCTAACGTGGGACCTGGGGAACCGAGCCTCGAACCGGGGTCCTTAGGCTTCACAAGCAAGCGCTTAACCGCTAAGCCATCTCTCCAGCCCTCTGGATGATATTTTGACATGTACCCAGGTGCTGCTGGGGACACTGTTGGGGACCCTACCTTGTGGCCTCTAGAAGGCTGGAAGTGTCTGAAGTATTCCAGGTCAGTGGGGTGGGAGCTACTATCCTGCCTTCCTCTGGCCTAGCTTTGTAATCTAAGTGTGAGCAGATGTGCATTTAAATTGCTTCCTCTTAGACAAAGTCTCTCAGACAACTGAGATGATTTTTCATCCCATGCCCACCTCTTGCTCACATTTGCTTCTGGTCTTGTCTTTTCAGGCCATTAGGATCAGAAAATTTACTTCTCAGAGGAGCCACACTCAAGAACACTGAGAAGATCTTTGGTAAATATTTTACTTTGAAAATCATTGATAATAGCTTCTAATATCCAGGACACATTGAGCCAAGTTAAAATTTGCCATCTTACCCCAAGAATGCTGCCACACACCTTAAGGACCTTCAGACTTGCGGGGCAGGTAACTGCCTCACAAAGAAATAATGGAGCCCAGTGCTATAGAATGATGACAGCAGAAAGTATGGCTTGCTTATTAAGGGACTATAATTTGTGACACAGAAACATGAAATTATATCCACGAAGGAATTCACAGAATACCATACTGTAGGAAGTTCCTCTCAGTCTGCATGTCATTGTTAGTACTTCCTGTTACTGGTGTGCTATTTCCCATTTTAATTTACTAAAACCACTTTTTATTTATTTTTTATATGAGAGAGAATTTGGGCACCAGAGCCTCCAGCCATTGCAGTTGGACTTCAGATGCATGTACCACCTCGTGCACATGTGCAACCTTGTGTATGCATCACTTTGTGCGTCTGGCTTACATAGGATATGGGGAGTTGAACGTGGGTTCTTAGGCTTCACAGGCAAACACCTTAACCACTAAGCCATCTCTTCAGCTCCAAACCACTTTTTATTTATTTTGAGAGCGACAGACACAGAGAGAAGGACAGAGAGAGGGAGAGAGAGAGAATGGGCGCGCCAGGGCTTCCAGCCTCTGCAAACGAACTCCAGACGCGTGCGCCCCCTTGTGCATCTGGCTAACGTGGGACCTGGGGAACCGAGCCTCGAACCGGGGTCCTTAGGCTTCACAGGCAAGCGCTTAACCGCTAAGCCATCTCTCCAGCCCCCAAACCACTTTTTAAAATAAACATTGTGCCCTTCTGCCAGAAAGCTCAATATATTAAAATCTGAACTAGAGAAAATAATGTGCAGATTAGTTTGTATATAGGAAAAACATCCTTAGTATGAAGAAACCAATTGTGTGGCCCTTGGGAAATTTGTTTTCTGGTGACATTGGAAATGCCATCTGTTTGTGTGAGGATCTGTTTTCCCCAAAGCCATGGAGCTCGGCCTGAGCAGGAAGGAGAGCAGGCATGTCTGGTGCCGACATCACACCGACTCTTCTGCTTCCAGGTGTGGCTATCTACACAGGCATGGAGACCAAGATGGCCTTGAACTACCAGTCAAAGTCCCAGAAGCGATCTGCTGTGGAAAAGTAAGGCTCTTCCCCTGCCACTGCCTGAAAGCTGACTATTCCTTCTAAGTCCAGGGAGTGTCTTTGTTGGTACTCAGAGAACTTTCTTTGTTCCTGGTGTGGTAAACTGCCACAGCCCTCCTATCTTGGGCTAACATGCTGCGTGTGACCCAGTTCCCAAGTTCTATTCCCATAGAAACCTCAGATGAGAGTAAATATCTAACCCCTTTCCTGGGTACTTGGTGGGAACCCCACATTTTATGTTACGGTTTTCAAGTCTGCCTGAGTTGAGTCAAGTCTCGATGGTTGTGTTGGGACAGTGGTTGGACTTCTGAGAAAGTGGAATTTGGAGGGTTTGTCTTTTACCCTTGCTAGTCATCCTGGCTTGATGTGCACAGCTAAGGCTATGCATGCTGCCTCGTGAAGCTCTGTCACAGATATGCCAGAGGCTGGTGATATACTTGCCTGCATCTTCTAAATGACCCAGAGATGTTGTCCCTGTCCATCTGTGACTGATTAATTTGAGAAAGAAGCCTGGCTTTTCATAAGCCAGCATATTCTACTTATAGATGTCTGCATGTGACAAATAGGGTTCAGAAATAGACCATGCAAACAAAACCTCTTCCCAAATCTGCCACACCTTGATTTAGCATGGGCATTCTTCCAGTCATGGGTACTTCTCAGGGTGCTCACCTTCCTCTCTCTCCCTCTGGGGTAAGAGCTCATTTGTTAGTGCCTGACCATAGAAGAAAATGCTCTGGCTGTACTTGACATTTAAATGGGGAAGTTGTAGTGGCACAGACTGGCTACTCCGCCACTCCACTGCAGCAGTCAGCCTCCTCTCCTTTCACATGGCTCATTCTCACAGCCTGTGAATGACTACCAGTGACCATTGGTGAAGGCAGCTAGCTACCAATGAGTTGGAGTTTCACTCCACTTGCTCAGGCCAGGCACTGCCCTTTTGTGCTAGGTTGCTCTGCCACCCATAGGAAAGATGGGTAGAGAGAGCCCTGCTCCCATGGGTAGCCTCTGATGGCCACCACTGTCTCTGCCCTAGGTCGATGAACGTGTTTCTCGTTGTGTACCTCTGCATCCTGATCAGCAAGGCCCTGATCAACACAGTGCTGAAATACGTGTGGCAGAGTGAACCCTTCCGAGACGAGCCATGGTACAACCAGAAGACAGAGTCAGAGCGGCAGAGGAACCTGGTATGGAAACTCTCCCTTGAATGAGCAGTGATGACTCCTGGGCCATGGCTGCAAAAGGATGGCGCCAGAAGACAGTTAAGGCAAATTTCTTACATGCAACGTAGAGCCTTACCAAGCCTAAGACAGCTTGGTGTCAGGCACCAGCTTCCCTACTGCTTTAAATACCAAAATGGACAAGTCTGGAAATGATGTGTTCCTATAGGAAAAATACAAGGACCACATATGTCCAAAATTGTCTTGGTGTCTTCAAAACCTAGTATAGCACCATTGAGATAAATGGTGGGTACTATGGTAACCTTAGCAGGATGGTGTGTAAACACAGGCTGGTGTACACCTGGGGCAGAGCCAGGCAATGTCCAGACACGTAGGCCTGCATATACTGAAGGCAGAATAGGTCTGTGTGTAAGCTCAGACCCTGTTCTGAGACTGTTCCATATCAACTTGTCCCCCTCTTAATATGAACATGCATTCATAGATTTGGGGGAAAAAAAGTCATTTTGAGCTGATCATGCACACCTGTAATCCCAGGATTTGGGAGGCTAAGGCAGGGAGATCACCACTTTGAGGCCAGTCTTGCTTATTTAGTGAGATCCTGTGTCAAAAATTAAAATGCCATTTTTGTTTTGTTTTGTTTGTTTTTTTGAGTTAGGGTCTCACTCTAGCTCAGGCTGACCTGGAATTTACTATGTAGTCTCAGGGTGGCCTTGAACTCATGGGAATCCTACCTCTGCCTCCTGAGTACTGGGATTAAAGGCGTGTGACACCATGCCTGGAAAAATACCATTTTTTTTTAACCAGACTTGTTTTATCTTAATAACTTAGAGATTATTTCTTAGTAAGTTTAAGGATTCTTAGTTGCAGAGGAACATTATGAATTCTGAAAAATGATAATCCAATTGGACCCCAGCTTGTGTGGCCTCTGGTCCCTGGTAATGAGGTTTATATAGTCTTACCAACCCGACAGTGCACCCATCCAGCCCATCTGTACTGGGCAAGACATGACAAATGGCTGCACTGTCCCCAGTGGATTCTTGTCTTTGGATTTAAGAACATTTGTATTCGCAAGTGGTACTGGTATAACTCACACCCCAGTTGGAGATTTTCAGTCCTTGCCATGTGACTGTGGATTGCTGACATGGCCATTGCTCGCAGTTTCTCAGGGCATTCACCGACTTCTTGGCCTTCATGGTCCTCTTCAACTACATCATCCCAGTGTCCATGTACGTCACGGTTGAGATGCAGAAGTTCCTTGGCTCCTACTTCATCTCCTGGGATGAAGACATGTTTGATGAGGAGACAGGAGAAGGGCCTCTGGTCAACACATCTGATCTAAATGAGGAGTTGGGACAGGTCAGTATTTGCCCTGCATCAACCCGCTGTGGCTTCTCTGGTTACTCTTACACAGTTAAATCTTCCCACTCAGATGAAACTTCTTTCCTTTGTAATTTGCATATTTCAAATTTAGAAGTACCTTTAGTCAACAGCAGTATGGAGCTTGATCTTAGTTTGCATGGTAACAGAGAATACTTCTCCGTTTATAACATAATATAAATGTTGCTCATTCTGGTGTGTGCAGTGATGAGTTTCAGGAGGGCACAGCGCAGTGAGAATGCCAGAGCCCCTGTTTTTAGGTGCTGCCCTCTTCTTTTATAGGTGAGATTTATTCCTCATGGCAAGCCGCATGACTTCTTGTTAAAGTGGAGACTTGAGGGCTAGAGAGATGCTTAGTGGTTAAGGCACTTTCCTGTAAAGCCAAAGGAGCCATGTAAGCCAGATGCAGAGAAGGTGGCTCATGTGTCTGGTGTTCATTTGCAGCATGCCCATTCTCTCTGTCATAAATAAAGTAGCTTAAAAAAAAAAAAAAGAGACTTGACACAGTTTCTGTGATGTGGTATGTTGTAGAGGTCAGAATACAGGCATTTAAACTCTGCCCTGCAGTGTGACCTTAGTTCCCTGCGGGTCAGGGTTGGAGTTTCCTGCTCTGGACTGGGGGTTGTAGCAGGAGCCTGCCTGCCCTGCCAGACTAGAGCAGTGTGATGAGATAGTGAATGTGAGGCATTCATTACCACATCAAGAATAGTCACCTATACCTGCCCCTTGCACCCTATCTGTATGAGGCCACCAGGGTCCTCACGACTTGAGCACAGGGCAGATGTGCACCCATACCTGCCCCCTGCCAAGCCCCAGAGTTGCCTGCAGAGAAAAAGACCCCCACAGAAAGCGCAGTTCCTTTCTTGTCACTCTGCTCCTAGGTGGCCTCCCATCCAAATACTAACCAGGCCTGACCCTGCTTCACTTTCTAAAAAAATATTTTATTGTCATTTATTTATTTATTTATTTGAGAGAGAGAATGGGTGCTCTAGGCCCTCTAGCCACTGCAAACAAACTCCAGACATGTGCGCCACCTTGAGCATCTGGCTAACATGGGTTCTGGGGAATTGAGCCTCGAACCGGCATCCTTAGGCTTCACAGGCAAATGCCTTAACTGCTAAGCCATCTATTCAGCCCCCTGCTTCACTTTTGAGATCAGATGAAATTGGGCATGTTCAGGGTGATATGGCTGTAGACAAGCATGGCCTCTAACCCCTACTGCCATTCTGATCCTTCCCCAGCCTTACGTTGCAGGAAAGGCCAGTTGGTGAATAGCAGTTTATTAAATAAAAATGCCATGATGGACTGGCCCATTGTTACATAGCAATACTGTACATAGGCTTTAGACTGACAGGCACACATCTTTGGTCCCCAGGTGCAAAAGAGACAATTCTGTCTGTTGGAGGTGCCAACTTTCTCATATCCCACCAGATGTCTGTGTGCACAGCAGAAATGACAGCCTTCCACGGATACCCCACCCAAAGTGCCTCATGCATGTGGTGCCCTAAGTTGACCCCCTTTCCCAAGGAAGAAGCGGAGGCTTCAGAGGCTCTCCAAGCCTCCTCAGAAGTCAGGTGTGGAGCCACTACCTGTCCTGGAGGACACATTGCCTGTCCCCCCGCCAGAGGGTTGTGCTGCAGGTGGTGTCAGTGGACAGTGCTTGGAACATCGATCAGCATATGATTGGGTTGACAGACACAATCCAAGAAAGAGCAAAGGCTGGTATTCCTAATGGGCACAAAAGCAAAACCTCTCAGTGAAACACTAGCAGCCAGCACCAGCAGCATAGGACAGTCGTCACCACAAAGGATTGGGCCATCAACCCGGGTACAGGATGGGGCAGCACAGGCAGATGTGTGAATGTGATGCCTGTACTCCATTACAGAAGGGCAAAGACTGATGATCACCTGTATATGCAGGAAAGGTGATGAAAATGTCTCTCAGCACTACAAAGGCCAAATAGGTCCACCCCATAGCCAGTGTCACCAGCTGGGGAGAGGACATAGTTGGTAAAGTGCTTGTCACACAGGCATAAGGTAGAGTTTGGATTTGCAGAACCCACATAAATGTTGGATAGGAGTGGCAGTGTGTTTAGGAGGCAGAGACAGGGATAGCTAGACTAGCTGAATTGGCAAACTCTGGGCTCAGTTGAGAAACCTTGTTTTGGTAAAATAAAGAAGAGAGGAAGACTCCCGATGTCAGCCTCTGGCCTTCACATCCACACACATGCAAAAGCAGAAGTAAGAGAAACTTCCTCTAAGATCAAGAGCAACCAACAGTTCCATCTCTGTATCATCACAGTCATGTAGAGAAGGCAGGGCCACCCAAACAGGGAAGGAGGAAGTTAAATTGGCCAATTTGCAGACCAGTGATCTTTTCTGACTAAAACCCTAAAGACCACCAGAAAGTGGTTAGAACTAATAGATTCTGTTAAGTTGAAGGATATAAAATCAGCATACTTAAAGGCAGTAGCCTTTCTAAGCATCATTGTCAAACTACCAAATGACTAGATCAAAGACTCAAGCACCTGCCTAATAATGAAGGAGCATACCCATTGTTTTGAGTCCTTGCTTATAAAACAAGCAGTAACATAGTGGATCTGAGGATTAATTGAGACAATGTCCTGTGCCTGACATGGCGTGCATTAGGTGTCCAATGTAATGATTTTATTATTGTCACAGTCACAGTCTCTAGAAATAGACCACCTGTCGACTAGGGCTGAGCAGATTGTTGAGTCACTTCTTGTTTGTTTTCCTCATTTTAACCTTTTAAAGTGGTTTTAGAGTTCAGTAACATTTTGTTCTAAATTATACCAAATGTTATATTCGAAAGTGTGTTGGTGACTTGCCCAGCAGTCCCTCACCTGGTCCAGGTTAGTCTGTGAATCACTGCACTGCAGAAGCTGGTATCTGGAGGCATGTTTCAAAAGGAGACCACCTGTGTTATCCGTGTAGTTGCTGATTCTCAGATTGGTGCCAGCTAAGAAACCATTCACTCATCCCCAGGGTCCTCAGGGATGCAGCAACACCCCTCCCCTGGCTGTGTGACCCTGGGGGAGGCCCCCCTGGGCTTTGTGCTGGGGCTCAGAATGTGTCTCAGTCACACTCTCAGGGAACATTCTGTACTTGTGGTTTAGTTGTTAGGACCAAGCACACAGGGGCCGGGGTATTTTTTTACTGTGGAAGAATGAGCACATAACTTCACTTCTCTCTAGCCCTGCCAGTGTGCTTTTTCCTACACTAAACTCCAGCTCCCTTCTGCTGCAGAGCTGTATGTCTTTACACCCACATGGGCTAGAGTGCCCTGCACCTGATGGATCCACCTCAGGATAGGCAGCATCCCCCCCACCCCCGTGTCACCTGTTCACAGAGGATATGTAACTATGACCTCCCAACATTTGTAGCTTAAAGCTGGATGCAGCCTCACACTTCAGTTTTCTTTTTGAAATGTATTTCATCCTTTCCCTTTTTTGGTTCCTCTTTTCTAAGCCTCACGTAGTCCTGACTTCAAAGACACAGAGAAAGTTCATGCTCTTCATTTGTCTCACTCTTATTCATGAGAGTCAGGCTTCCCTTCATCCTGACAGGTGGAGCCCTGGTTCCCCAGAGGAATATCTCGTAAGACCACATCCTTGTCTGCTTTTGCATCATTACCAGTATGAGGAGTGTGGGGCCTACCCTATTTGAATCACACTTGTCCAGGTTGCTAGGTGTGCAGTGGGCACCCACTCTTGGTACTGGATTGGTGGAACAGACTGTCAGATGTCCATGTCCCACTAGAATCATGAGGCAAGGGGTGAGATGTGTCACCTGCCTGAGAATATTCTAACTTGCGTGTGCCTCATTCACAGGTGGAATATATCTTCACAGACAAGACGGGCACCCTCACAGAGAACAACATGGCCTTCAAGGAGTGCTGCATTGAGGGCCACGTCTATGTGCCCCATGTCATCTGCAACGGACAGGTCCTCCCTGACTCGTCAGGCATCGACATGATCGACTCTTCCCCAGGCGTCAGTGGGAGGGTAGGCACCATCTCTCCACTGGAGAGGGCATGTCTGTGCCATAGCTGCTGGGACACAAGCGCACATGGTTCTCACGTACAGGTGTCTCCATTCATTCAGGGCCTCTGGCAAAGGCAGAAATCCTCTTTGGGACTTCAGTTATGTCATGGTCACATACCACCATCGTGCTGTGTCCCCCGAGGGGGGGGGTGGTCATGACCCCTGCTCTAGAATTGACTTGAAAGTACTGGAAGAGATGGGCAGGCAGTGTGTTGAGTGTAATGTGAACATACACATGAGCAAAGCCACACACACACACTGTACACAGATATACATGCACACTTATGCTCCCACACAACTGAGTGCTGTGGCTCTGGATCCCAGCATCTCTGGACAATCTCAATCCTTGCTACTTAGAACACTGTTAGAGAACATGCCAAGGCCAGAGCCCTGAGGATGTCCACAAAGAGCCAGGGGTGACTTGGTAATGCTGGGTTACACCTAGGGCATCCCCTCTTAACACGAGCCCATCTTGGTGTCACAGAGAGGAGGGAGATGCAGATGTCCTGTGGTTGTCCTGAGACGTGCCCCATAGCACCTCCACATCCTCCCTTCCCCACCCCAGCTCCCACCATGCATGTTGGCGTCAGGAGAGCCCTTCTTCTGCCACTATGCCGCCCTAGGAATCTTAAAGCCTGGACGGCATCATGCTGCCAATGCAGGGGAATCCCAGGCTCAGGTCTGGGTCAGCCTTCTGTGACCTCTTGCATATCCCTCCACGTTTCTTAATGCTAATGTCTACAGCTGGAGCAAGGGAACCCCAGCTCCTGTCTTGTAGTCTGTGTTAAATGAACTTCAGGCTGCAGGCATACAGCAAAAGATTAAGTCCTGTGGGATGCAGTCACAACCTTGCTGTTAGGAGACTATTTCTGTCATATAGGCACATGGCCAGAAACAACAAAGCGAGGTGTTAGTGAATGTGTGTTGGTTGCACAAGTAACCCAGTCTCCCTAACAGTGACCACTCCCAAGTCTACTCAAAATAATTCCTGGGGCTAGGTGTGGTGGCACACGCCTTTAATCCCAGCACTTGGGAGGCAGAGGTAGGAGAATGGCTGTGAGTTTGAGGCTTCCCTGTGACTTCATAGTGAATTCCAGGGAGCCTAGGCTAGAGTGAGACCCTACCTCGAAAAACAAAAAACAGCAATAACAAAATCATTCCTGGAATTGTCATTCTCTTTACCTTGTGTGATTACGATGTGCATGTGTGCGGGTGTGTATTATGATGTGCGTATGTATTATGATGTGCGTGTGTGGGGGTGTGTATTGTGTGTGTGTGCGGGTTTGTATTATGATGTGCGTGTGGGGGGAGTGTATCATGTGCATGTGTACGGGTGTGTATTATGTGCGTGTGTGGGAATGTATTATGATGTGCGTGTGTGCGGGTGTGTATTATGATGTATGTGTGTGGGGTGTGTGTATTATGTGCATGTGGGGGAGTGTATCATGATGTGCATGTGTGCGGGTGTGTATCATGATGTGTGTGTGTGTGGGAATGTATTATGTGTGTGTGTGCAGGTGTGTATTATGATGTGCGTGTGCGGGAGTGTATTATGTGCATGTGTATTACGATGTGTGTGTGTGGGCGTATGTATTATGATGTGCGTGGGGGGGAGTGTATCACGATGTGCATGTGTGGGGGAGTGTATCATGATGTGCATGTGTGTGGGTGTGTATTATGATGTGCGTGTATGGGAATGTATTATGATGTGCGTGTGTGCAGGTGTGTAGTATGATGTGCGTGTGTGCAGGAGTGTATTATGATGTGTATGTGAGGGGGAGTTTATCACGATGTGTGGTGGAGGGAGTGTATCACGATGTGCGTGTGTGCGGGAGTGTATTACGATGTGCGTATGTATTACAGTGTGCATATGGGGGGTGAGGGTGTGTATCACAATGTGCATATGTATTACGATGTGCATGTGGGGGTGTGTATTATGTGTGTGGGGGCAGTGTATCATGATGTGTGTGTGTGCGGGAGTGTATTACGACGTGCATGTGGGGGGGTGTTATGTGTATGGGGGTGTGAGAGTGTATTACGATGTGCGTGGGGGGGTGAGGGTGTGTATCACCATGTGTGTGGCGGGGGAGTGTATTACGATGTGCATGTGGGGGGTATATATTATGTTTGGGGGGGTTGTGAGGGTGTGTATTACGATGTGCGTGGGGGGTAGTGTATCACGGTGTGCGTATGTATTATGATGTGCGTGTGTGGGGGAGTGTATCACGACGTGCATATGTATTATGTGCGTGTGTAGGGGAGTGTATCACGACGTGCGTATGTATTATGTGCGTGTGTAGGGGAGTGTATCATGACGTGCGTATGTATTATGTGCATGTGTAGGGGAGTGTATCACGACGTGCGTATGTATTATGTGCATGTGTAGGGGAGTGTATCACGACGTGCGTATGTATTATGTGCGTGTGTAGGGGAGTGTATCACGACGTGCGTATGTATTATGTGCGTGTGTAGGGGAGTGTATCACGACGTGCGTATGTATTATGTGCGTGTGTAGGGGAGTGTATCACGACGTGCGTATGTATTATGTGCGTGTGTGGGGGAGTGTATCACGACGTGCGTATGTATTATGTGCGTGTGTAGGGGAGTGTGTTGTGATATGCGGGTGTGTGTTATGTGCATGGGTTGGTGTGTATTACAATGTGCGTGTGTGTTGGTGCGTATTATGATATGCATGTGTGTGGCACATAGTGTGCTTCCTCAGTTCACTCTTCATCTTTTCTTTTTTTGAGACAGAGTTTCTCACTAAACATGGAGCTCACCAGTGTGGTGACTGACTAGCCAGTAAACCCTAGGGATCCACTTGTCTCCACCTCCCAATGCCCTGGGATTACATGCATGACTGCCACGTCTGAGCTTTATATAAGCACTGGGGGTTTCAACTCAGGCCCTCATACTTGTGCAGTGAGCACTGTACTCATTGGCCCATCCCCAGCCCATAGATCCTTTCTTTTAGTCTTCACTGCCTGTTCATCCTAACACAGATTTCCATGGTAATCAATGCTGGGGCACATGTGACTTCTCTGTAAGCACTGAGACAAAGCTAGCAGCGCACCCTCTGGAGGCCACAGCCCCTGCTTTGTAGACCCAGCAGTTTCCGTCTCAGGTGGAGTTGTTGCAGATTTCCCTTGACTGTCTTGACAGGAGCGAGAGGAACTGTTTTTCCGTGCTATCTGCCTGTGCCACACTGTTCAAGTGAAGGAAGACGACCCTGAGGATACTATTGACGGCCCCCGGAAATCACCAGACTCAAAGTCCTGTGTGTACATATCATCATCACCTGATGAGGTGGCACTAGTCGAAGGTGTCCAGAGGTGAGTCCGGCCCCCAGTGGCCTGCTTGGTGATGAGCCAAGGTCTCCAACCATGTCAGGGGTCCTCCTAGAAAGCCCGGCCCATGACCTCTGTGCTGGGCAAGTCTGAGCCCAGGCATCACTGTGGAGGCAGTCCGTGCTTGTTGCCATGTTTTCAATGTGGTTTCCCCCTTGCCATCCACAGTGAGCTATTGCAAGTCATTCCAGATGCTCTCAGCCTCTAGGTGGAACACGTCCCACCGCACCAGTCTTCCTGATCCTAGAACACAGGCTGGCTGCCACGGGTTCCAGTCACACAAACAGGCCACGGGCAGCTGTGGGTAATGCCTTTTCTTTGTGTCTGGTTACCCCAGCTGTCTTTTTTAATTGCCACTGCAAATGTATGTGCACGTAGACATGTGTGCCACTTTGTGCATCTGGCTTTATGTGGGTATTTGGAAATTGAACCTGATCCATTAAGCTTTGCAAGCAAGGGCTTTTAACCACTGAGCCATCTCTCCATTCCCCAGCTGCACTTTTTGCATCTGACCTGGAGGTCTGATTGGAGGTACTTCCTGGTAATAAGACATAGTATGTTAATCATTCAGGTGGAAAAATAAACATTCTAGACATGGAGCACAGTTTCATATACATGATTTCTCCCAGATGTTCCCAGCTCACGATTCTCATGGGATGTTGCACAGTGTCCCCTCTTTGCTGCCACTATGAAATGTGCACAGCCTCCAGGACAGCCAGAGAGGTGGGAAGAGTGTCTTCACACTGAAATGTTTTTCCTGTGCTGTTTGTGTGGTAGCATAGATGTGTACATGTGGTCCTGACTAGATGTGCAAGCACACACACAGTCAAGGCCCTTGAGGCTCAGTTTACTTCCTCTTGAGGTGTACATGCAGGTTGAAGCTGTCTTTTGCCACAGACAGTAGAAATCAGGACAGGCTGTCCTGTCATCCGTCCTACGTGTCACTTCTTAGGGCCTTTGCCTCAGTGCCAGCTCCCACTAGGGCAGGTGGCCACCATCATCCACACTCCTACTACCTGCCCACCATGATTGCTGGTGCTGTACTAGGCTGGTGTGTTCTTTCCCCTGTCCTTTGGTAAGTTCAAGGCCACGGGCCAGGCCCCTGTTCACTCTCCAGCTGTGGAAAAGAGCCCATGAACATTCCACACACTGCAGACAGCCATCCTGGGCCTGTGTCCCATTAGTCAGATGACAGGGTTGTCTGGGAATAGTGCCTTTACATAGGGCACTTAGGTAATTTATAAAGAACAGAATTGATCTCCATTCTTGAGGGTGATGAGTTCAGGATCAAGGGCCTAGTATCTAAGGGGATGTCTTGAGAAATCATAAAATAGCAACAGCATCATACAGGGAAAGAGAAGAGGAATGTGTGAGGAGCCCTCTCCTCTCCCTTGATGGCCCCAGTAGTCATTTCATAAAGGTGATGCCACCTCTTGGCTTTGTTGCACTGGGGCCAAGGGTTGGGGATGGTAGACTATAGAAGATAGTCCCTGAGGGTCCTTCTCACGCTTGTGTGATACTCTCCTAGGCCTACTTACCAGTGAGTGGCAGTCTAATTAGAAGCAGGAATTGCAATCCACAGACCTGCTCATTGTGTGAGCTGCTGGCACTCACAAGAGTGAGCCTCCAGAAGCAGGAAGGGCTGAGTGAGTGAAACCATGTTCTTAGATCATTTTCTGAGATAGTAAACAAGCACTATGATGTCCTAACTTTATAATGTATGTAACCCTTTTACCAAATGTGCTCTTTCTTCAAACCCTTACCTCAATGTGAAACGGGTAGTCCATAGAAGAGGAACGTCTGGCTTTCAGATTAAGCCCTGGGTTTATCTTCTCTGTTGCAGGCTTGGTTTCACCTACCTAAGGTTGAAGGACAATTACATGGAGATTCTAAACCGAGAAAATGACATTGAGAGGTGGGTGCCATACACACTTACACACATACTGGCTCAGGGTGAGGAGCCATCTATACATTGCACCCACAGTGCACTTCCTTTCCAGTGGCAAACCAAGAACATCATGGAACCTTCTAGGCTCCTAGACAGTGGGAGGGGAAGAGGGTTGATGGTGTTATGCAATTGGTTCCACCAAGTGTCTTCCTAAAAAATGTAGATTGGGCTCAAGAGATGGCTTAGCAGTTAAGGCATTTGCCTGCAAAGCCAAAGGATCCTGGTTCGATTCCCCAGGACCCACATAAGCCAGATGCATAAGGGGGCTTATGTGGCTGAAGGCCCTGGCACACCCATTCTCTCTCTTTCTCTCTCTTTCTCTCTCTCTCTCTCTCTCTGCCTTTTTTTCTCTCTCAAATAAATAGTAATACATTTTTTAAAAAATGTAAAGTGAAGGCTGGAGAGATGGCTTAGTGGATAAGGTACTTGCCTGCAAAGCCTAAGGACCCAGGTTCGATTCTCCAAGTCCCACATCAACCAGATGCACATTGTGGCACATGTGTCTGGAGTTCGTTTGCAGTGGCTGGAGGCCCTAGCATGCCCATTCTCCGTCCCTCCCTCCCTCCCTCTCTCTCTCACAAGTAAATAAAAATAAATTTAAAAAACTATTTATAAAAAGTAAATTGATGTAAAGTGAAAAAAGTTAGATCATCAAATATATTTTGGTACTAAATCACCTAAAAGTGGGTTATACTCCAGGACTATTCCAACCTCCTAGCTCCAAGTCTTCACAAGGGGAGTAAGTGGGCAGTTTTCCTTAAGTGTGGTGCCAAGCCCCTGGTCACAGGAGCACAGTATCTTCTGTTGTTCTGAATGATCAACTTCTATTTTTAGGGATCATTTCTAGAGTTGAATCACTGTCCCTGAGATAAATGACAAATACCACCTTTGACTTGGATTGAATATCGTGCTTCCTTATGAACGAGCATAAGTGTGCATTCATAGAAGCGGGCAAAGAACATGAGATGTAGTTGTGATGGCCTCAAAACAATTGGATTTAAATTTTTTGTTCTTAAAAAACATAAGCTCCCAGGTGAATGGGAATGGGTAAACGCCTTGCCTTGGGAACGTGTTGACAGGAACTTGGGAACTGGTTGATGCCAGCCGCCCCCTTCAGAGCAGGGCCTCCTGGGACCTAGCCCCTGCAGGCCAGTGACTTGCTGGTGGGGCTTCTGGCTTCCAGCTGGGAAGGTCTGGAGAGGTGTCTTCACAAACTGGAATGTGCACCACAGCATTGCAGATCTGCCATGGGAACAGCAGACCCTGGCACCCCACACTGGCCCCTGCTGGTCTCAAGCCCAAGGAGTTTTCTGCATTAGCCTGGGGGCTGTGGAGCTGATTTTGATAGTCCAAATGCCACACAAATACTATGAGCCTTTTTGAGGTGTCAAAACCTGCACTCAGCCGGCATACTTCTCCGGTGCTGGTACCAGCACGTGAGCAGAGCTAGACATGCTGTGAGGTCTACACCACTCAGGGGCTTCCCACACTGGTTGGACAGGGAGAGGGGTTGATGCCACCTTCTCCCTGTGGAATTTAGTGATTGCCTAGACTCAGACCCAGGGGAGAGTAAAACTTTCTATTTTTCTCTTTCAGATTTGAATTACTAGAAGTTTTGAGTTTTGATTCTGTGCGGAGGAGAATGAGTGTAATTGTAAAATCCGCTACAGGTAACATTTGCTTTCCCTTGACTTCTTACCTTGTACGTGGTGGTGGTTTTACTCTGATGGGCAAAGTGTTTACTGGGAATAAAGAACCATTTATTCCTTTTTTAAAATCATGAATAAATCCGCCCATAATAATAATAATTTCAGAGGGAAATGAGCACTGGGCTAAGCATCCAGCGCATTCTGTGACTGTCCTTGGTGCTGAGTTGGGGACATTTCAATGTGTATGTCATTCCCATCTCCGAGTGTCCAACTGCTGTGCTCTGCAGACACACCTCAATAACATGGGACATGTTTTGAACACCCACCTTTAAAGACACTGTGTGGGTTTGCTCAAATTTCCATGCTTACATTCAGAATGTGGCATGCACTGGGCTTTCTTGGCTGGCCAGTTGCCGTGATAGTGAAGCTGTACTCAAGGACCATGTCTCCTGCCTGTGATTTCGAGTATGGGAGGATAAATGAGTGGGGCACAGACTTACATCACCCTTGACAAGGTGATTCTAGCCGAGGTCTGCATGTGAGCTCTGTGCTGATTGGCATTTACCTCTTGCTCCTTCCTCGTGACCTGGGGCTAGCCCTATTGTGTCAGCTTCTTGTCATCCAGAAGGTTCCATGAGGTCTTCCTCAACCTGTCCAGAGGACTCTCACACAGGTGGACTGAGGGTGGTATGCCTTGCTCCCCACCTTGCCTATTGGTCACTCTCTGTTACAATCTGAGGCTCAGTTGCTACTGGTTCTCTGCCCTCAGACCAGCACATCCTGAGGATGTGCCATTGCCTTCCTTTGCCTGCCACTCCCCAGGGCTACTATCTCACAGCTGCACATCGACTTCCTGACTCATAATGTGAGGTGCTCCACAGGTCCCTCCCTGGGGCACTGGGACACCTTCCTGGGCCAGGCTCCCCACAGCGTCCACTCTGGGAGACGGCCATCCCAAGGATTCCTTCTGTCTGGGAGTATGTTTGTGGATGCTCCACCATACCTCCCACCTTTCCAGGGACAGCTTAGCAGCTGTCAGGTGGGAAGCTGTCCCTGTTGCCTTAGTCACAAACCTCTCCATTGTCAGTGACAGGTCTAGATGTGCCCTCTCTGGATCTGTGTCACCTTCAGTCCCTGTGGCTGCAAGGATGCAGAGCCTATAGTTACAGTGACCTGCTCACTTAGCCCTGCCCATTCCTGAGCACTCAGCAAACACTGTCAAGTTAACCAGTGAAAGGTCAAACGTTCTGTCAGAAGATGAGGGATGTTGTGATAATACAGGGGGACATTGAGTGCCAGGTGACACTCTGTCTTGTGGAAGATGCCTGGTGAGTTGCCAAGATACAGCTTTGACCTGGGGTGGAGAGACCCAGTGTTGTGGAGTTTGTTATCAGCCAGTCTCCCAGCCTTAGTTCGAAGTTTCATGTTGGCATGAGCTAAGCAGTCGTCTCCCAGGTGAGCTGTTCTGATGTCCCTCAGGTTGGGACCAGCTGAACCTTCTTTTCCTTCAGAGAGCTTGGCAGGTGTTGCAGGGTGCTGACTGACTTGTGAGCAGCATCCCAAGGCTCTGTCCTGGTCTGAGCTCTGTGTTGGTTGTGCAGCCACTTCAGGATGCCATGGCTACTGGGAGCCTTCCATCTGTTTCAGTCCAGGTTCCACTGTCTCACATTATCCTCCTGCAACAGCATTCAGTGAGAGAGAGAGCAAGTCCCACCGGTCAGTCCTAGCCATGTTTCAGGTTGTGCATCTGAGTGGTTAATACTTCCACAACTAGGAAATAAAGCAAGATAGGTTCCTGACATATGGCTGAGCCCTGGGCACTAATCCAGGACTTGCCCTTCCTTACCCTGTCCTGGAGAGTTGGCCAAGCCAGTCACCTGTGGGCCACTCCAGCCCTGTGGCTTTAGTGCCTGCACACTTCCAAGCACCCTCAGCATTGTGGACTTCAGAGACCTGCCCCTGTCAGGAAGCTGGCCTTCCACCCGCCATCACAGGAAATCATGCAAGCACCCTCAAGAGTTGTAGAGTTCAGAGACACGCCCTTGTCAGGAAGCTGGGCTTCCTTCCACCCGCCATCACGGGAAATCACACAAGCTGTGGCATGCCCCTTCCCCGCCCTGCAGCCACCGTGATGCAGCACAGTGGCGTTTGCACAGCTGCACGCAAACATGCTACCTGGTACCAAGTCGCAAAGCCCCGTGGGCCTGAGACTGCAGAGCAGAGAGGTCCAGCCTGAGCCTGTGCTCACAGAGCAATGTGTCTGAACGAGTTGTCTCAACTTAGGCCTCATCTTGGATGCTACTTTTCTATTTGCCAGTGTTTGTTATTGGGAAGGAAAACTACCTTGCATCTTGAGGAATGAGCAGTATGCCTGCCCAGCACATAGGTTTTCAGGGTCAGGAGAACACAGCAGGACATGGGAACAGATGGGTTATGGTGACCTGACATCAAGAGGATGGCCTGTTCATGCCAAGACCCACTTCACTGTCAGAACAAGTTTTTGTTCACCTTCCCGTATTTCAGGAAGTCACAGCCCTCCTTTCAGTCAACCACACTACTTTTGTTGCAGTATACCCACCCAGGCCCAGGGGCATTCTACTCTGTTATTTTTTTTAATTTAATTTTTTTGGGGGGGTTTTATTTATTTATTTATTTATTTGAGAGCAACAGACACAGAGAGAAAGACAGAGGGAGAGAGAGAGAATGGGCGCGCCAGGGCTTCCAGCCTCTGCAAACGAACTCCAGACGCGTGCGCCCCCTTGTGCATCTGGCTATCGTGGGACTTGGGGAACTGAGCCTCGAACCGGGGTCCTTAGGCTTCACAGGCAAGCGCTTAACTGCTAAGCCATCTCTCCAGCCCAATTTTGGGTTTTTTGTTGTTGTTGTAGGGTTTTACTCTAGCCCAGGCTGACCTGGAATTTACTGTGCACTTTCAAGATGGCCTCAAACTCACAGCAATCCTCCTACCTCTGCCTCCCCAGTGCTGGGATTAAAGGCGTGTACCATGCCCGATTCCCTGGGGCATTTTACTCCCAGTTTGTTTGTTTGTTTGTTTGTTTGTTTGTTTGTTTGTTTGTTTGTTTTTTCAAGGTAGGATCTCCCTGTAGCCCAGGCTGACCTGGAATTCACTATGTAGTCTCAGGGTAGCCTCAGATTCATGGCGATCCTCCTACCTCTGCTGGGATTAAAGGCAGCCAACTGTGCTTCGGACTCCTGAGTTTCCTGAGGGCTCCATATTGAGTGAATAAAATGAGGCTATAGATTTCTTTCTTCTGATTGTAACATGACAACCCATCCCTGAAATTTTTAAATGGTCTCAGTATTGGCTGGCATTCCTGGTTTTCTTTACAAAATTATTCATTTGTTTATATAAACATGTCAGGGCCTCAAGCTACTACAAATGAACACCAGATCTTTTTTGCTTCTAGCTTACATGGATGGTTTGGGTATTGAACCCTGGGGTTGCAGACTTTGTAAGCGAGCCCCTTTAACCACTGAGCCATCTTCCCAGCCCCTGGTTTCCATTTTAAAAATACACATTTTTATTAATTTGTGAGCAAAGAGGGAGGGAGACTAAGTATGGGCACACCAGGGTCTCTTGCTGCTTCAAACAAACTCCCAATGCATATTCTGTTTCACGTGTCTGCTCTATGTGGGTTCTCAGGGGATTTGAGCCCAAGCCAGTAGGCTTAACTGCTGAGCCACTTCCTGAGCCCCACATTTTAAAATAACAATTTGAAAAGTAATTTTCTTTTATCACATTATGACTATAGTCAACATTGTGGTTTTTCTTTTCCCTCATGCTCAGGAGAAATATATCTGTTTTGCAAAGGGGCAGATTCTTCAATATTTCCCCGAGTAATAGAAGGCAAAGTGGACCAGGTCCGATGCAGAGTCGAGCGCAATGCAGTGGTGAGATGCTAACCTGTTCTTTGGCCCTCTTCATCCTGCTTCACAGAAGCTCTCTGGTTCCTCGTTCAGTCCTGGCACTTTTTGGCATTGAGGCCTGCTTCCACTTCCTGTCTGCTAGGAACTGGTAATGGAAGGCCTCATTTCCTCCTGCTTGTCCTCCAAATCCAGTGACTGCTCTGTGGAGGAGCTCACCTCCTTGTGGCCAGCCCGCCAGCACTGAGCAGTGTAGTGACCCTGATTTCCCTTGAAAATGATGGCTTTCTGCTCTAGTTCATTAGGACCCAGCCTAGTGTCAGCATCCCAGATGCCGTACCATTTACGTCCCTTCCAAGAGTATCCCTGAATGTCCTGGGCTTTATTAAATTTACTAGGGCAAAATTATTGAAGTCTTGCTGTTATCTGAAATCTCACATGGGTATGTGGGGTTTCTGCCCCTCCTCCCGCCAGAAGCACCTCCAACAGAGTCACTGAAGACAGGTTCAGGTTAGCGTTAGCGAGTATGCTCGACATTGTTCATACTTCATTTGTTCCGCAGGGTTCTCCTGTTTCCCTGAGAGAGCAGCACACAGTGCAGTCATTATGTTTAAGCACATATGTGATCTTAAAATGAGCACTTGAAATGCTTATGTAGGACTTGGAGCTTCTCTGTTATCCATCAGACTGGGTGAAGGAACAGAGCACGGAAAGGACCCACGTCCCGGTCATTGTCCCGGGATGGTGTCCTGCACATCACTGTGCCAGGGAATGATCCTGGTCAACCCGCAGTGCACGATAAGGTCAGACTGCCTGACAGGCACCCCACTTGAGCAGTATTACTTGATATCACCACAGCATTGCAGATCACTGTCCTGAAAACTTAAATTGAGCACTGTGTTTATAAAAATGAAGGAGCAGTCTGCCTTCTGGTTCAATGGCCCTGAACTACAGGAGTTTTATCTGGGCACCTTAAGTTATATATGTAATCCATGTCTGTTCATTTACAGTGTGGACATACTTGGATGTGGCCAACTGGTCCCCTTGAGGGTGGCTAGGTTCTGACTCACTATCCTCATTTTTCTTCAGAGAGGGTTTGAGGAAGTTCCTGGGAGTGATATTTTGCAGGGTTCATGGTAGTTAAACATTGTCTTATATCACAGGAGGGACTGCGGACACTGTGTGTTGCCTACAAGAGGCTTATCCCTGAAGAGTATGAAGCTGCTTGCAATCTGCTGCAGGCTGCCAAAGTGGCCCTTCAAGATCGGGAAAAAAAGCTAGCAGAAGCCTATGAGCACATAGAGAAAGATCTCATCCTGCTTGGTGCTACAGCTGTGGAGGACCGGTAACGATGCCACTCATCTGTGTTCAGTTACAAATGATGGCAGGATGGGATGGCTTGGGGTGGGGTCAGGGATGGATGACCCATCACTCACACCTAGTGCTGATGTGTTCTTCAAGGGGGCAGGTTCAGCTGTCCTTCCCTGAACACAGAGTGATGACCTGAGACATAGTAGGTGGCTTACCACCCACCAATCCCATGTCTGAAGTCATACTTTATCAGAAAACAATTAAGATAGTGTTTTTGTGTCATGTTATGAATAGTGACACAGGTTTTTTATTTTATTTTTCCCTTACGAAGGAATCAGTACTTAACTCATTCCTCCATTTGTTGCTTGATGTTTCTGATCACAACTGTGACCTTGTAGATTTTAATGTCTTCAACATACTCATCATGTTTGTTGTTTCTTGTCAAGGAAACCCAGAGCCAGCATTTGCAAAATTCTCCAGGCCTCAGACGCCATGTATTGTTTAAAAAGTTATAAAACCAGAGGGTTTTTCCCATCTCTAGATCTCTGAGCCTATGATCTTGACACTTGGGGTCAGGAGGTTCCTCCCAGAGTCTTTCTAACCAGTATTCAACTGCCCCTCTCATTCAGCACTCTGTGGGTACAAGAAATGTTTTATGCCTTCCTGAGACTGTAGAATTTAGAGAGAAGGACAGGCGTCACACTGGGCTAGCAAGGCTGTGACGACAGACCTTACCTGGGCAGTGCAGCTTGGCAGGACAGTGTTTGTCCTTGATCTGTTTTTGTTTGCTTGTTTGTTAATTTAATTTGTTATTTTATATACAACAGGTAATCCTCTTTTATCCCCTCATCCCATTTCCTTTTACCCTGGAGGCCCTCCTTAGTGGGGTTATTGTATTCACTGTGGAGTCAGTCCCTGTGGGGTAGCAGGGGACCATGCCTCAGGGTATTCCTACCTACTCCGTGGCTCTTACAATCTTGCCACCCTCTCTTTTGCAATGTTTTCTGAACCATGGCAGGCCTGTTGGCAGTCTGATTTAGTGTGGAGTTTTTTGTAGCCTCTAGATTTCTGCGTTGATAAGTTTAGATTGATCACAGTGTCTGTCACCATCACCCTGGAGCTGGTTGTCAGGCTAGCAGTAAGAGCAGTACTCATGTCATCAATTCCTCTTCAGTTTCTCCTGGGCCCTGGCAGATGTGGTAGAGATGACACATCTCGTGATGGGCAGTTAACTATTTTCTTGTCTTATCCGATAGATCTTGGTTCTCCTCTGTCTTCTGTGCCATCTGTAAAGTAAAGCAGATTCTCCAAACAAGAGTGAGAGCACACTCGGGAGGCAGAGGTAGGAGGATTGCTATGAGTTCAAGGCCAGCCTGAGACTACATAGTGAATTCCAGGTCAGCCTGGGCCAGAGTGAGACCCTACCTCCAAAATAAAATAAAATAAAGAGAGAGAGAGTGAAAGCAGGGGCTGGAGGCATGGCTCAGCAGTTAAGGCACTTGCTTGCAAGGTCTAATGGGCCAGGTTCGATTTCCCAGTACCCATGTAAAGTCAGGTGCATTCTGTCTTTCTGATTGCAATTTTTTGTTTTTTTGTTTTTGTTTTTGTTTTTGAGGTAGGGTTCCACTTTAGCCCAGGCTAACCTGGAATTCACTATGTAGTCTCGGTGGCCTCAAACTTTTGGTGATCCTCCTACCTCTCTCTCCCAAGTGCTGAGAATAAAGGTGTGCACCACCACACCTGGGTCTGCAAACTATTTTAATGGCTTCATGTTTCTGAACTTCTTTCTTCGACACCTTTTGTTAACACTACTGTTTTTTCTGGGTTCCACCTGCCTAGGCTCCAGGAAAAAGCTGCAGACACGATCGAGGCACTGCAGAAGGCCGGAATCAAAGTGTGGGTGCTCACTGGAGACAAGATGGAAACAGCCGCAGCCACCTGCTATGCCTGCAAGCTCTTCCGCAGAAGCACGCAGCTGCTGGAGCTGACCACCAAGAAGATTGAGGAGCAGAGCCTGCATGACGTGCTCTTCGAGCTGAGCAAGACCGTGCTGCGCTGCAGTGGGAGCCTGACCAGAGACACCTTCTCCGGGTAGGCACACTCCACTCCCTCCTCTGCTTACAAGTTGGTGCCTCACTGTCCTCATGGGGACCCTGGTCTCTTCTGAGCACTAGTGCCTGTATCCTGCTGGGTCAAGCAGAGGGCAAGATAGGTGCTTTCTCTTTACAGCAGTTAATTGAGATGTGTCGCGCACGCTTGTGTGTTTGTCTGCCTGCACATGTGCATGCAGTTTCAAGCTATTAGGTAGAAGATACAGAAAGACATTTTATTGGACTAATTCTCACCTGCTCCCAAGCCTCAGAATACATTCTGGATGCCTTGGAGCACTGTGGCCAAATCCAAGAGGTAGTAGCAATACAGACTATTGGTCTGAGATGAGCTGTATGCCAGAGTTATTTCTTCCAAAAATATTCAGCCATTTATTCATGCAGGGATGAATGCCTGTCCTTGCTGATGTTAGGGTCATTGTCTACTTGAGTCTCTTTAGATGGTCATGAATGAGGGCTGGAAAGATGGCTCAGCGTCTGAAGGCATTTGCATGCAGATTGTCACTAATGAGGCAGCGGTGGTATAGTGGTTAGCCTACCTGCCTTCCAGATTGTCGTTAATGAAGGCAAAGCAAATTGGCTCTCTAGTCAAATGCAAGTCATGTTCTTTATGAATGGCACAAAGATCTTTCCCTATGCCTGATGTACCTGACCTCATTGTGAACCCCAGCTCCAGCACCAGCACAGATAGCCTAGGTGATTCCAGCCATGCAGATAGATGGAGAGTGGTCATAGAGTCAGGAATAAAGGTGTCCTCCTGGTGTCCTTCTAGTGGTGTCTTGGTACTGGAACTTAGGCACTAGCTCACTGGAAGCCACAGATTCATTAAAATGCAATCATAGATAGTGGCCACAGGTGCTCTATCCAATACTGTGCAGACTGATGAAACAAAACACATTACCTTCTCCGTCCCCTGTATTTGTAGCATCTATAGCACCTCCCTGCTCCATATGCACATATATATGTATTCTAAACCATAGATTCTGTGACTGAGTAATCTTTCCCATTTGTATGACCTAACAGACTCTCAACAGATATGCATGACTATGGCTTGATCATTGATGGAGCTGCGCTGTCTCTGATAATGAAGCCTCGAGAAGATGGGAGCTCCTCCAGCAACTACAGAGAGCTCTTCCTGGAAATCTGCCGGAATTGCAGTGCTGTGCTGTGCTGCCGCATGGCACCCTTGCAGAAGGCCCAGGTGCTGCACTCTCCCTAGCATGTGAAGGACGTGTTGCATGCTGCAAACCTTCACTTAGACCTCAGTCTCTAACTGCTAAATGGTGTAGAGAGGTGCCACCTTCTAGAAATAGGTAAAAACAGTAAAAATTCAAAACCTGGACCTTAGATACTTCTTAGGGGTCCTATAGATGTCTTGGCTTCCCTTGCCAGGTACAGCTGTCACAAGCATCCACAAAAAGGGTGTAGGGAAGGGAGCTCATGTTCACAGAGCAGCTATGGTGTGCCATTGACAATCAAATTTGGACACTCTTCTGTCTTTAGACTATAGGTAGTCTTTGCATTTCTTGTTCTTGTAGGAAAACACACTAAACTAAACTCCTATTGGTTTTTGTTTTGTGTGGTATTTTTGTTTGTTTGTTTGTTTTTGGCTTTTGGTTTTTCGAGGTAGGGTCTCACTCTGGTCCAGACTGACGTGGAATTCACCATGTAGTCTCAGGGTGGCCTTGAACTCATGGCGATCCTCCTACCTGTGCCTCCCGAGTGCTGGGAATAAAGGTGTGTGCCACCACGCTCAGCTAAACTTTTTTTTTTTAATATGTTAAATGCATTGTGAAAAGCGTACTTGAACACAGTGTCTTTCCAGTGTCTATAAACTAGACAAGATCCCACTTTTAAAAAAAGATGTTTTATTCATTTATCTATTTGTAATCAGAGAGATACAGAGGAGAGAGAGAATGGGTATGCTAGGGCTTCCAGCCACTTCAATCAAACTCCAGATGCATGTGTCATTTTGTGTATCTGGCTATATGTGGGTACTGGGGAATCAAACCCAGGTTGTTAGGCTTTGCAGGCAGGTGTCTTAACCACTGAGCCATCTCTCCAGCCCAAGATTTTATTTTATTGTAGCATATTTTAGGTACAAGAGGCCAAGTGACCTTGAATTGCTGATGAAGAAAATTCAGGGCTTGTCAGGCAGATCCCTCCGGGAAGGTAGAACACATGGTACACAGCCTGAGAACCAGTGTTGGGAGGCACAAAGTTGGTGCTGCTCCAGTCTGTCAATAGCACTAAAGGTACAACCAGGTCCCTTGACAGTTCTCAGAGAAGGCAGGGTGAGACTCAGGAACTCCCTCTTATGTGTTTGGCTCCCTGTAAACTGTCTCCAATTATTCCTGAATGACAGCTTAGGATTTCCTGTATTATTTTTGGCTCTCAACTGGTTTTGAAAAGTTGTATATAAATGAATTTATACTTAAGTTTCTTGTCGTTTTAAAAAATATTATTCATATAAGGGAGATAGCTTAGTGGTTAAGGCACTTGCCTCTGAAGCTTAAGGGTCCAGGTTCAGTTCCCCAGGTCCCACAAAGCCAGTTGCTCATGGTGGTGCATGTGTCTGAAGTTCGTCTGGAATGGCTAGAGACCCTGGCATACCCATATTCATTTCCCTCTTTCTCCCTGTCTCTCTTTCTCTCTCGTAAATAAAAAATAACGACTTAAAAAATACTTATTTACCTAAGAGAGAGAAAGGGAGGAAGGGTAGTACACCAGGACCTCCTGCCACTGCAGATAAACTCTAGGCTCATGTGCCACTTGGTACATCTAGCTTTAGGTAGGCACTGGGGAGTGAACCTAGGACAAACAAGTACTTTTAACCACCATATCTTCTCTCCAGCTTCGATTTCTTGTCTTGAAACAAGAAAACAGTTCACGATTTTCATCTTTTCAGTTTTATAACCTAAACCACTATACTTAGGCACATGGAGGGGAAAGGCTGAATCTCTGAAGAAACTGACTTGGACATTATAAGGAAAAATTTTTAGGGAGTATTCACCATGTTAAGTTGCCAGGTTTGCCTTTTTTACACATGACAAACTTAAAATGGTATTTGGAACAGCTTATTAAGAAAATAGTTGCTTTGTAGCAAATAGCACCGAATCACAGTGCCTTTTCCAGTGCAGTGTTGGATCTTCCCTAGTCTGTTTAAAGACCTGAATATAACTATAACTTAGTCTATCTGCCTTTTTTAAGTCATGTCCTTGTAATCTATCTTAGCAAGTTTTTACTTTTTTTCTTTCAATATAATTATTCTATATGGAGGAAGTAAGAGCTATAAATTAGCCATGAACAGTTTTCCCTTTTCTACACTAACTTCATACCTTTGCTGGTTTTACCTAGTTTATCACTAACAAAACAGAAGCTAAACTACACTTGTTTCTTTTCCAGATTGTTAAGTTGATCAAATTCTCAAAGGAGCACCCGATCACATTAGCAGTTGGTGATGGCGCAAACGATGTCAGCATGATCCTGGAAGCCCACGTGGGCATAGGTAAGCTGCTGCTGCTCCGGGCTGCTGTCCACCGTCACTGCTGACCAGGTGCGCTGTTTTGGCTAGACTGAGGCAGTGTCATAGCACGCAGAGGGACAGTGGGGCTCTGTCTGTAAGTCATGCGTATGCCCGGTAGTGGTGTCCTGTGCTTAGCTTGCCCGTGTTCCTTCGCTCCTTGCTTCTAGGGGTCATTGGGAAGGAGGGCCGCCAGGCTGCAAGGAACAGTGACTATGCGATACCGAAGTTTAAGCACTTAAAGAAGATGCTTCTCGTTCATGGGCATTTTTACTACATTAGAATATCAGAGCTTGTGCAATACTTCTTTTATAAGGTAGGACCTGTTTCTTTGCTCTTCTCATAGTTCCAGTGGCACATGACCCACACAATTCCATGACTTTCAGTCACTGTTTCAAGGGTCCTTTATGTATAAAAAGAAAAACCATCAAGAAGGTAAAGTGGGGCTGGAGAGAGGGGTTTAGCAGCTAAAGCACTTACCTGTGAAGCATAAAGACCCAGGTTCAGGGGCTGGAGAGATGACTTAGTGGATAAGCACTTGCCTGTGAAACCTAAGGACCCCAGTTCGAGGCTCGATTCCTCAGAACCCAAGTTAGCCAGATGCACAAGAGGGCACATGCATCTGGAGTTCATTTTCTGTGGCTGGAGGGCCCTGGCACGCCCATTCTCTCTCTCTCTCTGCCTCTTTCTCTGTCTGTGGCTCTCAAATAAATAAATAAAACTAATAAAAGAGACCTTGGGGGCTGGAGAGATGGCTTAGCGGTTAAGCGCTTGCCTGTGAAGCCTAAGGACCCCGGTTCGAGGCTCGGTTCCCCAGGTCCCACGTTAGCCAGATGCACAAGGGGGCACACGTGTCTGGAGTTCGTTTGCAGAGGTTGGAAGCCCTGGCGCGCCCATTCTCTCTCTCTCCCTCTATCTGTCTTTCTGTGTCTGTCACTCTCAAATAAATAAATAAATAAAATTTAAAAAAAAAAGAATGGGATTTGAAAGGGCACATAGCAAAGCCCATAACATTTAAAAAAAAAAAAAAAAAGAGAGAGACCCTGGCATACATAGACACAAACTAGAATAAAAAAAAAAAAAAAACCCAGGGTCAATTCCCCAGTGCCCATGTAAGCCAGATGAACAAGGTGGCACATGCATCTGGAGTTTGTTTGCAGTGGCTAGAGGTCCTGGCGTGTCCATTCTCTCTCTCTCTCTCTCTCTCTCTCTCTCTCTCTCTCTCTCTCTCTCTAAATTAGGTGAAAATAAAAATAAATGTTACAAACAAAAAGAAGGTAGGGTGATCCTGTTACCACAAGGGGTCCCCAGAACTTAATGACAGAGAAGGGAGATGCAGCTGTAAGATGTGTGAGGAGGCGCGTCTGTCTGCTCACTCTTTAAACAGCCCTCCCCGCCACTAGGCAGCTCTTCCTGGCTGTGCTCACACCTCCATTGCTGCTTCTCCTCTCTAAGATAACACAGCTCCCTTACATTGTCTGTATTCACCACATCCAGAATACAGTTGCATGTATATCTCAGTTGTCATTAACAAAAGAGAGTTTTTTAAAAATATGTTTTATTTATTGATTGATTTGACAGAGAGATAGAGAGAATGGGCGTGCCAGGGCATCCAGCCCATGCAAACAAACTCCAGATGCATGCACCACCATGTGCATCTGGCTTATGTGGGATCTGGAGAATCAAACCAGGATCCTTTTGCTTTGCAGGCAAACGCCTTAATCGTTAAGCCATCTCTCCAACCCCAGAAGAGAATTTCTGATTCTCATTCCATGGTGTTCTCTGTAGGATGTGTAGGCTACATCTGAGTCAGTCCCTGCATGTAAAGTAGATTATGTTGACAACAGTTTATGAATTCTAGACAAGCGTATACCTCTCCAAATGTCCTTGAGCTAATAGTTGCATCTTGTTTTTCAGAATGTCTGCTTCATTTTCCCTCAGTTTTTGTACCAGTTTTTCTGCGGGTTTTCACAGCAGGTCAGTCTGATGTTTTAAGTTGGAAGCTTGCTGGTGCCTTGTTTTTCTTTCTCTGGTGGGGGTGCTGTTGCATATGGGGGCAGTACACTTTGGAAACATGCCAACATACCCTCTATGGAGTGGCAGTGGGGCCCAGGTGCCATCCATCATCCAATCTGTTGCCCCCAGGGCCTGTCAATGGGGGTGAAGAGTTAGGGATGGAGCTGAGGAATTGCCAGTCCCCTGAACCATGCTGTTTAAGGGTGTCCTGTAGCTAACATGTTCCTAGACTCATGCCTGTGGGTGAGAGAGCCAATAGGCCTGCCTCTCCTGGCTCAGACAATCTTGAGTTGGGCTATCTGACTGCAGTGAAAGTTGTTTATTTAACGCCTGAGCCCTCATGAATGTCTGGGTCCTCCTTAGAGTCTGAGGCGTTGAAGTGTACAGGCAGGTATGATCTGGGGGAAGAGGAGGATTTGTTAGCACCTTCATGGGCAGACCCTCTTCTGTCACCTATACCACCCTGTCTGTTCAGATGCACAGTGGCCACTGGCTTTTGCTTGGAGCAGCCAGGACCAGCCAAGTCAAAGCTGGAGTGATCAGAATTGCAAACCTTCTATGTGATATCTTTTGTTCTCTTTGCAAGTTTTCAGTGGGTGGGTTGGATCCAAGCTGAGCCAGCTATAATTTTAATCCTGGTAAGTTTAGTTTGTGGTGTGTGAAGACATCTCCCTTTCTGTCTCTGTAGAAAGGCAGCTCTTGATGCAATTTTGGTGCATTTTTTACATGGTTGAGCTGCTTTGTAAATCACAAGGGAACACACTTAACGAGAGCATCCGCAGGCTCCGAGCGCCCGCGAGGCACTCACTCTGCCTCTCCTCCCACAGACTTTGTACGACACCGCCTATCTGACTCTCTACAACATCAGTTTCACCTCCCTGCCAATTCTCTTGTACAGTCTCATGGAGCAGCATGTGAGCATTGAGGTGCTCAAAAGAGACCCAACCCTGTACAGGTGCGTGCTCCCCCACCCAGCCCTTGCATGCAACATGGAGACAGGAAACAGCACTGACTCCTGTCAAAACCAGAAGCGTTTGGTTCCAGCTGGTATGCTTGCTTCAACAGGAGATGTTCACGCGGAAAGCCATGAGGTGTCTGGAGAGCACTTCACACATAGTGGAGACTCATGCTATCCTGAACGCATGTGTCAGGCTATGATGCTTTTCACTGTGCTGCTTGGTGCCTGTGAAAGAGTCATGGCAGGGCTCGGTCCTGCTCGGACGGACCCCAGGGAATTCATTTCTTAAGCCAATCTGGTTTTCTGCCATTTCAGAAATTCCACAAGAATTAGTAGACAGATTTGACCTGTTCATTGTATGTATTCTTTTTCATTGTAAGACATAACATGGAGATTCTGTGCTCTTACAGTTGCTCCAGGTAGCCACAGGTTGGAGGCTGCAGTGAAGCAGCCCAGCTAGGGTGTCTGTCCACACTGGTGCCCTCATCCACGTCATTCACATTGCCCAGGCTTCTTGCCCTGCATATGTGTGTTGAGGTCTATGCAGTGTTTTCTGTGTGTAGTTGCAGAAGCTTCCGTGACCTCATAGACAAACCATTTGCCTTGCCCTGTGCAGTTCTGCAAGAGCCCCCCCTCGCCTTACGCTTCCCAGCCTTCATCAGCATGTTCGGCCATTCATGAGACCTGAAGTCTAAGGAAATAGAACTGTATGCTGATTCTGACACAGAGCAGAGGCAACGCAGCAGACACACTATTTTAACCACAGGCCTAGGAGGGCACATGGGCTATGAGCAGTCTATATTGATTAGTAGGCATCAGATATTGTGAGTTAGCTTCAGAAGGCAGAGTGCTTCAGAAGGCCCTGTGGATGTAACATCATCATGACTGTTGAGTATGAGGCAGAAAACAACAAAAACCAGTAGGGAACATTGGTGCATAGGTAGGTCTTAGGAATGTGTAGCTTTTGGTGAAGAGTTGGTGTTTATTGGTCATATACTTTATGGTACCATCCAGAGACACAGGGAAACTCTGCTGAGTGACTGGGTGGACAGGGTGGGCTTTGTGCTAATGTCAGATCACTGTTTTCCCCACCTACAGAGACATCGCCAAGAATGCCCTGCTCCGCTGGCGGGTGTTCATTTACTGGACATTCCTCGGCGTATTTGACGCTTTGGTATTTTTCTTTGGTGCTTATTTCATGTTTGAAAACACAACTGTGACCAGCAATGGACAGGTCAGTACTAAACTTGATCTTATTGCTTAAGAATAAGCCCACCCTGCACAGCTATTGTGTGAGAACAGCTCGGCCACTGTTAGGCGGACGTGTGTGGCTCTCTCCAGTGACTTGCATTAGGGTATGTCATGTCAGCAGGAGTCCAGCAAGCCCTACCCTCTGCAGAGCCTCTGCCAGCTCTTAGGAAAGGCTGCTCCTGAGATTTTTCCAGGCTGTCGCATAGCTTATATCCCATCCTGAGCTTATCCCTAGTGGTCCAGTTATTTCATCCAGCTGTCGCCCTTTAACCTGAGTGTTAAGTGACACTAGTACTTCTCCCACAGTACACAAGCATGTTTCCCTTGCAGTGAGTTAGGTTTCTAGTTTTCTAATTGACATCAGCTCTGGTTGTTTGCATACTTTCTGGGGTTTGTTTTATTCGTATCTTGCTTTTTTTCTTTTTGCCACTTGCTTCCCTTCCCACCCTCAGATAATGACCACCAACATAAACATGGTAAGACACTGTGGGTTTGTCCTATCTATGTGTTTTTGGAGTGCATTACAAATAAAATATTTCTTGAAAATATTTTCAAACGTGACTTCTTCTGTGTGACCTGTCAGTAGAAATGCTGTTAGCCTCCCATACCCTATATTGGCATTAGAGCCTTCTGTCCCCATATACTGTCTTCTCCCAGAGTCTGTCAGGGCCTTAGTGAAGAGGGCTGTTAACTGGCTTTCTAGTCTGCACTTCCTTCACCATAAATAAAGGGACTTGAGGCCTACTGGAGACCTGGCTTTTGTGGCATCCCTGTGCCACTTGGGGGAAGCTAAGATCACAAGCACCAAGCTTAGCATTACTTGCACTCATGGTCCCAGGTTCTGAGCTGGCTATTCAAATGAACACTGCAACTGGCATCAGAGAAAATTCCTTACCAGCCTCCCTTCAAGGAGCTTGTAAACAGAAATGCTTTTATTTAATGTTTAACTCAACACCTCCCTTCTCCCCATGTTGTCTTCCCATGTTGATTCCTCCAGCTGTTGGGTTGAAACCTAAGAGTCTGGCCACATGTCCTCACATTTTGTTTACCCACTTATTTCTTTGTTTCCTTATTACTGACTAAAAGATATTGGTATTTTTTTCATCATAACATAAATCCATTTTCACTAAATTGACTCAAAAGATTTACTGAAATTGATTATACTGTTCTAAAGACCCAAGTATTTCTGTGACCTATTGTCTTTGTCTATTTTAATTAAATAATGTTTGCATGTCACCAGGCCATACATATAGTTAAATAGAGCTGTCTTTTGATTCTTAACTGAGCCTAAATGAGGTGCTCACATGATCTCCTCACAGGTCAGGCCTTACGTAAGCTTCTTGCCAATTGACATCTTAAACATTCAGTTCTCAGCACTTGGCTGTGCAGTTTACTGTCACAGTGTGTCCTGTCTTGGCGGTTTCCTTCATCTAGTGGTTGGTGGCATGGGATATTGAGGAAGCAGTTCACACAGGCGAGGAAATTTGTGCAAGACTAGATGATTGTGAGATGCACAGCCAGAGCTCAGATCCCAGCTTGTGCCAGCTGTCATGGCATCTGTCTTGTCTCGTGCTGCCTGTAGTGGCCGTGACCTTAGCACGTAAGATGATAATAGGTGCTTCTCCAGGGGTTCTCTTTGAGACTGAGCACAGGGGAGACTCAGCAGCTATGTGTTGACAAAGATGATGGCGTGCTTGCTTCTCAGGCCTTTCCAGAGACCCCTTGCTGTCTCTCCTCATACCCCATCTGATTTGTTTCCTGCCTTGCTGCACTGCTGCTGGCCAATGGGTACAGTGGCATCTCTACTGCCCTTTATGGAATCCCAGGATGCCTGCCTTCTCCAACATTTGTTATCTTCTACTCCCCAGACTGGATCCTTTAGGCCTCCTTAGGCCTGTATGAAGTACTGAGAATGTTTCTTGATGGCTCTGCTATTTCCCACCTATCACCCACATGCCTGCTACCACCATTACTAGTCAAGGTGTCCATTAGGACTTGAAGTGAGAACAGAAAGAGTCGGAGATAGAGCCACACCAGAACTGCATGGCACCATGCTACTCGCAAAGGGCTTTGGTGGCCTTTCTGCTGTGGGCACCATCCTGTCAGCAGAAGCTCAGTATGTAACAGACAGACATCATCACTGTAGAACTCCCCAAAGTGTCCAGTGGGGGCAGCACGAACCAGTGCAGACATGTAAGGTCAGCCACCCTGACACCCTGTGACAAGTGGCATCGGGTGGACATGGTCACTAGTCTATGGGGAAGAAGTGAACCACTCGGATGACCACAACCACTCCGTAGGCCAGGGGAGGCCAAGGAAGACGGCTGGTGTCCTTCCTGGAAGGACCCCTTTTTGGCCTGTGTTTAGCTGGTGCATGTTTGGGAGTGTGGAGGCGCTAGATCTGCGGGGCTCAGCATGGGTGACTGAGGATGGTGACCCTCTTGGGCCTTGCTTGCAGTTTGGAGGTCACAATGCATGGTGTTCCCTGTGGATCCAGGATGCATCTTATAGGTGCGTCCATTTAGAAACCTTGCTCTGTTGATTGCAGTAAATTGTTCTATAAGAACATGTATAGATCACATTCCACTGGAAAATAATGGAATAGTAGCTCTTTTTCAGATGTGCTTGTAGAGCATTTTCTGCATAGACATCAAAAGCCATAATTACTTCTCACTTTGATTCTTCAAAGGCCATAATCACTAAACTTGCTGAGCAATATTCCTATGGGAGCACCCAGTGGGGACCGTTATTACAGAAGTCAGGAGACACCTAGAGGACCGCCAAGACAGAGCATCAATGGTAGATGATCATAGCGTGGAGCCGGCAGGCGGGTGCGGAGCTGACTTGTGGGGGAGAGAAGTGTTGAGACTTAGGGCCTTAGGAAAGCAGAAGTTGTGGAATATTTCTGCACATAAAAATTAATTCCACCTGGGTTCCAGAGCTCTAGTGAGCAGAAAATCTACTGAGAATGCTTATCCTCAGATGAGAGCAAGAGTCAAGGAGACTGGACTAAACTGATGTCAGGCAGACAAATGCAACTGGCTGAGGGACCGTCCTGTGGAAACTCATGTCTAGGCTGAGGCTGTCAGTCAGCCAAGCCATTAGTGGAGTTGTATTGTGGAAGAGTGTGTCAATCAGACTGTCATTATGTTGTGGAGATACAACTCCATCCATTAGTGAGGTTAAGGTGTGAAGCAGCCAGTCCATTGCTAGAAGTGTGAGTCACTTAAGCCACTTACACAGATATGTTGTGGTGGTGTGAATCAATCCTTTAGTGAAGTTATATTAAGGTGTGAGTCAGTCTTAACAATGGAGGGAATTACTGAAGTCTAAGTCATTTCATCAGTGGAGGTGTATTACTGAGGTGTGAGTCAGTCCATTAGTGATGGTGTACTACTGAGGGATGAGCCAGTCAGTCTATCAGTAATAGTGTATTGCAGAAGTGTGAGTCAGTCCATCAGTGATGGTGTATTGCTGAGGTGTGAGTCAATCAGGTTATATTTTCAGATCCTAAAGGCATCAGAAGCAGGAGTGTCATAGGGCTTTGTGAAAAGATCGTCTTTCTGGCAGCCCATTGAGGATAGGGGGCTGATATCCTTGGGACCTGTTTACCTGCCCCAAATCATAATGGGAGCAAGGCAAAAACAAAGTAATCATTGATAGGTAACAATTGGAAACAAATGAGGAATTTAGGACTGCACAGAGGTCATCTGTGGCCATCTGTCACAGGGAAAGTAGGTGGCCACATTTCCTGGGTTCCTAGCTACAATTCCCAATTTCTCATTCGAGATAGTTGCTCCCTGTCTGCCTATAAAAGTGATGATGATGACTGTGTGTCCTACTGGAGTCAGCCAGTGTTGTAACATGGCCCCCAGTTCTGCACTAATCCATCAAACCCGAGGAGGCCCAGCAGTGGGTAGAGAGCCACTTTCCCACAAATGGAGAAGGAGCAAGTGGCTGAAAGGCTGTTGTCCTGGTATGTGGAGATGCTAGACTCTGTGTTACTTACACGTCCCAATTACGGTGCCCTGTAATTGTATACGAGTTCTGTATTTACTGCCAAGCGGTGGGCATAGAAAGGCTGGGGTAGAAGCAGGTGCCCTTCTGCTAAGGCGGCCCATGTGCCCTGCAGGAGCTAAGCTGTTCCTCCCTCACTGTGGGCCCCCATTTGGCCAAAGACTATAGCTTGTAGCTTTCAGTTAAATGAGCAAACGGCTGCTCGCTCTCGAACCTGTTCTTTTCCCCAAGCTGAGTTATGCAGGGGAGCACTAGCAACACTGTGTATCAGAGCTCCTCATGTCACCACTCTGGGCAATTTGGCCGCATCACTCTTCCTTGGGGTCCCATCTTGTATATTTAGTAGCATCTCTACTCTGTTCCCACTGCTTATAGCAACACTCACCCCAGGTGTGGCAAAAATATCCACAGGCATGACCAGGTGTTCCTGGCTATAGAAGCATGTTGTGTGTTGATCTGAAAGCTTTTCTTCTTCAAGCTTTGCAGCCCAAAGAAGAGGCTGTTTCTATCATGGTAGGATAAAATAAGCAGGACATGTTAGAGTCCCAGAGAAATCAATGTTTTCCTCAAAGGAACTAGTGTTTTGTGTTTGTTTTGTTTTGTTTAATTAGGTTAAGTTCTTCACTGAATGTGCCCAACCAAGTATTCTCATAGACCATGCATTCATTGAATGACTTTCAAGATGTGGTTATCATGTATTTCTTTGATTAAAAACTCACCATAAGGAAAGGCATTGGTATCCCAGCTTTTTGATTCTTTGTGAAATAGAACTTCAATTTTAAAGAAGTACTGGAATGTTCCCTAAGAGGCACAGTTCACAGAGCCCAACAAAGGGAGTGGCCATCTCTGGTGGCATATAGCGATCTCAGGGAACCATTCTTGCAGATGATTCCTGTAGAGATGTGTGACCCATGTCTGCCTCCTGCTCATCCCTTCTAGGAAGAGGAGAGCCAGATCCACTTGGTTTTCTTCTCTTCCTGGGTTTGGTTGTTGGCGTCAGTGCCTGTGTTAAGGCCCTGGCTTCTAGAGGAACAGTCTTTGTTCACTTCTGTCCATCTATCTGCTTCCTACCTGTCTTGAGGCCTTCCCAGGAACACCCACCTGATGCTGTCACCTGTGTGTCCTGGTGCTTCCCTCTGGCTGTCTCCTGCAGTGTTCTAGCAACTGTGCCCCTGCAGCTGTGGGCATTTCTTTCAAGTCAGCTTCCTTAGTTTGTTCTCCTGACAGGCAAAGCACAGGGGACATCGCTTTACCGAGAATAGTCCAGATGTGTGTGCACTGTGTGTATTATGTGTCCTGTGTGTATTAGCTCCAGCTGCAAGCTGCTGCTCCTCCTGGGTTTGAGACATTAGGCCCCTCCTGCCATGTGCAAGTGCTAGTATCCTGAGCCATTGTGGCTGGCCCTGAGCTGGCCTCTTGACACTGCACTGGTCAGGACACCTAAGCTCTCTCTCCTTGGCTTAGTAGGAAGCTGTAGCCCTTGTATCTTAGGGTTGACATACAGGGACAACATGGTGTGCTCTAGTAGTCTGCCTAGGTGAGGGGGGAGAGGTACATGTCAGCAGGAGCTCACTGCAACTGTTGCCCCCACAGATGTTTGGGAACTGGACCTTTGGGACGCTGGTGTTCACTGTCATGGTGTTCACCGTCACACTGAAGGTGAGTCACTGCCAGGAACATGCTCCAGCCTACTCACAGGTAGTCTTGGAACACATGATGAGGTTATGGTCCCTGTGCTGGGTCGCAGTACTCCCAAAATTACGTAATGGAAGTGAAGGGATGATCTTTTCTTTACCAAATGATTCAGAGTAAAGTTCTTTAAATGACAGGTAGCTCCATCCCAGTATAATCAAAACGGTTTAGTAGTTAATGTGTGGCTTAAGACGATATTTTTGTGTCTAGTATGGCCCAGAGAAGACAAAGGTTAGAGGGAGGTTGGATACCCCTGGAAACAAATTAGTATATTTTGGAAAATTCAGCTTCTTAAAGTCAAGTCAGATTCTATGGAGATTTCATTATGTAAGTCCCCAAACCCATCAGACTGGGTCCTACAAAGTGGTCCAAACTTCAGGAGTTGTTTTCTTAGACATCTTAAATCAGCATAGGGGAATAAAGTTTGGAGTCCCCAGGGCCAAGAGGATCTGCAGATGACATCATAGAAGGCTCAGATCGGCCCAGCTTTTTTCTCTATGAGAGTGGGGTTTGGCTTGGTGTGGCTTGGAAAGCTTTGTGCAGGCAACTCAGTAGCTAGGTTCTGCTATTTTCTGGCCTCTGCTGATACGTCTTTTCCTTGTAGCTTGCTTTGGACACACACTACTGGACTTGGATAAACCACTTTGTCATCTGGGGATCACTGCTTTTCTATGTCGTCTTCTCCCTCCTCTGGGGAGGGATTATCTGGTAAGGATTGGTAAATACCATGTGACTGTTACCACCCTAAGCACCCCACAGCCTGTTGTCTTCTCATAGCTCCACTGGAGCTCCCACTTGGGCTTCACCCTTTGAAACCATTTGCATCCTATTCTGATCCTGATCCCAACGCCCCACCTCCAAATGCCATTGATAAGGATTTTGAGGGTCAAGTTTGTTCGTTTGTTCATGTGAACATTTGAAGACACTTTCAGTCCATAGCCCTGGAGTGACGATCCCAAAGGGCCACAGCAGCCCAACCTTACATGACACCTCAACTCCTGAGGAAGAGAGTGTCCCCTTCGGCTGAGGCAGCAACACAGGAAAAGAACCTGGAGTGGAGGGACAGCTCTGAAAACGGAGTCAGGCCCCAAGAGTGTTAGGCAGAGGCAACTACAACAGACTGTGGCCTATTTACATTGCCCCTTCCCTTGGGCAGAACTGGCATCACACTGGGCTTGGCCAAGCTAGGAGACCCAATACGACGTAATGGCACCCTCTACGTTGAGAGTCCCCTGGGAAGTGCCCCTCAAGCCGTGGATACAGGTCTCCTCTGTCCTGCTCCTCTCTACCCGCTCAGCAGGCTGGGGACCTTCATGGCCACAGATGCATAGCATGGCTCCTGGAGCCCTGCAGAGGCAGAGAGATCCACTTTGAAAAGCCTCCAGCCACCCTACCCTGAGCCAGAGAGTCAGGTCTGAGGCTTCCACAGGCATCAAGGCTATGGGAGAGGAGAAGCTTTATCTGGAGCCTGGGACATTGGGTCTCTGGGTCACATAGCTGCTGCAGCCTCCTTTCCTGAGGACACCCTGTGAATAGCAG
Source organism: Jaculus jaculus (assembly GCF_020740685.1). Lineage (NCBI taxonomy): Eukaryota > Metazoa > Chordata > Mammalia > Rodentia > Dipodidae > Jaculus > Jaculus jaculus. Next base: position 1,383,497 of record NC_059104.1, on the reverse strand, counting down.
AGGCCTTGTCTACCCCAGGCCTTTCCAGCAGTTTCAGGCGTCTTCACCTCCCGACATTGCAGTCTGATTTTCCTAGCCAGTGTCTGCTCAGAGGCGGGGCTTTCCTCTGCCCCTGAGCTTTTCCTGTTCCTGCAGCTAAGAGGTGGTCAACGGGTGACAGTGGAATATAGAACTGTGGAAGCCGTAATCAGTGGTGACGTTACTCCTCACTGCCCCTCCGTCTCCTGGGGGGGGGGGTCCCAAAGCAGACTGCAGAAGACATCTGGGACATCTGTCTGCCCAGTTTCACCTGTTGCATTTGGGTTGACAGTCTTGCGTACCTCCTCCCTGTCCCACTTGTAAGACTCCAGGAGGCAGACGAGGGTGGTTGTGCCCAGGGAGCATTAGCTATACAAGTAAACCAACCAGAACAGAGGTCTCTGGGAATGATTTGCAGTGTACACCTGTGGGCATAGGATTCCCTTCCAGCCTGGCAGGGGTCTCATCTCACTGGTTCACTGTCTCCCTGCCCAGGCCATTCCTCAGCTATCAGCGGATGTACTATGTGTTCATACACATGTTATCCAGTGGGCCTGCCTGGCTGGGCATCACACTGCTGGTCACTGTCAGCCTCCTCCCAGACGTCCTCAAGAAAGTCTTGTGCAGGCAGCTGTGGCCCACAGCAACTGAGAGGACCCAGGTATGAAAGCTGCCCGGCCATGTCCTTACTCCATCTTGTGATTGAGATGTGACTAAGAGAACACAAAGGGACTGAGTGTTACAAAGTGAGTTCTACAATGATATGTGATTCTAAGAGTTAAATTAGGTAAAATTTAAGTTGGCCAATATTTAATTTGATTTTGGATCAACAACTGAAACAAGAGTGATAGAACAAAGATTAATACAGGAAATATTTTCTGTAAATTCATCAAAAAGTGAACTGATCATTAGGTTATGGGTTGGAGTGGTACTCGGTGGTCAGAGTATTTGCTTAGCGTGTTCAAGGCTTTATCATTTTCTACAAGATGGTTAGTTTCGCTCAGAGTTCACCTTGACATGAAGAAACGGGTGTTGACAGGACTCCTAGTTACACCCGGACTCTGGCAAGCTGAATTTTCACCAGGGCAGAGTGTGGGCTTCTCAGTTTTAGCTTGCTTGGGGCAGAGTTGCTGGGAGTTCAGTAAAAGCAAAAAAGATTTTTCAGCTTCCCCCACCAGAGTCCTAATCTTCAAGTGAGGCAGTTTCATGGGCACCGCACTTCCTGCAGCTTCTCGTGACTTCCAGGAATACCAGTCCTCAGTGTAGAAAGGATGGCGCCTGTTCTTCCATATCAGCAGAGGAAGACGGGAAAGTGGCGTGGAGCTAGCCAGGAGTGAACGTCTCTCCCAGCCTGGCCACCACTCAGATGCAGGGAGCTTCAGTTTAGAATGGGACCAGCTGGGCCTGTTTAGGGTGGGAACCAGGTATCCCTGTCTGGGTACTGTTGCCACCCCATCCCACCAATTCCACTTGCAGGGCAGGGACCCTGGTTGGTAAGCCTTCATGGGACTGTGTACTAACTCAGCACAAAGTTTGGCCAGTTTCTTACCCTGGTTTATGACTCCTGCCACAGTTGATGAAATCCTTGCTGTCAGAGTTGTGAACTGGGACCTGTACCCAGAGGAGTGGACGTGTCCACACCATGTCATTATGTGCAATCTAAAGTTAATGCCTTCCAACACTGCATTGCCAAGCAGCCTAGTCCTAGAACATGGGACCCCATCTGCTTACAGCAGGACAGAGAGCAGTAGTGACTTGCACCTGACAAAAGGACTCTGGGGAACGGTGCTAGACCCATGGTAGTGCTCATCACCTCCACTGCCATGGGACCATCACTGTCCCCAGCTAGCATCCCAACCTGTGTGGGCTCAGAAACAGCCGCTCAGAGTGTTCTCTGTGTAGCCTGATAGCTTCGGCTCTTCAGTCCCAGCGTCACCACACGTGTTCCTGACAGCACCATGCCCAGGGATGCAGTGGATATGCATGCTCTTAACATTCTGAACATGGACACCGTGGACACACGTGATCATGAGTACACCCTGTGCCTAGTAGGCCCATGTTTATGACACCGTGTATGCAGTGACCATGCTTGTCCGTGATACCCTGTACCTAGGGATACGTGTTCATGACAACACTGGGCTTAGGGCTTTGACCCCCCCCCTCAAAGAGGAACAGCTCAGGGTGTGTGCCAGGTTCCCTAGCCACAGCCACAGCAACCTGGCCTGGCACTAAAGAGGGTGTGCTCTGAGCACTGTCCGCTTCTAATGGTGGACCTCAGGTGCTTGGTCAGGTAGACCTGAGCAGGGAGCTCTGTGCCGCCGAGAGGGTTGTGGCTTCAGGCAGAGGTGGGTGGGAACTACTGGGAGAATTCTTTTCATGCCCCCTGTAGTGGAGAAGTTCCTGTTGCTGCTGTAGTCTCCGAGGCTGTGAGAGGGAACTGTTAATGTTTGCTGCAGTGTTTGCCTGTAACCAACTCACCTCTTATCTCTCTTTCCTCCTGCCTCCCTTGTCCTCCACCGCTTTGCCTAAATAACCACTACTTGTTCAAACGCTCTGCGTGGGCTCCGGACTGCGGCCTGCAGGCCAGGAACAAGTGCCTTTCTGTTGAGCAGCCCACCGTCTTTATGCTTTCCCAGACCTCCAGCGGTCTGAGTTTCTGACCAACAGGTGACCACCTCTGCCTGCTCATGTGTTGGGGTGACAGCCACAGGACAATGTTGGGGAGAACCTAGTGTGGAGGCCACCCAGTGCCTACTGTTGTCACTCGTCATAATCACCATATCAGAAACACAGAGGCAGCACACAACCCATGAGAAGCACACTGGCTGTCTCCCTCCAGCAGTGACACACAGCAGCTCTTACTGTCCACAGGTCAGCCCAGAGCTCTCACCATCCTTCAGCACAGCCAGCCATATACAGTTGTGTTAGCTTGAGCAAAAAGGTGACCCTAGCACAGCCTTGCTCTCATAGCCAGTGGGGTAGATAGTGAACCCTCTTCCCACACACTCACCTCTGGCGCCCCCTTAGCTTCCTCAGCCATAGGGAAACTGAGAAAGACAAAGAGAGGGTGGTTTACTCAGGTCCCCAGCCATCATGAAGCCAAGCCAAATTGATGATGGCTTCCACTTCTTAAAAAAATGACCAGTTTGTAGAAAAGTCCTCTGATGTGCTTTGACCAAACGTTGTGGCTGTGCAGAGTCACATACCAAGCCTTTTCCTAGGGCAGCTGTGCACACCAGCGCCTGCCTCTCAGCCAGGGTGTCAGGAAGCCAACTGACACTGTGACAGCTTGATTAATTGTTCTTGTGCCCAAGTGAGTGACACGGAGGACACCTGTCGGTTGCCTGTCTCAAAACCACAGCTGGTCTGACAGGAAACGTCCAAAACAGAGAAGGGGCTATCTTTTAATAGCCATTCATCTTCCATCTTTAACCCTTTTTGTTTTAAAAAACAGTGGTACATTTAAGGCCAAATAATGGCAAAATGTTTCCAATGTATTGTCATCAGAATTTATTAAGATACATTGTTGTGTCAGCTTACTATTTACATTCTTAAAAACGTTTTGGAGGAAATCATTAGGAACACTAAAACGTCATAAGGTGCTTACAAAACATTAAATGTGTCAGCTCAAGTTACAATTGTACCTGCCCCCACCGAAGCAGCTCCCTCACACTGAGCTGCTTCCAGTGTCTGCAGAAGCTCGGCTCTAGCTGCTGGGCAGGTAGCACTCTTGGTTCCTGGGCCAGGCACCGCAGGCCACACCTGTGCAGAGATCCTGCGCAGCCAGGCACACATGGACACGGACACGGACATGCTGTTGCTGGACAGCCATGCGGTTCTGTAAAACTTTGGAGGAATAAACATATGAGCCCTCAGGTGGGCAGATTTTCTGCAAGCAGCTGGGTTTTATTTCAAGTCATTCCTTCTTAAAAGACAAGCGTCACAGACACTGGGCGTGTTATATATCTAGCTTGTATATATAACACTGTGTGCTCACCTCGTCTCCACATCTGCGCCCTTGCAGCAGCCTACAAGGGTGGCAACTCCACCCTCTGGCTCGTTCTCCTCACTGGACCCTTGCCAGTTTCACCTGCTCTTCTGCCGTCCAACTCTGTGCTCCTTCAGCACTGAAAGCTGCCCCGTGCCTTGCTGCTGAGGTGCTGGACGAATGGGACTGGAAATCCCTGGCTGGGCCCGAAGCCAGCAGCCTTGAGGACACAGCCAGCTTATGCCTGTCCGCAGGGCCGGCTGTGTGGACATTGCTCCTTGCGCTCTGGCGGCTCTGCAGAGGAAACGAAGTGCAAGTGGTGGCACATCAGGGCGCTAGCTTTGGGGTTCCACACGTGTGCCCTGTGTTCTGTCAGCCTTCGAAGCAGGGACCTGGTCAGGGCACCCTGCAGCAGCTGGGCCTCTCCCACGGGTGCTGCAGCCTATCCTTTGACCCTGTGACCAGCTCTCCTGGGCGCAGGTTTCTTCATATAAACCCTGTTCAGAGATGTCTGCCTCCTCAGCAGAGGCTCTGTGCACCCTTGTGGATGGGCAGCCTTGGGAGCTGTCTCCTACCACACAGGTCCTGTAGGCTGGTTGGCTGCCCTACTGGACAGTGGGAATGGCCTAAGGCCAGTGGAAGTGGCCATAGGCTCCCAGCAGCCGGTGCCAGTGCTGACCGCCTCCTACCATGGCAGCGGCAGTGGCCGCGGCAGCTCAGTGTCTTTCCTCGCCCTTGCAGAAGAGCTCTCAGCACCAAGCACCAGTTGATGCCACACTACGCAACGACAGGCCACTGCTGAAGGACCTCTTACCACAGCCAAGGCGCGATTAACCCAACGCTAGGTAACCATCCAGCCGCTGCCCGCTGGGCACTCGGCCTGTGTGCTGTGACTCTTTCAGACTGTCCGTTTTTCCTCCAAAGTTTTGCTGTGTTGTGCCTTTATTGATAACAGCGGTTCATGATGAAAACAGAATATATCCTTTGTACATACACCACACACCTGCTATTCCAGGTAAGTGAGACACTTGATTGTGAGCTGACCACATAGTGTGTTTATGCATACACATGGCCAGTGCCATGACACACATGTAGCACTGCCAGACAGGAAACAGCTTCACTTAAAAGCCACAGGGAATGACCTTGCCTTGACATCAGAGATGGAGTCTCACACAGGTGTACCAGACATGAGCCCATTTTCTGTCCAACTGCACCTATCATCGTTAACCGAGAACACAGCTGTGTCCTCAGCCTGGGCTCTAAGACTTCCCACACTGGCAGTGTTTCTGACCCAGCCTCACAGGCACCAAGTATTCACCATCCAGTAGTGCTTAGATAAAGCAGTGTCACCTGGAGATCACTTCCCATGGGAACAGATGTGAGCTATGCAGCCCCGTCCCCTCCTGCCTGGCTGCCTACTGATCTTTATGCGTGCCCTGCATCCTGATGGCTTTCTTAAGTGCACAGGCCAGTTCTGTCCTCAAGTAACAGTAAGTTGAGGGTATGATTTGGGTGTGATCGGCATGGTAGTGGCCCCAGTCCCTATGGAGCAGGGCACACTGGCCTGGATGAGGGTCCTCCCCACTTCTCCCCTCCCTTCCATGGAGTGAGAATTACAAGCACCTTATTCTCAGGGGTGTTTGGGGCTGGTGAGCTTTCACTGTATGTCCCAGTGGTGACAGAAGTTGTTCACTGTGTTCACCAACCATCACTTTATTCCTGGCCTCCATGTTCTTCCCTGGCATATGGGATGGTCCCTGTTGGAACTAAAGCAGGGGGTTTGTTCCTAGCTATGGCGAGGCTTGCTGCCTGTCTGGGTCAGCTCCCTTGGATGGGTCCCTACAGGTGATGTGGTGGCCTGAGGTAGAAAGGGCTCCCGTGGAAGTTCTCACAACTGATGCTGCGTCTTCTGTTCTCCTGACAGGACCTGAGCTTCGGGGCAGCATTGCAGAATTCACCCCTCTGGTCTCTGCCTAGCTGGGGCACTGAGGGCTCTGGGCCCTTAGTCATCCCATGCTGCTCCCCCCGCCCCCCCGGGAAGGTGGTGTGTACAAGGTGGAGGAGCATAGAGTACGTTGTGTTCCTGCCCCACCCGGGTCTTTCCCACAGCCATCCTGGTTCCAGTGTGAGGCACAGCGGCTGTGGGTCCAGTCTGGAGACACCACATGATGGGCAACCAGCTCCGTCCCGCCTCTGAGAGCCACTCTCAGTGCCTGTGCCTGCCGCACCCCTCGTCCTCAAGGAGGTGAGGATGGAGTCATAGACTGTGCGTCCTGGCACGGCACACTGCAGCCTGGACTGTGCGTCGAGCAAGGCTGTGGGAAAGGGCGCGATGCTTGGCCTCATCATGTGCATCACGGCTGTAAGGCTGGCCCTGCAGGCCTGTCTCCACCCACCTGTCATTGTCATACTCTGCTGTTACTTGAAAAAGAAAGCCCTCCCATTGGTCTGCATTCGCGTATGTCCAGTGGCTGTGCTGCTCATGGGCACTGCACACATGGTGTCTTACTGTTCCTGTGGAGGCCATCTACACATCTTGTCATGGAAGTGACCACATCAGACACTGAATGGTGTGTCCGCCCCTAGGCCTGCATCTTGGCTGTGCTGAATGTTAACCTAACAGGTCATGTCTGTGCACTAATTAGCTGCTGAGCCTGCACATTGGCACTTTGGAGGGTGTCCGTGTCCCCTTCCCCTTACTGGCTGTCCTGTGGAAGAGCATATTTTCATGGGTGGACAGCCATACTATCAGCCAAGCCTCTCCGGAGTCTTGCAATGTCTACCTGTCACATGCCAGGATTGATATCAGTTTACCTTATTGGAAAAGGTTTGCTCTCATGGGTCCTAATGAAAGTTATTAGTTTGGGGTGCCTGGGCAGGTGTTTATCTCACCTGAGGTGGGTCCATGCCCAAAGTTATATGGGGCTGCGGTAGGCCCATTAGTCCCCAGCAGTCTGCTGCTCAGTCCCGTCCCCCCCCCCCAACCACCACTACTGCACGTGGTTGTGGGTCTCTGTTTGGCCCAAGGTTCCATCCAGGGTTTTATTTGGGGTGGATGGGGACCCCCAAAAGGACCTTCTGTAAAGTTCCTGCTGCTGAGTATTGGGCTTCCTGGAGAGCACCAGACAGACCCTTAAAGGTCTTGGCTCATTAAGACATTTCAGTGTGATGTTTGGGACTTGCTCATCACACATGGTAGCCTTTCAGAGACTGGGAAAGGCAGTGCTGTATGCACAGTGTCCTGAAGCAGACCTGAGGTTGTGACAGACCTGTGTAGCAGGCATAGGAGCCAACATCCTGGGAAGTACAAGTGTTGTGACTTGATTAGTCAGGTCTCATCTGTGAACTGCTCGACCTGGGGGATGATCAAGAGTTACCGGGCATGGCAGCTTAGGAAGGTTCATGGGGAGCATAAACACCACACCAAAGATGGGGGACCAGCCAGAGAGAGGCCAAGGGCTGTCTCTGCAGCACCAAGACCTTGTGCCCCTCTTGGTGTCACTGGGGTCACCTCCCTCTGCACAAGGCAGCCCACACTTGGTGCCCAGTCTACATTAATCCTCAAACAGTGGTGTGTATGTTTTTACAGCCCTTTTTAAGAACCCCAAATAGGTACAATATAATACCTGTGGGAGGGAGGGGGGACAGATTCTCTGTACATTTAGTTAACAAATTATTTGTAAAGTATTTTTTTAGGAATCTTAAAACTGCCTTTGCACTGAAGTATTTTCATAGCTGTTTATATCTCTTATTCATTTGTTGATGTGTCTTCTGATTTTTAAAGTATGTTTTTCAAGCTTTCACTTTTTAAGTTTATGAAACTTTGGCACTTTAAATTCTGGAGGAGTTTTTGGTTGCCTGTTTCAGTGTGTGATGGCCGAACTCTCGGATTTTCTCTGTGCCTCTTCTTTCTGAGTGCTTCCGGTGGCCGTGATCCACTGAAGGGCAAGCTGAGTGTGGGATCATTCTCTGCTTTCTTGTCATCGTCCTTTGCATTTCATCGGTATGTTCTGTTTTGTTTTTGTTTTAAATTTCCGTCCTTCAGCCTTAAACATAGAAGATTCTCTCTGCGAGTCTGGCACTCCCCCTGTTCTGGGGCGGGGGGAGGCATTGCCTTTTCACCACCTATAGTTTGAATCTGTATGGGAAGACTGAACTTGACACATGCCACATTGTCTTTTAAAATCATACCTTAGACATTATTGAATGAACGTGCCTAAGAATTTGAAATAGACAAGGGGCACAGTAAAAACACAAGGACAGAAGAACCCCAGTGAAATGCCCTTTCAGATGTGAGCTAATACAGTTTTCCACCTTATGGTGGCTGGTGTTTACTTGCCTTAAGCTAACATTAAAGCAGGTAACGCCAACTTCACTCATTCTTTGTCTAACGATGACCTGTGAGTTACTACACTCATCAGAATGCACAGCTCCTGTGTCACATGCATGAGGGCCCTGGCTGCCTGTGTGTTTTCTTACCTTCAGCCTCAAGCACACTCAACCATGCACATGTGTGAGCACAAACGTGTACACACATGTGGGCACAAAAAATGCACACTCTCCTTACGTCCCACACACCAGCCTCGTTTCTGAGTACCCTGACTGGAGAGACTGGCTCCCTGAAGACCCACTTGAGACGAGTGATGTGCAGGCTGCACTTGCACGGGGGCTCTGAGCAGCACGGTAGCATCTGGACTGAGCTTCATGCTCCTAAGGAAGTGCATCTCCTGGCCAGGACCACCCCTTCCTCGGACCAGCGGAGGTGGGCAGCAAGCAGGGTTGGGGCCACCAAAGCTTCATATCATTGCTACATGCATGGGCTGGTCTCCAGTCACATGCTAGCTAGAACAAAAGCATCCTTGTCCCCAAATCCCAAGGATCCATTCCTGAGTACAAGCAAACCAAAGGACCCACCCTGGGAAGGCGTGGACAGCAAGGGGTGCTGGTGCTGGAGGCTGAGGAAGAGTGGGAAGAGCAGGTGGCCGGCCAGAAGGAGCGCTGAGCAGGGTAACTTAGGGCTTGCAGGGCACAGTGTCCAGCTGTAGCTGCGGAGTGTGAGTGAGCTGTCCATGGTCACTCCCATCACCAAGCACCTGCGAGGTGTGTCTACTGAAAGCTCCAGCCTGGTTCTGTGAACCAGCGAGTTGAGCATGTTCTGCAGTAATATACTGAACTCACCTTTGTTCATAGTACTACTGCAGGTTCTTGCAGTCTGCATCTCTTCTGGAAGTTACCCATTTGCAACTAACAGTAGATACATCAGTTGGCGAGTGCAATCTACTCGTGGGAGGTGGGGTAGGAGACAGGGCTAGGAATGTAGCCCAGGTGGTAGAGTACTTGCCTAGCATTCATGAGCTCTGGGTTCAGTTCCCAGCACCACATAAATTGAGTGTGGGTGATAATGATTACCTGTGTGTAGTCCAACACTCAGGTGATAGAGGCAAGAGGATCAGAAGTTCAAAGCCATCCTCAGCTATGTAGCAAGTTTGAGGCCAGACTGGGATGCCTGAGGCCCTGTCTCAAGGGGGGGGGGGGGAGTGAATGGAGATGAGAATGGTTCTGACATTGTGTAAACAAAGCTTTAAATGAAGATGTTGGAGTATTATGAAAGGGTGACTAATTTTGCAGAAATATGTCTAAAGATCAATTTATATAGCTTTATTTTTACTTTATCAAGATATACAGAATTTTAATACGCATATATTGTCTCTGACTTAAAAATCTATGACCTGTGTCTGTATTACCATTTAAAATGTCCATCCACTATGTAATGTGATAAGAGAATCTTCAATAATGTATTGAATATAAGTGGTTATCTGTAGTTGTCATCATCATAAGTACTGGAATTTATTTTAAGTTATTAGAGTAGGTACATTTAACATGTCATTCTCCAGCACTAATGTTTAACTGATAATCCAGTAACCTGCTTTGAAAAATTAAATTGTGAATTAAGTCGGATAAAACATTTCCGTGAAGTTTGTTGTGTGCTGCTAGTTTTCACTTCAATTGCTGTAGGCTGTATTAGTCTCACTGGGCTTTCTGTGGGTCATCTAAACAGGAGACTTCTGTCCACTTACAATCAAGAAGAGCTGTCTCAGTTTCTTTATAAACACACGCCATTGCAGAAGGGGCAAGCACACTTGCTGCCAACTGAAACCAGAGCAAAGCTCCCTGCGTTTATTTGGGGTTGTAATGGATGGGTACTGCGAATCAGAGCCCAGCTTCACCGGAGGGTGGGACTGTCTGCCAGTGAAGTGATAACCACCCCTCCCTCCCTTCTGACCCTGAGTCCTTGGAGCTCTCGGAAGCCTGTGTGAAGCCAGCCTTGCTCTGAGGTTACCCAGGGCCAAGGCCAGGCTTCTGCCCCACCACGAAGCCCTCTCGCTCCCTCCAAGCCAAATTCCGGCCCCCCAAGCTCAGACGCCATCTCATCAGCTCACTGGTCCCCGCGTCTGACAGCATAGAAGGGTTGGTTGTGTAGTGTGGTGTGAAGAATCCTGAGAATGTTCCCCAGGTCCTGTGCCCACTCGATGCTCTTCAATGCTCATCTGCCTCCTCCCCTACATGGCTCGGCCTCCCTCTGGTCCCAGAGCCTTCAGAGAAAAGCCCTGAGGGGTAGGGGTGCTCAAAGTCAGGGGCCACATTTGTCCACTTCCACAGATTCCATTCTGTAAGGAGGGAATGACCTTCAGGCTCAGGTTGCACTTGTTTTGGGCTGTTTTGCCTTTGCAGTTAAAGATGCTGCACTTGTGGAAGTCTCCCTGTACAGCAGGAGAGGCAGTGACTTGGCTGCACCTGTGTGTGTGAAGGAGCTCCCAGAGGTGCCTTGCTGAGCTGAGTGCCCTCCAGCCCAAGTCGGTACTCAGCACCCAGTTGAGGGTAAGCATCCCTGCCCAGGAGACAGGAGAAAGCTAACCCTCAGCAAGCGCCAAGTACTGCCCTCCCATCTACAGATGTGGGTACTGAGCACAGCCTTGGTCTGCCCACTTCTGGGGTAAGATCCTGGTCTGGCCAGCCTCGTCATCATTGTGGACGCATGAGTTGACAGAAAAACCTTGCAAGTGCACCATTTCTCAAGTACTTTCACTGAGTGGGAAAATGCCACTGGAAATTTAAAAAATTTATCTATTTGAGAGAAAGGGGGGGAGAGAGAATGGGCATGCCAGGGCCTCCAGCCACTGCAAACGAACTCCAGATGCATCTGGCTTACGTGGGTCCTGGAGAGCCCAACTGGGAACCTTTTGCTTTGCAGGCAAATGCCTTAACCACTGAGCCATCCCTCCAGCCCGCCATTGGAATTTTTTGTATGCACATGTGCACATGTGTGCTTGTCCCTGTGTATATAAGTGTGCACGAACATGGTATACATGCATGTGGAGGCCAAAGGACCACCTCAGATGTTCCTCACAAATGCTGTGCATCTTTTATTGCTTCTTTGTGCAAGTGTCTAAGCAGGTGTGGTGTGTGTGCGAGGTATAGGCATGGATGTGTTAAGATGCATGCACTCTTCGCACGTGTGTGGAGGCCAAAAGGGGGTGCCCAGTGCCCCTCCTCTGTCGCTTTCTTGGTGATTCTGAAGCCAGCCATTTTTGTGAGTCCCACTTCCTACAGGACTGGGGTAACAGGCATGGTGGTTGCATGGCTCCAGCTGTGGAGTGGGTGCTGGAAAATCAAATCCAGGTGATCTCAGCCCTCCCCCGCCCCAGGCCCTCCTGCTCCAGTAGAAGTGCTGTTAACCTCTGAGCCATAGTTCAGCCCCTATCCACCTTTTTTGAGACAGGGTCTTTCATTGGCCTGGAGTTCACCAGTTGAGCTGGACTAGCTGACCAATGAGCCCCGGGGACCTTCCTGTCTCCTCCACCCTCACCAGGGGTTACCACAGCTGCTTCCAGCACCAGTGAAGAAGCCTGGGGCTTGCTCAGTGGTTACCTCAGGAAGCTGCTGGCGTCTTCTGCTTGTTATCTGCTGCCTTCGGCCTCAGATCACAAGCTAACCCTTCTCAGAGGCGCCAAACCCAACTGGCTATTGTTTGCAAACTTAAAAACTTAAACTTAAAAAAAAAGCCCATGCTTGCACACGCGGGCAGGGACCAGCGCACATATGCTGCTGTGGAGTGGGGGGCTCCCTAACACAGGATCGCTGATGGCTAAAGTGAGCTCTCTGAACTTCCTAACCCTTCCCCAGGGCCCCTCAGAAGCCTTTGTGATGCTAATTTGCTGTGCCTTGCTGAGGGATCCCGGGGTTCTGAAAGCAGCTGGGGCACAAAGGGCTTCCCCAGCTAACAAGCCTGACACCAGCAGGGCGCCGCCGCCGTGCGTGCTGGGCTCCCGCTTTGTCCTAGGCTATACAAGATTCCTCCTGAATTATTTCACTTTGGACTCAGCCTAACGTTTGCAGAATGGCAGAAATCGTGGGGCTTTGTTCTGACTCTTTAACTGCTTGCTTGCTGGGTCCTAGCGCAAACGACGCTCAGAAGAGACTGTTTCTTACTAGTGGGCCTTCAGCCTGGGCTACATGGTCTGTGCTGTGACCAGTTAGTTGAGAGGAATTTGGGGAAGTACAAGGGAATTCTTGGGAGTGGCAGGGTGTATTTTAGTGTGGTGTTTGTGCCTTAGGATGGGACCCTGCCACCTGAGCGGTGTGATCACAGCTTTGGGAATGGCCACTGCCCATTTGTTTCTGCTCCAGTGATGTGCACCACCTGCAGGAGCTGTCCATGTGGGGGAGGGTTCCCTTTGCACGCACTTAGGTGGACTTTAATTGCTTCACTAAATAACATACGACACTGCCGGTATGGAACAGGCGCCATTAGAGGGTCTTTGATGCCATCATGGGAAATGAGGTGTTTGTCTTAAAAAGTAAAAAGATTAAAGAACCTCAAGCCACCCCCACCCCTGACCTTTCTGGGAGTGGGACCTTGCAGGAAATTACCCTATGTGCCCCTCAACAGCACACAGGGAAACAGTGCCTGGGCAACGGTACCTGCCTTCCTGGCTGACTGAAGTCACCTCCACTGGACAGGAGGGTTCCAAGGGTTCACTTTCCAATCCTCATGCTGCCGCTTTCTCCCCTAGCCCAGCCTCTTCCTGCTCATCCTGTGGTTCTGTGGGCTTCCCAACCCCTTCTCCCTCCCACTAGCACCTGCGCCCAGAACATCTGCTGAAAGGCTGGGCTGGGCAGGTGCCCAGGTCTGGGTGGGGCCCGAGCTGATCCTGGCCTAGAAGCATCCACTCCAGGAGTGATGTGCCCATCCAAGAACGTCCGGTGGTGGCCACTGCTGCCTGTCCCCAGGAGAGTGTCAACCTTGTCCACCCTGCTCAGAGACAAAGCCATTATCACCCCCAAGTGGCTCCTGCCTTTGCTACACCTCTCCATGCCTGTTTTACTCCCTTGCTTGTCTATTCAGACTCCCCACTTCTACTGCTCAGTGGGGACACTTTAACACGCCCACCCCCCATGTTTAAACGTCCACATTTGCCATGAAGAACGCACCTCTATCGACCCTGAGCCTTGGAAGACAGTATTAGATAATGAGTTCTTTTGCTGTTTTCTGATAGAATTGAACTTCGTCTTCAGACACCAAAGCTGGAGCTCGGTGGAGGGTGCATGTTGAACTCTTCACACCAGGGAGTAGGGGGCAGTGTGGTCCCTTTCTTACCTTGGAACCAGAAAATAACAAGCTTGGCTTTGTGGATATTTGGGGTGGCCCTGCGTGCACTTGTGTTTAGGGTCACCTCCTGGCAACCTGCTAGCTGCAGCAGTTTGAGGTTTGGGGGGATGTTAACTGCAGAACCCCAGCAAGAAAATAAGGGCTGAGGATGCTCCTGGACCAGCCAGAGCAGAAACCCGAGCGTTTGCTGAGGCCGGTGTGAGTTCCCACCTGCCTGAGCTCAGCGAAGACCCCTGCCCTGGGGGAGCGGCTTCGGAGGGCACACACCTGGCCAGTTCTGCCCCCGCCGGTGCTCGGGGGCAGCAGGTGAGATCCTGTTTCACTGGGCGCCCGGGCAAGGCAGGGAGGAGCGCTGGGAGGACCACAAGCCCCGCCTGGTACCTCAGGACTGGACCCCGGTTCTGTTCGGCACCATCCCAGTCCACTGGGCTCAGCCGAGCAAGCGGAGGGCGAGGCGGGGCGGGGTGCCTCCAGCCTCCAGACCGCGCCCTTGCCCGCTGGATCCCATCGGCCCGCCCCGGGCTCCAGCGCCGCCTCCCCTCCCCCAGCCCCCGGGCTCTCTCTCCCGCCTGCCTTCCTCGCAGAGGCCGCGGCCGGCCAGCCGGCGGGCGGAGTGGGGACGCGCGGCCCCTGCGAGCGCGGAGCTGGGCGGACGCGCAGAGGACGGTCCCCGCCGACAGGTGTGTGCGGGGCGGGGCGGGGCCCGCAGGGGTGAGCGGATGGAGAAGGGGGGTGGGGAATAGAACCCCCAGCTCTGGACCATGCTGGCCTGCCTTGAGTTGTTCCTGACTAGTGTCCCTCCTGCGCCCCCTCACATGGCCCAAGAACCTTGGGACCCCGGGGCTCAGAACGGGGATCTCTCACAGGTGTTCCCACTGTTAAAAGTGGGGTTCCTATCCCACCCCTAGTGCCGCCTGGAGGAGGATCCTGTAGATCCAAGGGAGGCGGCACTTTCTGGAGGCAGGGCTCCTGCAAGTGCCCAGGGTTTCACAAAGCCAGTCTCTAATCTCTTCCACTTGGAGATTGGGCCACTGTCCAGGATAGGTGCCATCCCGCCACAAGGCAGGAAGTTGAACCCCGTGCCGAGTTCTCCGATGGCCCAGGTTATGGGGGACAAGCTGGCTGCTTTGCCTCTGGGCCAAGAAGTCTGAGCCTGTGCAGGTTAAAAGTAAGCTAGCCTCTAGTGGGAGGTTCCAAAGTCTCACTGCACGAGTTACTTTTTAATCAGCCCCTGGTTGGGGTTGCTGCTGCTCGGGACCTGCTCAGACCCAAGTTCATCCTCTCACCTGGCCATGACCAGAACTGCATCCAGGGCAGCCACAGGGCTCTGGATGGGAAAGGGTTAAGGTTCCTAGCTGCGCAAAGGATGTGCTGGGGAGGTCGTGGGAGGCCCCAGGATGTGTGGCCCTGGCAGCCACTGGCCACCAAACAAAGTGCCATCCCTTCCCCGGGTACTGCTGGTGGAGTGTGCAGGGCCCTCCCGGCAGGCAGGACACCCACTTGGCCAGGCAGGGGTGGAGTGCTGTCCCCGGGGGGAGGGGGGCAAGTTCCTGGGTGGAGGAAGGTCTTCTCAAGCAGACGGGGTGGCCTGTCTCAAAGCTGGTCTCAGAGGGATGTTTTCCAAGTTCTGTCCTCGTTTCTGTCAGCTGTGGGAGGAAGGACTTCCGCCCTGTCATTGACCTCTCCTAGCCTCCAGAGCCCCCCAAGTCTGGGTAGGAGAAGATTTGGGTTCTTTCAGACCTCCCATGAGCTCCTCACCTACCCCCATGCCTTGCTCACTGTGTCTGGGCGGAGGCCTGGGGAGGTCTGGCTGTGGACAAAAGCCAGCACACCTTCTGGAAGATGGGAGAGGCCTGCCTAGCTACTTTGCAGAATTCTGTGCGCCAAAGACTGGCAAAGAGTGAAGCATCTGTAGATCAGAGGTAATGCAGGCACACTGCTGGCCTGCTCACATGGTCTCAGTGCCCAGGACTCCCTCATTTCTGGGGCAGCTTTTCAGAGCACCAGGAACCATTGTTTCCCTGAAGAGCTGCCTCAGGGGAACCCGAAGGATGCCGGGATGTGTGCCCCCCATTGCTGAGGCTCCTGGGGAATGCACCCCTTCCTGCAGTTTCAGCTGGGCTCTACCCAAGGGTCCCTCCAGTGCAGCCTTTGTCTTGTAAAGACTAGTGGCTCTTGAGCCAGGTGTGGTGGTGCACGCCTTTAATCCCAGCACTCAGGTTGGAGGATCACTGAGAGTTCCAGGCCACCACCCTGAGACTTCATAATGAATTCCAGCTCAGCCTGGGCTACTGTGAGACCTGACCTCACCCCCCCCCCCCAGAAAAAAAGACTAGTGGTTCAAGTTGTAAAAGTGGTCACCTCAGAAGAGAGGCTACTGCCTTAATTACTTAAATAATGTATAAAATGAGAAGATGAACCTAGAAACCAAATAAAGGATTCTGGAGTAATGAGTAAAACAGGCTAACTGGCTGAGGCCCCTGGCGATACCGAGATCAGAAGTCAGACACAGGAACTCAGCATACTGTGTGTGCCCAGCTGGCTTCTTGCTGTTCGCTGCCTTTGACCTTCCTAGCTCAGCTGGCTGAGGTGAGAAGTTGTCCTAGATGCCCCAGTATGATGCTGGAGGTTCTGGTCTGGTGCCTGCATCTCACAGTTACTGGGGAGCCTTCCTCTGTAGCACCTGGCACGTAGGAGCACACTCAGGGTCCAAACAAGGGTGAGAAAACCCACCGAAGGTATTGCCACCTGTTGAGGACCATGTTGGAGCCTTGAAGGACAGGTCCTCGTAGGTCCTGAGTGGGGGGAGGGGTGGCACCCCCAGAGCCTGTGTGTGCATTTGAAGAGGCTCAGGAACTCTGACTGACCACTGACAAAATAGAGATGACTTAGCAGTTAAATGCTTGTTTATGAAGCCTAAGGATCCCAGTTCGAGGCTCAATTCCCCAGGACCCACGTAAGACAGATGCACAAGGTGGCACATGCATCCGGAGTTCATTTACAGTGGCTGGAGGCCCTGATGTACCCATTCTCTCTCTCTCTCTCTCTCTCTGCCTCTTCCTCTCTCTGTCACTCTCAAATAAATAAATTAAAAATCTAGGGAATTGTGTATAAACACAGGAACGTGACCACATCTCTTCAGGGAGGCCATTTCTCTATGTGTTGGTCACAGGATAGACTCCTGTCAGAAAGAGGCACTGCACCTGTGGGACAGCGGTGGTGGCAGAGGGAAAGAGGGTGGGGACAGCCATCTCAGGGATCCTAAGTGGCGAACTGGAGCCAGGGGCATTGACGTGAGGGGCATCACTGGGCTTCTCCCACACTTTCTCCCCCTCCTCTGGTGTGGGCAGCAGGCCTGGGAGGTGTTGGGGCCTGGACTGCAGCTCTGTCTCATCCTTGGGTTTTGCCTCCTTACCATGTGTTGGCATTTGGTCTGCCCTGCTGCTATGGTCTGCCCACTGTCACAAGGGCAGGAGCTGCTCTGACAGGCGATGTAATGAGTACATAATGGACATCAGTTGAGCAAATGAGTGACAGTGATATGACTTTGCCTTGGATCTTCATTGTACTTTGCCAAGTTCTTGCTGTCAGTTGACTGTTAATGGCTATAGACAAACTTAACTCTAACCTATGTGCAAGGCACCTCACAAGGCTCCAGGACACAGACTTACCACCTGGCCACCCAGGCTCACTTTTCATAGTGGACACAGAAAACTTTCAGGCTATCGACACTTGTCTGGTGCCTGGGGTTACACCAACCCCAAGATTGTAAAGATGAGTAAATCTGAATGCAATCAAGCCTGGAGGCTGACCTTCCCAGGCCCAAGGCCTGCAATCACGTTTCTAGAGCCAGGCATGGCCTTGCAAAGATCCACCCAAAGGCAACAGGATCCCAGGAGGGACAAGCAGCAGAGCCAGAGCAAAGGCCTCTAACCCCAGGTGGGATGTGGATTTGACTGAAGAAAACCTAAGGAGGTACTTGGAAGGTGGTGGCCATGCAGGGTGTAGTGGGAACTTTCTTCCGGGGAGTTATAAACAAGAGTCTGTTCCCCACAGACGGTGCATCAGCAAAGACCAAAGTAACCAATTCACCAAAGTCCAGCTTTGTGAGCCAATGAGCTTAATGAGTTTACTTACAGAGTGGGCAATGGGTCACTTATAGGCATGGGCAAGGGGTGACTTACAAAAGCATGGGCAACTGTTACAACAGCAAGGGCAAAGTAGTTACTTACAGGACATGGGCAAGGGGTTACTTACAGGGCAAAGTGAACCCAAAGCAGTCACATTACCAAAAGCCTAACCCCACAAGGATGGCAACCTCCCTGTAACTACACGGGTGCAGCTACTCCTCCACTCACTGAATACTCCAGCATCTTCTTGAGATCATGAAACCACATCCATTACATGCCTCTGGCAGGGAATGCAGGGGTAGTGGTGCAGGGGTGAGAGTCTGATGACCCCCCAGCTCTTCATTCTTTGAGGAAACCCCACAGGACCAGCTGTGCTCTGGTGAAGATGGTGATGGTCAGATTCCGAGACCAGTGTGCCACAAGGTGCCTCTGCAAAGGCAAAGCAGGGATTTGGAAGCTGGGTTTGAAACCTCCTCTGTCCCGACTTGAGGTAGTCCAAGGCAGGGGTGGCAGAGCTGGAAGACACAGCAGAAAGGAGCAGTAGCCTACAAGGTAGCTTTCATGGGGACCCACCAACATGACAGGTTGAATCGTTCACGCTTCCTTCTCTCAGAAGGACCTGTGTGCATTAAGCCAACAGGGAAGAGTCCAGTGAGCCACACAGGCTTACGGTCCACCAGAGAGCCTGGTTGAGGTAAGTTAGGCCTTCCCTGGAGCGGGTGGACATTCCTGTGGCTCCTGAGAAAGTGAGCAGTGTTCTCTTTAAATTCAAGATCACTTCCCAAAAGTGTCACAACAGTGTTTGCCAGACTTCCCCTGGAGGAAGAATACTATAATGTTTGTTCTGGAACCTAAGAGGCCAGGCTTTTTGCTCCGATGATTTCAAAATGTTTTGAAGTAATCTGAATAAGCCACCAGCTTGGCTTTGAAAACTTGCCAGGCCAGTGAACTAGTCATCGAAACCTGGAGAACCAGGACCTTTATGGCCTTGAAACGAGCTTGAATGTCAAGGAGAAAAATCTAGGCTTTTCTCCACGCCCCCCACCCTTAGCCACAGAAGTAAATCTTGTTTTATGCAATCCCTTGTTTCAGTATTTATTTATAAGAGAAAGTTGATTTAAAATTTTTTAATATTTATTTACTAAATATTTTTAAATTTTATTTCTTAAATTTATTTATTCGAGAGTGTGTGTGTATGTGCCAGGGTTTCTTGCCACTTCAACTTCCAGATTCATGAACCACTTTCTGCATCTGGTTTCGTGTGGGTACTGGGGATTTGAACCTAGACCAGCAGGCTTTGCAAACCTTTAACCACTGAGAAAGTTGATTTTTCAACTGGACACCAGAGTAGCAGAGATTTGTGGGAGGAGAATGAACCTTAGCTTAAAACACCCTATATCCACTTGGAATAAATGCTAAAGGCTGAACCTAGTGGATTTTGTCTAATGAAACGGTTCTTAGGTCACCCTGAGGCATGACCTTCATCTCTTTTGATACCACAGCCTCATGTCCGACTGTTGATACCACAGCCTCATGTCCGACTGCTGATACCACAGCCTCATGTCCGACTGCTGGCCATTTACCCTGTGTGAGAAGTTCAGAGGCACCAGCTGTCCTCAACAGCCTGCCCATGGAGCCTCAAAGGAAGAAGTGGACCACGAAGTGGACGTGTCTGATGGCATCAGGCTTGTTCCAGACAAACCAGAAGGCATGGCTACACCCTCAGGTAGGTGCTGCCCTTCCAAACCTCCCACTTATCCCTGAGCTCTCACTGCTGATTGAACCCAAGAGTCCTGTGCTCAGCTGCCAGGCACCCAATTGAGCGACTAACACCCCACCTGTGCTGGGGGCTGTGGTGATGGGGTTAATTCTTTTATCCTCTACACCTATTTCTGGGCACAGACTGTCTTGTGATGTGTGGTCATTTGTCTTCTTGATGGTCACTTTATGAACATACTGAAAAGAGGTTGGCTCTGGTTAGGGCTCATGAGAAGTAGATCTTGGGGTTTAAATAAATCACAGTATACCAGAAGGGGAACTATCCCTAGTCTTTGCTTCCTTTTTAAAAAATAAAGACTGTGGCTTGAATTTGATATGGTGTCATCTTAACATTCAATGAACTTCTTTTTCAAAAAAAATTGGGCTGGAGCTTAGTGGTTAAGGCATTTGCCTGCAAAGCCAAAGGACCCAGGTTTGATTCCCCAGGACCCACGTTAGCCAGATGCACAAGAGGGCGCATGCATCTGAAGTATGTTAGCAGTGGCTGGAGGCCCTATCACCCTCATTCTCTCACTGTTTCTCTCCTTCTTTCTCTATCAAATTAATTAATTAATTAAAATACTTTTAAAAATTATTTTTATTTATTTGAGAGAGAGGGAGAGAAAGAAAGAGGCAGAGAGAGGAAGAAAGAGAGAATTGGGTGTGCCAGGGCCTCCGGCCACTGCAAACAAACTCCAGACACATGCGCCACCTTGTGCATATGGCTTACATGGGTCCTGGGGAATCAAACCTGGGTCCTTTGGCCTTGCAGGCAAATGCCTTAGCCGCTAAGCCATCCCTCCAGCCCCCAATGAAGTTCTTATTGATCAGCAAAGCAGCCTCCCTACCAGAAAGGACACATGAAAGCCCGGAAGCGTGAAGCCCCAGACTCCGGGGCTTGTGCTTTCTACATCAGACTTCCCGGGCTCTCGCCTGGCCCTGGTCGGCCTGCAAGCCTGTGTGAGTTTTCTAACTGAAGGAAGGGCCGAGTGGTGTAGGGTTTGCCTGCATTTAACCAGTTGATGCTGTGCCTTCCCACTTAACTCCCAAAGTAATGCCCGAAGAAGCTGAATAGGGGTCTGCATTCCACGGAAGGGAGGTGTGCAGAGGGCTGTCTGGACAGGGCCCACCATCTGCTCCTAGCTGACTGAGCAACCAGTGGCTCCGAGGCCCCACGAAGGTTTCTCACCCCATGCCCATCCCTACAGTTTCTCCCAGCCTGGCCCAGACTGGTGTTCATGGCAGTCATCCCAGCCAGCTGGGCCAGTTGGGCAGAGTCTTTGCTCTGAGACCCAGTCTGAGGTCCCGGCCGTGAACAGGGCTTGTGTCCTGTTCCGAGGACCTGTGGTGACACCTCACTATGCCAGGCACAAGCATGGAGCCTGTGTGCTTTGCTTCTGTGGGAGGAAGCTTGACCTGATGACCCTGGCTCGGGGCTCCAGAGCTGAAGTCCTGAAGCCCAGCTCCTAGTGAAGACCCCTGCATGTACAGACAAGGGGTCACGTGAACCTGGCTGAAGGGCGGGCTTGTGTTCTGTGTGGCGATCACAGCTAGATGGTTAATGTTGCAATTTAGAGGCCTGGTTTCTGTCCCCCCAGGGACTGTCTCATCCCAAAGGAGCAGTCGTTGGAGCCTAGTGCTGGGCCCCTGATGGGGACAAGGGGACCCAGGCTTCTCATTGTAACAGGGCACCCTCACACTTCTCCCTAGGAAAGGGACAGACTGTCCCCAGAGTGAGGGAGAAGGTGGCCAGGAAGTGGAGCTCCCTAAGAGGCCTGTGAGGGATGGTTTGGTGGAAATCCCTGGGCATTGTTGACTCTAACTCAGCAGTGACCAGTCCCTCATGGATTAGTGTGGCTGCCAATGAGCTGTGCTGGTTGCTTAAGCTTGGTGCCAGTTGACACTGGCTGATGCTGACTGACCTTCCCTAGGTTGCCAGGCAAGCCTTGCGGGCATCAGCTGAGACTATCCTGGGAGCAGCTCATAGTGCCAAACTGTTGACATGAGCCCTACCACTCTGGATCCCTTCTTAATTTATCTGCATCTCCCTGAGGCTCTGGAAAGACCACCAACTCCCCCTTTTGTGTTGAGGAGAGACACAAGTTATGGAACAGAAAGCCTGGTTCAATCTGTGGCTTATCGTGTCACCCATGCCTTGGCACCTACTTGAGGATGGCACACCCTACACTCACCACAGGGGACATCAGCAGCAGCTGCCCAAGGCTTCAAGGAGGTGTAGGGCACCACTCTGTAGGTCTTATCCCTGAACAACATCACCAGAGGGCTCCTTCCTTCTCCTCACCCCCACTGAGCCTTCCTGATCCAGAGAGTCCTGGAGACCGGGATAGTTAACCCGGTGAAGCCCTTAGATGCTGTCCCTTCCCATGGACTCGAATGAACAGCATGATGATCTATGTGTAAGCTCGGGCAGAAGAGCCCTCTCTGAGCTGGGCGTGGTGGTGCGTGCGTTTAATCCAAGCACTTGGGAGGCAGAGGATCGCCATGAGTTCAAGGCCACCCTGAGACTACATAGTGAATTCCAGGTCAACCTGGACCTAAGTGAAACCCTACCTCGAAAAACCAAAAAAAAAAAAATAATAATAATAATAAATTAATTAATTAATTACAAAATTTAAAAATGAATTAAAAGAAGATCCCTCTCTGCCCACCCTCCTGTCTTCTTGCAGACAGAGGAGGCAGCTGTCCAGAGCCTGTGACCCGAGCGAAGCTTAGTGTGCGCTGCTGCTCCCGGCCCCACGTCCTCCTGTTGCGCGAGTCCCCTCACAAGGGTTCGGCCCAGCTTCCTCTGGAGGCCCTTTGAGATGGTGAACACTGTTTCTGTCACAACTAAATATTTATACGTAGAGGTCAGCTTCAGAAGTGCTCTCCACCTTCTTTGAGACAAGGTCCCTCATTGGCCTGGAACTCAGTAATTAGGCTAGACTGACCAGCCAGGAAGCCCCAGGGGTCTCCCTGCCTCCAAACTCCCAGCACTGGGACTACAGTCACACACCACCACACCCACCATTTACTTGAGTACTGGGAATGGAACTCAGGTCCTCATGCTAATGGGGTTAGCTCTTTACCAACTGCGCCATGTCCTTAGTCCCTAGAGCTTATCTTTTTGAGATTAGTAATAATTTTATAGTGGAAAAATGTACATAACAAAAGCCACCACCTTAGCTTTCAGCACATGAACTATACTCCACTGTGGACAACTGCCCCTCATCTCCAGAGCTGTCATCCCCCTGGGTTGAAACTCCAGCCCAGCCCCTGGCAGCCACCACTCTGCTTTCTGTCTGGGCAACTCTGATGACTCCATGGGCCTTGGTGTCTTCGCAGAGGGTTTGTCCCTCTGTGACGAGCTAGTTTCATTCAGCACAGTGTCAGGATCATCCATGTCGTGCCTGGTGTCAGAGTCCCCTTCAGTGTCACACTTGTGGGCTTCTTCTGCTTCTCAGCCATTGTGAGCAGCAATGCCTTGGACGTGATGTGCAAAGGGCTTGGGCCCATGCTTTCTGTCCTTGTGTGTCTCCAGAGGTGGCTGGCTGGG
The DNA here is from genome assembly GCF_020740685.1 of Jaculus jaculus. NCBI lineage: Eukaryota > Metazoa > Chordata > Mammalia > Rodentia > Dipodidae > Jaculus > Jaculus jaculus. The sequence continues at coordinate 1,360,380 of NC_059104.1, read as the reverse complement.
TGACTGGTGAGCTTGGAGGCCAGCACACCCAGATTTCTGCCAGTGCTGCCTGCCATCCTGATGTGCTAAGCAGGGGCCGTATGCACAGGCCACATTCCCAGCCTGTGTCCACATTCTGCCAACACACTGCTGTCTCTGAGGTCACGCGGAGGCTCGGGCCTCACTGGGTAAACACTGATAAACCTGTTTTCCAGCTTGCTTGCTGCAGTCTGCAGCCCTCTGTGTGCTTTTAGCTTTCCTTCAGCCTTCTTCATTTCAGTAGGCTACCACAACAGTATTTGGCCAAGTTGTTCCAGAACTTTGCAGTTAACCATGCTGTTAACCAGCTGTGGAAATGCTTATCCCATTTAGCCTGCTGGGTGCCTGCCATTTAGGTCTGCCACCTGTGCCAGGTGGGCTCTTTTTAAAAAAAAAAAAAAACATTTTTTTAAATTTATTTGTTTGACAGGGAAAGCGGGGAGGAGGGGAGAGAGAAAATGCGCACATCAGGGCCTCCAGCCACTGCAAACAAACTCCAGACATGTGCATCCCCTAGTGCATCTGGCTAACATGAATCCTGGGGAATTGAACCTGGGTCCTTTGGCTTTGCAGGCAAATGCCTTAACCACTAAGCCATCCCTCCAGTCCCCAGGTGGACTTTTGATGAGGAGAAGGCACAGGTCAACTCACAGTGGCCTGTGGACCTTGCTCCCCCTGAGCCCTGTCCTTGCTGAATCTCTGTCCTGATTCTTTGGGCTAGGGACCCTGGCCCATGACTCCCAGCCAGAATCTGCTCCTCAGTCAGAGCTTCTCAGTCAGAGCTGCCCATCCCTGTGAAAGCCACTTCCTTCTTTGCTAGACGACCTCTGGGACGCATGGCTCTGGGGAGGCGCTGCACGCAACCCCTGACCAACCGGCCCTCTGAGCTAAGCCTGGCTTCCAGGGCCTCCATGCTCCCTGGAGTCTAGGGCTCCTTGATGGAGTGCTCAGGTTGGCTGTTTTGATTTTGGAGCGCTCTGTTCCTTGTACCCCTCACCTGGATGCCCATAGCATGTACCTCTATGGGTACCCTTGTAGGTCTCGTCTCTGGCCTGGGTACTACTTGAAGTCTCTCCCTGCATCCTGGACCCCACTGTCACTCCACTGTCCACCAGGGGCTGTTCAGAAGCACAGCTCCAGCCAGACATGAAGGTACCTGCCCATAATGCCAGCAATGAAGAGGTGGAGGCAGGAGGATCAGTTCAGGGTCATCCTTGGATTCATAGTGCATTGACGACCAGTCTGGGCTTATGAGACCTTGTCTCAAAAAAAAGAAAGAAAGAAAAGAAAAGAAAAAGAAAAAAACATACTCTGCCATGATGCCATGGTGCCTTTTGAGCCTAGGATGGTTCCTCGGGAAAGGGCTGGGAGATAGTGTCCCTTGTGCAGCTCCCATCTCATGCCAGTGTGTGCATGTACACACACACACACACACACACACACACACACCTACTCACAGTCAGCACATGTGGCAAACTGAAGTCCTGGAGTGGAGGCTCAACAATGTCCTGGGCCTACCCTTGCAGGAGGCCCAAAATGTGCTCTGCCTGCAAGCCAGGCGTGGACCCTCCCTACCCGCAGTTAATCTCTGGGCAGGTAGACAGACAAACAGAATAGGATGGTCCCTTAGGGTGAGGCCCCTCAAAGCTGGGGAAGGGTCTCTGAGGGTGCTGGTGAGCCACATCCCCAGGCACTGTGCACCTCTGGGGATGCAGAGGGAGGCTTCTCCCTTGACAAGTTCACACTGTCATACAAGTGAGCATGCACATGGGCAGGTATGAGTGCACAGCGTGTGTACACATGAACACAGAAGCACAGGGACACACCAGCATGTGCATACATACGTGCACGTTGTCCATCTTCTCGCAGTGCTCTTGCTGTCTCACGCCAGAGCCAAGGCCACATTAGCACTAGTGCCCAGGCCTTTCAGGAGATGGAAGCGCTGTGCTTGTGATCCCAGTGGGCCCGGCAGCAAGCACTGACTGGGAACTTTGGCCAACCTTCTGGTTACCCTCTGTCACCTGGAGCTAGAGTTTGCAAGGTGGAGAGAATACACCCGTGACCATGACCAGTTCCCAGTGTTCTGTTAAGACACTGGGCAAAATGTGTGGTTAAAAAGAAAAGTAAGGGCTGGAGAGATGGCTTAGCGGTTAAGCACTTGTCTGTGAAGCCTAAGGACCCCGGTTCGAGGCTCGGTTCCCCAGGTCCCACGTTAGCCAGATGCACGATGGGGCGCACGTGTCTGGAGTTCGTTTGCAGAGGCTGGAAGCCCTGGTGCGCCCATTCTCTCTCTCCCTCTATCTGTCTTTCTCTCTGTGTCTGTCGCTCTCAAATAAATAAATAAATAAAATTAAAAAAAAAAACAAAAAAAACTTTAAAAAAAAAAAAAGAAAGGGCTGGAGAGATGGCTTAGTGGTTAAGTGCTTGCCTCTGAAGCCTAAGGACCCCAGTTTGAGGCTTGACTCTCCAGAACCCATGTTAGACAGATGCACAAGAGGGTGCATGCGTCCGTAGTTTGTTTGCAGTGGCTGGAGGCCCTGGCATGCCCATTCTCTCTCTATCTGTCTCTTTATCTCTGTCTATTGCTCTCAAATAAATAAAAATTTAAAAAAAGAAAAAGAAAAAGAAAAAGAAAAGTAAGGGGCTGGAGAGATGGCTTAGCGATCAAGGCACTTGCCTGCAAAGCCTAAGGACCCAGGCTCTGTTCCCCAGAACCCGTGTAAGCCAGATGCACATACATCTGGAGTTCGTTTGCAGTGGCTAGATGTCCTGATGCACCCATTCTCTCTCCCTCTTTCTCTAATAATTAAATAAAAATAAATCAAAAAGGAAAAGTAAAACACCTTTGTTCACTTGGATAAGGTCTTGATAGGCTTAATCACCATCTCCTGGTTCCAGCCTTCCACAGCCCTTGGTTGCATGTAGCTGAACCTAATGCTTTAGTGGCTTTTTTGTTTTGTTTTGTTTTTTTGTTTTGTTTTGTTTTTCAAGATAGAGTCTCACTTTGGCCCAGGCTGACCTGGAATCCACTATGTAGCTTCAGGGTGGCCTCGAACTCACAGCGATCCTCCTCCTATCTCTGTCTCCTGAGTGCTGGGATTAAAGGCGTGCACCACCACACCCAGCTTTAATGGCATTTTTGATATAATCACTGGGCAGGGACTGGAGGAGAGGTGAAGTGGAAAGAGCTCGGGAAGAAGAGACACCCCCCCTCCTGCTTCGAAGAATGATGGAGGATAGCATTCAGAAAGCAGACGGCAGGGTGGAAGGTGCATTTCAGGGAGAGTGACCTCAGGAACTGGTGGCTGGAAGGAAATTGGCTTTTTGATTATCTCTAGCATTCCTGATCACAACTTGATGGAGAATGAACGAGCTGCCTTGATTGTAGTCTTTTGGGCTATGCACCATATACTGGATGGCTACAGATATGTTGGCCCTGGATCTTCTAGCTGGGATGGGAGCATGTCACGCATATGCAGGACCACTGGCCTGTGTCATTGCCTTTAAGGTGTTCTCTGATAGCCCCTTGGGCTGTGAGCAGCTTCCTGCGCTCCTTGTGTGCGTCCCAAAGTGCATGTACCTTGCCTGGGAGATTCCTTGCTTTTTCTTTGTATAGATTTGACACGATACCTCATCTAGAGGAGGTGCCTTCATTAGCCAGCTGAATTAAATGCCAAGGACATGGTGAGCAAGCGTTTAAGTGCTTCTCTTTGCTAATCTTTTCTGGGTAGGTGCCCATCCACTCCACAGGGCTTGTGGAAATGGTGCTGGCAGCTCAGTTGCAAATGACTAATTTCTCACTTTAACCTCATGATCCTTGGGTGTCTTTTATGCTTGGGACTCTTCTGTTACTCAGGAAGCTGGCAGCAGTTCCTGATGTTGTTTTGAAAACCGTTTTTAGTGAACATGAGCTTACAGTCATCTGGAAACTGGCTGGCGTGTTACTGGTTGATTCTGGAAGAATGGTTACCAGTCATACACCTGCTCCCAGGTGTGTGGGAAGGGGACAGTGTGCAGAAATACTGGTCCTGGGCTGCTGGGATTGGCCCCACCCCCACTCCTCTGTGGGGCCTGGAGACTCCTATCTGGTCCCCAGCCTCCTGTGACTCTGGCCCCTAGATGGACTAAACAGAACCAGCCAGAGTGTTTCTCATCCTTTCATTAAAACACAGGACATGTTATCTGAAACAGGAAGGGTGATTCCAAGGCTCTGCAGGGAAGTTCCTCAGGAGCTGAATAAAGCAGGCGTGTCCGACTGTCCCAGGTCTTTGCTCACGCTCAACCCAAGCACAGCTGGAGGCCCAGTGAGTGATAGTGTCACGGTAGTAACTGTATGGGTTTCCATCAACTGTGTTCCCTTGTTTCTGCAGACCCTTCCCCGAGACTCTCAGATTTGGGATACTTTCTGTGATTAAGGCGAGATTTAGAAAAAACCACACACATCTCTGAAGTGTGTGTGTGACACTGAAGTACCCAAAGGGCTATGATGGCCATCAAGTGTCACCTCATATGCTGCTGCCTATCTGTTTTTGCTTCCTCCAGGCATGCCAAGGCTGCTGTCTGGGTTGCCAGTTTCACCTAGAACCATTGCCACCATGTGGACATCTTTCTTCCTCTTACCTTGCCTGATCTGGGTGAAGACATTGCCCAGCTTTGACAAGGATGGGTAGAGGCATTGGCTTTCCCAGGCAGGAGTCCCTTGACCCTGCTGGCCACTGTCTCCCTGGCATTTCCTGTCCTCTCCCTGTGTTTCCAGCAAAGCTGTCTCTGTCCCAAGCACATGGGTCTTCCAGGTCTCTAGCCACCACTAAGCACCATGAGGAGCTCTCCCCTGTGTCCATGGTACTCAAGGCCTCTTGTGTTCTTTGATCCTTTCCATGTGTACAGAGACAACAAATTCATGTAAAATAGAGAAATCCATAAAATATAACTTTTAGTCTTTATTTCAATTATGTGTTCTATAAGGAAACAGGTAAGATGTTACAATTTTTATAATATTTAAATGTCATTGTCCAATAAGATGTTGGAAATCTTTGTACTTTGAAAAGAAGCTTAGGAAGACGTGAGCTCTGCCCTGTCATTGTGATGGTTGCTAGAAGTGCTTTCCCATGTTTGTTCTGCAGTCTTGTCTTAGTGAAAGCTAGTTCTCAGCACACCTGGAAGACTTTTCACTTCTGATCTTGGCAAGAGTGTTCATTTTATCAGTACCATCTAGAGGTCTGAGATGGGATGTTTTATTTATAGTCAAGTGGACCATAAAATGTATTTGAGGTGCAATATTGAATTTCCCCATGCTGTGAAGGACCCAAAGCCAGTACGATTCTCTGGGTGATTTCACTTTGTTCCAGTATGAAGACAAGGATAAGTTAAGCATACTTTTTAAAAAAATTATTTTTATTTTTACTTATTAAAGACAGAGAGAGAGAGGGAGGGAGAGAAAGGGAGAATGAGCACACCAGGGCCTCCAGTCTCTGCAAATGAACTCCAAATGCATGCACCACCATGTGCATCTGGCTTACATGGGACCTGGAGAATTGAACCTGGGTCCTTAGGCTTCGCAGACATGTTCCTTAACCACTAAGCCATCTCTCCAGCCTGAGTTAAGCATGCTTTGTAGCTGCCTTTCTTTCTCTTTTTACAGTAAGCAGACTCTGAGAGGTTCTGTGCCTCTGATGAACTGTGTGGTGTGCACCAGCATTTGAAGTGACCTCTGTTGGGACTGCCTCCTGTCCCTTGTACAGTCTGGCCTTCTCTGAGCCTGTGGTGAAGAGTGGTGATCAGGTCTTTGAGGGCCATACACTGAGCCTGGCAGAGAAGTCCAGGTCGCCTCGCTGACATGAGCAAAGTGTTCACAGGTTGTGGCTTGGTCCCAAGCAAGGGGGGAGTGTGTCTTCAGAATTCCGTTCCATTGTTATGTGATGGCAAATGTTTTCTTCTCTCTGTTGGCCCCAAGTGCAGAGTGGCCTTCATGCTGGTGAGCAGTTATGCACAGGGAAGTCTGTATGTGTGGTGAGACATGCTGCCTGTGTGTATATGAGCATGTGTGTGGTGTGTGTGCACTAAAGCGCACGGGTATGAGTGTGATCGGTTACCGGTACTCCCGGTGTGCACTGTGTCCTGCGCTGGAGTGTGGATACACACTAGATTGCCCAGTGTGACTGAGGGTGTGCACTGTGTCCTGCGCTGGAGTGTGGATGCACACTAGATTGCCCAGTGTGACTGAGGGTGTGCACTGTGTCTTGCGCTGGAGTGTGGATGCACACTAGAGTGCCCAGTGTGACTGAGGGTGTGCACTGTGTCCTGCGCTGGAGTGTGGATACACACTAGATTGCCCAGTGTGACTGAGGATGTGCACTGTGTCCTGCACTGGAGTGTGGATGCACACTAGAGTGCCCAGTGTGACAGGGTGTGCACTGTGTCCTGCGCTGGAGTGTGGATACACACTAGATTGCCCAGTGTGACTGAGGGTGTGCACTGTGTCCTGCGCTGGAGTGTGGATGCACACTAGAGTGCCCAGTGTGACAGGGTGTGCACTGTGTCCTGCGCTGGAGTGTGGATACACACTAGATTGCCCAGTGTGACTGAGGATGTGCACTGTGTCCTGCGCTGGAGTGTGGATGCACACTAGAGTGCCCAGTGTGACAGGGTGTGCGCTGTGTCCTGCACTGGAGTGTGGATGCACACTAGAGTGCCCAGTATGACTGAGGGTGTGCACTGTGTCCTGCGCTGGAGTGTGGATGCACACTAGATTGCCCAGTGTGACTGAGGATGTGCACTGTGTCCTGTGCTGGAGTGTGGATACACACTAGAGTGCCCAGTGTGACTGAGGGTGTGCACTGTGTCCTGCGCTGGAGTGTGGATGCACACTAGATTGCCCAGTGTGACTGAGGGTGTGCACTGTGTCCTGCGCTGGAGTGTGGATACACACTAGATTGCCCAGTGTGACTGAGGATGTGCACTGTGTCCTGCTCTGGAGTGTGGATGCACACTAGAGTGCCCAGTGTGACAGGGTGTGCACTGTGTCCTGCGCTGGAGTGTGGATGCACACTAGATTGCCCAGTGTGACTGAGGGTGTGCACTGTGTCCTGCGCTGGATCGTGGATGCACACTGAGTGCCCAGTGTGACAGGGTGTGCACTGTGTCCTGCGCTGGAGTGTGGATACACACTAGATTGCCCAGTGTGACTGAGGGTGTGCACTGTGTCCTGCGCTGGAGTGTGGATGCACACTAGAGTGCCCAGTGTGACTGAGGGTGTGCACTGTATCCTGCACTGGAGTGTGGATGCACACTAGAGTGCCCAGTGTGACTGAGGGTGTGCACTGTGTCCTGCGCTGGAGTGTGGATGCACACTAGATTGCCCAGTGTGACTGAGGATGTGCACTGTGTCCTGTGCTGGAGTGTGGATACACACTAGAGTGCCCAGTGTGACTGAGGGTGTGCACTGTGTCCTGCGCTGGAGTGTGGATGCACACTAGAGTGCCCAGTGTGATAGGGTGTGCACTGTGTCCTGCGCTGGAGTGTGGATACACAATAGATTGCCCAGTGTGTCTGAGGATGTGCACTGTGTCCTGCGCTGGAGTGTGGATGCACACTAGATTGCCCAGTGTGACTGAGGGTGTGCACTGTGTCCTGCACTGGAGTGTGGATGCACACTAGAGTGCCCAGTGTGACAGGGTGTGCACTGTGTCCTGCGCTGGAGTGTGGATGCACACTAGATTGCCCAGTGTGACTGAGGGTGTGCACTGTGTCCTGCGCTGGAGTGTGGATGCACACTAGAGTGCCCAGTGTGACAGGGTGTGCACTGTGTCCTGCGCTGGAGTGTGGATACACACTAGATTGCCCAGTGTGACTGAGGATGTGCACTGTGTCCTGCGCTGGAGTGTGGATGCACACTAGAGTGCCCAGTGTGACAGGGTGTGTGCTGTGTCCTGCACTGGAGTGTGGATGCACACTAGAGTGCCCAGTGTGACTGAGGGTGTGCACTGTGTCCTGCGCTGGAGTGTGGATGCACACTAGATTGCCCAGTGTGACTGAGGATGTGCACTGTGTCCTGTGCTGGAGTGTGGATACACACTAGAGTGCCCAGTGTGACTGAGGGTGTGCACTGTGTCCTGCGCTGGAGTGTGGATGCACACTAGATTGCCCAGTGTGACTGAGGGTGTGCACTGTGTCCTGCGCTGGAGTGTGGATACACACTAGATTGCCCAGTGTGACTGAGGATGTGCACTGTGTCCTGCTCTGGAGTGTGGATGCACACTAGATTGCCCAGTGTGACTGAGGGTGTGCACTGTGTCCTGCGCTGGAGTGTGGATGCACACTAGATTGCCCAGTGTGACTGAGGATGTGCACTGTGTCCTGCTCTGGAGTGTGGATGCACACTAGATTGCCCAGTGTGACTGAGGGTGTGCACTGTGTCCTGCGCTGGAGTGTGGATGCACACTAGATTGCCCAGTGTGACTGAGGGTGTGCACTGTGTCTTGCGCTGGAGTGTGGATGCACACTAGAGTGCCCAGTGTGACTGAGGGTGTGCACTGTGTCCTGCGCTGGAATGTGGATGCACACTAGAGTGCCCAGTGTGACTGAGGGGTGGGACCAGGAGTCTGTACACAGGAAACAGAACAGGGCAAACAACTGACTGGACAGATGGTTGTCCTGCTGCCCACCAGCCTGTTCTTCTGGAAGGGACACTGGGAGGGCCTGCCCTAAGGACCCATGTGGACTTGGAGGGCGCATGGCTCTACAAAGGAGGAGGAAGGTCCCCTTCTAGGCTTCAGGGGACAAGAGCACATGTGACTTTGTTCTGCCAGTTTCGAGGATGCCCAGCAGTAGTAGTGATGGGGAGCACCACCAGAGGTAGAACCGAGCAGGGGGAGGACTGATGGGCTTAGTTCTGCTTATTATGAGAACTGAGATTAGGAGCAAGGTAGCCTATTTTTTAGGTAACTAGTTAGGGGAACAGGCCCAAAAGAATATCAGACTGCAGCCTGCCCTGGCAAGGCTGGAAGACAGCTCTCATCTGGAAGCTGAAATAGGAAAAGCCCTGGTCATAAGATGGCTGCTGGACACCAGTCCTGTGTTCTCCTTGTTTCCCGATTCTTCCTCCTGCTTGGAACTTTGTGCTGCCAGCGGCTTTTCTGAGCCTGCATCTCCCCACCTAACTCACCTATCAGTAAGAGACTTTGCAGTGGGCTGTGGCGTCCCTGGGCCACTTAGAGGCTCAGAAATAAGAGGAAGCAATTTTACTTCCCTAAGGGTGTGAGCTACTGCCCACCATCTCTTCCACCGTCACTAAACAGCTCTGTGGAGAGTTGAAGCTCAGTTCCAGGTGAACCCTTCGGTTCCTGAGGAGAGCTGCCAGATGTATTTGTGTCCTCCATGAGCAGACAGACAGCACGCTATTCCTCACCCTGCTCCCAACCCCGGCCATGGCCACCTAGTGCCTCGCTAGACACCTGTAAGCCTCCATCCCTCTCCTATGACAGTGGAGATCATGGCATCTGGCCAAAGCTACAGCTGGGAGGGCACTGACCACAGACACTGTGACTGACTGTTTGGCAGGAGCTGCTTGATTCTCTTCCATTTGGACAGACACTTCCTTTCCTCAAGCAATCCTTCATGACATTCTTCCTTCCTGTTCATCATTGAAACTCCCTGATGGGACAATGCTGAGTAAACCTTGATGCCAGAAATGATGCTCAGGTTCATGTCATGAGAGAACTATGTTAAAACAGGAATAAGACCACCCATCATGCCTGTCGTGGCTAATCCTGGAAAGTGACCAGTCATCTGCTATGCAGACATGGAAACAGGGTCCCACTCGAGTACAGCGCTGGGGGCATGGAGTCATGTAGGACAGTGGGAAAGACAGTGGGCAGTTTCTGTGGAGACTAAATACACATTGATCAACAGTCCTGTTTCTTGGCATCAACCTGATGGAGCTCAGAGATCTCCTATCCACGGGAAGCTGCATGTGGATGCTTACAGCAGCATCGCTCACAAGCCCTGAAAACATGGAAGCTCTTAGCACATCCCAGCCACGATGAAATAGGCAGATACTCAACAAACTGGCCACAAAGACATGGAAATGTTCTTCAAGGATAAGAAGAAATGAGCACAGAGCCATGAGAACACACGAAGGAACCTTAAACACATGCTGTTGAAAGAAGCAATTCTGATTGTGCAACTCCTCTCTGTGACAGTGTGTGGTCGGCCTGAAGGCTCTGTTGTAGAACTCTACTCTGTGACAGTGTCTGGTTGGCCTGAAGGCTCTGTTGTAGAACTCCACCCTGTGACAGCGTGTGGTCGGCCTGAAGCCTCCGTTGTAGAACTCCACTCTGTGACAGTGTCTAGTCAGCCTGATGGCTCGGTTGTAGAACTCCACTCTGTGACAGTGTCTGGTCGGCCTGAAGGCTCTGTTGTAGAACTCCACTCTGTGACTGTGTGGAGAAGGAAAACAACAGAAATAGTGGAGAGGTCAGTGCTGGCTTTTAAAAACTGTTTTTATTTACTTGAGAGTAAAGAAAGAGGCGGGGGAAACAGAGATGATGGGCACTCCAGGGCCGTTTGCCTCTTCAGATGAACTTTAGATGTGCATCTGGCTTTGTATAAGTTCTAGAAATCGAATCTAGGCTGTTGGGCTTTGTAAGCAAGTGCTTTAAGTACTGATCCATCTCCCAGCCCCAGTGCTGATTTTTTAAACAGAGTCTGTCCAGGCTGGTCTTTCAGGTTTTGTTTTGGTTTGGTTTGATTGTTGTTGTTTTCTTTTGTTGTTTTCGAGGTAGGCTGACTTGGAATTCATTATGTAGTCTCAGGCTGACCTTGAACTCACAGTGGTCCTCCTACCTCTGCCTCCTGAGTTCTGGAATTAAAGACATGCACCACCATGCCCAGCCCTGTCCAAGATGGTCTTGAACTAACAATCTCTTGCCTCAGCCTCTTAAGTGTGCCACCATATCAGCTTAGAGGATTTAAAAATATTTTTACTATTTATTTATTTATGAGAGATAGAGAATGGACATGCTAGGGCCTCTAGCCATTGCAAACATACTCTAGATACGTGTGCCACCCATGTATCTGGCTTTATGTGGGTACTAGGGAATTGAACCCTTGTCCTTAGGCTTTGCAGGCAAGTGTCTTCACCACTGAGCCATCCCTCCAGCCCCAGCTTAGAGGATTTTTTTTTTTTGGTAAGGATTTTTAAGGCAGTGAAACTATGACTCTGTAGTGGTACATGAACAATGGTATGTATATATCAAAATCCATCAAATTATATTTATCTATTTATTTGTATGTATGGTATGCATGCATGTGTACATGCATGTGTGTAAGTGTGGGGTGTGGTTCATATGTGTGCTTGTGCATGTTGAGGCAAGAGGTTGATGTTGGATGTCTTCAATCATTTTCTACCATATATATATATTTATATATGTACATATATATATGTACATATATATATACATACATATATATATGTATGTATATATGTACACACATATATATGTATTGGAATTTTTTATAAGTGAGAGAGAGAGAATTGGCATGCCATCTTCCAGCCACTGCAGTAGAACTGCAGGCCCATATGCTACCTGGTGCACATGTGCACCCTTGTGAGCTTGTGTCAACTTGTGTGTCTGGCTTACATGGGATATGGAGAGTTGAACCTTAGGGTCCTTAGACTATGCAGGCAAGTGCTTTAACCCCTAATCTCTCCAGCCCTTTTTAAATTTTTTAAAAAAATATTTACTTATTTGGGAAAGTGAGAGAGCAAGAGGCAGAGAGAGAGAGAGAGAGAATGGGCATGCCAGGGCCTCCAGCCACTTTAAACAAACTCCAAACACATATACCACCTTGTGCATTTGTCTTATTTGGGTACTAGAGAATTGAACCTGGGTCCTTGAGGCTTCGCAGGCAAGCAAACGCATAGCTGCTAAGCCATGTCTCCAGCCCTCCACCTTTTTTTGTTGTTGTTCTTGTTTTGCTTTGTTTTGTTTTTGTTTTTCAAGATAGGGTCTCACTCTAGCCCAGATTGACCTAGAATTCACTCTGTATTCTCAGGGTGGCCTCAAACTCACAGTGCTTCCCGAGTGCTGGGATTAAAGGTGTGCGGCACCACGCCTGGCTTCCACCTTATATTTTTGACACAAGTTCTCTCCCTAAACCTGAAGCTCAGCGATTTAGACAAATGAGCCAGCAAGGATCAAGGATCCTCCTGTTTAGTCTCCAGCCCTGAAATTACAGGACTGTGCCACCACACCCGGCTTTTACACATGTGCAGGGAAACTGAACTCAGGCCTTTGTGCTGGCATGGCAAGCACTTTACCTACTAAGCCATCATTAAATTCAGTCCATTGAATTTAACAGAGCACAGTGAATCTTTTTAAATGTTTTATTTATGAATACATAAATGGCTCACCAGCCTCCAGCCACTGCAAACTCCAGATGTATGTGCCATCTTGTGCACCTGGCTTATGTGGGTACTGGGGAATCAAAGCTGGGTCCTTAGGCTTCGCAGGTAAGCACCTTAACCTCTGAGCCATCCATCCAGCCCCAAGAGTGGATCTTATTGCTTGCAAATTAAAACATCACGAGGAAATTCCAAGGGGACACAGACGGAATGACAAGAAATCAGCCACTTTACAGGCTTTACACGAGGGCCGAGGCATGCAGGGCCAACACAGGAAGCTGGGCAGACCAGCGGCAGAAGGAGCCCTTCATGAGCCTGCACTGGGCAAACAGTGTCCCTCAGGATCACAGGTTCCCAAACGATGCTGTCACACATGTGCGAACGCTGACCTGCTAGGTAGTGAGTGGGTGACAAGGGAGGGTACTCACATTCTGCTTTCTCCCCGATGAAGGGGGAGGTGACAGGGAAGTCAGGGGGATGGGGTGGGAGCTGTCAGTGTGGACTCGCTTTAGCTCAGCATAGATACAGATGGTCATGTGCAGAAACATGCATACTCCAAGTATACACACTGGACTTCTGCCTAGACAGCTGCCCCAGCCTGGGAGCAATAACACACCAGTACCAACAAGCATGGACCTGGGTGTCTAACACCTACCTCTGCTTAAAGGATGCAGGCTCCTCGAAGAAATGGCTGATTCTGGAACAAGAGCAGGACAGATAGACGATGACAGAGCATCCTGTGGTGGCAGAGTCAGGAAGTGCTAAAAAATACCCAAACCCACAATGACCGGGCATGTCAGAGAGACACGGGCACCAATGAAAGAGCACCCCCGCCCACTGCATGCCTCTTGGCAGACCCTGGAACAATGAGCAACAAAAGAAGTCAGATTGGGCTGGAGAGATGGCTTAGTGGTTAAGGCATTTGCCTGCAAAGCCAAAGGGTCCCGGTTCGATTTTCCAGGACCCACATGAACCAGATGCACAAAGGGTCGCATGCATCTGGAGTTCATTTGCAGTGGCTGAAGGCCACAGAGTGCCCATTCTCTCCCTCTCCCTTCCTCTCTCATAAATAAATAAATAAATATTTTTTTAAAAGTCAGATTGGGGGCTGGAGAGATGGCTTAGCGGTTAAACGCTTGCCTGTGAAGCCTAAGGACCCCGGTTCGAGGCTTGATTCCCCAGGTCCCACGTTAGCCAGATGCACAAGGGGGCACATGCATCTGGAGTTCGTTTACAGAGGCTGGAAGCCCTGGTGCGCCCATTCTTTCTCTCTCCCTCTATCTGTCTTTCTCTCTGTGTCTGTCGCTCTCAAATAAATAAATAAATAAATAATACTAATAAAAAAGTCAGATTGGATCGTGATGCAAAGTATAGGTGAGTCCATGCTGACATCAATGGCTGAATAAACCAGTGGCTCCTGGGGAGCAGAGGCAAGTGCCCCTTGCAGAGGAATTCTGAGTACTTGTTGTGGCTATATCACCATCAAGCAGGGGCTTGCTCCCTACTTCCTCACTGTGGGTCACTGAGCTGAGTGGCTCCAGAAAGGAGAGTGCAACATGCAAAGGTGGAAAGCCTCTTTCCCATGGAGAACCTGCCACACTCAGAGTGACCCTGTCACATCATCCCCACAGGGAGATAATGGGATGACAAAGACATGGTGTTCTGTGTCCTCCCTAACACATCCCGCCATTATGACACAAGGAGACTCAGGTCGTCCAGCTGGGGACTACAGCAGGCCTAACCAGCCCCTCACACCTGTGTAGGCCACCAGACAAGGAGAGCCCAAGGAGAAAGGACGGCCACCTGCCCTACCATGTTGCAGGGGTTTGAATGTAAAGTGTCACCCGTAGCCTCATGTGTCTGTGATTAAGCCTCACACTTAATCCCCAGTTGGTGGAGCCTCTGGAAAGTGGAGCCTTGCAGGAGGGGCAACTGGGTGCCGGTTTTGGGATCTGGAATATAGTCCAACCCAGCTTACCAGTGCTAGCCAGCTCACCCCTCTCCTTCCTGCCTGCTGATGAGAAAACGTGATGCTCAGCTCTCTGCCCCAGCCATGCTTTCCCACCACAACAAGACTTTCCTAGAACTAAATAAACCCTTGTTCCTTCCATAAGCTTCTGGCCTGGTGTTTTGTCCCAGCAACAAGAAAGTAACTGTTCAATGTGTGCTGCATGGGATCCTGGAACAGGAGAGGCCAAGATGAGGGGAACCTGAAGGAATCTGCTCTCTAGCTCATAACATTGTGTCTGTTGATTCTGTAATTGTTACAAAAAAAAAAAAAAAAAGAGGTAAGGGCTGGAGAGATGGCTTCACAGTTAAGGCATTTGCCTGCAAAGCCAAAGGACCCAGGTTCGATTCCTCAGGATCCACATGAACCAGATGCACAAGGTGGTGCATGCCTCAGGAGTTTGTTTGCAGTGGCTGAAGGCCCTGGTGTGCCCATTCTCTCTATCTCCCTCTTCCTCTCTCTCAAATAAATAAATGGAAGTAAATAAGCTGTCAGGTCTTTTGTGTGTGTAGGGGTGTGTGTGTGTGTGTTCAACTGTGCATGCATGTGGAGGCAGAGGACAACCTTGTGTTAGTCCTCAGGTGCCTTTCCCTCAAAAAAAGAGTGGACGGCACCTGACGAACCGAGCGGGGTAGTCTGGCTGGTCAGGGAGTCTCCTGTCTCCAGTTCCCTCGTGCTGGGATTGCAGCACGTGCTGCTGCACCTGGCCTCCCTGGGGGCTAGGGGTCTGATCGCGGCTCATCATGCATGCATGGCAAGCCCTTCACCAGCTGAACCATCTCCCAGCTCCAGCTCCAGCCTGTTTTTTTTTGTTTGTTTGTTTGTTTTTTTAAGGTAGAGTTTCACTCTAGCCCAGGCTGACCTGGAATTCACTATGTCGTCTCAAACTAAAGATGATCCTCCTACCTCTGCCTCCTGACTGCTGGGATTAAAAGCATGCACCACCACGCCTGGCAGCCTGGTCTTTTTGTAATGTGAGAGAATGAGAGTGTGAGAGAGAAACGCCACGCCAGGGCCTTCAGATGCTTGTGCCGCTTGTGCACATGTGCAGCCTTGTGTGCGTGCACCACTTTGTGTGTCTGGCTTAAATGGGATCTGAACAGACAAACATGGGTCTTTAGGCTTTGCAGGCAAGACCTTGACCACTAAGCCATCTTTCCAACCCCAGAACTGTATGTTTTTTTTAAATTTTAAATTTTTATTAACATTTTCCATGATTATAAAATATATCCCATGGTAATTCCCTCCCTCCCCACCCCCACACTTTCCTCTTTGAAATTCCATTCTCCATCATATTACCTCCCCATTACAATCATTGTACTTACACATATACAATATCAACCTATTAAGCATCCTCCTCCCTTCCTTTCTCCACCCTTTATGTCTCCTTTTCAACTTACTGGCCTCTGCTACCAAGTATTTTCCTTCTCACGCAGAAGCCCAGTCATCTGTAGCTAGGATCCACATATGAGAGAGAACATGTGGCACTTGGCTTTCTGGGCCTGGGTTACCTCACTTAGTATAATCCTTTCCAGATCCATCCATTTTTCTGCAAATTTCATAGCTTCATTTTTCTTTACTGCTGAGTAGAACTTCATTGTATAAATGTGCCACATCTTCATTATCCACTCATCAGTTGAGGGATATCTAGGCTGGTTCCATTTCCCAGCTATTATAAATTGAGCAGCAATAAACATGGTAGAGCACGTACTTCTAAGGAAATGAGATGAGTCCTTTGGATATATGCCTAAGAGTGCTATAGCTGGGTCATATGGTAGATCAATCTTTAGCTGTTTTAGGAACCTCCACACTGTTTTCCACAATGGCTGGACCAGATTGCATTCCCACCAGCAGTGTAGAAGGGTTCCTCTTTTTCCACATCCCGGCCAACATTTATGATCATTTGTTTTCATGATGGTGGCCAATCTGACAGGAGTGAGATGGAATCTCAATGTAGTTTTTAATCTGCATTTCCCTGATGACTAGTGACGTAGAACATTTTTTTAGATGCTTATATGCCATTCGTATTTCTTCTTTTGAGAATGCTCTATTTAGCTCCATAGCCCATTTTTTGATTGGCTTGTTTGATTCCTTATTATTTAACTTTTTGAGTTCTTTGTATATCCTAGATATTAATCCTCTATCAGATATATAGCTGGCGAAGATTTTTTCCCATTCTGTAGATTGCCTCTTTGCTTTTTTCACTGTGTCCTTTGCAGTGCAAAATCTTTGTAATTTCATGAGGTCCCAGTGGTTAATCTGTGGTTTTATTGCCTGAGCAATTGGGGTTGTATTCAGAAAGTCTTTGCCAAGACCAATATGTTGAAGGGTTTCCCCTACTTTTTCCTCTAGCAGTTTCAGAGTTTCAGGTCTGATGTTAAGGTCTTTAATCCATTTGGACTTAATTCTTGTGCATGGCGAGAGAGAAGAATCTATTTTCATCCTTCTGCAGATATATATCCAGTTTTCAAAACACCATTTGCTGAAGAGGCTGTCTCTTCTCCAATGAGTATTTTTGGCATTTTTATTGAATATCAGGTGGCTATAGCTACTTGGGCTTACATCTGGGTCCTCTATTCTGTTCCACTGATCTACATGTCTGTTTTTGTGCCAGTACCATGCTGTTTTTGTTACTATGGCTCTGTAGTATAGGTTAAAATCAGGTATGGTGATACCACCAGCCTTATTTTTGTTGCTCAGTATTATTTTAGATATTTGAGGTTTTTTGTGATTCCAAATGAATTTTTGGATTGTTTTTTTATATTTCCGTGAAGAAAGCCTTTGGAATTTTGATAGGGATTGCGTTAAATGTGTAGATTGCTTTAGGTAAGATTGCCATTTTCACAATATTGATTCTTCCAATCCAGGAACAAGGGATGTTTCTCCACTTTCTAGTGTCTTCTGCAACTTCTCGCATGAGTGTTTTAAAGATCTCATTGTAGAGATTCTTTACTTCCTTGGTTAGGTTTATTCCAAGGTACTTTATTTTTTTTGATGCAATTGTGAACGGGAGTGATTCTCTGATTTCATCCTCTGTGTGTTTGTTGTTAGCATATATGAAGGCTACTGATTTCTGTGTATTTATTTTGTATCCTGCTACATTGCTGTTTTTTAAAAAATAATTTATTGGGCTGGAGAGATGGCTTAGCAGTTAAGCGCTTGCCTGTGAAGCCTAAGGACCCCGGTTCGAGGCTTGGTTCCCCAGGTCCCACGTTAGCCAGATGCACAAGGGGGCGCACGCGTCTGGAGTTCGTTTGCAGTGGCTGGAAGCCCTGGCGCGCCCATTCTCTCTCTCTCCCTCTATCTGTTTTTCTCTCTATGTCTGTCGCTCTCAAATAAATTAAAAAAAAATAGATTAATTAAAAAAATAATTTATTTATTTATTTATTTGAGAGAGAGAAAGACACAGGGGAGAGAAAGAGAATGGGCACACCAGAGCCTTGAGCCACTGCAAACGAACTTCAGATGCATGTGCCCCCTTGTTCATCTGGTTTAAATGGGTCCTGGGGAATTGAACCAGGGCCCTTTGGCTTTGCAGGTAAATGCCTTAACTGCTAAGCCATCTCTTCAGCCCTGCTTTCTGAGAAAGACAAAAACATTCACAGAGAAGAAAGAAAAAAATAACCTTTGGGTTTCAGTTTCTAGGTGTCAACAAGGGGTCCCCTTATTAGTAACATTTCATAGATGTCACCCAAGGTTCACCTTTGCCTATAACACTTCATAGAACAGCAGATGAGGAGTTGTACCCAAGGAAAAAGAGGTCAGGTAGGCAGTGGCACTTGAGGGCTTCCAGTAATGGGAAGGCTCCCATGAGGTGTGGTTTTGCTAGTACCTCCCTCAGTCCATCTGAACATGGCGGATGGGCTGCCACATCACCTGAACCTCTACAGTTCTGACGTGTATCCCTCACTTCTCATTGTTTCCATCATACAGTTGTTAGGTCTTTAAGAACATCTTGGCTGGGGAGATGGCTCAGTGGATAAAGAACTTCTCGCATAAATGTGAATGCCAGAGTCAGACTCCCGGCACCCACATAAATGCCAGGTGGGCACAGTGACCTGCCTATAACCTTAGGACTCAAGAGTCAGAAACAAGATCCTGGGACAATCAGGAGAGCTAGACTGGCTGAATTGAGAGACTTTGCCTCAGTAGATAAAGAGCTATAGAGGAAGACATGTGGCTTCAACCTCTGGTTGGCATGTGCACTCAGGCACACATGTGCCCACACACCGCACATACGTACACATTTACAAAAACACCTTGGCACTTTCTATGTAGATCTTGAAGTCATGGCATGTTTTATGGTAGGAATTTGTAAGTGGCTTGCTTGGGCACTGATAAAAACACTGGTTTATTTTCATTTTTTGTTAGGGACAAGGTGTCTTTTATGATGGTGTCTCCAGTGCCCAACACATGGAAGGGCTCTATTTGAGCTGGGCTGAGTGTGGAATTTTGCTGGAATTCCACCAGGTGAAGCCAGATGGCATTCCGGGTGGCCACTGCCTGCGGCCAGCTCAGGCAAAGGGAGCCCCTGGCTGCCTCGTTCCATTTGCTGCCCATTGGCTATGTGGGTCAGCTCTCTGTGGGTTTCAGGACTGCATGAAAATAGATGACTTTGACTATTTTGCAACCTTGTATCCAGTAGGTGAATACCAACCTTGCCTTAAATGCACACATAATCTCAAAGAAGTGTTTGCAGCAAAACTGTATTGTTTTGCAGCCAGACTGTGTGTGGTTTAGTGTGCATTGCTGTAATATACATGTACCTACAAAATGGTGTCGTTTACTCCTTGTGACCATTGTATATATGGGGGCAAATACCAGTGCTGTGGTCGTGAGTACTTGCTACCCTGTGAATGTACTGCTGGCAGTTTGGCTGGTGGTGACCCAGATCAGGCAGCTTATAGCTTAAAGACAGATTTGGTTGTGAGCCATCCACCTCCTGAACATCAATCCCCAAGAGTCAGTGAAGCTCTATGCTGGCATGGTCCCGTCAAACCATACATATGGGGATGCAGAAGTGACACCCACCCTGCAGTCCTGCCCAGGTGGTGCCATGCTGGGTGCATGTTTCCGACTTCCCATGGCGGTGTCCTGGGAGGTCTCAGGGACGTCATAACCAAACAGCTTTTAAGCCAGGTGTGGTGACTTACATCTGTCATCCCAGCATTCTAGAGGCTGAGGCAGGAGGATTGCCTCAAGTTCAAGGGAGTTCTAGATCAGCCTGGCTAGAGAGTGAGATCTTGTTTAAGAAAACTAAATAAGTAAGTAAAGTAATAAACAAATAATAACACCCACAGCCTTTAACTTTCCAGAGAGGCTTCTGTCCACCTGAGAATGCAGTCTGTCTGGTCCATTTGCCGTGTCAGGTCACCTGTGAAGTGCTTCTGCACTGGATCTTGTTCACTATACAGGTAACCTGGGGCTTAGCCAGGTTGGTGGCCCCAGCTGCTATCCTTTCTAAGCCTCATCAGGAAGCCAGTGTCCTGTGCCTTGAGCAGAGCTGGCCCCTGTGAGTCCTACATGTGAGTCCTTCTAGGCCTCTGATCTCCATCATGTGAAGCCAGGACTTGAGGTGACTGTGAGGGTGTGAAAAACCATTGGCCAGTCCTTGCTGTGTCAAGAGGGAGGTGTGACTCCCGTCCACGCCTCTGTCCTGCCAGCCCATTACTCAGGATTGCACAACCACCCTTGCCTATAGCTCACCTCTCAGAAAGGTGGTGGTGGGAGAGGGTGGGTGACACAGGCAGAAGTCCCTATAGAGATTCTCTTGCTGAGAAGGAAGACACCTCCACACAGAGAGGCTATGGAGCCCCCTTCCTGCTTAGACAGGTGCCACAGGGGAGGGGAGAGCTACCTTGTGGCATGGAAGCCCAGTATCATGCTGAGATGCCCGAGTGGGAAGCCAGAGGATGCTGAGGCCTGGTATGTCATTGACCTGCCCTACTGTCCTCAGGCTCCCGACCTGAGCCACCGCTACATGACATAAATACACCTGCTATAGAAGGTGGTCTGCAGAGCTAGGTGTCTGGTGGTCTAGACTCTAGAACCCCTCCCTCACAGGTAGGTCTGTCTTTGGCACCTTTCTTCCAGATGCTTCTCCAAGGTACCACCCACAGAGAAGGGTCTCTCACTGCCCTGGATGGGTGAAGTTTCACAGAGGAGGCATTAGAT
The DNA here is from genome assembly GCF_020740685.1 of Jaculus jaculus. NCBI lineage: Eukaryota > Metazoa > Chordata > Mammalia > Rodentia > Dipodidae > Jaculus > Jaculus jaculus. The sequence goes on along the minus strand of NC_059104.1, from coordinate 1,339,777 downwards.
ACAGCCTGGAGATGTGGCAGACCCCTTAAGAAATGCAGGGAGCAAAGAAGTTAGTCCTCTGCGTCTGCAGAGCCCGGGACACTGACAAGTCCTTGTCTGCTCATGAGCCCTTTGGGCCTCTTCTCCCTCTGCCTTCTGAAATTAAATCTGTAGATAGTCTACCTGCTCCGCCAGCTAAACCAGAGTCAGTCAAGGGACGTGCTTTACAGTGGTCATCCTGGGAATACAGTCTCAGACACGCTCCTGGGAAGAGGCAGAGAAGCTCTCAGACCTGTGAAGAGCCTTGGGGATGCTCAGGGCAGATGGGAGCAGGTGTGGATGCTCATGACATGCACAGCTCCACGTCTGAACATGGGTGTGAACTTCCGTGGTCTGTGGAGGATCACTGTGTCACCGTGACAACATGGATGGACTCAAATGTCCTTAGCTTCTGCTTAGGGTTTCTCAGCCACAGCACGGTGACATCTGGGGCTGAACTGCCTCTATGGAACTCCGGGAGAGCTGTGGATGTTGAAGAGTATCCAGCCCCACAAGTAACAATGACCCAATGTGCCCACTAGGGGGCAGACTTGCTCTAGTGAGCTTCAGCTGGACACTGGTGCATCTATGGGAACCGTGTGTGTGTGTGTGTGTGTGTGTGTGTGTGTGTGTGTGTGTGTGTGTGTGTGAGAGAGAGAGAGAGAGAGAGAGAGAGAGAGAGAGAGAGAGATTAAGAGATTGAGAGATTGAGAGATTGAGAGAGACTTCACACTTCCTGAAGATAAACTTCATGCTTGAATAGCAAACCCAGGCTTCTCAGACAAGATTCTGTGGAGAAAAATGAAAGATGGGTCATGTAAGGAGCTAAGAATCAACCAGCATGAGTCTTCTGGAAGTGTCCTCAGGCCTTGAAAGAAGCTTGTGAGAAAGGTCACTGTGGTGGAGGTGAGGGCTCAGGTCTTCTGCTAAAAGCTATATAGGGCCATGAGGAGGTAATGGGGTCCCGGACCACAGTCTAAGGATTGCAGGAAAACTAACCCTCATTGTAAAGACAGTGAAATTATTAGACAAAACTGAATTTTCTACCAGATTCCATTTTGATTTTACCAACAGCTTCCAGGAGAGGAAGGCTTGGGCCAGGCCCGTTGCCCTGAAAGGCTATGTTAGGTCTAGGCAGCCAGGCTCATTGAGTCATCCAGTGATTTTCTGGGCCTGATTTTTTCAGAGATGAATTTATTGACTAGATCGGAAATGGTCTTTCACATCAATGACAATCCTATAAAAAGACACACAGTGTGTCCTTGTGTGCTCAGAAGTCCAGGTTGTGTGTCCTGGGCACTGCTGCTCAGGTGAATGGCGTGGATGTTCCATCACAGGTGGATTCTGAGTGGCCCCTAGAGGTCCACCTAGAGGGCCATCACCTGTCCTCAGGGAAACCTGGACCTGGGTGACCACATTTTGAGGAGTTTCTCTTTGGAGTTTTTTTTTTTGTTTGTTTTTTGTTTTTTTGTTTTTTTGTTTTTTTTTTTTTTGAGAGCAACAGACACAGAGAGAAAGACAGATAGAGGGAGAAAGAGAGAGTGGGCGCACCAGGGCTTCCAGCCTCTGCAAACGAACTCCAGACGCGTGCGCCCCCTTGTGCATCTGGCTAACGTGGGACCTGGGGAACCGAGCCTTGAACTGGGGTCCTTAGGCTTCACCGGCAAGTGCTTAACCACTAAGCCATCTCTCCAGCCCTCTTTGGAGTTTTTTAAAACAACAATAACAAAACTTTTCCATGCTTATAACTGTTCTGACTTAATTTGTCCATCTGTAACTCTGGAGCTGTGAAGATTGGGGTAGTAACGTTATCATACTGAAAGTTCATCACCTTTGGACTTGTCTGTGTTTCACTGAAAAGGACTGAAATCTGTACAGGCCTCATTTTGCTATGTGGCCAAATTATACCAAGCAAATCTAAGGGCCTCCAGTGTATCCCAAGACCCTCCCATAGGTGTCCCTAAAGTGCTCCATCCACATCACTGTGACCCACAGGCATCCCATTACCCACTGGAGCCTTGAGTCAGCACACTGCTACAGCCCATTCCAATCCCTTTACAAGTTTTGTCTCAAAGATAAATGCTGTGAGCATGTCATAGCAATAGAAACTGGTGCCGCAAGTCCCTGCTCCATCCCGAGGGCTCAGAAGCAGACAGAGTGCTGTGTCTGTCCCCCAGGCCATAGAGACTGTGCTATAAGGAAAGCAAGCTGAGGTCACTCTGAGGTCACGGCTTCCTCTTAGGTTGAGGAACTAGCTGGACAATGTCCTTTGTTACCTTGAGAATTCCTTTGAAAAAGTCCCTCTAGAGAACCAACGGTCTATTTAGGGTTCTCTTAGAAAAGTTGCCAGGATGCTCAGCATGGCTTCCTAGATGGAAGGGAGACCGGCTCCTCTCCTCCATGTGCTAGTGTAGCAGCCTGAAATGCGGGGAGGCAGTGGGGAGTGGCAGGTGGACCCTGGGCTTGAGTTTTCTTTTCATCAACCTATGAAGAATAAAAATTCAACTCACAGTTCTGGCGCTGGGCCAACCAAGGTCAAGGTGCCAGCATCTGGTGAAGACCCTGTTGCTTCATCTTCACATGGCTGAAGGCAGGGAAGCAAGTGGACCAGGCACTGAGGTTAGTTAACCTCCTGGCAAGGCCTTCACCCCAGTGCAGAGGAGGAGGAAGAGTGTGCATGGCCCTTTGCCCATGAAGGTCCACTTTCCATGGAAAAACCATCTTGGAAAGGAAGAATCAAGAGGGCTCCATCTTCCTAGTACCAAGACTTTTGCTGCATGGCCGGGGCACTGCAGAGGCCCTTGGCAGGACAGGGGACTTGGATTAGACCCCACAGGTATGACCTTCACCCACGTGCATCATTGCAGTTCATGGAAGATTACCTTTCTGCATCTGGACATCTGAGGGTGAGGAGCTAGGGAAGAACTAAACCCTGTCTGAGAAAAATCAAGTGGATTTCATATTTAAACGTAAAAACTGTAAAACCATAAAACCTTTAGAAAAAGAGGTAATGTTTGAGACCTATGACTGAACATGGAATTCTTATAATAAATGCCCAAAACATTCATAAGAGGAAAAACTGATACATTTGATCATCTTAACATAAAACAAGCTATAGGCTTGGAGGAAGGATTTGTACCTCACATATGTGATGAAGGACTGTACACTTCAAGCTCACCAGTACGAAAGCAAATGGCCCTGTGAGGCAGTGGGTAGCCAGCAGACTGGGGCACTTCACCAGTGAAGGTGCACAGGTGGCCAGCCACACCAGGTCAGCAGTTCTCATCCTGCAGAATGGCTGGGATTGTAGACAGTGACATGGCCAAATACTGAAGAAACCGGGTCACTCATATGTTGCTGATGGGAATTTCAAACATGGTTCAGCCATTTTGAATAATAACTTTGCAGTTTCTTTGGAAACATGTAAGTCTGGTAGACCCAGCAGCTTCACCCCTGGGGGTTTATCTTAGAGGAATGAAAATGCATCCTCACTCAAAAGCATGCACATGAATGCTTATATTAGCTTCATTTGTAATAGTTAAAACCTGGAGCCAACCACTGGAGAGATGTCTCAGCAGTTAAAGGTGCATGCTTGCAAACCCTGACAGCCCTGGCTCGATTCCCCAGCACCCACATCAAGCCAGATGCACAGAATGGCATATACAATCATTTGCTGAGGCAGGAGGCTCTGGCACACCCATACTCACTCTCTGTGTCTGCCTCTTTCTCCCTGTCTCTATTTTCTCTCTCAAATAATAAATAGATAAAAGTATTTTAAAAGCCAGGTGTGGTGGCACATGCCTTTAATCCCAGCCACGTGTCCTTCTGTGGATGACTGTTTAGATGGCAGAGCATCCGTACCAGGAACACTAAACATAACTGAATCACAAGAAGGAAGGAGCTGTGAGGACTCCCCACCACTGGAGACTCTCCAGAAATCACACAGAGGGGAGAGCCTGTCCCCCAAAGGGCTCGTGCTGAGGGACCCTTATGATACAGCATCCTTGAAGTGGTACAGTGTAGCAATGGAGAACAGACCCATGGTACCCAGCAGCAGAGGGTATGAGAGGGGCTATGAGTGTCTCTGTAGGGCAGTGCAAAGGTCTTGATGAAGCCACTATTCTGCATCCAGTTTCCATGTCAGTTATTTGTTGAGATGTTGTGCTGAGGCTTGAGGAGCTGTTACTGTTGGAGGATGTCTCTCTTGAGCCTCACAATAGCATGTGAATCATCATTACCTACAAGAGAACCAGTGCACACTATGCCCTTAACAAGCAAGTCACCTGGCCATACCGCATAGCAAGTATTTGGTGGGAAGAGGTGCAGTGATGTATCAGTTGCTTTCTTGCTGCTGGGACAAAATACCTGACCAGCAGCAACTTAAGGAAGGAAAAGAGTTTACTGTGGCCTGCAGTTAGCAGGGGAAGTTCTGCCAGGAAGCCAGTGTCATTGTCATGGAGGCAGTAAAGAGAGAACCTCAAGGCTAACCTCCAGTGACATACTTCCTCCAGTAAGGCTCTACCTCCTAAACCTCCACAACCTTCCTGAACAGGGTTACTAACTGGAGATTAAGTATTCAAACACACAAGTCTATAGGGGGCAATTTACATTCAAACCACCATAGACGGGCTTTTCTTTAAGGTGGCTAGTCCCCTCCACTGACTTACAGTAAATGTTAGTTCCAGATGTCAGGCAGGTTAACTTAACTGTGTTGACCATAGTGTTAGCCTTTGGAAATATTTCCTCCAATTTAAGGCTTAAATAAATAAAATTCCAAAATTAAATGAGGTACTTACATACTCCAAGTCGAGCAAAGGAAGGTAGCAGGTGACAGATAGTGTGTCGACTTCTAGGCCCTGGAGTGAAGCAGGGTCCTTCTGCTCCCAGCTGCCAAGTCAGGTCCAGGGACAGCAGACTCATCCTTATCCACACGCACCATGCTGAGCAGGCACTGGGTGGCGGAAGACAGAACACTTGTGTGCTGCTCTCTGGAGATCCCAAAGACATCTAGGACTTGTTTTACTGCCTTTTCCTACTGACCACTTTCCCTTAAGAACAGAGAGGGAGGAATCAATATGTTCTCAGAAATGCTTATGTCCCTCCACATCAGGCACCCATCCTCTTGGCTAAATGAGAACTCTGAGATTAGGTGAGTAATTTCTTCTTCCTTCCCTTTCCCTTTTGTCATATCTTGTGAACTTTTTAGGCTCAGTGAGGAGAATCTGAAAAAAAAAGCGTAAAGTCAAATTTAAGTGTTGGTGTCACATTTCTCTATAGTAATGAGCAGCTAAGTAGTAGTCAGCATGTTTTCCAGAACTTACTGCTGTGGCCTGATCACATGGAGTGGGGGTGTGTTACCTCAGTCTGTGTGGAGCTAGGGCCTATTGGACTGGGCTGTAAGGATTTGATCTGTGGGTGTCCCAGGGCTGTCTTCAAAAATGTCCACTGGCAGGGCTGGAAAGTTGGCTTAGTGGTTGGGGACTTGCCTGTGGAATCTAAGGACCCAGGTTCGATTCCCCATTACCCATGTTAGCCAGATGCACAAGGTGACACATGCATCTGAAGTTCATTTACAGTGGCTAGAGGCCCTGAGGTGCCCATTCTCTATCTGCCTCTTTCTCTCTCTCAAATAAGTAAATAAGTAAAATATTAAAAAAATAAAATAAAAAAACTTGCCGGGTGTGGTGGTGTACACCTTTAATCTCAGCACTCAGGAGGCAGAGGTAGGAGGATTGTAACAACTTCAAGGCCACCTTGGGACTGTAAAGTTCAGGAGTGACCAGGGACCATGGAGATCACTCTGAGGCAAAGATGCCAGGAGCACTCAGCTTGTGGTTACAGATAGTGGACTTTATAGGCTCTTCAGTTGGGGAAGGTGAGGAAGGGAAGGAATTTCTTTGTTGGGGCAGTAAATCTCTGTTCTTTACATCAGCCATAGGGTGAAACCAGAAGTGACCCAGTGAGAGATAAAGGGGGCAGTAAATCTAGACCTGGAGCCTTGCTAGGCAGGGGAGGGATAATGGCTGGACAATTTCTTGAGGAATGTGGATGACTCCTCTGTCGCCTTCCTGCTGTCCTGGGTGACTCCATTTTGTCCTGACCTAACAGAGACTACATAGTAAATTCCTGGTCAGCCTGGGCTAGAGTGATACATTGCCTTAAGAAAACCAAAATAATTAAGTAAAATAAAATAAAACCCTATCCATGGGCTGGAGAGCGAACACAGCATTTGTCATGATGACCCTAATGCCCTGGTCTTGGGCTTTGATTTCCCTTTTGTGCAGAGGACTGGGATCTTCAGGGGTCCTGGGCCAAGGGGCTCCCCTGGAGGTGCCTTTCCGAAGGAAGGGCTTTGCCCTCCCCCACAGAAGTAATGTGAGCATGCTCACTTTAAGAGGTAAACATTACCTTGCTTCCAGACAAGCCCTGTTCCTATCCAGCATGTTTCTTATGGTTTAATGGATGTGAAGGGCTGTTTCCTAGTGGACTTTCCATGGGAATCTGGGGAAAGGTCAGCCGTCTGACAGCCGAGGTCCAGAGAGGTGGTGGCCCTGGGGGGTCCATGGCCTCTAGGCTCCATGGTACAGGTGCTGTGGCTGTGCACTGAGTGGAGATCAGTGTCTGCACTCCCCCTGAAAGTCAAGTCAAGTCTGTGCCCCGTGCCACAAGCCCACGAAGGGCGGTGGGTCTCAGGAAGAAGCGCCTGCGTGCACTCTGCCTCAGTAACAGAGGTCACTAGTCGAAAGGGGAGGGGACAGGAGCGGAGGGCCACCCTGCTGGCTTGACTGTCCAGGAGACTGGCTGTCCTAGGGCTGTCCTAGGGTCCAGGCTTTGCTAGATTCCAGCTACCCTGAGGCAGCAGCTGCCCCCACGTCTGTGTCATGGACTTGCTGCCCAGGGCCTTCCTGTCAGAAAACAGATAGGGAGCCACCTAGATCTTTCCAGACCTGCCCTCTGCCTCCTGCCCAGCAGTCTGGGGGGGGGGGATGTGGGGGGCTGGGACAACGGGCAGAGGCCAGCAAAGGAGGAGTGCTCCCCCACAAGGGCTCCTCCTGGTGTGGTCGCCTGCATTTCCGCCTGAGGAGGAGCTGCTCCTGTCTGCTCTCGCGGTGAGCTTTTGACGCATCTGTCCCCATCGCCAGGGAGACTGGATGTGCGGGGCCGAGCTCCCGTCCCCGTAGAACCCTTCCCCTTGTGACGGCTGCAGGTGCTGCCCTGCTTTGCCCGCCGCTGGAGGCCACCCTTCTTTGGGTGGTAGGGGTACTGGGGAGCTGTTTTTCTCAAGCCTCCGCTGCTGTCAGGCCTCGGCTGCTTCCATGGACCCTGCGGTTTGTTACCACTGCAAACAGCGAGTGCACCCACCTTCTGCTTTGCATAAAGAGTGGGACAGTCCTAAATATTCACCACTGGTTCTATTGCTTCCTCCTGCCATCTGCAAGAGCCTCTCTCAGGAGACGGGTGCCTGGGCCACCGTGGGAGCTGCTTCCCTAGGCTACTCCACAGCCATGGACACTCAACACCATCAGGGTGAGTTCGTGGTGCCAGGTGTGGCCTCTGTACCTTCAGACCTCAACCTGTCTGGCCTGCGGAGGTTGTCATGATCAGGCAGTCCTCTAGGCAGTAAATGCAGGTGAGGCGTGAAGGGAAGGGGGGTATGTGTCTGGGGAACACAGAGGGTGATTATCCTCGGGATGTGGCTTTGTGGAGGACTGTGTGTACTCGCTCAGTGTTGTGGCCCCCACCCATCATACCCGACAGTTGGCGCTCATGAATGGTGCAGAAATGAATTTTGCAGCAGAGCAAGACAGTGAGTCTCAAGCATCAATTCTAGGTCCCACTGGAAAGAAGCCCACAGATCCCTGTAGAAACTGGCCAGGAGATGTAATAAGAAATGCAGCCTGTAGGTCGGATGGCTTAGCATATCTCTGTGGCCTGTCTTCGCATTCCCCTGTGTGAATGCTGACATGTGGGCTGGGTGGTCACTGTGGCTGGGCTGCTGTTCTCATGATTTGGAGCTGAAGTCCCCCAGAGGCTCGTGTGTGGAGAGCCTGGTCCCAGAGCAGCGGTGTTCAGGTGGGACTTTGGGGATGTGCCTGGATTGTGGGGGCTCCAGCCTCATCACTGTTTCATTGATGGCTTTGTTGGGAAGTGAGACAGTCCTGGCAGAGGCGTGTGTTTGAAGGAAGTGAGTCCTTGGCCGTTGTATCTTGGCCCTGAGACCTCCCACACCTTCCCCATGCCTTCCTGGCTGCCTTGAGGTGAGCAGCTTGCCTCCACCTTGTCCTCTCCGCCATGTGTGCTTCCTTGAGACAGGTCCACAGAAACGGGGTCATGAGGCTATGGTTTCAAGCCGTTGAAACCGTGAGCCACAACAAACCTTTCTTCCCTTAAATTGCTCTTCTCAAATGTTTGTCACAGATAAGGAAAACGAACATGTTATTGTATGTATTTAACCCTCCCTCCAAAGGATTGTTGAGAATGCTGGGGAGATGGCTCAGTGTGTAAAGTGCTTGCCTTGCAAGCCTGAGGACCTGAGTTCAGATCCCTAGGACTCACATAAAATGTCAGGCATGGGGGCACATGCCTGTAATCTCAGTGCTGGGGAGACAGTCCCAGGGCTTGCTGGCTAGCCAAATTGGTGAGCTCTGTGCTCAGTGATAGGCCTTGTCTCATAAAAATGATGTGGAGAAGCATTAAAAGAAGACACTCAATGTAGCCCTCCACTTCCACACGCATGTACTCCCTCATGCATACAAACTGGCACGTACACATGTATATGCACCCCACGCACAAGACCCTTGTCAGATGAGCAGTGTGTGGTTCCCCGTTACAGATGGAGCAGTTGAAGATAGATGGGGCTGAGATTAGGCAACCTCCTCAAGTTATCCTCCCAGTAAGTGGCCAAGCTAGGATGGGACCCTTTGGGTTGTCCTGAGACCCAGACTCAGCCACTACTTTATAAGGCAGTCTCACCAAGGGTGTCTCTATCCCCAGACAGAACCATTCCAAGCACTCAATATAATATTACTGCCTCTAAGCCAGGGTCACGGGCTAGCCTGCTGCTGGGTGTGACCACATGTGTTTTCCTGAGTGCACAGCCTGTAAGGACTGTGCCCACATCTCCATGGGCTTTGGAGAGTCAGTGTTGGATTTGGATGTTGCCTGAGTCAGTCAAGGCTTTGTGTTAGGCTTTGTCTCTGGGTCTGAGTGCAGAGATGACATAAACTATTAATTCCTAGGTGCAGTTAATAAGGGGCCCAAGTGCCCCCATGCATACATGGCCTGTGAGGTTTGCAGGCTGTGTCTTTAGAGCTGGGCTTGTGGAAGCATCAAATAGATGAGAGTATCTCTGATCTGAGAAGTCTCACTTCTGCACCAGAACACCAGAGTCATGCACCAGTTAACATCAGGAAAAGTCTAAAGGTCACAATGTGAATTAACTTTAAACATTTTGTCTTTTAAATCCTATCATATTTGACTCCTGTATGTATTTTATCCACTGGCATAACTTGAAAAGGGCATTTGACCAGGTTACTCCCCAGGAATAGGTTGTGAGGAAATTCTAAAAGCTCATTCTTTAAAGAAGTCCACTTCCAGTGTGTTGGAACACCACTGCAGATGCTCACACCACTCCCAGCCCACATCACACTGTGCTGGGCCCAGGCATCTGATCCCTGTGGTGATGAGGTGGTGGGATCTGGAGACATGATCCTACAAAGGGCAGCTACCTGCCAGTGGCTCTGGCATGCCTCTGGGGTAGGGGGGGTGAGGACACCTGCACTTTACCTGTGGTCACCATTCTCTTGGGCGGGCTGTGGCTGCTTCCGAGGACAAGCAGCCACCGAGGGGATGCAGGCCCTGGCTGGGCCAGTTCTGCAGTTCCGGTGGCATGTGCGTTTCATCCAGGAGTCCTAGGATGCCACAGGCTGTTTAAAACCTCCCTTTCATTCTCTTGGACCAAGAACATATAATTCAGCTAGGAGTGCACTACGAGGGTACCTGACTGTGTTGGTTTTGACACCACCCTGCATTACACCTGAGGGTTTCATCAATAGACAATGCCGCAGTGGTTCTTGTGAGGGTCTGCCCTAGGAGAAAGGGTGAGGAAATACACCCTGCACCACCCAGCTCGACAGGTTTCCAGGCTCTGCGGAGCTGCATGCTCCCCGGGGCACCGCTGCCGCTCCCCACAGGAGTGAAGGTCCCTGGCTCCTCATGCAGACACCCTGGGGAGTTCTTAGGAACTGCCTGAAATTGGAGCCCTCTGGATCTCAGCCCAGTAGCTCCGGCACAGGAAGTAGAACAATAGGCATTTCAAGATCTGGCTTCAGTCTTTCTGAGCCGTGTTGGAGCCGAGGCCAGGGACTCTGGGCACTGGAGACCTGGCCCAGCAAAGCAGACTGGCACTGCCTGTGTCCACTGGTTTTTCTAGCTGGACAGACATTGTGGGGGTCATTTCGAGGGCTTGCTGTCGTCGTTTCTTACTACATTTAGTTTTGGCCCATGAAGGATAATGTATGGTTTATGTGCCCGGCACAGTGCTGCGTGTTTTGTGGCAACATTCGCTTGTGCGTTTTTATCACTGACATTATCCCAGCTGTGCTTGTGATTCTCTAACTAAACACAGAAATTGCCTGGCTGTGGAAGGCTGTAAATTAATTAATGAACTTTCATTTAGGAAAATGCTTGGAACAACTCCAAGGAAGAAAGTGAGTGGATTTATTGGGCTCTTTTCTGCTTTTCTCCTCTTTTTTTTTTTTTTTGTGAGGTAGGGTCTCACTGTAGCCCACGCTGACCTGGAATTCATCCTGTAGTCTCAGGGGAGTCTTTAACTCATGGTGATTCTCCTACCTCTGCCTCCCAAGTGCTGGGATTAAAGGCGTGCGCCACCACACCCAACTTTTTTCTCCTCTTTTTTTTTTTTTCTTTTTTTTCTTTTTCTTTGAGATAGGGTCTTATGTAGCCCCAGCTGGCCTTAAACTTACCATGTAGCTGAGGATGACCTTAAACTTCTGGTCCTCCTGTGCCCACCTTCTAATTACAGGCATTTGGATTTAGTATTTTTCTTATTACTTTGGGGTTTTACCTTATATGTATACAAACTTTGTTTCCCTTACTTGGACAGAATCTTGCCATTCGCTTTGCGTGTTCACACGCAGTGTGACTTGGTTGGGCTTTCCCCAGACTTCTTATCACCCACGGCTTCCAAGTCCGCTCAAGCTGGATGTCCATGAACTGACATCTCCTGAGCCTCCAGTCTGTTGATGTTTTTCTCTCTTTCGCCAGCACATACAGACTTATGACCTCATAGGCTCTTCATCAGCCAGCGTTCCACAAGCACAGCAGGGCCTGGGCAGAAACCCTGCATCCCTGTGAGCTGTTCCTAGAGCGGGCTTACGTACTATGGGGCCCAGCAAGTCTGAAGCCAGGGAACTGAGGCAGGAGTTCTCTGTGGCATGTGGAGGCAGAATTCTCTCTTCCTTGCAGACTTTCGTCTTTTGGCCTTCAGCGGGGTGCTCACCCTGAAGGGTTGTCTGCTTTACTGGGAGCCCCCTGATTGCATGTGTTCATCAGCCGCATCTACAAGGTGCCCACACAGGGCCCCAGCCAGCACTGGGCAGGGGAAGGAGGATCAGCCCTGCCCTGGCCTGCGGAGACCAGCCATACCCCCGCTTACCTACTGTTTGTCCTGCCTTAGCCACACCGAGCCTGACCTAAACTACTGCTTCCCCGGAGTTTCGTCACCCCTGGGCTGCATCTCAAGTCCCAGGACTCTCCGTGTTACACCTCCACACCTTCCTAAAATGCCACCCTCACCAAAGCAATTGTGGGGACATTTTTGTATCTGCCTTCCTGGACCCACAGGCATCTGGAGACCCATGAAGATTTTCCTCAAGACCTTGTCCTTGCAGGGTCTTGATGGACCCCACAGGAGCCTTAAATACCACACATCCCCGAGGGACTTGACTTTAGTGACAGGAAATCTCACCTCAACCCATGGGTTAGGGCATATTCCTGTACAACAGGGCTTACGGTACAGGTCCATGCAAAGACCTTTCTGAAACAAATGCAGTTGAATCCAACTGAATTAGTTTTGTGTTGGGAAAGCTCCCCTGTGCCCTTCTCTCCTCATGTTCTCTGGTAATGGACTGTACTAGATGGTCCTCCTCACATCCTGCCCTCACTCCACCACGTGGCTCTCCTGGGCCTGGGCAGTTGGAGTGTCAGTTAACTATATACACCCACCATCTGGAGCCCTCATCAGAATTTCTTGGACATGGTGTGACATCAGCACATCCTTTGTGGAGACAGCCCGTTCTCCTGCTCCAGGACCCACCTCTTGTGCTTGGGGGCTTCCTCTCCCAGGGGCTGTCCCTTCTTGAGAACAGAGTGTCCTTTGTCCCTCATGAGGTGGGCAAGTCATCCTGGGGGAATGCTTGTTTTCCAAGCAGGCGCCCAGAACAACAAAATATGAGGAAGCTGCCTATTGTTCCGTGGCTCCTCATATTGAGGTCTCTCCAGTGTCGACTGGTTTTTCCTCTTAGTTTTGTTTTCCCACTGCTAAGTGGATATCCCATCCCTCTGACAAAAGCAGAATATCTGGTGGCAAGTTCTAAAATGAGAACCATCCTTACAGCCCATAGCTGCTCACACAGGATGGATCCTGTGCTTTGCTTGGGATGAGTGCTCCCTAGATGACCATGTAGTTTCATCTAGGGTCTTCAAATGCTCTGCTTTTCTTGAAGGCATGAAGAGAACGATCTCATGCTCTGAGGCTGGTGCCAGGAGCCTGCTGGGCCTCTTCAGCAATGCCCTCCATAACCCTGCTGTCCTGAACCTGATCCCCTGTCCTGCAGTGGGCCGCTTCCTCCACCAAACCAACCTGGCCGCTTTGTTGAGCCTTGGATGATGTTGGTCCAGCTGTCAACTTAGGGTGGGACAGCCTCTTCTGCAGAGGGCCAGTTTCAGGTATGCCAGTTCTCATTTCTGCCATGACAGCATTGAACAGTGGCCACAAGGGTGCCACTTGTTACCCGGAAGTTCTGATGGCCAGAATCCCTAAGCCAAGAGGTGGGCAGAGCTGGTGCTCCTACAACACAAGAGGAACCTGACCCCTCCCTTGTCTAGCTTTCCCTGTGGCTCAAGGCCACATCACTGGCTGCTACCACCCTCCCATTCCCCTGCCTCAGAGCCAACTACCTGTCTCCCTCTTAGAACAGAGATGATATTAGGTCCCTGTATAACAAGACCTCCTAACTGAATCACACCTGCAAAGTCCTGTGGTGACACTCACAAGTTCCAAGTGGGCATCTTCAGGTGCCCCCAGTGGCTCTCCAGTACCTGGAGGCTGTATCATGGCTGTCCCTTGCCTGCTAGGTGTGCCTCAGTTAAGGGCATCCCGAGGGCCATAGACTTTGTGCTGCAAAGGGGAAGACTGACCAGGTGGGTGGGGCTTCATGGACTAGCAAGGACACTAAAGTCCTCTTGGCTCCCTTTTCTGACCCACCAGCAGTGCCTGAACTGCCAGGGTCCCTGCCTGCTGGCTTCTGGTTTGGCCTGCATGTGCCTGCTCTCTGGGTGGGGGCACAGAACTCCCAAGGAACCTTCTGAAGATAGTCAGAGCCTGTGAGACATCTCACATAGACAATAACTTCAGAATGGTGAAGTAATGCAGTCAGGATTCTATTGTCATTGAAACGAGACACACATCAAAAGCAACTCTAAAGTGCACAGCAGCCTGCCACTGACTGACTGCTCTCTGCTAGGGAAACCCCCCAGCTGGGGGCCAGGCTGATATGACAGCCGCCAGGGGTGGAGCAGGTCCCCTATGGTCCTTTTTTATGATTCCACATGGAGGAACTGTGGTTCATCTTCAGAGTGTACAGTGACCATAGCCCTATGGAGTGGGATCCTGAGGCTGACCCTATCCGATCCTCCACCTCCCCTGGCCTGCACATTTCTGGTGGTCCTGGCACTGGCCTCTTACTTCTGGTGATCCTAGAGGCTAGGGCTGAGCCAGTGGCTTCCCCTTTTTGAGGTGCCATTCCCCCACACTCTACCATTGTCATGACAAGCAGCCTCATTTTCTAGTTTGGAGCCCAGTTCTTACGACACATTGTCCTTATCCCAATGCAATCAACGTCACAGACAGCCTGCCTGGTGACCTTGTAAAAGTCTCTGGGAACAATGAAGTGTCACAATGTGACCTTGCTCCACAGAATTTACATCAAGACTAAAGCAAGGGCACTTACATGCCTCTCAGGATTCATTTGCCCACTTGGAGCACACCCCCTACCTTTCCCTTTCCCCCTACCCCACACTCTCAATGTTAAGGGACCCAGGCTATTTCCTGAGCTCCATAATTGCTTCTAGGCTAGGCAAGCAGGGCTGGTGATCAGGAGGCTGGCAGAGGCGCCTTGAACCCACAGCTGATGCCTGGTGAGGCCACACCTCGGCCCCACCCGTGATGCTAAAACACGTACTCTTCACTGCCTGCCTATCTGGGAGAGTGGTGGCTCTTTTAATGGTCCCATAACTTGTCTGCCATTTGAGGTCATATAAACTCCTTCAGTTTAGTCTTGGTCACTAGACAACCCTCCTGTGTGCCCAGTCCAGGATAGGGGCTGGAGGGACGGCTGTCAGTAAGGGTGTACCTTCCCTTGCCTCTCTCCAGCTTGTCCCTGGACCAGCTTCTCTACATCTTCATGACCTCACAGCATACAAACTCATCCATAAGCACGCACGTATGCACAAGCATGTGCACTTACCTGGACCAAGTGGTGCTGTCTTCCTAGAAGCCTGGGTGGGGTTCCTGAATCAGGGTCACCCTCTGTGATGGGTTAGGGTTGGCGGCTGTACCATTATCTCTGACCTGGCACTCAGTCAGCCCTGCCTAGGGACAGAAACTTGGACAGACCTTTGCCCCAGATGTCTTGCCCAGGGCTGGTCACCCCTTCTTGCTGGGCTGCTAGGCTAGCACACATCTAACTGGGTGAAGCCCAGACTTCCTCGCTGAAGGCTCCTGCTCTAGTTGTTGATGGGTTTCCCAGAGAGGATAGAAAAGAGAGATCCCTTCCCAGCTGCTGCCCCTCTTTGCAGGGCACTTTGTAGGATTCTGAGCCCCCATACAGCCAGCCACCCTCAACACAGAGCAGTTTTCTGAACTCAAAATCTGGGCCTCTTTATCTTCACCATGGCTCTCAGCTGAGAATCTGGAGGACAGAAAAACCCAGACAACCCACATCTGAGTGTGTTGAGGACTGCCAGGTGATGGGACCCTAGACCAAGTGAGGGTGGGTGGGAACACAGCGTAGTGACTACTTTGGGGAGACATTTCTCCTGTAGCTTGGCAATGACATGAAGTGGATGGGATCCCTAGGACAAAACTGCAGCGCCCCCTCCCATGTGAGAGGAATAATCTTGTGCAAGGAGTCTGTACAACCACCCAGGGGGACACGAGGATTGTCCACAAAGAAGTTAGTGAATCCTCGAGGACCAGGGCAATGGCTTCCAGCTCTGTGGCAGCCTCAGTCCCAGGGCCAGCACTCTGTTCCGCATTGTCTTCAAAATGGATTTACACTATTTTCTTCCTTTTTTCATTCCTTCCTTCCTTCCCCTGTCCCTCTCTCCCTTCTTTCTTCCTCCCCTCCCTCCCTTCCTCCCCCTTCTTCCTTCTGCTCCTCCCTCCCTTCCTTCTTCCTTCCTTTCTTCTAGGCACATGTGTGTAGTATGTATAGTATGTGTGTGTGTGTGTGTGTGTGTGTGTGTAGATGTGCACACCCTATACACATGCATGCAAAAGCCAGACAAGGACATCAGGTCCTGTTTCCATGCTCTTCTGCCTTACTTCCTGGAGACAGAGTTTCTCACTGAATCTGGAGCTTGACGTTGACCAGGGAGCCCCAGTAATCATCATGTCTCCACTCCCACTGCCAGGGTTATAAGGCAGGTTGTGGGTGCTGAGCATCAGACAAGTTCTTATGCTTGCGCACTAACCCCTCTTAACCTACTGAGCCAGCTCCCCAAATGACCTTTCTGGGCTCTGAACCTGCTGGACTGGGTAGGACTGTGTCCCTAGAAACAGTGCTGAGGTCCTTCTCTCTTTCAGTTTGGAGCTCCCAATAAAGTGTGCTTGAGAAGAATCCTGTTGTTGTCGTTCTTCCTGCTGGTGGGAGGGGCACAACAAGTGGTGCCGAAACCCTGGACTTGTCAACAAACGGCCAGTTGAGAGGACCCCCTGAGGATATTTCCGAGGGAGGATTCAGAACTCAACACACGGAGCGGCGGTACCGATGATGTTGACCACTGGGGAGACTCAAAAGTCATCATAGTGCTGAGAAAAGAGAGAATGAAGTATAGTGTTCAGCACTGAGACATCCATATCACACCTTTGAAGGCTCAAGACCTTTGTCAAAGAGGTGGAAGAAAGAAAGCAGGAGCAAGGAAGGGGAAGAGTTCTTCTTAGCATTTTCTTCTGGACACAAAGTAGCTGTGGATTCATGACTTCAGTGGCTGTCCCTGTCTACAGAAGAACTACATAGAAGAAGAGAAAAACAAATGATATTAAAAATAATAATAATAAAGTAAAAAAGAGGGCTCTGTTAGAAAGAAGAAGGGATTCAGAAAGGCTGGAGAGATAGCTCAGTAGTTGAAGGCTCTTGCTTCCAAAACCTATCAGTCTGGGTTCAATTAATTCTTCAGTATCCATGTAATGCATGATAGATGTACAAAGTGGCACATGCATCTGGAGCTGGCAAGAAGCCCTCATAAGCCCATTTGCTCTTTCCCTTTTTCTCTCTGTCTGTCTCTCTCTCTCCTCTACTCACTGTCACCTCATTCAATCTTAAATAAATTTTTTTTTTTAAGGAAGGGATTCAGTGGAGGGTAATAAGGAAGAGGGGATGAAGGAAAATGGTGGAAATGTAATATTTTGAGCATGGTATATTGTACAGATATATGGAACTTGTCAATAAAAAGGTTATTAAAAGATAATAACTCTCACAAAGGTCAGCTTACACTCTAGACAATAAGATGGCAGAGAAAAACATGATATGGGAAGTTAATTGCATTGCAGGAGCTAAGGACCCTCGATGTATTTATCAGGAAGGATAAGCTTTGGCATCACTAGCTATTGATAAGTGACAACCTTATTGTAGGAAGTCAGGGCTAGGATAGCTGGGATGGCTGGGAACAATTTCTATCACTAAACATTTATACTTTCTTTGTCCATTATTTATTTATTTATTATTTGAGAGCGACAGACACAGAGAGAAAGACAGATAGAGGGAGAGAGAGAGAATGGGCGTGCCAGGACTTCCAGCCACTGCAAACGAACTCCAGACGCGTGCGCCCCCTTGTGCATCTGGCTAACGTGGGACCTGGGGAACCAAGCCTCGAACCGGGGTCCTTAGGCTTCACAGGCAAGCGCTTAACCGCTAAGCCATCTCTCCAGCCCATTTATACTTTCTAGTGTTGCCATCCAGGCACCTTATGTGAGATGAAGATGGTTTCAGTGAAATAAATAGCTCAGCATGGTTGCAAGTTAGTAGGGCATTAAGGCTTCCTGTGAGCCCAAGACCCTTCTTTCACTGCACTAGGATGCTACCCAACTTAAAAATCAGGCATGCAACCGATAGTCTTAAATTTCTGGAAAGAGGAAGTGTAGACAGGAGGATCTATGTGGCTTCCTGTCCACCAGTCTATTCTAATTTGCTAGCTCTGGCCCAATAAGTACGGTGCCTCAAAACCAGTGACAGGCATTCCTAAAGATGGCATATGAGATATTTTTTTTTCTCTTACCACATGCATATAAGTGCACATGTCCACACACAAGCACTCACATATACCTGAACATATACATGTACACACACAGACACACGTTAAAAACAAAGAATATGGAAAAGATCAAATATAACTGATGCGAGCATGATAAGATTAGAGAATAAAGAAGGCAAAGTCCACTGAAATTAATTTTATTTATTTCTCCTTCCATAGAATGTTGACTAGCATATTGGTATATATGTGACAATGAAAACAAAAATAGTTGTAGCAGGCTGACACTATGCTAATCACATATGGTCATAAAATCGCAGCTGTAGTGTTTTGAGCACACAAATAACAAGCTAGAAAGAGTAGAGATGATTTCTTTCATGGAGCAGCAGGGAATATATCAGTATATTTGTGTCATATCAACTTTCCGTCATGAGTCCACAATGCTCAATGAAAGAAAAGCTAAGTTTCAGGTGATAAGGTTAATTTAATACCAGACAACTATGAGTGTGATCCTAACCCGGCTAACTTTAAGTGGAGGTTCATGAGGCATGTCTTTTGTGCAAGAATCAGCAGATATTGAAATGTACATGCAGTGAAATCTGGTAGATGCACTTGTGAAATCACTGCAGTCAATCAGAACATTCTCATCATCTCCAAAGTCATGTTATTCTTGTCATACTCTGTGCCTGTCGATGTCCAAAGTCTTCTGATCAATTCTTTGTCACTCTAAATACTGGTATTAATGGGGTAATGTACAAAGTATTTTTTTTTAATTTCTGGCTTCTCTCACATGGAATAATGAACTTTAGATTCCTCTCTATTGTGATGAAGTCGGAACATTGTTATGACCAAGTGCTGTCTCAGTGTTTTTTTTTTTGTTTTTTTTTTTTATTTGAGAGCGACAGACACAGAGAGAAAGACAGATAGAGGGAGAGAGAGAGAATGGGCGCGCCAGGGCTTCCAGCCTCTGCAAACGAACTCCAGACGCGTGCACCCCCTTGTGCATCTGGCTAACGTGGGACCTGGGGAACCGAGCCTCGAACCAGGGTCCTTAGGCTTCACAGGCAAGCGCTTAACCGCTAAGCCATCTCTCCAGCCCTGTCTCAGTGTTTGAATGTATGCCATGTACTTCATCTGCTTGTGGGGTCATTGTGTAATTTATACTTATTGACTGTTAACATAGAGCTACAATTACCACTTACATATGGAAGTGTTTGTGGATGTATGTGTCCGTCATAAATAAGTATCTAAAAACGGAAAAAATAAAAAAAAAAAAAAAGAAACAGTGCTGAATCCTACCCCAAAACAGTAAATGTGACTTGACTTGGAAATAAAGCAGATGCAAGATGTGGCCATATAGGGGAGAAGGCTAGCCCAGTGACTGATGCCCCATGGGCAAGAGATAACCAGGGCATCAGTGGCAAGGTGACTGGACGAGGCAGCACAGCTTCAGGGAAGCTAGAGAGGCAGGAAGAACCCTTTGTGGGCTCAGAGGTGCACATTTGCTACGCGGCTTTCCTAAGTGTTCTCCCTCCCCCAGGGTACCGAGTGTGGGGGGAGCTTGGGCTACACCCTCTGTGCCAGTGGCTATGAGAACATCCAGTGGGTCCTGGAGAGAGCAAGTTCTTCCTCAGCAGTTCCCATGGTCAGGAAGCCAGGTGGAGTGCCCACCCAGTTCACTGTGCATGGCCACTGTGTCAAGACCCTAGGAGGTAACCCCACAGCCTCCGTGTCAATGTGAGTTTGAGATGCGTCCCTGTTCCTCCGGCCTGTGTGAGCCGCTCCTTCACCCGTTTAAGCAAATGTTCTTCCTGAGAGCAAGTCACGTCTTTTCTCACCCACAAGGCAGTCCTGAGCAGTGCGGGGGCTGCTGGGGTGGGTGAGCCCACCAGTGCCCCCATGCTGGGACACGCCGTTGTAAGCTGTGCCAGAAACACAGGCATGTTTGTTCCCCCACAATGTCAAAATTTACTGAATGACAAAAGTTCACAAGCTGGGCGTGATGGTTAATCTCATTTGTCAACTTGACAGGATTTAGAATCACCATGGAAACAAATCTCTGGGCATGTCTGTGAGGGATTTTTTTTAGATTAGGATATTAGAGGTGGGCAAACCTACCCTAGGTGTGGGCAGCACCATTCCATGTCCCAGCATTCATCTCCCTTGGCTTCCTAACTGCGGACACAGTGTGACCAGCTGCTTCAAGCTCCTGTCAGCATGACTTCCCCACCATAACAGACTGGAACTCAGTCTGTGAACCCAAACAACCCTCTTTCTTTTAGTTGCTTTTAATCGGGTGTTTTGTTGGAGCAAGGAGAAAAGGAAGCATACACTACATCTGTCTTGTTGGCTACAATGGGCCAAGTAGTCCCAATTTCCCCTGGTGGTTGGCTGCTGCTGGCAACACAGGCTTTTTCATTCAGTGTTTAATGACTAGTAGTAGCTCTCAGATTCCAGAGGAAGTACATCTCACTTACGCATACATGTAGGTTACAGAAGGCTACAGCAGGGTTAAGGAGGCTTCAGCAGAGAAAGCAGCAGTTGACGTACACCGGAGCCTTGAGGAGCCAGAGCTGACACGTGCCGAAGGGCCCTGCAGTGGCTGGGTGCCGGGAGAGCTGTTGAGGCACGCCGAGCTGGGCTGCAGGGTCTCAGGAATGAGTTGGGTTCCAGGGTTGAATTGAGCTGAAGAGGAAGGTGCAAGACAGAACCAAAGAGGGTGTAGAAACAAGGAGCAGGGAAAGCCTTTAATCCCAGCACATGGGAGGCAGAGGTAGGAGGATGGCTGTGAGTTCGAGGCCACCCTGAGACTACTTAGTGAATTCCAGGTCAGCCTGGACTAGGATAAAACCCTGCCTCGAAATCCACCCCCCCCCCAAGAAAAAGAAGGGGTAAGTTCAATGGTCAGATCTGTTTGGCAGAAAAGATTGAATTTCTCACTCATACAATGTGGAGAAACTTGGAGCAGGGTAAGCCTGATTCTCGACACTTCCCGGGGACACTGTGGGGTCCTGTGGCTTCCTGTGTTTGCCTGCTGTGGGTGTTTGACAGCATGAGCTGCACACTTGAAAGTCATGGACAGCCTCAGAAACGTGAGAGAGCTGCGCCCCTTGTGTGTAACTCGACTTCTAGGATTTTACAGGAGAAAGAGTCAGTCATGAGAAAAAGATTTGCCTATGTGTTTCTTTGCCACATTATTTATGACAACAATAACTGCCAAGAAAATTTGACTCATTAATTTTTTTATTTATTCATTTATTTGCTTATTTGTTTTTGTTTCTTGAGGTAGGGTCTTGCTGTAGCCCAGGCTCTCCTGGAATTCACTATGTAGTCTCAGGGTGGCCTCGAACTCACAGCCATCCTCCTACCTCTGCCTCCTGAGTGCTGGGATTAAAGGCGTGCGCCACCATGGCTGGCTCATTAAATTCTTTGAATAGGACTTCCTGGGTATTCAAAGTCATGTTACTTACTACTGACACTTACTGTGTTACAATTCTGTATAAAAACGCAACAGAGAGTGAACAAGAACTCTTCTTTCTGCGCGACACTACAGCTTATTTTCTTGTTACTTTCCACGGTTTCCTTACATGACCATGATGATTTTGATTAAGGTACTAGTTTTATACATCAAAAAGTAGCAACCAGGGGCTGGAGGCATGGCTTAGCACTTAAGGCATTTGCCTGCAAAGCCAAAGGACCCAGGTTTGATTCCCCAGGACCCAGGCTAGCCAGATGCACAAGGGGGCGCACATGTCTGGAGTTTGTTTGCAGTGGCCGGAGGCCCTGGCACACCCATTTTCTCTCTCGCTCCCTCTTTCTCTGTCAAATAAATAAATAAATAAAAAGAAAAAAATTAAAGTAGCAATCAGGTGCTGAGGAAGATGGTTCAGTCCATAAAGTGTTTGCCTCACAAGCATAGGGGCCCAAGTTCAGATCCCTGGCACCTATGGAAAGGCCAGGTGTGGTGATGTGTGGGAGGTGGAGGCAGGCAGATCCCCAGGAAGCCTGGAAAGCTAGACTAGCCAAATCTGGGTTCTGGGTTCTGGGCTCGGTGAAAGAGCCTGTCTAAATAAGTCATGTGCGGAGGGATGGAGGAAGACACCCAGTTTCAGCCTGTAGCCCCCACACACATGCGT
Source organism: Jaculus jaculus (assembly GCF_020740685.1). Classification (NCBI taxonomy): domain Eukaryota; kingdom Metazoa; phylum Chordata; class Mammalia; order Rodentia; family Dipodidae; genus Jaculus; species Jaculus jaculus. Next base: position 1,317,851 of record NC_059104.1, on the reverse strand, counting down.
GCTAGGAAAAAGCTGGAACTGAACTGGAAACGAAACCAGAGGAAAGACCTGGCTCAACAGCAGAGACTGCTCTAGACAACCTGAGAAGCACATGGAGGGCTCTTCTCTTATACACTAGGGATAATTAGAGTGTTCTCGTAAGGGCAATGGAGTCATTGGAATTCCCATCTGGACAGGTGATTTGAGCCTTTTCAGGAAAATAGCAATCCTTACAGTGTTTGTTTGTTTGTTTGTTTGTTTGTTTGTTTGTTTGTTTTTCACTTGAGGTAGGTGGCCACTTCTGGGAACTAGAAACCTTTGTATTATAAAATGGCAATGTATGTATTGTAAATGTATTGTAAAATGCAATGTAAAATAGAGTTCAAAGTGGAGACATTCTGGTTCTAACAGTGCACATGAGTACACACACACACACACACACACACACACACGTGCAAAAAAAAGGAAGGAAATGATCCCTTGTATGAGAACTAGGGGCAATTTCTCCATCACAGAACACCCCTGGCTGTCTTCCCTTAGGGTTTGTCTCGTTCCAGCTCCTGTAGGGTCCAGACTTCTTCCCAGGCTAGACCTAGAGAGAGTTGGCAAGTACTCCTCTCTCTGTGCTCCCAGAAGTGACACCCCTGGGTCGCGCAGGTGTGACACCAGAGTCAGCCTCTATCACTCTAGGATCTGTGCACTTGCTAGCACTGACCCCTGAGCTGGCCTCCTGCCAGGCCCCAGCGCATCCTTGCTGCGGAAGCACAGGTCTACTCCTCTGCTCCCAGCTGGGCCCGCCCCCAACTCCACCTCTAGGGACTAGAGTTGGTTCTTTCAGGCCAGCCCTACTCCTGTCTCCTGTCCCTCCCCTTAGTGGCTGATCTTCCGGAAACGTTGCCAAGGAGAGGCTGGTATCCAGGTGTAACCTTACAGCATCTGCCTCCTCCTGGGGCCTGGCCTGGGAGGGAGCTGCTCCCCTGGGGCCCTTTCTGGAGCAGGCCAGGAAATGAGAAGGAAAGAGACCTTTCTGTGGTCACCACTGATCACAGTTTATGGGGGTGGGGCTTACCTTGTGACTTGAGGCCATTCTAACCCAGACTCCTCTGCAAGGTCTCTGGAGGCAAACACTTGGTTTCTAGGTCCAAGTCTGCCCCAGCATCCCCTTTCACCAGTTACTGGAACCAGAGCTCTTAGGGCAAAAGTCTGCACTCTGACAGCCCCAACCCATGAGGTTTGTACACCCGTGCCCAATTCACCAGTTAAAGAGATAAGTGATGGTGGAAAGTACAGATTTAGTCAATGTGGCCACACCGGGAAAAGGAAGGGACAAAGAGATCCAGTGATGTGCACATGAAGCTGGCCTCAGTGGCCAACAGGCTCCTGAAGCAAGTGCATAGAGTCCTAATTCACTCAACATAGCCCACCCAAGGAGCTCCAGGCACAGTGGACAGCGTGGGGTGGAAGTAGGAAGCTAAAGAAGGTGAGGAGGTGCTCCCTGGAGGGACAGGAGGTTGGCGTGGGTAGGAAGCCCATAGTCGCACTTCCGTTTGGTTTGGAAGAGAACATGACCCAGGCAATGGGGCTTATGAGGGACCAGGTGGCCCCTGTGGGGATGCACATTTTCTGAGCTAGATATGGGGTGTTGCACTGTGGGGCAGCGAGACCTCAAGGTTTTCCCATGGTGAGGCCTGGGCTGGGCAGGAGCATGTGGGCAGGGTTGTCCCTTCAGCACAGCTGGAGAACAAGGCCTCAGACCCCGGTGGGAAGGCAGAGCCTGCACTTCCGCACACCTCCTGGGATCTGGGTGCCTGAAGCTTAAAGTCCTAGCTTGGCATGTGGGGGGTGGAGAAGGGGAGTGCGAGGATGGATGGCAAAGATGTCAGAGATGATGGGCAATTCTTCCCGGGGACCTTTACTTCTGCTGAAGTGCTAAGTGAGCCTGGCTTCTGGTACTGTAGACACAGCAGGGTTATTTCAGCACTGGGCTGCCCAAGGACACCTGTCCTCGCAGACAGGCATTGTGCCCACCATTCCTTGGGCACCATGTGCTTACTTAGAGTCCAGGGATGATGCCACTGGTAGTCAGAAAGGCAACAAGCGCTTCCTGTTGTGCCATCGCAGTGGTGCTTAGCACATGCAGTGACTTTCACTCTATGTGGTGATTGTGTGCCGCTTTTTCTTGCCGTCCAGCCTGAGTTCTGTAAAGCGAGTATGTGGAGGTCTGCATCTCTTTACTGTGTGGCTCACTGCTGAAAGACTGCCACATGGGGTGCTAGTACCCACATGCTGTTGGACACTGAAGTGTGGGCATACACAGGTGTAAGTGGACATGTGGTCCTGGTGCACACATGTGCTGTTGGACACGGGTGCTGGTGCACAGTGTGTTGTGGTGACACTGAGGTCCTGGTACACTTACCCTGTCAATGTGAGCTGCAGTTTGAACCTCAGCCCTGGCCACTCGTGGAATGGGCACTTTTCCTGTAATTCTTTCTCTTTAAATTTATTTGACTTGATTTATTTATTTGAGGGGGATAGATAGAAAATGGGCACGCCTTGGCCACTGCAAACGAACCCCAGACACATGCGCCACCTTGTACATCGGGCTTACGTGGGTCTTGGGGACTCAAACCTGGGCTCTTTGGCTTTTTAGGCAAGCGCCTTAATTGCTAAGCCATCTCTCCAGTGCGCGCTCTCTCTCTCTCTGAACCATGTTATTTGTACTACCAAACCACTAAAGGATGCCCAGCAGCTATGCACGCAAAGACAGGGATGTGGCAGCCCGTGCCCTGAGCACCATCAAACCGGAATCTGTCAGGCGCTGATGGTGTCAAATGCACTTTGTGGATCTCTGCCAAGAACGGAGAGCCCGGGCCTGCAGCAGCAGAGCTTCTGTGGTACAAACCTGTGTCTTAGGGAGGGCGGAGCCCATGCAAGGAGAGTCAGGTTCTCCCCTGGCCCCACACAGACCCGGCTCAGGGATCTAGCCACCCACCTTTCTGCGCGCCCCGGGAGGCATGCGGCCGCGTGGAGAGCGCGCGCCAGGCTGCTGCGGCCTCTGCACCTGCCCTGCGGCGGCGGGAGGTAACACGGACACCGGGCTCGGGGGTCCTAGGGCTCGAGAGTCCCGGTCCCTCTCAATGGTCCTTGCCCAGCCCGAGAGCCCGGGGGAGGGGCGAGGGCGGCCCAGTGCGTCTGCGCGGGGCTTCCAGGTGCCCTCCCTGTGCACACGAGAGCCCCAGGTGCCCCCGGTGGTGCCCACGCGTGACTCTCAGGTGCGGGGTGGTGACCCGCCGGGCGCCCGCACTGCTTCCGCTTCCGCCGAGCGCCCCCCGCCAGCGCAGGGTGCGCCCCCCTCCCGGTGGCGCAGAGACCAATCGTGGAGAGAAAGAGCTGCAGCCCCCTCCTGGGCAGCCGCGCCCCTCCCCACCGCGCCGCCCCACCTCTGGTGCCGCCGAGGCAGACCTGCTGGGATCGGTTTTTTTGTTGTTGCTTCAGAGGATGAGGTTTTGGCTGAGAAATGAAGAGATGGCCCTAGAAGAAATGGTGCAGAGATTAAACGCGGTTTCCAGGCACACTGGTAGGAGGAGCTGCTAGCCTTGGTTATATATTTTTAAGCTTGACATTATTTGTTGAATTTTAAGGAAATACATCTCATGGCTATGTAACCTCCTTCATCTCTCTCTCCTAGCCCTGATCATGGGGAAGAACAGGCATGACGGGCATTTTCTGGTAGCTGATATGTGTGCATGGATTGTCAGTGTGATTTTATTCTGCCTGGCATAGTTTAGAGCATTGCAGAGCAGTGACACGGCTTTCTAGATTAGGGCTTGTGTGCAGAGCCACTGGCGCATGTTGGAGTCTGAAACCAGCTTGTGAGCCTCGCTTCATCTGCCGCAGCGGCCATGAACTTGTGAACCAGGGAAGGTGGAGAGCAGGCCTGGGGTGGGGATGGGAGGCAACGATGTTCACTTACACGAAGAATCCGAGCAATTGGGTGGCTCTTTCCCCCCACTATGCACCGTCCAACCAAAGACAAATGTTCGAGAGTAGTAAAGAGAGGAAGAAAAGCACACTCGAACATTGATTTCTGTATTAACTGGCAGGGGACTTAAAATCAGACATGAAGGGCAGCTCAGGACTCCTGTAGATTTCAGCCACACAGAGCTGACAGCAGGCATTTTGCTGGTGGCTTCAGTCAGTCACATTGAGGGTTCGTGCTGCTGTGAGCAGAAGGAAACAGGCACCATTGGCTAGTATTCCTTGACATGAAGAGGAGACAGCACCATGTTTTTAAAAGTAAGTTGCTGATTTTTGTATGATATTGCCATATGTTATGTGATATTTGCATTATCAGGTTGTCTAAATAGTACTTTGCCCCAGGGATTAAAATGTTGTCAGTTTTGGGGGGGCTACTGGGTGTGGCCAGCCCCTCAATGGGTTAAACCAGCATAAACATCATATGGGGTAGTCTACCCCACATTTGAAACATCCACTTCATAATGATGGTTTTGCAATTGAAAGTACTGTTTATTATACACAGGTATAAAGAAAAATGAAGCCATTTATGCCGTCTACCCTTCCTCCTCTTGGAGCTGCAGCCCGCGTTCCTGCACCTTGGGTCTGGCCTTGCTAGTGCAGAGCCTGGGTGGGTGGGGGACCTGTGCAGGCTGCCTTCCCGGGATGCCTCAGGGAAGAGTGGGACCTCTCTGCCTTGCCTGCCTGCCTTTGTGGTTGGCTTGTGTTGGGATCACAGAGTGGGAACTGCTCCAACGGTGACGTCATCCCTGGGTTTTCGGCTCTGAGGTTTCCTCACGGGCTCAGAAGGACACATGTGCATTTTAAGTGGTAAAAATGCTCTCAGAGGAGCAGAACAGAGACTGGCCACTGACTGAGTGTGCTTGGCCAGCCACCCTGAGCCAGCCCTTGGTGGCCACCATTGTCTCATCGGAAGCAGCAGTTCTCCAATCATGTCCTGTGGCACTTCTGCAGTACCAGAGCAGAAGACCTCATCCAGACTCTTAGATTCCCCTTGACAGGCTGTGAACACCCATTGTTCAGGCAGAAGAATGTCACCTGAGCCTGCACCCTCCCTGCCTCCCATCCACGCTAGCCTCTTCCTAGCACAGTCCAGTCTTTATTTCTGTTGTGCCCCCCAGGGGGTTTATTAGGGTCAGAGGCTGTGTGTCATGCAGTAGGGACAGGAGCCGTGCACACAGCAGAGGCATGCTCTGCACCACTGTAGGGATGCAATATAGGTTAATATGACTGAATCACTTCTCAACAGTTTCCCATTGTAGCCAAGCAGACCTCAAGGTCATAGAGTTGTTCGTGCCCCAGGGACATGTTGGGATCGCAGCCAGGTATGAGGTGATGGTTCCAGAAGTTTTGACTGGCAGCTGGTACAGCTGCTTAGGACTGAAGACCCGAACATGGGAGGGAGGGTGTCTCAGCTGAGACTTGGGCACAGTGGCCATCTTTAGAACTGCACGTGGCCTGACCCACTGTGGCTCTGCCCCAGACTCACAGTCAGTCTGTCTGCAGTTCAGGCCATGCTTCTGCTGAGTTCTAACTTCATATCCAAATATTGTATCCTGTGAGCCAGAGCCTTCTTACCTGGGCTGTCCTGTGTGTAGAGGAGGAGGGTATGTGCTATCCGGGACCTTGACCTTGAGCATCTAGATTTTGTGTGTGCTCCTGAACCTGACCCAAACGCCAGAGCCACACATTCTTCCCAACAGCAGGGGCTTCTAGGCACTAGGGCTCCTTCCAACATTTTTGTCTTAGGTTTTTCTTTCTTTCGTATTTTAAATTTATTTCATCTTTAAAAATTTTTTTGTTCATTTTTATTTATTTATTTATTTGAGAACCACAGACAGAGAGATGAAGAGGCAGAGAGAGAGAGGGAGAGGGAGAGAATGGGCATGCCAGGGCCTCCAGCCCCTGCAAACAAACTCCAGAAGCGTGCACCCCCTTGTGCATCTGGCTTACATGGGGCCTGGGGAATTGAGCCTCAAACCAGGGTCCTTAAGCTTCACAGGCAAGCGCATAACCAATAAGCCATCTCTCCAGCTCTCATCTTTTTTTTTTTTTGTTGTTGTTGTTTTTGTTTTTTCGAGGTAGGGTCTCACTGTAGCCCAGGCTGACCTGGAATTCTCTATGGAGTCTCAGGGTGGCCTCGAACTCACGGCAGTCCTCCCACCTCTGCCTCCCAAGTGCTGGGATTAAAGGCATGCGCCACCATGCCCAGCTCATCTTTTTTTTTTTTTTTTTTAAACGAAGGTTGTGGTCTTATATCCCCTCTTCCCAGGTTCCACTTTCCCTGAGGGCTCTCTTCAGCAAGGTTATTGATGTTCACTGCTGGGTGAATAAGGTCTCAGTTAGTCTTTGGGGAGGGGGTTGTGCCTCAGGATAGTTCTGTCCTCCCTGTGGCTCTTCGAATCTTCCTGATCCCCCTTCTGCAATGGTCCCTGAGCCTTGGCAGGTCTGTTGGCAGGTTTAGTTGAGTTCTTTGTAACCTTGAAGTTTTTCTTTAAAGGAGAAATGAGGGCTGGAGAGATGGCACCATGGTTAAAGGCACATGCTTGCAAAGGTTGTCTTCCCAGGTTCAGTTCCCCAGTTCCCATGTAAAGCCAGATGCACAAAGTGGCACTTAAGCCTGGAGTTCATTTGCAGTGTGGCAAGAGGCTCTGGTGTGCCTACATTCATTCTTTCTCTACCCTCCCCCCCCACAATACACACAAACAAATAATGTTTTAGAGGAAAATGGTGTGGACATAGTCAATAAATAGTGATTCTCAAGATAGACTGTGCCTGAGCCACATGGAGGGTTGGTTTAACATATATTCAGGCCACCCCCAGAACTTTGGACTCAGGAAGTCCCTGGGGAAAGTTCTGAGAAGATCCATTCTCACTGAAGAAGATGCTGCCAGTCTAAGAATCAGACTCACAAACCAATGTAATGGAGAAATCATTAAGTCCAGCTCCATCTTCTCCACTGACTTACAGAGAATGATGTTTCAACTCTTGTCGTGGACGGAAGACTAAGTGTGTGAATGAATGGATATTTGAATGGGTGAATGGGTGGATGGTGGGAAAATGTGTAAATGGATGAATGGGTGGGTGGGTGGGTGAATGTGTGGATGGATGTATCGATGTATTGATGTGGTGGATGGCTGAGTGGATGAATATGTGGATAGATGGCAAGTGAATAGATGAATGATAGACACATTGTAGATAGATGAGTGGGAAGATGGATGGATGGAGGCGAACGGATTAATATGTGTGGATGCATGGATGGATATATAGATGGATATCTGGATAGATAAGTTGATAGATGAATGGTGATTGGATGGATAATGGCGAGATGTGTAGATGAGTGTGTGAGTGGGTGGATGGGTGATATAAAGAAGAATGAAAGATGTGTGGAATGGTAGATTGAAAGATGGGTGGGTAGGTGGTGGCTGTGAGAGGTGGATGGATGGGTGAGTGAGTGGATGAGTGGTTGAATAGATGGGAAAGTGGTAGGTGAATGCGTGAGTGGAGGGATGATGTGGATGGATGGGTGGGAATGAGGATGGACAGGTAGGTGACACTGCATACAAGGCAGTAAAATATAAGCTATGTCATCATTTAATATGATCAGAGTGTCAATGCTGGGGACTAACAACTACTTGCTACTTATATATTGAATAAATAAGTCGTTCCTTCAGGATGTGGATGAAGAGCGGATGCTGGCAAGCCCGCCCAACTCCACTGACTGGGGGTCATCCATAATTCCCATTCTTCTTACCTCCTGTCTTGGCCCATCATCTCATCTTCTATGCCACAGCTCAGCGACTAGACTTAAACTTGTCTTTCCGCTGCTAACTCAGCCGCTTGGGGAGTGTTTGTCCCAGCGCTATTGGAATGACAGCATCTCAGTAGTTTGTGAGTCTTTCTGACATGCTGCTCTGGAGAACTCTGGTATCCATAATGATCACCATTTCCTCCTTTTTTTGCATTCCTGTGCATATGTACATGTTTGCATGCATGTAGGTGCATGTGTGTAAGTGTGTATAAAGGCCCCAGGACAACATCAGCTGTTTTCTTCAATTGCTGTTCACTTTACTTTTTTGTTCATCCAACAATTAGTTTTTAAACTTTTTAAATAAAATATTTGACTTTTATTTCTTTATTTGAGAGAGAAATACAAAAATAGGAAGGTAGAGAGAGAATGGGTGTGCCAGGGCCTCCAGCCACTGCAAATGGATTCCAGATGCATGTGCCACTTTATACATCTGGTTTACATGGGTCCTGGGGAATCAAACCTGGGTCCTTTGGCTTTGTAGGCAAGTGCCTTAACCCCTAAGCCATATCTCCAGCTCTAGTTTTTAAACTTTGTAATTGACACTTTTTATATATACAATGTATTTTGACCATAATCCCCTCCCATTACCTTCTTTTATCCCCTACTCCTTCCCCATTCACTGAATTCCCTCTTCTTTCTAACTAGGGCCTCTTTCCACCTTATTTTTTCAGACAACTTTAGTGACATTAGCTAGCCAGCAAGCCCTAGAGATCCTGCTGTCTCCTTTGCCACTACACCTAGCTCTTACGTGGCTGCTGTTGTCTCGGGCAGTGTGACAGGGTGGGCATCTGCACAGTGAGAAGCAACTTGGCCACAGCAGCTCTTTGTTGTGCTGGGAGCAGGGCGCTCCTGTCTGCCCCCAAAGACCCCCGGTACCTACAGTCTGTGGCAGGGAGGAGACTGTAACTCACAGAGGTGCACCCACGAGCTGTGTGACTTAGACAGCTGGACTTTCGGGGAGGCCCCAGGTTGGGCTTTGCTGATGGGAAAGCCAAAGGGTGCTATATTCTTGGGTTGTCTAGGAGTGTGAGGGTGAACCTTACACCCACAGGACAGTAATGTCTCCCCAAACCTATGAACTCATTCAAAACCAGAATCCAGACCTGGGTTCCTAACACTCCCGAGGTTTAGGCTAGTCAACTGTGGGGAATATGAGCAATCAGGGCACATGCCCAAACTAGCAAGAAACTAGCACATTCAACTTTACCAAAAATTAGAATTTTCTGACAGCAGTCGTGTCCAGGGCAGCAGCTTTGGTCAGAGGGCTTCTTGTCACTTCACACCACTCAAAACTGCTAAAACAGCTTGTCATAGTGCTGGGGTAGATGGTGCTGAGGCAGGCGGTCCTGGGAAAGGGCATCTCATCAGCCTTACCTCCTTCCTCACCACTTGCCCATCACTGGGTTGCTTCATTGTTTGGAGTTAAATGAGTCTTTCTACCTCTCTGGGTACTTATTCTAAGGGTCCAGAAGAGACAGCCAGCCCAGTTTCTGGTAACTGTAAGATGTCACAGGCCTGGGGAATGTAAAAGACTGTGTCCATCCCATTCTCTCTTGAGGAGGTTTTGGTCTTCCTGAGTGGCCTTCAGAGTGGACACAAGTTTTAAAGAGGAGGGCTCTGGGTCCTAGGTGGGAAAGGTGTCCCAGCTGATGGAGTTGGTAGCTTCGTCCCTGATCCTCTAGTGAGCCAACATTTTCTATAATGTATGTGTCTATTCATGTGTCTGTCTTTCTGTCCATCCATGTATAGTAAATGAGCTTATGTTTGTAATGCAGTGAGGCATTGACTGCTGAGTGTGAATTGGGCCATTCTGCCTATAGGAAGAAAGTATATAACATACAAAGAAAGTAGAAAAAAATAGGTCAGGTGTGGTGGCGCATTCCTTTAATCTCAGCACTTGGGAGACAGAGGTAGGAGGATCGCTGTGAGTTCGAGGCCACTCTGAGACTACATAGTTAATTCCAGGTCGGCCCAGGCTAGAGTAAAACCCTACCTCGAAACAACAACAACAACAAAATATGCCATAATGCCACTGTTGTGTCTGAGCAGGTAAATCACAGGTTGTGATTATGAGGATATTTTAGTATAGAAAATGAGACCAAAAGTATCTTCAATGCCTTGTAATGGGGGTGAAAAAGAATGTGAAATAGACATTTAATGCAATACCTAAATTGCCCCTCTGATCCATGAAGGATGAGGGTATGTGTGGAGCCGCAGTGAGTGCTCAAAATCATGGACTTTAGCAAATCCCATTTGTATTGTACTTTCCTGCATGGCCTCTGGAGCCTGAGTCTGAATGGGGCAGAGCAGAACCCTTGGCCACCCCAAGAGGTCGCATGAGAACACATGGATCCTCGCTTTGCTGGGGTGGCCAGCACCACTGGTGAGAGATTATCTAGACTGGATCAGCCTCTGGGAAGCCTGTGAGGGATTATCTAGGTTAGGTTACTTGAGGTGGGAAGATCTATGTTAAGGTAGGTGGCACTGTGCCATGGGCTGGGTCTTGGACTGAGTACCAAGGAGAGAGCTGCTCAGTCACCCTCTGCTTCCTCGCTCTGATGAATGTGACCAGCCACCTCAAGCACTGGTCTCCATGTCTTCCCCATCAAACTGGAGGCTAAAATAAACCCTCCCCTCTCAAGCTGAGTTTTATCAGGTATTCCGTGCCAGCCACGACAAGGTGACTGATGTGGTCACTGTTCCTTAGCTGACTGACACAGGCACAGGGGCCTGAATGGTCAGCTGAACAACTGGGCACCTACATGGGTGCCTTCCTTCTTGCTCCAGAATGGATTAAGTTTAAATGTTCTTTGTTGTTGAAAAAGAGATCCAAGGCAAGGGCCATATCCTTTGAGTGTTCTGGTTAGCTGGGAATGCAGGGGTCTACTTGTCCCCAGAACTAGCGTGAAGCATAGGAAAGCACCTAGCGTGAGAGCAGAGAAGCAGATACTGACTGAGGAAAACAAATTGGGTATCCTGTGTCACCTAGAGACCGATCCAGCCATCTAGTAGGTGTGTAGAAGTTGCATGCAGGCACACTGTTACAAGGCATATGAGCATTGTGGGTCTGGACATCCTTGGGGTGCTGGGTGCCACTCCCTGAGGACACTAAAGGACAACTGTGCATTGTGGCATACACACCTCAAAGGAGTGTCTGAAAGATTCACTGGACAGTGCTCCAAGAGGGCCTGTGTTTGGATTTGTTGAAATCAGCCACATCCATGTTCTGGTGGTGAGTCGCTCATTGTTTTCTTTAAGGAAAACACAGCCAACTGTGGAGGTGGCTTGACTGCAGTGGGTCCCTGTTGGCCATGCTGCACCCTATGGCTCTGGCCACCTTTCCCTGGCATGTGTGTGGCCCTATCTGGATGCTGGTCATGTTGCTGACGTCACCTTCTGGTGGAAGGGACTCAGGGCCCCTTGACACAGAGGCCATAAAGTAGGGCCTTCTGTATCTCTCAGAGGATCCTCTGTCCCCACCCAAAATCCAAGAGAATCACAGTGGCTGGGGAAATCATTCAAGAAAGTTGGAAAATACAAATGTGGTGATTGTTCTTTGTAAGTCACAGATTTGCTGGCTCTTGTGTGTCTAAATTAGGTTTTCAGCAAATGCTCTGGGTTTCCCTTTTCTCTCTTAATAATGCTTTTAAAGAAATGAGGCCAGTTCCTGAAGCATAAAATCCAATTTCTCAGCTTCAGAGGCAAGTCACTGCGCAACTTAACTTACTAAAGGAAAGAACCATGGTAAATTCAATTAATGACATTTTTGGCAGAATATTAGAGGTCGGGAACCACTGCCCCACATAGGACTGCATTTTATAAGGATGCTTGATCTTTGAAGATATTTTTTTTCAGTGCTGAGTACTGAACCTCCTTATACATTCTAGGAAAGTGCTGTACACTTAGCTTCTCCTTCCCTTTCTTCCCTCCCTTCTTCCCTCCCTCCCTTCCTCCCTTCCCCTCTCTCTCTCTCTCTTTCTTTTTGAGCCAGGGTGTCACTATATACTCCTGGCTGGCCTAAAACTCCATATGTAAGACAAGGTGACCTCAGACTTGTTGTAGTCCTCCTGCTTCTGCTTCCCGGTTGCTGAGATTACAAGTGCAAGCCATCATGCCTGTACCCTATGTCTACACTTTCTATATTTACATGGTTTGGGTATCATGTCTAGATACCATTATGGTTGGGCATTTGGATGTAGCCATTATTTTAAAAAGTTAAATAGATGGGTTTAAATGTCCATTTTGCAAGCAGCAGGTTCTGGACTGTGTCTCTGATGTCTGAGATGTCTCTGGGCTCTGGAAATATCTCAAAGATCTGAGAGCTGCAGGTTTCTTGCCTTTGGGAACAAGCCTCTCTTTTCTAGAGGAATGAGATTGTTGTCAAAACTGGCAGAAAAACTCTGTTGATCTGGATGTCAAATATCCCCTGTAGCCCCATGTGTAACCTCCAGCTGGTGGAGACTTTGGGAGCTGGACCTTGCCGAAGGAGGTGTGCTGCTGAAGGCAGGCCTGTGCAGCCCTGCTGGGCATTCGTGGTGAGCTCACTCTTGCTGCTTCCTCCCCGCCGAAGTGACAAGATGTGCCCTGGCTATCTGCTCACGCCTTGCTTTCCCCTCCGTGACGAAACTTCCCCTCGAAACTGTAGGCAGAAATAAACCCTTTCCTTCTGTGAAGCTGCTTCTGGCATTGTGCTGCATCAACAAGACAGTAACTGCTCCAGCCTCCCACCAAAGCGGCCTGTGAGAACTGCATGGTTAGAGGTGACCGGCGGTGGCTCTAGCTGGGCACATGCTGACTAGGGCATGACTGTGGTCACTTCCTTTGGGGCAGCAAGGTAGAATTGAGGTCACGTGCACACACCAAACTTGGGGACGTGGCTTCACCTTTCCTAGTTCTTCCTTCTTGGCCAACGCTAACCTTGCCGTGGGGTGCCAGGCTGGAGCTGAGTGAGGGAAGCCTGTTGAGCATGTGGCTTCCTGTGGAATTCTGTGCTCCTCCAACACTGATGGGACACTACAGCAAGAATGTACATCCTGGGCTCAAAAGATGGCTCAGCTTGCAAAGTCTGACAGCCTGGGCTTTATTCCCCTGTACCCACATAAAGCCAGATGCACAAAATGGCACATGCATCTGGAGTTCGATTGCAATGGCAGGAGGACTGGCATGCCCATTCTCTCTAGCAAATAAATATTAAAATCAAAAAAGAGTGTGCATCTCTTCAAGTGGGTCATGTGGAGTGGAAAACTCATTGTCTGTGGGGTAGTAACCCCAGCTTTTTTTTGGGTGCTGCTCAGAAGGAATTTGTCCACCTCTTTGTATGCTCTACCCTTTCTCCAGGGCATGAAGAGAGCAGAACCCTTTTCTGACCTGAGGCATGGCCCAGTTCAGTTCTCCTGCAGCTGTGCAGCCCCACTGCCTAGGCTTAGCCCCCAGCTGAGCCAATACCCCCCGCATCTCATCTGATGTGAGGCCTGTTGGGTGGCTCCCTGTACATGATTAGTTAAGACTCACTGTCCAAAGTTTATACCCCTTACTTTTCTTTCTTTTTTAAAGTAGAAGCTTTATTTATTTATTTATTTATTTTGTTTATTTATTTAACAGAGAAAAAGGGAAAGAGAGAGAGAGAGAGAGAGAATGGGCGCGCCAGGGTCTCCAGACACTGTAAACGGACTCCAGATGCATGCACCCTCTTGTGCATCTGGCTAACGTGGGTCCTGGGGAATTGAACCTGGGTCCTTTGGCTTTGAAGGCAAATGCCTTAACCACTAAGCCATCCCTCCAGCTCTTTCTTTTTTGCACGTGTATATGCATGTTTGTCTGCCTGTTGGCATGCCTGTGGGGGGGCACGTGTGTGAACATGCATGTAGAGGGCAGAGGTTGACGTGGGGTATCTTACTAGGTTACCCTCTACCTTACTTTTTGAGATAGTCTCTCACTGAGCCCTGATTCGGCTAGACTAGCTGTCTAGCAAGCCCTAGGAGTCCTATTTCCACTTTCACAGCATCGGAATTGTAGGTGTGCACTACCACACTCAGCTTTTTACATGGGTGCTTGGGATCCAGACCCGGGTCCCCATGCCTATACATCAAGCACTTCACCGCTCAGCATCTCCAGCCTCCACTTATACCATTTATTGGTAAGAATGTTTTAACAATAGCTGGAAGTCCCACTATAAAATATACTCAAGAAGAGCTGGGAAGATGGCCCAGTGCTTCTTGCTGCACAACTCTGTGTACCTGAATTTAGATCCTCAGAGCCCACATATGAAGCCAAAAACTGTGAAGGGTTCTGTAATGCCACTGAGCCTATGGTAAGAAGGGAGGCAGAGGCAGGAAAATTTCCTGGAAGCTTTTGAATGAAGTAGGACAATGAACAATGAGATAGCTTGCCTCAAAATGAGGTGGAAAACAAAGACCCAAAACTTGTCCTCTGACTTTCACACTTGTGCGGTGGTACATGCACACACATGCACTAATTAACACACACACACACACACACACACACACACACACACACACACACTTTATGTAGGTTGACTCACTCTTCAAATGGCCTGTGATTGCATAGTCTCTCCAGCAGAGCTCAGGCAGCATTGGGCATGGCAGGGGAAACTCAGATCTCAAGCTTGTCTCTTTGTCTTCACAGTGTGCTACCAAGTAGTGCAGGGCAGGACATGGTGACCAGTTCTTGGAGAACACAGCTGGGCCTCCAAAGTGTTTGCAGGGCCCCATGGCCGCACAACACTGGAGAAGAAATGAGCAAGTTGTGAGTGGGGACTAAGGAAGCTTCGGTTTTTGGAAAAGGTTTTCGTGATGTCTATAAAACATGTAGGGAAGGCTGGAGAGATGGCTTAGTGGTTAAGGCATTTGCCTGCAAAGCCAAAGGACCTCGGTTCAATTCCCCAGGACCCATGTAAGCCAGATGCACAAGGTGGCACTTGTGTCTGGAGTTTGTTTGCATGCCCATTATCTTCCACCCCCCCCCCCCCACCTCTTTCTCTCACTCTCTCGAGTAAATAAAAATTTTAAAATGTGGGGAAGACTGAGCTAGAGCTAACATTGAATCATAGCATAACATGTGCAGGATATGCCTTACTTGGGTACTTGACATGTGACCCCACAGCTGAAAAGTTTGAACCCTGTGGTACTTCAGCCCTTGCTGGGGGAGGAAATGCCAGTCTGGTCCAAGACCTGTGGTCACAATTGACTGCTGTGGGTGGCTTCTGTGGATGGTTGGGAATCCTGTCTGTGTGGAAGCCAGAGTTTAAAGCGCAGGACCCTGGGAACACCACACCCCATGTGCCTTCTTTCTCCTCCTGACTGGTTAGCATGGGCAAGGGCAGAGCAGAGGACCAAGCCTTTCCTTCCAGCTGGATCATGGTTTTCTTTGGAGTCTGAGTGGCTGAGACGTAGAGGCACCCTGTTCTTTTGTGTATCTCAGTGGCCTTTGAGAACACATAGATCCCATCTGCTATATTTGGGATACAGTGGCCTCAGGGTCACCCTGATGTTTCCAGAGGGAGCTGTGGGTGCACAAGATAGGACGGGGGGAATCAGGCTCTGTCTCCTCAAGCCATGCTTGCTGTGCTCACCTGTCCCTCTCAGAAGCGCAGCTGTAACAGAAGACTACCTGGGGGCTGGAGAGATGGCTTAGTGGTTAAGACGCTTGCCTGCAAAGCCAAAGGACCTCAGTTTGATTCCTCAGGGCCCACGTAAGCCAGATGCACAAGGTGGCACATGCATCTGGAGTTCGTTTGCAGTGGCTGGAAGCCCTGGTGCACTCATTCTCTCTCTCTCTCTCTCTCTCTCTCTCTCTCTCTCTCTCTCTCTCTCTCTCCCCCCTTCCCTCTCTCAAATAAATAAATAACAATAAAGTATTTTTAAAAACACCATCTGGGATGGGAGCACCATATTATGGAATGCCAACATTGGGCACTTTAGCTGCCCTCTTACAGGTGGAGGCACCTGCCCCACCTTTATCTCTTAAAATTTTTTTTTGTTTATTCATTTTTATTTATTTATTTGAGAGCAACAGACAGAGAAAGAGGCGGAGAGAGAGAGAGAAAGAGAGAGAATGGGTGCGCCAGGGCCTCCAGCCACTGTGAAAGAACTCCAAACGCGTGCACCCCCTTGTGCAGCTGGCTAATGTGGGTCCTGGGGAATCGAGCCTCGGACCAGGCTTCTTAGGCTTCGTAGGCAAGCGTTTAACTAAGCTATTTCTCCAGCCCCTATCTCTTATACTCCAGTGGGATGATAGCCAGTAAACAGGTCCTGGGAGGAGGGGCACTGTCAACAGCTGTCAGGCACAGGCAGGGACTGGGACAGGCAGATCTTCCTGAAGCCCACCTGACCACTCACCCTTGCCACAGTGTGTAGAGCTGTTAATAGTATTGAAAAGACAATGAGCACACTTAAGCCCTTGGCATGCCCAGTGATATCATGATTAAAACTGCCTGGAGGATCCAGTGTGGGGATCTGAAACCAGGGTGTGTGGAGCGCATGGAGCCACAGGGTGGCACCTCGCATTATCCCTTCACTTTCCCTCCGAAGCATCCTTGGGCAACCGAGGTGGAGGTCAGGAGCCACTGGCTTGGGAGGTTCAACACTCTCATGGAAAGTGTCCTCGCCAAGCTGGGCGCCTCACCATTTCCTCTGCCAGGGCTGGACAGCAGACGGGGGAACTTCCCAGTTTATTTCAAAAGCAGCAGCCAGTCCCTCCCTTCCTCCGGGTTTGTAGTTGTTTGTTTGAACTTGAGACTTCCTGAGGCCTGGAAGGTGTTTCTGGCGCTTGGAGCTCTATCCACAGGGCCCATCTAAGGAAGGAAGCATTGAGAGTTCACACACAGATGGGCGGGTGTGGCCATCCCCACTCCGCAAGACTTCAGCCACAGCACGACAACCTTTCCTTTGCCATCTGAGAGGCAAGAGGCAGGCGCTATGACTCAGGCTGCTGCAGGGGGACTTTACAGGACCTGAGGACTGAGGGGAGGCTAGGAGCCCAGGAAGGCCACTTGACGCTCTTCCCCCTTGTGACTTGGTAAAGCCCAAGGTCACCAGGGACGTCACACCTATTTCTCGTGACAGCTTAGCACCCAGGTGCCTACTGCAGGTCACTGGTACCTGCGCAGTTTTTGACTGTCCTGGTGAGGACCGGTACGCAGTGGAAACTGCAGCGATTGTTTGACTCATAGTTGAGCTGGTGTCAGAGTCACAGCACCTCTGCTTCACTGCAACACAGCCCACAGGAGGGCGACCCGATGGCAGAGAAGGGTGCATCTCGGGGGGCCGGGCGGCGGTTCTGGTCGCTGCCGAGGAAGCGCCGGGGAGCTCCAGGGCGCCACAAGCCAGGTGAGTCATGAGGGAAGTCGCCTTGCTGGGATACTGGGGACAGGGGCTGGGTGTCCCTTATAGGCAGGCACCTTCTACGGATGATTCTTTGATCACGTGAACATATTATGAGCCATTTACCTGCAGGACTCATAACTTTATGCTGACCTCTTGGGCATCTTGGCTCAAAGCAAAGAGGGTCTGGGTGTGGGATCTACCTCATTCAGGGTCTGTGTCTTCTGGCCCCAGGACCTGGTTCAGGAGCTGCTGTGGCTGGGTTCCAGGTAGACGATGAGGAGGTGGCCATGGTGCATTGTAAAAGAAGGCACACGTAGGTCAGGTGTGTGATAGTGACATAGCTGTTCTTGGTACCTGACCCTTCTCTCTTCACCACAATGCAGCTTTTTATTTTGGATTAGCATACCTGCTCTGCCAGACAGTAAAGTTTAAATTCTCACAACTCTCAGAATAATATTTTACAGATTAACTTGCAGAGAAGCGGGGTGGGGACGTTCCAGTGGCAGGAGCTGGAGAAGGGCCTTGGGGCGGGTTTGTGGTCCTGGCAGAGCACGCACTGCCCTCTCTCTCCAAGGACCTGAGAACTGGGGGGTTGCCAGGGAATGTGGGGCAGCCATGGCCTCTGACCTCAGGCTCATGCAGTATCCTTAGGGTGTCAGGATGGAATTCTCTGAGCGGACACTATAACCTACATACTGGAAACCCAAGTACTCCTTAGATTGGCTCTCAGGGTTGTTTGAGGACATTTTCAAGCCCACGGACTTTAGGAAATGGTTAGTGCCTGTGAGGTGGTGTCCTGTTAGCACCCCAGAGTGTCAAGGGAGGCGGCTACAGCTCACCACCTTCCTTACCCCCAGAAGGCAGAACCTGGAGGATAGTCCAGAGCCCCTGATGACCCAGTGAGGGCATATCGGGACAGGAGAGGGCCCTTCCCCCTCCCATTTGTGTGGACAGTATCCCTAACAGTGTGGGTCAGGCTGCGCCAAACTGAGTTGGTACAGACAACCAGAGATGAGACCCCCCTCCTCAGCCTCCTTACCATACCCTCTGATGTCTTCACAGCACACTTGTCAGGGCAGAACAGGGTCAGGGCATGACAGAGGCCAAGCCAATCCTGGCACCTGCTAAGCACACATCAAAGTGCCCATTGCTCTGTTTCCAGCCCTCCCCTCTTTTCTAGGCCCTAGACATAAACATAGGGAGAAGCTCCAAGGTAGGGCCCTAAAGTGCTGTCCCATGAAATGGAGCACCCAAAGCCAGGTTTGATAAGTATTGTGTCATTGTCCTTCGAGCTCTTGTGCTCTCTCTGGGGTGTTAGAACCCACTTTTTAAAAAAATTTTATTTTTATTTATTGATTTGACAGAGAAAGAGGGGGGGAGAGAGAATGGGTGTGCCAGGGCCTTCAGCTACTGCAAACAAACTCCAGACACATGCGCCCCCTTGTGCATCTGGCTAACATGGCTCCTGGGGAATCGAACCTGGAGCTGGGTCCTTTGGCTTTTCAGGCAAATGCCTTAACTGCTAAGCCATCCCTCCGGCCGAGAACCCACTTTTTGGGTGCCCTCCTGTTCCTGCATCCCTGTCTAGGGCTTAGTGGAGACTGTTGGGTTCCCTTCTGGTGCAGCTGCAGCTCAGACAGATGCACCCGGGCAGATGCATCTCAGGGCAGGTGCAGCCCAGGGAGCGTGAAGTTCAGAGCAGGTGCAGCCCAGGCAGGTACAGCTCCAGCAGACGCTGCTGCCGGCAGCAGCTTGGCATGGCTGTTGTCAGGCAGTAGCCAAGGTTTTCTTGAACATTTAGTGTTCCCAGGATTGATGTGTGTGCATGTGTTTGTGTCCAGAAGAGAAGGCTTGTGTATAGCTGTCACACAATTGGAGCTATGGCAAACGACAGGGAGACAGTGGCATGACGTAATGAGCAAGGCAGTGATGGGCTCTGAGGCATGTCCAAGCAGACCAAGGAATCTGGCCGAGCTGCAGTCTCATCAGAGAAGTCCTGGTGTGAATGGACTGCTTGTCGGGGGTTTGGGAAAGCATTTTCCTTGCACATGGCCTCCAGTCGGCACCCCTGAGCCCCAGTTGCAGCAAGGTCATGGGCAGAGCCAGAGGCACAGGTGCAAACCCTGGTTGTGCATGCATGCGCTCCAGGGGTGACTGCTCATGGGGTGAGAGTGGGCAGGGCAGACTTCTTCCCTCCTGTACCTGCATGGGCATGTGGGGCTTGGCATGCTACTGACCACTCCCACTAGAAGTACGAGGGATCACTTGTAGTTGATTCTGTCCCATGAATAATGAAAATTAAGATCCCTTAGGCTGTCCCAGCACAGTGGCAGTATGTGCCCCCTTGGCCCTGCCCTCAGAGTTTGGGAAGAGCCTCATTTACCTTTTGAGGCCTCCTCTGGCTGTGGCTGTGTCATTCATGGGCCCACAAAGATCATGGCAAGGACAGGAAGCTTAGAGGGAGGCCCAGGCTGTGGGGCTCCATTGCTCTGTGTTGGGCCATGGCCAAGGTCAGGAGCCTCCACTCAGGGAAGACCACCTGGGGGTGTGGCCTCTTCACAGCCACACTACCTATGCAGGACACAGTGGTCAAGGGACTCTTGTGTGTTTGTGACATTTTGTGGCCCTGGGTGAATGTCCTCTGCAGCCAGCTGCTCAGCACTGCCAGGTCCCATCTGTCTTCTCTACTCTCCTTCCTTGAACATCATCCATGCAGGCCAGGATGGTCTCTGTGTGCCATGGACAGACTCTGCCAGGTCGTTTTCCCTGTGCTGTGCGCTTACAAAATCAGTTCAAGAGAGATCATCAGACTTCCCACAACATGTGGCAAAGATGCCTCTTCTCTGGGGCCAGGTGGTGTCAGAAAAAGTGTGGCTAAAAATGGCAATTTTCTGATACCAGAAATGGATGTCATCAGTTTAGCCAAGAGAAGTTGGTGTTGATATGGGCATCATCCTATGCTATCTTCTGCACATGAAGAGACACCAGGATACAGAAGAAATCGACAATAGACATCAAATCCCACAGAGAAGGTCTCTTCTCTGCTCTGTTCTGTTACATTTGAGACTGTTTCTGTAAACTCAAGAAAAACTGTCTTATTTAGAATTCAGAAATTCTATGTAGAGACAGAAGTCATTAAAGAAGCTGATGAAGGCTGGAGAGATGGCTTTGCAGTTAAGGTGCTTACCTGCAAGGCCTAAGGAACCCAGGTTCAATCCCCCAGTACCCATGTAAGCCAGAGGCACAAGATGACACATGCATCTGGAGTTTGGTTGCAGTGCCTGAAGGCCCTGGCGTGCCCATTCTCTCTATCTCTTTTTTTCTCTCTCCAATAAAAAAAATAATAAATGAAATATTTTTTTAAAAAAGTAGATGAAAGGGCTGGAGAGATGGCTTAGCGGTTAAGCGCTTGCCTGTGAAGCCTAAGGACCCCAGTTCGAGGCTCGGTTCCCCAGGTCCCACGTTAGCCAAATGCACAAGGGGCCGCACGCGTCTGGAGTTCGTTTGCAGAGGCTGGAAGCCCTGGCGTGCCCATTCTCTCTCTCCCTCTATCTGTCTTTCTCTCTGTGTCTGTCGCTCTCAAATAAATAAATAAATAATTTTTTTTAAAAAAGTAGATAAAATACTTTTGAGGTAACTTGGGAGAGTTGATCAGTGCATAACCTCCCTTTGAGCTTACTGGTAGCTAATGCAAAGGGGGAAATGTTTGAATATAAGGTGCCAAGAAAAACTGTTCTAGAAAGAATTCTAGAGGAAACCCATCTCTCAGATAGCTACTTTGAGTTGTAAGAATTCTCAGTGGATGGCATGTTTGGAATTTTTTTCGTTCTTTTGGAAAATTAGCGCTCCTTAGTCAGATGTTTCTTGCTGGCACCTAGAAATGTCAGGCCCTGTGATTTCAGTGGAATTCTTTCCTGAGCAGGTCAGGGTCACAATGGGGTTCCAGCAAGGCATGGTTTTCAATGCTGCTCTCAGAAGGCGCTCATGGCAGAGTGGATCAGGATGCTGTCTTGTGAGAGGTGGTAGTGGCTGCCTCCCATGCCAGATACACAGGCTGCAGAGCTGGTGTTCCTAAGTGAACTTCTGGCTCGGGCCAAGGGTCATTGTGGCTGTGGAGGATCTCCAAGGTAAACCCTGTGTTTTCTTCAAAGTCGCTTTCTCTGTGAGCTAGCATGTGGGAGAAGGCAGTGTGAGGCTGGGTCCCTGGGTCCACCAGTCCTGCCCATGAGGCGTGTACACATGCACGCCTGCCGTCCATGCTCCAGAAGTTGCACACGGTGGAAGGGAAGGGCTATCCCCAGCACTGCGTCTCTGGCTGAAAGATTGGAGAGCTGGGGAGGCCACTTAGGTGGGAGGAGCTTGCTGTCTGATTTATAGAGCTTTTGTTTGCAGGGGAAACACTGGTGAGAGACATTTCCTCATTGCGCCCCTGGAACTTGTTTATAAGAAGTGGCTCCCCGGTCTGAGGAAATCTGGGAATGGAATCATTTTTTTCAAATTTTAGACAGCTTAATTGAAGTCAGTTTCTAGTGTCCACCACCATCATTGCTGTTTTTTTTCTGGGACCACTGCTCAAGCTAAAGAAGGTTCCAGGCTGGAGGTGCTGTGAATCCCCATCCCACGTGTACTCCGGACCCTGTAGGGTCTCTTTGGGGGTCCCCGTGGCATCTCTGGTCCCCAGGGAGCATTCAAGCAGCATTCAGGTAGCAGCACACCTGCCCAGGGTCCTGCCTGGCCCACAGTATACCCTTGCTCATCTTGGAGAACAGATGTCCCCATTGTCCTAGTAGTAGGACAGGAAACGTGAGGGTCTCTGTGGGAAAGCCCCAGGGGTCCTTCAAAGTAGGCTGAGAACAAATGTATGGGAAAATATGGTGTGAGGCAGTCACCAGATTTGGAGTCTGCAAGTCACCTCATTGTGTATTGCTAGGTGGGTTCAGGATTCAGTACTGCCT
The DNA here is from genome assembly GCF_020740685.1 of Jaculus jaculus. Taxonomy (NCBI): domain Eukaryota; kingdom Metazoa; phylum Chordata; class Mammalia; order Rodentia; family Dipodidae; genus Jaculus; species Jaculus jaculus. The sequence continues at coordinate 1,295,727 of NC_059104.1, read as the reverse complement.
GGATTGCTGCCCTTCTAGCCAGTGAAGCCCTTTCAGGGCCAGACTGCGTAGCGTGTGCCCGTGTGCGTGCGTCTGCATGTGTGCGTGCATGTGTGTATATATACCCTGACTCCAGTATTGTGTGAGCTCTGGGTACAGGACGTTCTTTGTATTCCAAGCTGCTGATCTCAAGTGACAAGTGGAGAAGATGGGGGCAAGGATGTGGGTCCCTCACCTCTGCCTGTGCCCTTCCTGCAAGGAATGCAGCTCCACCTAAAGCCAGGGCCTGCCAGGTGGAAACATCAAAAGAGCCACTCCAGTGACCTCCGATAACCCACCTGCTTCCCTGCCCTAACAGTGGCAGCTTCCTGGCCTGCCTCACTGTGAAAGGAAGTCATCCTCATCCCCAACGAGGTCTCCATGCTTCTAGCTGCCAAGAATGGCTTGATTGTTCCTTTTCCTGAAGCCACTTGCAGGCTGCCTCCTCCTGGAGTCATGTGTAAATATGCAGGGTGGAGCGAGGGCTGTTAGTCTTGGGAGAGCAATTACCTTTTAGTGCCCCATCCTGCTTCATGTTGAAATGAAAGAAAGAGCCAGGCAGCTCCTCCTGCAACTTCGCAGTGAGGGCAGTCCGGGCTCCTGGTGCCTGGGGAGCACGGTGCCTGGGTAGGGTGGCCATGGCACACAGGACACCTGTCTGGATTTCCGTGGCAGAAATGAAATGCTACTACATCTATTCCGAGTGGTGCTCCTGGCTGCACTCTGTGGCTGCGGGTAAGTCCTGGAGTCCTCTGAGTCAGAAGGCACCCTGCACAGTCTGGGTGCTCTACGCTATGTCCCTTGTCCATGAGGGAAGTGGTCTCTGTAGAATGCTGTGGTCTCTGTGTCCCCCTCAGTTCTGTAGCTGCTGGGGTGGGAACTAGGAGGAAATATGTCTTCACACCACAGTTGCCACTTGATTTACCTCATGACATTTGCTACCAAAAGCAAATAAAGTCCCCCGGTTGGCAAGCATAGGGATCCCCTCATGCCACAGGACAGTTCATTGAGCACCTAGCCCATGAGAATTCAGGCCATTATCTCTTAAGAGCTCCATAAGCCTTGCTGATAAATGCAAAACAGTACAGAACTGTTAGCTGAGTGGTATCCTTGTCCCCGTGACAAAGCGACAGTGGTAATTTGAAGATGGGTTTCCTTTTGTATTTGGGTCAAGCAGCACCAAGCTGCTTCTGTGGTCAGCTCTCCAGGGAGCTTTGACCCTATGAAACTCTGTCACAGAATCCTCCAAGTCCTGGGCCAGGAGCAGGGCTGTCTGGAAGGATCCTTCCTTCAGCCTTGAGTGCAGAATATCTCCCGGAAGGAGGGGAGGCCTTCCTTCTCCATTGGCTGGATCCCATCTTATCGGTGTGACTTAGGGTGGGCATGTTTGAGCTCTGGGAGGACAGGTCGTGCCTGGAATCCTGTAGCATTCCACCTGGCCCAACACTCTAGTCCACATCAAGGTCAGAGCATTGCCGCTAACAGAACTTTGCAACCTGTCTCTCCCCGAGCACACAAGGTGACAGATAGGACTATGGGAAAGAGGTTGCCAGAAAAGCTGCTTAGACCTGTATGGGCAGTGCAGGAGAAGGCATAGCAAAGGTGGCTCCTGCCAGCCCTGTTTACTCCTGGGTCGCTCTAAAGTGCCCCTGTGTGCACTGTGCAGCTCCAGCCACCTCTCCAAAGAGGATGTGAAGGGCATATTTGAGACTCCTCCACACTCACAGGAGAGGCTCAGGTGTATCTTCTGGGACAGGTGTGTCCCGCGGGCATAGAACACATTGCCTATGAATGCAAGCTCAGGGCACATAGCTTTGGCCATGGTAGAGAGGGTTCTGGAGACGCAAAGGCCCCACTTTGGGGAGGAGGAGGTGATAAAGATCAGCCTGGATAATTAATTCTGCAGAGAAAGAGTTGGTGGGGTGGGGTGGGGTGGCCCGGGTAGTGGCTGATGGCAGGTGGGGCTCTCATATGCAATCCCGTGGCCTGAGGGGACAGCTGTAACAGGGCAGCTTGGCACAGTGTACACTGTGGCTCTATGGGTGGAGCCTGCCTCACCCACCCACATCATTAAGCCTCATTTATCTGTTTGTAAAATAAGAACATGTTTTCCTTATGGAAACAGGCTAGGGAGTTGCACTTTGTGTGGGGACCCTCTATGTCGTTTATTGGGTGTACAGACCCACATTAGGTACCTTAGCAGAGAGCCCTATAGGTTCATGACACCTGACTCCCCACCATCCCTGCCAAACTGGGTCCCAGGAAAGCCACTGGGTGGATGGGGCACCAGGGTCCAGGCTGCCAAGCAAAGAGGCCGTGCTTGTCCATGTCTATGGATTGTCTTCACTAGCTGAATTGATTGTGAACATGACAGTGCCCCTCATGCATAGATCACAGTGGAAAAGCTCTGCAGTGAGTACCCTGCTGCTGCCTGCCCACAGAGGGGCACATTCTGGGTCCCTGATGCCATGTCCAAAGTTGATTGCATACAGAAATCTTTCAGTGCTTTCAAAGAATGCTGTGCCTAAATTGACAACGAGTGTGACAATGTGCCTGGCAGCCTGCAGCCCCTGGAGCAGTGGGGGCTTTAGGACACGGCAGGTTCCCTCGTGTCTGCACCTCTGCCACAAGAGCCACCCCAGTGCTGCTAGCGTGGGACGCTTTCTATTTGAGTCTTTCTTCTCTCTTGCTTTTCACGTTAAGGTCCAACTTCCCCTCATGGTTCCCCTGGACCTGCTGTTCACATGACAGCAAAGCCCACAGAAATGCTGCCTCAGAGCAGGGGCAAAGGCTGCTTGCCCTCCCCCACGGGCTGCTGGAAATGAACGACTGAACTGGGGGCCAAATGGGAACTGAAATTGCCTTCCTGCAGCCTGGCAGAGTCCAGCCTCAACCTTAGCAATTTAGCTCCTCTGCTCAAAAAGAGTGTGGGAGCCTGGCAAGAGGAATCTATGGATGGGGAGGTACTTACAGCCCATCTGTGGGACCATTGGAACCCACCCTGCCCCCTAATGCTGCCTTTGACCTTCTCGCTTTGATGGTAGCTGACAAGTGGTAAGACCTTTAAACTACCTTGTTCGGCATGGTCTGGGTGGGGGGCCGTCGAGGGGAGGGCTCTAGGCTACCTACTCCTGCCTCTGCCCTCCCCGCTCCCACCAGGGCCCGACAGGGGTAGACGAGACAGGGTGTGTGAGTGTGTCTGGCCAGCACGAAGTGTCCTGCCAACCCCGTTACTGCACAAGCAGTTTCTGGTCACTGAACCACCATAGCTGACCGGAGAGAAAGAATTGATTGAAACAACACATCCGGCCATGGGAAAAGGGTCTCTGAAGAGCACAAAACGCTATCTGCACAATTGGTTGAAATCTGGCTATGTGGTTTTGCTCTGCAGAAGTGAACAGGGCTGGCCTCAGGGGGTAGTTTGAAGCATCTGTGTCTGCAGCAAAGCTAAGGGGACATTGGGAGGTAGAAGCGTCCTTCTAGAGTGTAGCTGTGGCGTTCTAGGCCAAGTGGACACTGGGTAGGTATGGTATCTCTGACTCACAGCAAGTACAACAGGGCCTGATAATAGATATTTGCTATTTGCCATATGGGCATGGTGGCTCCTGAGCACTGTTTACATTCTTCACCACGTTTGCTTTTTTTTCTAATATATGGTGAGAAAAGGTGGTTAAGATTAGTCTTTGGTGCCAACCTGCCATCATAAAAACGTGCATTTACCATGTGCAGAAGACCCGGTGAGCAAATCGGGGGGAGGCCATTGTGTACTCTGTCATCCTGGGTGGAGCTGGATGGATCTCTTCCTTGTAGGCCGCTGGAGGTATGTGTGGATTTCCCCATCATGGTGCTTGCTCACTTTCTCTCTCCCACTCCCGTATGTGTGTGTGTGTGTGTGTGTGTCTCACACCTCACCCCAGCAGGACATGGCTATAGTGAGTGGACACAATGAGAGACATTCATGTCCTGTCCTTGCTCTCAGATGGAGCCTGCCCAGTGTGTCCCTTTCACTGTGGTAAATAAGCCACCTGGAGTTGCAGGAGCCATGCCTACGTCAGAGCAGAGGGAGCCAGCCAAGCCCATGTCCCTCTGTGTTTGAAGATCACGAGGATTTGCGCTGCTAAAAGGCCCACTGGAGAACATTTATACTGAGCTTTGCAGTGCTGGGTGAGCTTGAGGACAGGAGGCTGTGCTATGTCTCTAGGGAAGTGTGGTTTTTCAAGGACACAGTAAAGAGCCATATAGTAAAACTAGCACAAGGGACAATCTTGTGCAAGGTGCCTCCCAGAAAGGAAGTGAGTGCCCACCCCACCTGCAGGTCTTCAAAGAACGCCTGTGAGGGCACTGCCATTTCTATGGCTGTCTAAAGGGAGCTGCAAAGCATTGGTTGTGCTGTCTCTATTTAAATAGGAGCAGAATTTCAGAGACACAGGTGGTCTTGCATCAAGCTAAGAATCAGCAAATTAACAGAAGACTTTAAAGCAATGCTTTTCTTTCCTCATTCTTTCCTTTCCCTGAGGAGCTTCCTGTAAACCTGGTTCTGTGCTAGGGGCTAGAAGATAAGAATCCCCTACATTCTTGGGAAGTTACAACTTCTGGGGAAGGACGTTACTTGGAGCAGAATGGCAAGAAGCCTTCTGTGAGCTGATGAAGGCTGGCTTCTCCCTCCCCTGACCCTGCCCCGTAGCCATCAGTGGTAAACAAGGTCTGTTCCCGGATGCTGTTGCCAGCTCCCACTGACACCAGGCCCTGCCCTGCACCTGGCTGGTGCTGGCAGTATCCTGCTGTTCTGTAGAACCTGAGTGACATGTGCTGTCCTCCCGGAAGTAGTATCTAGGCTACACATGAGCCCAGGAGACCTGATATAGCCACCATGCCCATTTGATCAGTGCCACGTGGTTCTCAAGGTATTGCAGAATAGAACCCAAGTCATCAGCCTTGCAACAGGTGGAAGGACTGTGGCTGGTACCCAACAAATGGGGGACTCACCTGTTGCAGAGCCTGGGCTTTGCTTATGACCACCTCATCTGAGTGCATGGTGGGGAAAGTGTCACATGCAATACAGACCGAACTCATGATGGCCCCCAGTGTGAGCTTGGCGCCCACTTGGTGCTCCCTAAGTGTCACAGCTGCTTTTGTCTGTCTGGGATCCTGCCCTCTGCAAGCTCTGGCTTCCCTTCTGCTCTGTCCCTTGCTGTCCACTGTAGATGTCTCCCCTGGTGGCAGTCTGCCCTTCTGGCTCAGCCCCAGTCTCACGTCTGGCTTGTTAACACCTGTGGACAGTACCACTTTGGCCTGCTGCCTATGTGGGCTACAGCTATGGGACATTGGGAGGGAGTGAGACCCCCAGGACCTTCAGAGTCCTGCCAGCCAGGCCTGCCCCGGGGACAAGGAGGAGCAGGTAAGGTTCCTGGTGCTCTTCAAGCTCATGTGTCCTGTCCTTGGGGGTGGAAGTGGGGGCAACTATGAAGTGCAGTGGTCAGGTATGCAGCTGCCCTTCAGTTCTGGGTTTCCAAAGAACCCGCTTCTTGGTGACTACAACAGGAGTCACAGGGACATTCTTGATATCTTTTCCCAAGGTTTCATGGCACAGGTGGGAGGGTTCCCGCATGTGGTGCCAGGGTGGTCTTACCAGATCCATGCTCCCCAACTCTTCCCATGGCCCAGTCAGATGCCCTTCTAAGAATCAAGTCTCTTTCAGCCTTAGGGTTGGTTGAGTCTCTCACATTCAGAACTGTTCTGTACTGTAAAAGTGCATGACTTCAGGAAGAAAAACACATTAGCTTAGAGCGTTTGGAGAATAAGAAAGGATTTTAAAAATATATTTTATTTTTACTTATTTGAGAGAGAAATGATTGCACCAGAGCCTCCAACTGCTGTAAAAGAACTCCAGATACATGTGCCAGCTTGTGCATCTGGCTCACATGAGTCCTGAGGAATTGAACCTAGGTCCTTTGGCTTTGGAGGCAAGAGCCTTAACTGCTAAGCCATCTCTCCAGACCAAGAAGGGATTCTTTTTGTTTGTTTGATTTTTGTTTTTTTGAGGTGGTGTCTCACCCTAACCCAGGCTGACCTGGAATTCGCTATGTAGTCTCAGGGTGGCCTTGAACTCCTGGCAATCTTCCTACCTCCCAAGTGCTAGGATTAAAGGCATGTGCCACCACACCTGGCTCCAAGAAGAAATTTTGAAAAAAATATTTTGTTTATTTATTGGAGAGAGAGAGGGAGGGAGAATGGGCACTCCGGGGCCTCCAGCCACTGTAGTGGAACTCCAGACGCATGTTCCACCTTTGTGCATCTGGCTTATGTGAGTACTAGGGAATCGAACCTGGGTCCCTAAGCTTCACAGGCAAGCACCTTAACCACTAAGCCATTTCTCCAACCCATCCAAGAAGGAAATTTTTTAAATGCTGCACTCCATCCAGCTTTGGAGTTGGAGCAGCCCCTACCCTCCTGTACCCCAACCCCATCCTCCAGCCCTGGCCCTGCCTCTCCCTCTCTTTCCCCTCTTGCCTTCTGTCTCCAATGCCCTCTCATTCCCCTGACAACTGCCTTCTTACCTAATGTCTTCTCCCCCCACCCCCGGCATCCCCTTTGTTCTCTTATGCCCCTCTGTGTGCACCAGGAGTGGCTCGAGCCTAACAGCACCTACTCCGTGGGTCTCTGCTTAGGGATCACAGGTGTTCACTGTAACAAGAAACACTTTGCAGGAAACAGCTCAGGGAGCACACAGTTTCCATGCTCCAACTCCTTCCAGTTCCCAACATCCATCCTGACCCTCCCTTCCTTGGCCACAGGTCTGAGGGGCCCAGGCAGGACTGAAGCCAGGCTTCCAGCCACAGCACCCACCCAGCTGCCCACCCACAAAGCCCAGTACGGGGCTGGCTCTCGTGCTTCTGTCTGCACAGGCCAGTGCCGCCGGCCTGGAATCTTGGGCCTCGCCCTCCCTTCTGCCACCCCCACGAAACTTCCTCCTGCATAGATCTTCAGACACACCCTGGCAGCCACCTGAGGCTGATCCACCCTCACTGTCCCAGGTGTGCCCAGGCAGCCACAGGGAGCTGGCCGTGCTGGGCTCTGACCTGCAGCCCAGTTGCACCAACTGTGTTGTTGAGGGACTCAGGCCCCACCCTCCCTGCACTAACAGTTGTGAGCCCTGCACCAACTGCGGGATCATCTGGTCCCGAGCTTCTCAGTTGGGAGAAGCCTCAGGCAGAGCAGCTTCCCCACTCCGCATCTGACCTGGTTTCCAGATTTGCCATCAATGACTTCAGGTGGGCCCTGAAGCTGAGCCCCCCCGTGAACCCCAGAAGAACTCGGGTGGCTTCTGCACATGGCTCTGAATCCCAGTGGCTGCAACACACGTGAGCTTCAGCTTCCAGGCTTGGAATGAGGAGCAGGTTTGGGGGAGGCTCAGAGTCTATCCGGGGAGTCCAGGTAGAAGTGCCAGCCCATGCCATCCTGTGGCCTATGTGGCCTCAGTGCCTGGTGTGCTAGCAGCATCCTGGAGGATGATGTGGCCACACCTTTCATTCCCCTACTCCTGTGGCCTTTGATTTGATATAGTTCCCAACCTGTGTTTGCTTTTGATAATGTGTATCTGCCCATGGCTGCCAATGTAGCTGTCCATCAGAGATGGGTACAGTGCCCAGGGCATTGTGCCAGACCAGTGATCTCACCCTAGTCCAATAGAGGTGCCACTTCTGCAATCCAGTGGGGTGAGAGATAACCTACTATCCAAGACCCTCTTGGACACAAGGTCACAGGCCTTTCTGAGTAGCAAGAGCTCACTGTTCAGAGCCATTGTTTCTGGGGCTGGTAGGTCTGGCTTCCTCGTCAGGAAGAGGGTCTTTCTGTTTAGTTTATTAAGATGGGGCAGGGCTGGGATTACTGAGAGTAGTGGCTCCCCATGACCAGTGACCAGAGCTTCTGCTCGGTTGCCTGCCAGAGGCCAGTGACCAGGGCCTCATGCTGGGTTTTGTGGAGATCTGAGATGTGTCCAGGCTCAACCGCAGCACTGAGCCCCACCCCCCGCTTGTGGTCCTGTGCTGTTCTATGGAAACATCACTTCGGCACCCATAGGTACTATGCCATAAGTAACATGGAAGCTGCTACAAGTGCTCTGAGCACCCCCCCCCCCCAGGCAGAGCCTCACCACCGCCAACTAAGGAGAAAAGAAATGCCTGAGAGCCCCGGGAAGAAGGTATGCAACACACACCCAAATGCAGAACACAGCATCAAGTGGATCCCGAGGTCAGGGGTTTTGAGCTAAGGAGAGCCTGGGGCACTTGGCTGCTGGTGGGTAGGTCCCTGGGGAAATGGGGCCGATGACAGTTTGAGGCTTGGGGCCTAACATAGGAGAACTGGCTGGGATTCCTTTCCAAGCTGGAGTTGGTTGGAATCTGGCAGAAAGGACGCCACCTGAAGATGAACGTGTCCCTAGGGGAGGGTTTGCACCCTTGCACTCAGGATCTCGTTGTGGTCATGTAGGTGGGTGCTCAGCTGCGCTGCTGTGCTGGGGCTGGGAGACAGGGTTGACTGTGTCTGTGATGCAGCATGGAGGCTGGCCCAGAGCACCTGTGCGACTTCATTGCCTTTCACCCCACTGGAGAAAAGCTGGTCATCTTAGGTCTCCAGTTCCTGCCAGGCAGGGCCATCGGTCATCAGCTCTCTTCCCAGTATCCTAACTTCCATGCATCCGAATTTTCATCTGTACTGCAGCCCAGTGTGTCCAGAGAGGTGAGGCCCCACTCCTCTTAGGGAGGGCTGCTCTGTCATGTAGGCTGGAGGAGCCTGTGAGCAGTCCCTAACTGAAGGTGTGCTTTTGCTACCTGAGTCCTCCTAAGCCCTGGAGTGGGGAGGCTTGGCCTCCAGGAAACACCTGAAAGTTAGCTGCTACCCAGCTAGAGCCTATCTGTCATTGGCCAGACATGCCCCAGGCTACAGTTCTTTGGGGCTGGACCAACACACATCAGTCAGGCTATGTGTTCAAAATGACAACACAAGTAATATGTGCCACCTATTCAAATGTGATTGACAGTGCTGTGTTTCTTCAAATATATAAGCCAGCCCTGCCTAAGAGAGGCTGGGCCTCCTGCACCCCCAGGTTCTCCCAAGGAAGCATACATACAGGCCTGATTTAGCCTGCCTCCTGAGTACCAGCTGAATTCAGAGACAAGGATGGCTTTCCAGACTTTATGTGTTAGATGAACAGCACAGGGCAGTGCCTTGGGAGGGCAGCAGGGGTCTTTCGCAGTAGTTTCTTCCTGATTCTGCAGTCCCCATTGGACCTGTTCTCTGTGCCCTTTCTCTTGTTGTAGTTACCCTGCATGTGCCATCGGGGAGCCGTGTGTCAGGGAGGGAGTGCTGGTGAAGGAGTGGCACCCAGGACCTTGTACATACTAGGTAAAGACTCTGCCACTCAGCTACACTGCAGCCCTCAAATTGCCTGTTGTTATGGGTCAAAAATGTTTGAGTGTCAGTAGAACCACCTAACCCAACATACTGAATGAAGGGTGTATCTTTTAAAAAATATTTCATTTTTTTATTTATTTGAAAGAGAGAAAGAAAGAAGCAGAGAGAAAGAGAAGCAGATGAAGAGAGAGAATGGGCACTCCAGGGACCCTAGCTGCTGCGAATGAACTCCAGACACATGGGTCACCTTGTGTATCTGGCTTACGTGGGTTCTGGGGAATCGAACCTAGGTCCTTTGACTTTGCAGGCAGGTGCCTTAACCACTAAGCCATCTTTCCAGCTTGAAGTGTGTATCTTAAGCAAACAACTTTTTTATATGATTTTCTGCCATAATGGTCAAGCACTGAGCCTCAGATGGTGGGAGAGGGTGGGTCCTAGGCTACACTGTGAGCAATGCACATGTCCTTTTGGTCCATCCGGAGAGAGAAATGACAGGAAACTATGGCTGTCGTGCTGCCTCCGTCTTTGATGAGAAGAGTGGCAAAGTGCCATCTGCGGGGACCTGCAGGCATAACCTCTCATGGCACTAGGATCTCACCTGGAGGTTCTTCCTGTCAGACCCTGAATGGCGTCAGGACCCCAGTTCCAGACCTGGATTGTTCTTCTCTATAGAGCAACTATGTTAGGTTATCCCAACCTCCACTTTTGGATGCTTACCTCAGGACACAGGACAAGTATCTCAGTTTACTGCTAGTCATTCTTAGGCCTTGTACTTGACTATAAACCTGTTGTGAGTCCAGTTGCATGTATACCTCAGGTATAGTCTGCAAAAGAAACCAGGAAGGTGGCATTGCCATAGTGGAATGTCCCTTTTAAAAAATATATAGTTTTTATTTTTATTTATTCATTTGAGAGAGAGATAAAACAAAAAGGGTGAACCAGGGCCTCCAGCCGCTGCAGGTGAACTCCAGATGCGTGCGCCCCCTTGTGCATCTGGCTTACATGGGTCCTGGGGAGTCGAACCTGGGTCCTTTAGCTTTGCAGGCAAGTGACCTAACTGCTAAACCATGTCTCCAGTCAGAATGTCCCTTCTGTGTCACAATGGAAGTGTGGAGCAGGCTTGCGAGATACGGATGCATGGGAAGGAGGGCATTGACCTGAGCCAGAAAGTGATGTGGTGTCTGTTTGAGCTCCTGGCCTAGATTCATTGTTCAGAAGTAATCTGGCATGGCCAGGACCTGCCAGGAGTTCTGGGATTGTAGTGTACCCGAGAGAGGCATTCTCTCAGAAAGGGTGAAAGAGACGGTAGCATGAGTAGCCAGGACCCACGTGTGAGCACAGCAGGTTCTCCAGTGTGTGGAATAGCTGCATGTTCTGATGTCAGTTATCAATGGAACACCTTCCCAAAACACCACCCGATGTGGTACAGCTGCATGCCCTGATGTCAGTTATCAATGGCATAGCTCCCCAAAACACCGCACAGTGTGGCACCAGGACAAAAACAGTCATTCTCTTCATGTGCATTACAGAGGGTGAGGGGGCCACCTACCCCACTGACAGGTGGCACATGCATCTGGAGTTTGTTTGCAGTGTCTAGAGGCCCTGGTGCGCCCATTTGCTTTCTCTCTCTCCCTGTCTTTCTCAATTAAATAAATAAAATACTTTTAAAAAGAAGGAGAGGGAGCTGGAGAGATTTCTCAGTGGTTAAGGCACTTGCCTGCAAAGCCTACAGAGCCAGGTTCAATTACCCAGTACCCACACAACACCAGATGAGCAAAGTGGTGCATGCATCTGGAGTTTGCAGTAGCTAGAGGCCCTGACATACCCAGTCTCTCCCTCTACCCCCCTCCACTTGCTAATAAGTAAAAAAGTTTTTTTTTTAATAAAAGAGTGGGATTGGGCAGATTGCTTAGTGGTTAAAGGGCTAGCTTGCAAAACCTATAGTGGCAAAAGACTGGTGTGTACACGTGTGTGAACATACATGCATGTGCAAATAAATATAACTTAAAAATAGGAGGAGGGGCTGCTTAGTGGTTAAAAGTGCTAGCTTGTAAAGCCTGATGGCCTGGGTTTGATTCCCAGTGCCCATGTAAAACCAGATGCACAAAGTGACACATGTGTCTGAGTTCGTTTCCAGTGTCAAGAAGCCCTGGTGTGCCCATTCTTTCGCTCTCTTCCCTTCCTTCCCTCATTTCCTGTCTCCCTTCTCCCTGTGTCTCTGCTTATAAATGAATAATAAAAATTTTTTTAAATAATGGAAAGCCAGGTGTGGTGGCACATGCCTTTAATCCCAGCACCCGGGAGGCAGAGGTAGGAGGATCCCCATGAGTTCGAGGCCACCTTGACACTACATAGTGAATTCCAGGTCAACCTGGGCTAGAGTGAGACTCTACCTCAAAAAAAAAATAAACAAAAATAAAAATAATAATGGACTGGAGAGATGGATAAGCAGTTAAGGCACATACTTGTGAAGTCTAAGGACCCAGATTTGATTCCCTAGGACCCACATAAACCAGATGCACAAGGTGGTGCATGCATCTGAAGTTCATTTGCAGTGGCTAAAGGCCCTGGCACACCCAATCTCTCTCTCTCTCTCTCTCTCTCTTTCTCCCTTCCTGCCTCCCTCTCTCCTTTTTTCCCTCTCAAATAAATAAATTAATTAAAAAAAAATAAGAGGAAGGGACTGTGGTGCACGAACCAGGCAAGTGTAACTGCTCCAGACTGAGCTACCAGATGGTTGTGAAGGCTGACATGGAGCCAGAGGAGGAGGATGAATGTATCAGCCCCATACCTGGACCAGCGTGAGTGAGTTCTCAAGTTAGGTGACAGTTTCGAGAAGTGTCAGCTGTGCCTTCCACACTGTGCACTGTCAACGTCATTAACAGCTTCCAGCAAGAAACCAGCGGTCATCCTAATCAAATGAAGATTCACTTTGATGCCATGGGCCATTCAGCAGGGAATCTTGTGGACGAATCTTTGACTTCCCACAAGAGGATCAGAGATGTGAATGGTCACTTAACGAGTTTCCTGCGGAGGAGTTTAACCTCAGTGTGAAGAAGAGCCATGCTGCCGAGGAACAGTGTGGAAACTCTGGCAGTTGAAAGAGCCAGCGTGCAGATATCAACCTTAGAACAAAGCTACTTGAATGGATGTGGGATGAGGCATGGACACAGGACTGATGTCTGAGACCTGAACGTGTTGGCAAGTTCCTCATCTGAAAAACTGCAGTGAAATGACCCTTAGCAGCTGAGAATCAGAGACTGAGACTGAACTTAGAGTCAAGCTATGCTTCCCAGTAGGACTTACCTTAGCAATAACAGTAAAGCATTATTTCTCTTGTGAAAAAAAAGTAAAAGGAGGGTTAAAGAAATGGCTCAGTGGTTAAGCCACCTGCAAAACCTAACATCCTGGGTTTCATTCCCCAGTACCCACGAAAGCCAGTTGCACAAAGTGGCTCATGCATCTGGAATTAGTTTGCAGTGGCTAGAGGCCCTGCTGCATCCATTCTTTCTCTCTCTCTCTCCCTCTATCTATACATATCATATATATATATATATATATATATATATATATATATATATATATATATATATATATATATGCTTGTAAATAAATAAATTTTAAAGTAAGAGGACGGGGAAGGGAATGAGAAGGTGGAGGAGCAGCTCTCTCCTAGATGGGCAGGTTTCATATGTCATATACAAGTGTCCCTGTTTCTTCTCGGAGCTGTCCTGACTTTGACAAGCTGTGTGTACCCTGCTCATGAAGCTACAAGGTGAGCTTGCTGTGGACAGGTGGATGCAAAGAGCGGTACCAGTGGTTCATGTGGCTCTAGGCTTGCTATCCCTCCTTTGTGGGCGTGTCGCTGAGGCAGAGCTCGGATCATCTGTGGGTCAGTTTTTCCCCAGGGCCATCCTTGCGCACTGGCCCTGTCTGAGCAGGGGTCCTGTGGCTCAGACCTTGCACTCCAGGGCCTTGCTGAGGCAGGGCCCCTGCGCTTAGGTCTCCCTGCCCCTGGCTGTCCCAGCGGATGGAACCTGGCTGAGGTAGGGCCCCTACAGGGAGGATTCAGACAAGCAACACAGTGCCCTGCTCTGCCGCCAGCAGGATTCAGCTGCTGTCAGGCTTTCAACAGTTAATCGTCCACCACAGGATAAGTGAGCCTGTGCCGCCGGCTCCTTAATCAGGGAATCCGAGGCTCTGTGAGGAGCAGCAGGCTGTGCTCAGAGGCCGGCGCTGCTGCTGCGTAGCAAGCCCAAGGAGGCACGGTGGCCCTACTCAGCAGCCCAAGATGGAGCTCCACCAGCTTCCTTTGTGTGCTGCCGGCAAGCGTGAGGGGAAACAGGTCTCTGGCTCCTGACCGGTGGTGACGGGGACAGTATGACTTTGAGCCTCATCTCCCTGCTGTCCCGGGACATCACAGCCCTGTGGGTCCTGCTGAAAAGAAGCACAGGTGCGTCTTGCTCCTCGGGTTCCCAGAGAATGTGAGAGTTTGCCATGGAGGCATTGCTGAGGGGGACAGTGCCAACTGGGAAGAGAGGCCAGGTGGGGACATTTGGGTACTGGGGGGTCTTATTGTTGGCAGAGTCCTATTTAACCTATAGCTCACAGAATGGGATATAGACAGGAGGCGGCCTTGGGCTGGGACTGGCTGGGTTGGGGAGGAAAACAGCCCACCACTGCAGGATGGGAGTGTGGCACTTTGCCCTGCTGGTGCCATCTGGCCCCTGCCCCAAGGTCTCTGGTGGCAGCAGTGGTCATATCTGCTTCAGGATGGAGGGCAGCCACACACCCTCTCTGGATATTGGGAGTGAATGCTAGAAATGGTGATCTCCTTTGTTTAGGATTTCCAAGGGACCTGCTGGGTGGCAAGTGAAGGGCGGCTCCAGAGCTGTGAAAAGGCTGTGGTGGGTGAAAGGCTTTGGCTGTCTGTTAGGAACACCTAGCTAGCTGGTCCCCACAGCTGCCTCCTTGATAGCAGGGCAAGGGGCAAGAAGGATATGGGACGTGTGCGTGGACTGGGTGCTGGCTGCGTCCCCTCAAAGTTGGTTTTGGTGCCTCAGTGGGAGGCAGATGCTGGGCCTTGGAATTCAAAGTACAAAGATCCTGAGGAAGGGAGCAGAGCCACCAGCTGGAAAAAAGGGAACCAAGGGGCTGGGTAGAGGGGAAGTGAGGTTCCTGGGTCATTTCTAAGAAAGAAAGGACACTCATTTTGTAGTAATTTGTCATAATTACATTTCCTGGGGGTATTCCTGCCAAGTACTGATGAATGACCCTTGAAGTATTTTTTTTTTTCTGAGTTTAATGAATCTGCCTGCAGCGAGTACAAACATGGAGAATATCCGATTTGTCAGGGAAGTGCTGAGGACCATTAAGTGGCCGTTAGAGGATTTCCCGGCAGGCCAGAGGCAGAGATCAGCTATGAAAACCTCAGCTGTTCATTGTCAAACCCCGAACATGGGCTTGCATTTCCAGGAATCACGGGTCCCATGTCTGCAGTCAGGCTAGTCTGGTGGCCAGGCTGGAGGTGATATGCTCCAGGGATCTTCAGGAGGGTCTTCTGCTCGCACCGCCAGTTAGGGTGTGGAATGTCAGAATTTGTGCAGCTTCTTGTGAGTTCTGTGAAGCCCGTAGGGGCTCTGCAGTGTGACACACAGGCTCTCATGATGACCTGGAGTAGGACCCTTCATCACGGCCACGTGAACTCATGTCAGATGCTGCTTGTTCCTAGCAAGGTGCAGGCCCCATTCTTACAACAGCCCCCTCGGTTCTTAGTGTAGTGTAACACCTGCTGTGTTTTTAAGACACATAGCTGCTCAGATGAGTGTCCTTGAGGAGGCTGGTGTGCTGACAGTTGGGGCTTTTTCCTGGGACTCTAGAAACCGTTGTTGGATTTATGAAGAAATAGCCACTGAGGTGTGTGGCGAATGTGATGTAGACATTTGTAACCATCCTGAGGCCCTTGAGGAGCGTGCTTCCCTGTGAGTGTCCAGAGTCCACATGGGAGGACATCTAGCACCCACTGACACTGTGTGCCCAGCAGGAATAGAGACGGTCCCATAGCTCTCAAATGGTCAAGAGCACAAGGGGGAGAGACCTTGTGTTTTCATCACAATCAGCACACACTCTCACTCCAGGCCATCCTTTCCATACGTGCCACGCCACACATCCGTGAGGTCCACAGGTGGAAGTGATACCCTAGCTCCGCCCCACCCACCCATCTCTCATTCTCCCCGAATCTCTCTCCCGTGGGAGATCTTTCTGCCTCTCTGCCTATTCTGTTGGTATGTGTGTCTCTGTCACACTGCAGTGGCTCTGGCTGGCTGGCTGGGCTGCCCTTGCTTGCCGTCCCCACGTCCCCACTGGCTGTCTCTTGTGATACTGCGGGTCCAGCTCTTGTCTCTGCCTCAGCAAAGTCGACTTCCTCCACGCTATGTTAATGGTTTTGTCTGAGCACTGTCTCTGGTGATGGTTGATGTAACTCCTTGTTTGTTTCTAGATTTGTAGAAGTCTTAGTACTTATCAGGGAGAAACGTGGCTGTCTGCAGTTTAGGGGAGGAGCCCGAGAGCTGTGGAACCCTGGGAGTTTTCTGCACTGTGCTGTGGGGACCTGCAGTCTTGGGGATAAAAACGCTTGGGAAGCAGGAAGCCTGGTTGCTTTTGAGTTCTTCAAGTTGACCTATCTGAGCTTTAACTGAGTGATTTTGTTGACAAGTCATTGTTTTAGACTAGATAAGCATTTGCCTGCTTGCCCTGAGCCACATCCTCAGGCTGGGCTGGGCTGGGCTGATCCAACCTGTGTTCAACTCTGAAGCTGCAATCTATGTAGAACCATGTCATATTCAGCTCCTGAGGTGTGCCACATGGGCTGCTGGCTCCGCCTTGCCACATTGTGGCTCGGCCCCACCACCCTTTTCCTCCAACACCTCACCACAGTGGAGTCAGTCTGGTTGTCCCTTCAGAAACATGGTCTAGGGACAGAGCTGAGAGGTGCTGCCCCAGTCCTGGGTGTCCTAAGCTCAGATGTGGGCAACTAAGTCCCCTGAACCTGAGTGTTTGTGACACCATTGGTGACATCTAGGAGTGCCCAGTAGCCTCGCTTGCCTCCTCTTCCCACCCACCCCATCACTCCTTGACTGGTCTTGACCACATCCACACCACCGGGCACATCCCAAGGCTCCTGGATGGTTGCAGGCGGGATGGCAGGGGCTGGAGCCCTAACTACTAGGCTAGGAACCATACAAGTCAGTTCTGAAACATCATCAGGAGTGATGGGAACCGTTTGAAGGAAGGTCATGACCCTTGATCCCCCATCTCTATGTCCCCAACCACATAACCCACTACTGTCTTTCCTGTAGTTCACTTGCTAAAGACATGCATGCAGGACAGGCCAGAGTGTGTCCCCCAGACCATCAAGAATCACTCTGAGCTGGCACTGCCTGAATCAGACCAGGCACCTGCTAGGGCGGCACTTCATCTCTTGAATCCTAGACTGCAAGTTCAGGGGGAGACTGGCAGAGCGCTGGTGGTCTTCAAAGGGCAGCACCTGGCACCCCCTCCTCTGCCTATCATCCTTCCTGTGGGAGTTGTGGTTGGAGAGAACTCACTGCCTGCAGAGCAACTTTAAAACTGGAAGTACCAGGTGGGCATACAGGAGCTGGTCTGCCACCCATCTAGGGAAGGTCTAAGGGTCCTGAGGGGCAGGTCTGGAGGGAGGCTACAGAGGAGGCAAGAGTCTGTAAAAAGTCTTTGGGGGCGGGCTGGAGAGATGGCTTAGTGGTTAAGTGCTTACCTGTGAAGCCTAAGGACCCTGGTTCGAGGCTTGATCCCCCAGGACCCACGTTAGCCAGATGCACAAGGGGGCGCATGCCTCTGGAGTTCGATTGCAGTGGCTGGAGGACCTGGCGTGCCCATTCTCTCTCTCTCTCTCTCTCTCTCTCTCTCTCTCTCTCTTTCTCTGCCTCTTTCTGTCCTGTCACTCTCAAATAAATAAATAAAATAAAAATGAAGAAAAGTCATTGGGAACAAGCGATAGTTTATTTTTGTATGTGTGTGTGTGCAGGTGTGTGTGTGTGTGGTGGGTGTACATGCTCACATGTGCGTGCATGTGGAGGACAATCTCAGGAGTCATTCCTTCAGACACTATCCACCTTTTTTGTTTGTTTGTTTTACGAGGTAGGGTCTCACTCCAGCTCACACTGACCTGGAATTCACTATGTAGTCTCAGGGTGGCCTCAAACTCACGGAGATCCTCCTACCTCTGCCTCCTGAGTGCTGGGATCAAAGGTGTACACCACCACGCCCAGCTCCCATTCACCTTTAAAATATGTATATGTGTATGTATGTATGTATATGTATATATATATATATATATAAAACATATGACCCTTTATATTTACATTTGTATATAAATATATAATATACATTATAATGTATATAATTTATTTATTTATTTGACAGAGAAACAGGGAGAGAGAATGAGCACACGAGGGCCTCCAGCTACTGCAAACAAGTTCCAAACACATGTGCCCCCTTGTGCATCTGGCTAACGTGGCTCCTGGGGAATTGAACCTGGATCCTTGGGCTTTGCAGGCAAACGCCTTAACCACTCAGCCATCGCTCCAGCCTTCCCATCCATCTTTTTTGAGACAAAGTCTCTCATTGTCCTGGAGCTCACCAATTAGGCTACACCAGCCTCTCTCTCGCTCGCTTGCTCGCTCGCTCTCGCTCTCCCTCTCGCTCTCGCTCTCCCTCTGTCCCCCGAATGTTGGTTATGGCAGAGCAAGACTGGTGCTTGGAGCTTCTTCCCTCTTGTAGGCTAGCCTAGCATTTCCGGTCCCATATCTGGAGCTGCTGGGTCAACATCTGCACAGTGAGGGTCATACCAAGGTCAAGCACTGAGCATCATCTGTAGACACTGCTTGGACCCCATGTTTGCTTCTGTTCTTCTCTGGACCTTCACAGGGGTTGTTTGTGGTTGAAAGAGAACGTTTGCACACAGCTAGTGGGAAGGCACGTAGCACAGCCCACACAGGAAACACACTGAAAACCGAACAGCTGAATGATCCAGCCATGCCACTCCTGACTTGACCCTTGTATTCTGTTCATGAATGGATTATCCACAAAAAGCCAAGTGGAATCAGCCTAGGTGTCGTCAGTGGGCAATAGATAGATAGAATGTGGTTTGTAGATACTGAACCATGAAAACCAGTCCTGTCATCCCGACAACCTGGACGGGTCTTGTGGGTGCTATGAGAAAGGAAACAAGCTGGGCAGATCTGACTTCTGCGTGCCGTCCCTCCTGTGTGGAATATGAAAAGCCACAACACTAAGAAGCAGAGTGCCAGTTACCTTCAGGTGGCTGGAGAGTGGCGAAGGATATAAAGTCCCAGAATCAGCATGCCCTGCCTTGGGAGCTCTGCTACAGCTGATACCACATCGTATGCAGCGAGTCTCGACTGTTCTCAGTATACGTGCATATGTGTGCCCACACGTGTGTACCTGCTGTGACTGAGGGGTTGGAAGGGTTCATTGGCTTGACCAAGGGACTCATTTCCCCATGTGAATATGTGTCATGTTGCACACCTTAGCCACCCGTGGTGTCTGTTCTTCAGGGAAGCCAGGGAAGAAGCAATGAGGTCAGCACAGGACTCGCTGAAGGTTGACTTCAGGGCCTGCACAGTGAGCAGAGCTGAGCGCACAGGCTGCCGGGTGAAGGAAGTAGGCCACTTGCTCTGGGATGGTGCTGTCGTCTCCCAGTAGAAATGGCTTCTGTCCTCGCCAGAAGCCCCGTGAGTTCCAAACCTTCTGAAAGCCCCCTTCTGTCCCACTGCTGGGGAGACTCACCAACTGGCCCAGGAAGTAACTGGCTAACAGGGTTAGGGTGTTCCTGACCAGTGGTGTCCCCGGGCTGGGTTAGCAGCCTGAAGCAGCCCCTTTGCAGTTTGAGCTGTTAGTGGACGCTACCCAACCCTGACTGCCTCCCTTCTGAAATGGGATGGACAGAGGCCTTCTGCCTCCTAGGGCAGGAACTGTCCACAACATCTGGGCAAGGGGACATGTGACAGAGATGGGTGCTCAGCTTGCATCCTTCTGTGACCCCAGGTCACGCTGGTGCACAGCCAGAGGCCCCGAGTTGTCATTTGGCCCAGACACCCCTGCCACTGTGCGTGGAGCGGCAGTGATCAGAGCCCCAGCGGGCTCCCTGATGCATACTGCTCCTGGCCTCCAGCTGTCTGGGGATGGCATCTGAGGTCTCCTTCCAGCGGGGTGGAGTCACCAAAATAAGCCCTCAGCTGCCATGAGGGTTGTATATGCTTTGGGAGACTGGGAGTGAGAAAAGAGCTGGGGATCACAAGGAGAGAGAGGGACAGGGACAGACAGACACGGAGAGACTCGCACATCACAGGCTCCTCCCTGGAGCCCAGGGTGGCTCTCGAGTGCAGACCTCTCCTTAGGCCTGGGCCTTGTGTGACACTGAGCAGCCAGGATGACTCACCCAGTTGCCTGGTCAGCTGTCCCGTGTACAGTGGAGGCCCTGAGCAGCTGCGCAGTGCCCTCTCAGCACCCAGCGCCTTAAAGCAGGTCCAGGTCCGCGGCAAGCGCAGGAGACAGCTGAAGCTGGGGAGGGCAAGGACTGAGCCAGGCAAGTGAGCACCCCGCAAGGAAGGTGGGAGGTAGTTGTGGGGTGCCTTCCCTCTCAAAGGGCCCATGATTGGACCTGCATGTCCCTCACATGCTTCTGGGAGAGCGGGACAGGGTGCAGAATTTGGCCTTTATGTTCTTAAAACAATGAGTTTCAGAGCTCCATGTCACAATATTCATAGTACATGTTTGTCAGAAATGTAAAACTATTAAATAACAACAGCAAGAAACCCATTGTGGTAACATAAGGTCTTTCTTTTAAAAATATTTTTACTGATCCAGGTGTGGTGGCACACACCTTTAATCCCAGCACTCGGGTGGCAAAGGTAGGAGGATGGCTGTGAATTTGAGGCCAGCCTGAGACTACATAGTGAATTCCAGGTCAGCCTGGGCTAGAATGAGACCCTACCTCGAAAAAATATATATTTTTACTTAGGGCTGGAGGGATGGCTTTGTGGTTGAGGTACTTACCTGCAAAGCCAAAGGATCCAGGTTTAATTCCCTTGGAACAACGTAAGCCAGATGCACAAAGTGGTGCATGCATCTGGAGTTCATTTGCAATGGCTGGAGGCTCTGGCACGCCCATTCTTTCTGTGTCTCTCTTTCTGTAACGATCTCAAATAAATAAATAAACTTTTAAAAATATTTTTATTTATTTGAGAGAAAGGGAAAGAGTGGCGGGGGAGTAATAGGTGTACCAGGGCCTCTGGCTACTGCAAACGAACTCTAGACACATGCCACTTATAGGTGCTGGGGATTTGAACCCTGGCCATCAGGCATTGCAAGCAAGTGCTTTTAAATGGTAAGCCATCTCCACTGCCCGTAAGGTGTTTCTTAATGAAAAATAATCACTCCTGCTGGGCATGGCGATGCACACCTTTAATCCCAGCACTTGGGACACCAAGGTAGGATAATGTGAGTTTAAAGCCAGCTTGAGACTACCTAGTGAATTCAAGGTCAGCCTGGGCTAGAGTGAGACCTTACCTTGAAAAACCAAAAATAAAAATAATTGTAATAACCACGCTACCCACAACAAGAGCAGAGATGCAAGAGACCCTCATTCCATCTCACACTCTGGCCCTCTGGATGTCTGACCTGCCAAAAGTTAGCTGAGCCTTCAGTCTGCGGGGCCCTGGCATATATGGTGTCCTATCGCATCTGCCCACAACCATACCAAGCTCAGGGCTGCACTGAGGAATGCAAACAGCTTCTCAGCATTAAGAACAGTTTGATCTCCCAGAGCCTCTAGTACCCCTTGGCTTTTTCTTAACAAACCAAAGATAAATGTTAATGGTGATAGGAGCCCTCTTGCTGGACTGGACCCTGCTCCCCAGGACAGTGCCTTGGTCTTGCCTCTCTCCAGCCTTGTGGAGAAAGAGGCCTCTGTGGAACAGAAGGAGCAAGCCCTCACACCACTTGTACTTTCCAATGTGGGTGACCCTCACAGTGCCACAGCTGAAGATGGCAGGTGCCAGGTTGGACAGGCCTCTTCAAAGAAGACCTAATCTTCTGAGCCATAAGGACCAGGTGCAGCTGGATGGCAGAATGGAGGCCTCAGCCCAGCCGCCCCTTGGCCTTGCTTTTCTCCTTCTATTCTTCCCGTTCTCCCCTAAATCCCTGTTCAGCATGTACCATGTATAGACCTGGGGTGTGCATGGCTGCGCCGCATCCAATGCCCTCCTGCAATAGCAGCTGCAACCACATTCTCTGTTTCTGCAACACTGTCCCATGTAGCTGTCACCTGGCTTTCAGGATGTAGGAACCAGACTTGCTCTGAGCGGTAGGAGTGAGCAGGGTTGCCTGTGGCACTGTCCTTCTCCACAGTATGGAAGTAGGTCCAGAAAACACTTGGGGGAGATGAGAGGAGCAGGCAGATCATCACCTGGGTTGGAAGGTGGAGCAGTGGCAGTGTTGGGCAGAGGCAGGCATGTATTCAGGGCATCAGTAAATCACAAAATGCTCACCACCCACCAGATGCCAGAGTGTATGTTCACTTGCCAAATGTGCAGGCCACCCTGGAGGGAGACACCACATTGTCCTGAGCTTACAGAGGTCAGCTGAGATAGGCCAAGCAACCTGTCAGGGTCACGTAGCCAAGCCAGGGCCCATATCCACTGTGGGCACCCACTGACTCTGTGGAGCACTTATCAGGAAATCCAGCCTTGGAGCGGAGCGGCTCTGCACAAGGCTTATTTGTCAGTCTGAGGACAACACGGAGTCTGCCTAGAGCGCGCAGACTTGCCTATCTGCTGTCCCGGCTCCCTCAGCCTCCCGTTCCCAGGCTGAAGTGGAGCTCCATGCCCTAATCCCCACACCCCACACCCACAGCCTGCACCACATCCCTGCTCCACACAGGTACAGGCGCAGTGTCTGAGTTGGAGACTGCTTTTCTGTGCCCCAGTCATTCTCCTTTCTGCCTCTGGCAAAGAGAAGGTCGTAGATGGACACTGACTTCTTGGAGTCCTTTCTGATTGTGATGCTGTGCTTCAAACACCTAACTCAAAGGTGAGGGATTCACAAAATCAGCCATCTCCGGAAGACCAAGAAGGCCAGGGGGATGCACCAGGGGTCTGGCTATTCTCTCCATGGCTTCATCACCCCGTCACTGCTGCCTTGGAATCTGTCCTTATCTTCTACTTCCTAACGCCATCACCTTGTATCTCTCAGGCCCACCAGCCTCTCTGCCTCACCCTTCCTACAAGCACACAGCCACCATTATGCAGCCACAGGCAAGTCTCTCCACCCCTCGGTGCCTTTGCTTGCTCATGTAGGGAGAGGCACTCCCTCCTTGGTGCCTGACTAGATTCATTAATAAACAGAACGCACGTGGTCGTGGTTGCTCCCACTGTTAGGATGAAAGGTTTCCTATGTGAACCAGTTACAGTGAAATTTAGTTGCTAGGGATGCTGAAGTTCAAGAATGCTCAGAGCTCTCTTCCTTTTCCACTGTGGGAACAGGCCACTGCTGCAAGCTTCGGGAAACAATGGCTTTCCTGGTGGCTGGGATGTCAGGTGGGCCTTTCATTTGAGATTTTCCCTACACTGCCCATGCCAATGGCTCCATGGGTATATCAGTGTGCCCTATAAGACCTGTCTTCTTCCTGCCAGTGAGATCTGACCTTGAGCAAATCCCCTGGTTATGCTGTTTTCTAGCCATTTCTGCCAGGCCTTACAGCTGCTCTGGGTGGCTCCCTCAACCCACATCGCAGGCCTAGGGTTTGGAGTGAGAATTCTAGTTACCTAAGGATTTCTCCAGGGTGGATGGAGATGGAGAGACTTGCCTGTAGGCCACATGGTAGTTGTAATAAGATAGTTGGTCTGGGATGGTTCTGTGTGTGTCTCTGTCTTGACCATGGCAAAAAGTTCTGTGGGTGACACTGTTAACCTGACCCCAGATCTGCCACGCCAGGAACTAAACATTGAAGAGGGGTGGGCTGAAGCTGAGTGGCTACTAGCTTTCATGTAGTGGTCAGGACACCAGCCATGTCTTTCAGCTTGGTCCATGTGTAGGAGCCTGTGCCAGGGATGAGCCCAATGGCACCCGTGAGAGCCAAGAGAGTGCTGTAAGTTTTCCGGGTTCAGTGCTCCTTTAAGGAGTGGTTTCTAGCTCAGAAACCGCCATGCATGGTGACACCCACACTCCTGGGCATTGTGGCTTGAGCCAAGGTATTGTTTACCTCTGTGAGAGTACAGCCTTGGGCAAGTGAGAGTTTAACCCCTGACTTCTGACCAGGTGGTCACGGCCAGTAGTAGGATGGACAATGCAGAAATTTCCCCAGTTTGTTCATACTAAGCTTGTTGGTTTCCTCTGTGAATAGACTTTCTTTAAGTTGTTTCTCACATCCTAAAGACTATAGGCAGGTGCTGTGGACTTCTGGGGAAGGCAGAGCTAGAGACCACACCCTAAGCTCAAGGCTTGGATTCATGTTGATATGGAGTTTGTGGGGAGTCCAGGAAAATCCTTGAATCCCAAGCCCTTAGTTCTTATCTACTTATAACCAAAGAATTGGTTAAATTAAAACTGAGAAGGATACTTTTTAAATTATTATATATATTTAAGGAAGCACAAAATCAAGAGAAGGAAAATAGATACACCCACGTGGTCTAAGAGAGAGAAAGAAATGTAAAATGAGAGTTAGAGAGGGAGGAAAAGAAATTAAAAGAGCTCCTACCATGCGGAGGACAGGAGGGAATAAAGAGCCCATGTGGAAGTAAGGAGGGCTCTCCCAGCTGGGCCTAGATGAAGAAATCAGAACCTCGGAGTTCAGGAGCCAGCCAAGAGACCTTGCCCTCCCTGGTAAGCATATTTATAATCTTATGGTGGTGGGCCCTTCCTAATTAGATGAGCCAAAGAGATAGAGACAGTTGATTGGTTTGGACTAGAGGCTGGCTCAGGAAGAGGCCAGGCAATATGTCAAATTCTGGGGACTAAACTTGACCAACCATAATGTCAGGATTAGATTTAAATTCTGGGAAAGGGGACCTCCCTCCCAGGAGGGGCTCAGGTTGTTTGTGGAAAAACAGGTCTAGGGAAGAGGTAAGAAGTCAGATCAGGGCTTAGCGATTAAGGTGCTTACCTATGAAGATTAAGCACCCAGGTTCATTTCCCCATACCCACGTAAGCCAGATGCACAAGGTGGCACATGCCATATAAACTAACATGGAGTTAGTGTACAGTGGCTAGAGGTCCTGGCATGCCCATTTTCCCCCTCTTGTAAATTAAATAAAATACTGGGAAAAAAAAAGTCAGGTCATCCTTTGATCTCTAGCAAAGTGGAGACTGCAAGGACAGACTCAAAGACATTCCTGCTTCTTACTTTCAGGGGCCTCATCACTCTAAACTACCTAGCAAAGCTACCTCACTTCCTCTCAGTGTCCTCCTCTGCACCTACCTGCAAGTTCTTTGCCCAAAGCCAAACGAATGCGTTGACAGCACCTGGTTCTGACCAGCCTAACTGTGGACTGTGCCATTTCTGCCAGTGGCAGTCTGAGCAGGAGCTCCTGCCCTGAAGGTGCCATCTTTTCTACGGGCCTTTATTTAAAATTTTCAAGAACTAGAGGCTGCAGAGATTGGCTCGGAGGTGAATGATGCTTTCTTATAGAATTTTCAAGGACTTAGTCCTGAGGTAAAAGGAGCTGGTGGTTGGGTGAATTCAGTTGCTGTGTGCATCATCTGAAGTACTTGTAAGCTCCCAGTGGCAAATGACTTGCTAGATACACTTGGGATTCACAGTGTGAGAATGCTGCCAACCTGGTCAGTACGAATCTCAGATATCCTGAGCACCTGGAGAAGCAGACAGAGCCCTTAGTGTGTATGGCAGTCAGCCTGTGCATGTCTTTCCAGTCACAGCAAATGACTGTGTCACTGGACATGGACACTGTGGCTTTCTGTCCAAACATGCCACCCTAGACAGTGCAGCCGGTTGGAAACCTGTCATGTCAAGCATCACCTAGCTGAATTTAAACTTTTTAAAAATATATATACTTTACTTATTTATTTGAGAGAGAAAAAGGTAGAGAGAGAGAGAGAGAGAGAGAGAGAGAGAGAGAGAGAGAGAGAGAGGGAGAGGGAGAGGGAGGGAGGAACACGGGCACGCCAGGGCCTTCAGCTACTGCAAATGAACTCCAGATGCATGCACCCCCTTATGCATCTAGCTCATGTGGGCCCTGGAGAATCGAACTGGGGTCCTTTGACTTTGTAGGCAAATGCCTTAATTACTAAGCCATTGCTCCAGCCCCTGAATTTAAACTATATTTCGTCTTACTTCCTGCCCATTCCCTGCCCTGTTCTGTGGACATGTCATCTGTGCTTGGAGACTCTCTCTGGGGCGGGGGGCAGTGAAGCTGGTCTCTTGCCCAGATGACTACTGACATAATCCCATTTGACCCTCAACTCCAGGCTTTGAAAAGATGCAATTATATTTGATGGGCAGTAAGCAAAAGTCCTTAGATAGTCTACTATAAATAAAAGGAGACAATTAGCAAATAACTGTGTGCCCCAAGGCCCACTCTCTGCTGCTTGCGCAGGAAACCCTTTATTCTGCCACGTCCTATGACGGAGGCCAGGCTCTGCCCCAGGTCACCAGGAAGCCTCTTCACCCGAGTCTACAGTGCCACCTGCTTCCCGAAGCTGCCTCCTCTGCTCTGGGTGCCTGTGGTGCAACTGTTCCTTGTCACTGTCATTTTCTTTCAGCCCAGGCAGCAGAGCTAGGTGTCAGAATATACACCAGGTGCACGGAGGCACACGAGATGCTGTGCAGGTGTCTTGTCGCTGGGTCCCCACGATGCTGCATCCAGGTGCACCAAGACACATACGATGCCACACAGGTGTCTTGCTGCCTGGTCCCCACAATGAAGCTGTGCCTGAGTTGATTCTAAGGGCCTTTGCTTCAGCCATCTCTTGGAGTGAACTCTTTTCTGGAGAGAGCCCAGTGAGCAATTGCTCTCCACAGACTGGGCCCCCCCAATGGACTAAAGTCCAGTTCTACCAGTTTACCTTTATGAACTAATGAGTTTATTGAGCTTCTTTACAAAGTATAAGTGAGGAGATATGGCCGGGCATGGTGGCACATGCCTTTAATCCCAGTACTTGGGAAGCAGAGGTAGGAGGATCACTGTGAGTTTGAGGCCACCCTGAGATGACATAGTAAATTCCAGGTCAGTCTGGGCTAGAGTGAGACCTACCTTGAAAACAAAAAAATAAGTGAGGAGTCATTTACAGGAGTATAGCCATAGTATTCAAAGATGTCATCCCAGCATAGATGACAACCCTAGCTGCCTAGGGGGAGCCCCTTGTTCCTTATCTCCCCTCCCCATATGTTTTATCTCCCTCTGAGACCATGAGAACCCGTGTGTCATTACATATGGCCAGCACAAGGGGCACCTGAGATCTCAAGGGTTCTAATGACCCTTCCTGCCCCATCTCCTCCCCCATCATCTTATGGGGAAACATCAGCCTCATGGGTCTCTTATGCAAGATCACAGCTGCTTCAGATAAAGATGGCAATAATTGTTTTTCAAAGGACTTCATCACACACACCATCCAATGGTAGAAGGAAAACCCTAAAGACCAAAATGTGGTCCTGCCTCCACAGACTCATATCCAAATGGGCAAGGATATGCTCCAACTGCTTTGTATGAATAAAACTTAGCGATTTGGCTTCCCTTTGTCTTCAACTTGGATTGATCTGGCCCAGAAGCAGAAGCAGAGACAAAAGTGGTCACTTATCCCTCCCCATATGCTGGGTGATGGTCACTGTTCCCCCAGAAAGGCCACACCAGGGCAGCCAGTCAATTGACATGGTCACCCTTGCTGGCTGCCCTGACTCCCACATGTTGACTCACAGGGGCCCAGCGGGAAGTGGCTGGTGAAATGCAGGAGGGTCCTGAGCTCAGGCTGTCTACCACCCCTGTGCCCTGGAGCCCTTCCTAACTCTCCCCTGTTGAATCAGAAAGGGTCACGGCTGGGGTCCCTTGATGGTGGGTTATTGTCTGCCCTGGCTTGTGCTCACACAGAGGAACTCTGTAAGGGCTCGCCAGCCCTGACCTCTGACCACGTGGGGAGGGCGACCTGCTTCCTGCTGGGACATCCGGCCTCTGGAGGCCCAGGCCACCGTGCCTCCCGTCTGCCTCAGCAGTGTCATCGCCGACGTGGTTCTCACGTCCGTCTCCGTGACAGACTGAATGGGGACATTGAAGAAGCTCTTGTCTCAAGCGCATAGTTGTCCAGTATGCTTCACAGGCACAAATGTCGGGAAGGATGAAATATTATGACCCAAGGAGGAAATGCCACCGGCCTTTCGGTGCTGCAGAGCCTGTGGGAGTGTCAACCAGATACTGTCCTCGGCCACCTGCAGCACCCCAAGGGACTGGCCAGTGGTGTGCGAGATACACGCAGTTATTAGATTAATTATTGGTGTGAACTTGGGGAAAGGTGGAACCCCCGCATGGTCCCTACAGAGTGGGTGCGTGTGGCACCTTGTGGGGCAAAGGCTGGGTCCCTTCCCAGGTGGGAGAGCAAGGCTCCTGAAGGGAATCAACTCACTGGAACAGAGGTCGAGCCACACAGGATGGGGGCTCCTCAGATGGCAGCTGTGCCAAAGCCCAGGCTGCATGCACCTGGTCTGTCTGAGAAACTCAAGACTGCACTAAGGCTACGTCATTGAGGGAGGTGGGCAAGGAGTGACCCTGGATGGAACCCAGCCATATGTTTGCTTGTCCCACCCCATGCATCTCCCACACAAAGTGAGGCATGTATAGGCCTTTCTAAGTATGTCAGTCTTGGTAGGTGACTCTTTCTAGCCCTGTGTTTCCTACAAATGCAAGTCATTGCCGAGATGTCTGAATCATGGGATCTGTGTATGAGACCAGCCTGGATTCTGCAGTGTGATGAGCAAAACTGTTGCTCATTTCCATCTCCTCTCACACCACCACAGTGCTCCCTGTGGCTCTGGTAGGCATGACCCTGGGCTTTGGAGCCTTTGTGATACAGGGTTGTCAGAGTTGGAGGCAGACCCATCCCTGGTGTACTGGGCTTGAGACCTGCATGTTCAGTGTTGCAGTGTTGCCCATGGTGCTTGCAGGACCATAGGACAGGATTGAAGGCCACTGAGGTACAGATTGTACCTGTGCCCTCTGTGAGAGCTTTCAGGTTTTTAAATATTTTTATTTAAGTGACAGAGAAAGGGAGAGATCAAGAGACAGAATAGGCGCACCAGGGCCTCCCACCACTGCAAACAAACGCCAGATGTGTGCGCCCCCTTGTGCACCAGGGGAATCAAACCTAGGTCCTTTGGCTTTCCATGCAAATGCCTTAACTGCTAAGCCATCCCTCCAGCCCAGCTTTCAGGCTTTTAACATTTTATGTCTCTAAGAGGACTAGGGAGATGGCTCAGTCAGAAAGTGCTTACCACATAAGCATGAGGACCCTAAGTTCAGATCCCCAGCACCCACATGAATATTGGGTGTGGTGATACACATCTGTAATTCCAGCACTCAGGAGGTGGAGACAGGAGGACACTTGCTGGCTAACTTGTCTAGCCAAATCAGTGAGCTTCAGTTTCAGTGAAAGAACCTATCTCAGAAATATAAGGTAGGGTTGGAGGGATGGCATAATGGTTAAGACGTTTGCCTGCAAAGCCAAAGGACCCTGGTATGATTCCCCAGGACTCACGTTATCCATATACACAAGGGGGTGCACATGTCTGGAGTTCATTTACAGTGGCTGAAGGCCCTGGCACACCCATTCTCTCTCACCTCTTTCTCTGTCAAATAAATTAATTAATTAATTAAATATAAGGTAGAGAGTGATTGAGGGTGATAGCCAGTGTTGACCTCTGCCCTCTGCACTCACACACACACAAATAGGAACACACGTGAGTGCGTGCACACATACAACTCTATGATCTACTTTCTTAGACCGCTGTGGCCTGGGTCTTCAGGTGCAAATGT
The DNA here is from genome assembly GCF_020740685.1 of Jaculus jaculus. Classification (NCBI taxonomy): domain Eukaryota; kingdom Metazoa; phylum Chordata; class Mammalia; order Rodentia; family Dipodidae; genus Jaculus; species Jaculus jaculus. The sequence continues at coordinate 1,266,205 of NC_059104.1, read as the reverse complement.
AATTTGTCAGCCACCCGTGAATCACTGTGCGTCTTGAGACCCTGTAGATGCCAAAGGTCAGGACCATCAGCAGTGCTGTGTAGTGGGGACAGCAGCAGAGTCTAGTTAAGAACTAAATCAGGAATGCACAAGGCCCTGGTTCTCCCACCAGAACCCCGAACTCTAGTCACCCCCTCCCAACTCCTGTTGGGCCTTCATCCTTGATACCGGCTTTGTGCTTTCGGTGAACAGATGGGCAGAGCCTACCTGCCCTGCTGTGGCGAGGGGTTGGGACTGCTGCTACTGTTGGTCTCACCTGCATCAGGGTGGGCACGGGGCCCACACCACCTGAGTGTGGTGGAGTCTGTGGGCCCACAGTGGTGACAAAAAGCCATCTATAGTCAATTAGTGAGAGCCCCAAGGTGCCTGAGCCTCTGCCAAAGCAATGGGAGGAGGAGGCACCTCTGTTTACCCTGTGAGTCAGGGCCTGCCTCCTCCCTTGGCCTCTGCCTGTGTCTGCCCCTCAACCCCCTCCCCGTGTGTGTGTGTGTGTGTGTGTGTGTGTGTGTGTGCGCACACACACGTGCAATGTCTCCTTCCTTCAGTGCTTCCCTCCCTCCCTTCCTCCCTGTCTTTCTCTTTCTCTGCTGGCTCTGTGCCTCTTACACACATTTAAAAATTGATAGTGAATCACGCAGCACCCAGCATTCTTCTCTGCGAAACAAAGGCTTGCGTATTGGAAACTGAGATGCCTTTTTCCAGGCACGTGACCACAGCTCCCTAGGTGTCTGTGGCTCTGGGGGCTGGAGGCTAGTCCCAGGGCCCTGTGGGTGTGGCCAGGTTTCCTTTCACTGACAGTGTGTCTGCTCTCTCCGCAGATGAAATCATGCACCAGGACCTTGTACCGCTTTGCGCCGCTGACATCCAGGAGCAGCTGAAAAAGCGCTTTGCTTACCTGTCTGGTGAGTTCCAGAAGGCGGGGAAGTGGGGGCGAGCTGGGGCCTGACTCCACCTAGGCTGGGTGTGAGGCTGTCACACTAGGGCTACAGCCAGCTTTGGATCAATTGTAGTGAGCGGCTTTACAACTCTGTGAAGTGGGTAAGGCAGTGTGTGCCAGTGGCTATAAGGTCGAAGTAGCAGGGGCAAGGCTGAGTTCTTGTCCATTTTCTTTCTTTATTTAATTTTTTTTTAATTTTATTTATTTCTTTATTTGCGAGTGACAGACACAGAGAGAAAGACAGATAGAGGGAGGGAGAGAGAATGGGCGTGCCAGGGCTTCCAGCCTCTGCAAACGAACCCCAGATACGTGTGCCCCCTTGTGCATCTGGCTAACGTGGGACCTGGGGAAGTGAGCCTCGAACCAGGGTTCTTAGGCTTCACAGGCAGGCGCTTAACTGCTAAGCCATCTCTCCAGCCCTCTTTATTTAATTTTTTATTTTTATTTATTTATTTATTTGATGGAGAGAGAGAACAGGCACACCAGGGCCTCCAGCCACCGCAAATGAACTCCCAAGTGCATGCGCCCCCTTGTGCATCTGGCTAACATGGGTCCTGGGAAATCGAATCTGGGTCCTTTGGCTTTGCAGCAAATGCCTTAACTGCTAAGCCATCCCTCCAGCCCCCCATTTCTTTGTTGCTGTTGTTATTGTTGTTGTTTTATTTGGTTGGTTGGTTGGTTTTTCAAGGTAGGGTCTCACTCTAGCCCATGCTGACCTGGAATTCACTATGTAGTATCAAGGTGGCCTCGAACTCATGGCAATCCTCCTACCTCTGTCCATTTTCCTTTTATATATTTTTATTTATTTATTTTCAAGGAGGGAGAGAGAGAACAGGCATGCCAGGGCCTCTAGCCACTGCAAAAGAATTCCAGATGCATGCACTATTTTGTGCATCTGGCTTTACATCGATACTAGGGAATCAAACCCGGGTCCTTAGGCTTTGTAGGCAAGCTCCTTAACCACTGAGCCATCTCTCCAGCCCTCTTGGCCATTTTCATTGCCACATTGCAATGTCACAGACTGGGTGAGTAACCAAAAAAAAAAAAGAGGATTATTTGGCTCTCCATTCTGAAAGGCCAAGGCCAAAGGCTGCAAAGGTACAAGCCATCACGCAAGAGCACGTGTGCACACATACATGTCATCTCTGTGTGTCTGTGTCTTCGGGGCTTTCCTTAGAAAGCCACTAGAACTCAATTACAGAACACCTGCCCAGTGACTAATCCCCATCCCCTCCCAAAGGCCCACACTGCTACACAACTGAACTAAGTTTGTGCCTATCAGAACCTCCCAGAGAAGATCAACCTGTGGCACACGAAGCCTCTGGAGACACTCAGCCAGATCCCAGCCATGGCTGTCAGGGTACCAATGCAGGTGTTCCTGGCCCTTCCTGAGACAGATCGATGGATATCAGCATCTTTGGGAGGAAGAAACATCTTCAGAGGCATCCAGCCAACACTAAGGACACTCTAGTCTGTGGTAGGATTGCCTGCTCCCTCACCCTGCTTTGCTGACTGTGTGGAGATGGGAGGCCAAGGAGACTTCGTGCAGCCCATGCCAGCCCACAGACTACCTCTCCACTAGCTCCACAGACTCTATGGTCTTTGCCCCAGAAGAGAACCATTGATGTTCTCCCTTGGTCCCTCATTTCCCCAGTGTTCACGGCCTTACCGCCTCAGGTTTAAGGGCTGAATTGTAGCTGACCTGAAGTTTTCTCTCTCTATGAAGGCTGCCCAGCATTTTGGGAGGAGTTCTGGGCCTGCAGTGTCCCGGACTTCCCGGCTGCAGGTGCCTGAGGCTCCACTTGCCTGGCCAAGGCCACAGCAGGCTTCTGAAACCCTCAGGGCTTCACCTGCATTTGACACGCCAGTCCACGTGAGCCAGTCCCTCCTCTTGAGGTAGGGAGGTCACCTTGGAGAGAAACAGAAGTGGACAGTCACTCAGGAGCTTTGCACACCCACAGAATATCCAAGCACGGTGATTAGACACAACTTCTGGAAGATTAAGGAGTGGAGCTACACTTAGGAAATAATTTATTTGTCTGGGGTGGGTGGGTATGGGTGTGTATGAGTGCACCAGGGTGTCTACCCACTGAAAAATGAATGTCAGGTGTTCGTGTTAGTTTTTTTAACTATCAGCACTCTATTCTTTTTTATTTTTTTAAATTTTATTTGAGAACAACAGAGAAAGAGAGAGAGAGAATGGGTGCACCAGGGCCTCCAGCCACTGCAAACAAACTCCAGATGTATGTGCCACCTGTGTATCTGGCTTACATGGGTACTGGGGAATCAAGCCACGAACCGGGGTCTTTAGGCTTACAGGCAAGCTCTTAACCACTAAGCTGTCACTCCAGCCCTTGTGTCACCTTTTTGAGTATGGCTTTACGTGGGTGGCTGGACAAAGCAAGCACTTTCAACCACTGAGCCATTTCCCAGTCCCAAGAAGCCACACTTTTACCTGCTTCTTTTTGTGGACCGTGCCTCAGGAATCTGGTCACCTGAGGTCTGAGATAGGTGCTTTAGGCTAAGTGTTCATGCCCCCTCACATCCACATGTAGAAGCCTATTCGTCAGTAGTGTGGTGTCCAGAGGCAGGGCTGTGAGGAGGTCGAAGAGTGTGTCTCATAGCATCCCATGATACAGTGCAACAAGTAGGCACCATCTGTAAACCAGGAAGCCCTCATCAGACCCTGAGGCTGTCGGCACCCTGACCTAAGACTGCTAGTTCACTCAGGTGGTGGGGATCGTTCAGTGAGAAGTAAACGTCTATTGCTTGTGAGCTACTGGTCTGTGGGGTGTTGCTGTAGCACACCAAGAAGAAGGCTCAAAGGCTTGCAAAACCAGAAGTCACCGTGCATGCTCTTTGCACTGACAAAGGCCTTCTGTAAGCCTGACAGTCTCCAATTCCTTAGGAATACCCAGTGTCAGAGGAACGCCTTCTGCTATCTCTGTACTGACGTGAGGTTTTGTGTCTTTTGTAAAGTTCTTTAGCCATTGGCTTGGGATGTAGATGCCAGAGTAACTTCTCATGATAACATTTCACCCTAAGCAGCGGGTCTGCTTTAACGTCGCAGGACGTGGGGATGCTGCACATCCTCCCGTTCCTGGCCCTGAGGTCAACCGGGACAGCGGCTGCTCTGGGTCGCCAGCCAGAGTCCTGGCTGCCCCTGGAGCGCAGTGTCGGGAGTGGTAGCTGCACCTCAAGTGCCTGCTTGGAGCCATCTGTCTATCTGTCCTATAACGTGGGGTCTCTGAGAGCATTGGGGCTGCCCAGGGTCATGGTGAGGAACTGAGAATGCTTGCTTGGCTAGGTGGCTTGTCCATTGTGGGGGAAGAGTGACGATTCACCTGCACTTTAGAATTCCTAGAAGAAACAGAGGCCAGAGAACCCACCGTTCAGTCTGTCACAGGCTTTTCTGCATCCAGAGGCCTCCAGCCAACACAGAACCTTCTGTTCTATCCCTACGAGTTTCCACTGAGTCCAGTTTCCAGGATGTGAAGGGCAGATATGGGCCATGGCCATTCCCTGTGCCCGAGGTGCCCCCTCACCTTGCTTCACAGGATATTTCTGTCCATAACGATGACTGGAAAGTTGCCACAACTCCCTGCCAGTCATAGGTGCCACGGGAAGCTGAGATAAGGTGACTCTACAGCCAGCCATGGTGACATCTGACGGAGGCCTGCTGTGGGACAGCTTCAACAATGGTTGCCGTGTTTGATGTGGACTCTGCAGCAGGGCTTGCCTTTCTCTGAGAGGAAGTGAGAAATCAACGTGATGAACATGGCTGAGAAAGCAATGGGCCGCTCCAGGCTGAGTTGTGGGGAGCACTGACCCGTCCAGGAAGTTGAGGGGCTTTAGGACCATCCATTTGAGAGTGACTGTGGTGACACAGAAGGACTCTGCCTGGCTGTGGGCTTTGCTGGTTTAAATTTCAGAGGCCTGAGCCTCATTCGAGTTTATGATTTCCTCAGGAAATACTCAAAACACAGAGTCCTCTCGTTAAAGAATTGGGTCTAAGGAGGGCACATAGCTGGCTTGTGGGGTAGCTTTCTGACATGTGATGACCCTGCAGTGACGAGAGGACAGAGTTTGGGGGATAGAAGTGAGTACGCTGCGCCCAGGGCATGGGGATGGCCAGGCCTGATAGAGATCCTGCCACCAAACAAGGCATAAGGTGGAAAGGTTGTCAGCGACACCACCTGTGTGACACCTGCTGCGTGTGCTCTGGAGCATTGCACTGACGTAGGTACACAGCGCCTCTCTGAGGTCGTAGCCATGGTGGCATATCCTTAGCTATCTGCCATGTGATAGGCTACTCCAAAACTTAGCTGGAAGTAGTCCCAGCTCATGAGGCAGGAAAGCTCAATGGAGTTCACTCAGGTGGTGGGGATTGTTCGTTGGGCCGTGTCTACTGGGAGCCAGGCAGCAACACTCTGGGCCTCACACTTGCATCTCTGTGTCCTCCACACAGTCTAGCCTCCTTCCCTGAGGGTCCTGGGCCTCCACTTGCTGAGACTGGCTGGGTTAGTGAATGGCTCCTGGGAGTCCTGAGCAGGGAAATCCAAGGTGCCTAAGGCTCACACAGCCTCACTCCTGCTATGTCCTGAGGTCCACACAGGTGGAAGAGACAGACTCAAGCTGGGGTGGGGAGGACTCATCCCATCATTGGCTATGATTGGGACTAAATTATTTCCAGCCCTGTGTGACAGCATACTTATAGCCCTGGCTGGATGACCACAAGCTGTGGTTGCTAAGGAGCCCTCAGAACTGAGGAGTCAAAAATGTGGGCGATGTCCGGGTGTGGTGGCACATGTCTTTAATCCCAGCACTCAGGAGGCAGAGGTAGGATTGCTGAGAGTTCGAGGCCACCCTGGACTACATAGTGAATTCCAAGTCAGCCTGAGCTAGAGTGAGACCCTACCTCGAAAATAAATGTGTGTGTGTGTGTGATGTCTCCTTCCCTCAATGCTTCTCTCCCTTCCTTCCTCCCTGTCTTTCTCTTTCTCTGCTGGCTCTGTGCCTCTTACACACATTTAAAAATTGGTAGTGAATCACACAGCACCCAGTATTCTTCTCTGAGAAACAAAGGCTTGTGTATTGGAAACTGAGATTCTATCTCACTCCTGTCAGATTGGCTACTGTCATGAAAACAAATGATCATAAATGCTGGCGGGGATGTGGAAAAAGAGGAACCCTTCTACATTGTTGGTGGGAATGCAATCTGGTCCAGCCATTTTGGAAATCAGTGTGGAAGTTCCTAAGACGGCTAAAAACTGATCTACCATATGACCCAGCTATAGCCCTCCTAGGCATATGTCCTAAGGACTCATCCCATTTCTTTAGAAGTACATGGTCAACTATGTTTATTGCTGCTCAATTCATAATAGCTGGGAAATGGAACCAGCCTAGATGTCCCTCAACTGATGAGTGGATAATGAAGATGTGGCACATTTATACATGGAGTTCTGCCCAGCAGTAAAGAAAAATGAAGTTATGAAATTTGCAGGAAAATGGATGGATCTGGAAAGTATTATACTAAGTGAGGTAACCCAGGCCCAGAAAGCCAAGCGCCACATGTTCTCCCTCATATGTGGATCCTAGCTACAGAGGATTGCTCTTCTGTGTGAGAAGGAGAAAACTCAGTAGGCAGAGGCCAATAAGTTAAAAAGGAGATATAAAGGGAAGAGAAAGGAAGGGAGGAGGGTACTTAATAGGTTGGTATTGTCTATAAAGCGACTATTGGGTGCTCAGCACTAAATGAGATCCCTATCATCACTTCCAAGGCTCGAGGAGCACTGCAGAAGAGACAATGGACAGAATGTAAGAGCCAGAGGATGGGGATGTCTTCTGGACACGAGGGGCCATTACATTGATGAACTCACAGTGGGTATCATACATACACAATATGGGGCCCACCATGGATGTCATCATGGATGATGGAGGAGGGCAAAACAGTAATATCAAAATAGAAGAGGGGGCTGGAGAGATTGTGTAGCAGTTAAGGCACTTGCTTGCAAAGCCTAAGGACCCAGGTTCAAATACCCAGGACCCACATAAGCCAGATGCACAAGGTGGCGCATATGTCAAGTTCGTTTGCAGTGGCTGGGATGCAAATTCTCCCTCTCACACTCTCAAATAAGTAAATAAAATATTTTTAAAAAATAGAAGAAGGAGGGCTGGAGAGATGGCTTAACAGTTAAGGCGTTTGCCTGCAAAGCTAAAGGATCTCGGTTTGATTCCCCAGGACCCACGTAAGCCAGATGCACAAGGTGGTGCATGCATCCGGAGTTCTTTTGCGGTGGCTAAAGGCCTAGGTGCACCCATTTTCTCTCTCTCTCTCTCTCCCTCTCTCTCTGTCTGCCTCTCCCTCCCTCTCTCTCAATAAATAAATTTTTTTAAAAATGGAACGACTAGTTGGAAAGAGGAAGGAGTTCAGTGGAAGGAGGATGGCAGGGACAAAAGAAAGTAATGGGAGATTATGATCAAAAAAGATTATGATCATTACGTACATGTATGAAAACTGTCAATAATTTTTTTTTTAACTCAGAACCGGGTGTGGTGGCACACACCTTTAATCCCAGCACTTGGGAGGCAGAGGTAGGAGGATCACTGTGAGTTCAATACCACCCTGAGACGACATAGTGAATTCCAGGTCAGCCTGGAGTAGAGTGACACCCTGCCTCAAAAAACAAAAACAAACAAACAAAACATTAAAAAAAACCTCAGCTGCCCAACTGGGCATGGTGGCACACACCCATAATCCCAGCAATTAGAGGAATAAAGCAGGAGTATCCTGTGTTTAAGGCCAGTCAGGGCAGCATACCAAGATCCTCTCAAAAATAAACAGTTACCCACTATTTCCCTCCCCAAGGGCAGTTACCTCAATATCTCTGCCTGCTTCCTTCCAACCCTTTTCTAGGCAGGCTTTACGTAAATGAGTCAGCTGAACCAACAAGGTTCCGCCCTGCTTCCTCTCTAACTGTTTCCCATGGTTGGTATGGACGTAACCATCACTTTGAAGGCTGCGTTTTCTATGCATGTGTGTGTCTTAAAGCATTGTTAGTCATCGTGTTTGTAGAAAACAAAAATACCAAACAATAAGGAATCCTGCTTATCTTTAATGGAAACACCCAAAAAGCATTAAAAATCACTGTAGGCTGGAGAGATGGCTCAGTGTTTGAAGGTGCTTGCTTGCAAAGCCTGATGGCCCGGGTTTGAATCCCCGCCCCCATGTAAAGCCATGTGCACAAGGTGGCATGTGCATCTGGAGTTCATTTACAGTGGCAGGAAGCCCTGGTACACCCATAGGCCACTCACTCTCTTTTTATCTGTGTCTCAAATAAATAAATGAATGAAAATATTAAAAAGGAAAGAAAAGCCACTGATGCTCTGTTACTGCAGAACAGCTGCAAAATCAGAAGCCCTACTAAGAACTTGCCTTGGTCTCTCCCTAGGTGGGCGAGGGCAGGACGGGAGCCCGGTCATCACCTTTCCTGACTACCCTTCCTTCAGTGAGATCCCGGACAAGGAGTTCCAGAATGTCATGACCTATCTCACCAGCATCCCCAGGTATGGGCCAGGCTGCTGAAGCTGAGAGCTGAGGCTTGCTTGTGACATTAACCCTTTGATTGCGCCCCCACCATCTTGGGAACAAGTAGGACTTCAGCAGGGAAGGGAATCATGGCTCAGAGTTGTTAGAGATCTTGCCGAAATCTGGTCTGGGGCCAGAGACCAGCAGTTTCAACTTCTAGGCAATTTTGTCATGCCCTGAATCTTTTATCTCAGCCCTGGGAGACTGAGACAGGAGGATCACAAAGCCAGCATGGACTATATAGAGAGACTCTGTCTAAAGTAAACAAAGTAAAAATCATTTTTCTCCTCATAAATGTCATTAGCCATCATCTGTTCTATGAAAAGCGTCATGGTGGTTAGGGTCTTTCTCTATACCACTGGGGGAGGCCCCATCCCTTGTCTGTGAAGGGTGACCCTGTGGCTAAAGACCAGTGCATCCCAGCACCCATGTACCTCGTGGCTGTGGTCAGCGGCCCTGAGGGCAAGGCCCACACAAAGGAACTGGCCCCAAAGTTACCTACTGGAAGCTACAGAAGCAGCGAAGGAGGGATGTGGTAGTGTTCTGTCTAATGGGCGGGGCTGCCTCCTCTTTTCAGAAAGGAGATGGCCTGGCCTCCCCTCGGTGGCTCACCAATGGGAGGATTCTGCCCCTGGACTGAAGGCGACTGGCATCTATCTGCACGTTGCCAATAGTACAGAACATGAGCTCTGTGTTCATGTCCCACACAGTAGCCACTGTCTCCATTCTGGGTGTGACTCTCAGGTGATGATAAGGATGCCCGTGATGTGACAGTTATTTCTCATTTATGAAGAAGGGCACATGCGAATGTCAAGGGCACATGCAGCAATAAGCATCGTGTCAGTCTTGCTGCCGCTAATCCATTCTGTCCTGTTGGAAGTTTTAGAGACAGGTCACAGGGTGCAGGTAATCCACAGCCCCATGAACCTGTGTGACCAGAAGACAGAGTCAGATGGCAGGTCCATTGCCTGACAGCTGCTAGGCAGAAACCTCCAGAAAAGTAACGCCCAGCCATGGCAGCCAGTTGGAACTTTGAGGAGGTAGGAGGTAGATCCTTCTAGCAGGAGCCTGTTGAAGGAAGAGTAGCAAGGCTAGGGAACTTCCCAGTGGAGGCAGGAAGAAGGTGGGCATTTTCATGAACACAGCCAAGGTTCTGGTGTTGTGCCTCACCCTCACTGGGCTTTGGTTCTGACCTCAGGCTCTCTTCCCTCTGGATGATGGTACCCACATGGCCAACTCTACATCCCAGGATTGGGGCAGACTTGACTGTATGCTCAGTGTTTCTGTACTTTCCTTCCTGAAACTCATGGTCACATAGCCATAGGGAGGCATCTTTGCACTCTAGATGGTCGACCATTGTACCCCATCTGTGACAGTGGCCAAGAGCCGAGCATGGCTGCACATACCTTTAATCTCAACACTCAGGAGGTAAAGGTAGGAATATTGCTGTGAGTTCAAGGCTACCCTGACACACATAATGAATTCCAGCTCAGCCTGGGTTAGAGCAATACCCTACCTGGGGAAACCAAAAAAGAAAAGAAAAAAAAAGTGGCCAGCTAGGAGTTGGGGACCATTGGATCAGGCTGGATATGGCTTAGGGCAATTGAGATGGCTCCAGGGCTCCAGCCTGATGGAGTAGGCTGGGCTGAGACCCAGGGGGACAACTGACGCTCCAGCCATCTCATCCTCACCTCTCTCAGGTCCTCTGGCCCTTACTAGTCATCTCAGATCCAAACTCTACTGGGGGCCAGTGCAGAGACCCTCAGTCTTCTCTGGTGGGATCGCCATCCAAGCCTGTGTTGGCTTCCTGGGAGGCACAAAAACTACAAGGTGGCAACTAGGTGCCACTGGGCTTCCTAAATCTAAGGGGGCCAGCATGAACATTGCAAGCCAAGAAAGAAGAGCTGATCCACTTCAAGAGCTCATACATCCAGTGGTTAGCTCGGGTATCAATCTGTTACTATGTGGCTGTGCTCTGTGAATGTGCAGTGCAAGTGTGCATGACATCTAAGTTGGGATTCTGGACATGCTCTGAAGAAGCCAGCGGGGTTTCCTATGTGATGGAGGCCTTAGCATGGACTGAGGAACTTGGCCACTTGAAAAAGGAAAGAAGCTGGAAGAGTCACAGTCCATCTGAGACCCATTGGACACTCTAAGGAAGGGGGCAGGCCCAGGTTGACTCATGTGTTTGGAGCCCAGAGCAAAGGCCACATGGGTGGGGGGACAAGGGGGTAGTGGGCAAGATTGAGGGTAGAAAGAGCAGGGGGAAGAGTTAGGTTGGAGCCCCCGTGTGCCTTCAGAAAAAGCAAGGGGGGAGAATCTATGGTTCCAGGGCACTTGGGACGGAGCCCGGGAGAACTGGTAAGTTCAAGTTGGGCACGAGAGGTAGAAGGGCCATCTGAGTTGATGGGGTTGGTAGGTCCCCAGGTCTGTCTTGGGCTATCCCTGTGTTACCAGTAGTCACATCCCTTTCATCTGCCCCACGCTGATCATCAGGAGCCCTGCCTGCCCTCCTGTGACTACTTGAGGGCTACCCTCTTGCTCAGCCCAGGTGACGTAGGATGGAAAAGTGGACCTGAGAGGGAGCCTTGGGAAGTGTGGACCTGACTGAAGGCTGCTGAGGACAGTACGGGTGGGAATAAGGACAAAAATGCTGATTGGAGTGAATTAGACCAGATACAGGAAGAGCAGGTGGAAAATTCCTAGAGATACCTCCATGGCGAACACAGAGATAGTTTGGCTGGCAGGTGAGGGAGCAGGTAGAGTCTCCTCCAAGAGAGAGTCATAGCCTGAATGTGCAGTGAAGGTGGTCGATGAGACTGGAGAGCTGGTTTGTCCACCCGGACATGGCACACTCTTCCTCACAACTGAGCTGGGCTAACAGATTATGGTGGTCACAGAGGAATGTGGGTTACTCCACCCTGGCCACCTGTACCTGCACCTCCACAGGCTCTTCTCATGTGATCATGGAGCTGGCCTCACCTCACATTGGCCAACAATCACCTGATCACTTCTCAGGTATAAATGGGGCAGCTGAGGCTTTGCATAGACACGCCCATGCTCACACACACACGCACACACATACATGTATGAATTCACATATGTTCATACACGTTTGTGCTCACATTTGTGCCCACCTGCATGCCACATGCACATATACTCACACACATGTTCACAGTGCATACCCATACACATTCATACATGTTCACTCCATGTTTATATACATGTGCTCCTACATACACACTCACATGCCTATGTTCACACATATGCATTCACACGCTCACACAACTGCGGGAGGGTAAAGCAATTCAGGTTGAGCTACAAGTTTTAAGAATCCTGAAGGGAGGGCTGGAGAGATGGCTCAGCAGTTAAGGTGCTTGCCTGAAAACCTAACAACCTGAGTTTAGTTCCCCAGTACCCACATAAACCAGATGTGCAAAAGAGTGCATATATCTGGAGTTTGTAGTGGCTGCAGGCCCTGGCACACCCATTCTCCCTCTCTCTCTCCTTCCCTTTCTCTTTCTCTCTCTCCTTGCAAATAAATAAATAATTTAAAAAATAATCTTTGAGTCGGGAGTGGTGGTAAACACCTTTAATCCCAGCACTCAGGAGGCAGAGGTAGGAGGATCACTGTGAGTTCTAGGCCAGCCTGAGACTCTATAGTGAATTCCCGGTCAGCCTGGGATAGGGCAAAACCCTACTTCAAAAAATAAAACATAATAATAATAATAAATAATCCTGAAGGGAGTCAGGCATGGTGGTTCACACTTGAAATCCCAGCTCTCAGGAGGCTGAGGCAGAAGGATCACGAGTCTGAGACTTGCCTGGACTATAGAGACCCTGTTTCAAAAGGGAGAAAGAGAGGGAGAATGAGGAAAGAAAACGGAAGGAAAAGGCCTGGGCTTGTTGCCCCTGTGAACCATGTTGATCAGAGAAACAAGCCAGCCCCACCGGCCACATGTGGACTCTACCCACTGTAGATGCCCTCAGCTCCACGGGATTTTACAGCCGTGTTTTATGTCCCCATCAGCAGACCATTCTGCTGCTTGCTGCATTGCCAGGCAAGTATAGGTTGTTACGTCGCTGAGACATATATGTCCTGTCAGTGTAAATTCCAAGTGAATCACAGAGAAGACATTTACCTCTAAGCAGGTCATGAATAAATCACCTGGAGGCACCTTCCAGCAGTGGGCTAGGAGCAGCCAGATGGTATTGAGGGCTGCTTCCAGGCCTCAATTTATGAAGCTCTTTGAGTTCACAGAAGCTGACAGGGACCCATCTCCCAACTGGTTCGCAGTGATGTGATCACACTTGGCCCCTCTAAGAGGTGCGTGCACGCAGTCATGCACATGCAGATGCACACACTCTATCTATGTAGAGAAAAATTCAGGAAGATGTGTGCACACAGACATGCCTACATACATAGGTACATGCAGACATGCTGCACACAGACACACACATATGTAGGCATGCAGGCACACACAAATACAGACACACATTGACACACACACACATGCTCATGGATGTGTACATACAGGCAGGCACACACATGGTTACAGACATGATGCACAGCTGGTGTGCACCATTTGAAAGAAATAGGATGTATAAGATGGAAGCATAGCTATGATTCTCAGGCTCCCACTCAAATGCTGGGGAGCCCTCCTAAGGTTTTTTCTAGGACTCACCCTTCCCATTCCATTCCACCACCCTCCACCCACCCAAACCTTCCTGCCCCCGGCCTGCAGGCCAAGCTTCAAGCATCCAGAGCTCTAGCTATGAGACAGCTTTCCTTTCTTTCTGCCACAGATTTGGACAGAAGTTTCAGTGGACGCATGAGTGTAAGGCTAGAGAGTGTGAGAGTCTGCAAAACCATCACACCGTCCCCACTACATGTAGAAATTCCACTTCTCCTTCCTCACATGGGATCACAGATAAGGTTTGGTTGTCCCTCACATGCAGTGGGATGCACTGCCTCAGCTTGCTTTTTGTCCATCGCTGCTTTGAAGCATCCTTAAGTCAGCTGGCACCTTGTTCTTTCTGATGTAAGTGGGCTGAGCTCACGTGCTTGCCAAAAGGGATCTCATTGGCCCATGCTTTTGGTCAGACCCTGTTGCAGGGAAGAGCTATTTCATGTTCTGTCCCCATTTATAATGGCTTCTACGTATCCTAACTCTAATCCTGGCATTGTTGATGGCTATGCTCCTCTGGCAATTGCGGGGGATTTCTGCGGGTCCAGGAGGAGCTCAGACCCCATGGCCATCCAGCTTTGCACCAGAAGTTGGGAAGAGCTGTGGGACTCACATCCCCCACCCTACTGATGTCTTTCAGATTTTTAGTTCTTAGCCTATGTCAGCTTTTTGTTCCTAGGGTTCAGCTCCAAGTGCCTCTGAAAGATCCCAAAGACCTACGGTGCCTGCTCCACGGGACCCCACAGTAGTTACCAAGGTCTTGGCCCTTCCTAGATTGTGCTCTCTTGCCCCCCAAGAGACCGCCCACCTCTGCGAGCCACCTCCTTGTTCCTTGTCACAGTTCCATTTCTCTGTAACTGTCATCCAACACAAGAGCTGCTGACCCACAGATGGAGTCCACGGAACTCCCCACACCCACGGTGGGGACAGAGGCTGACCATGTACCTGGGGCTGCAAAGTTGCAAAGCACATTGATCATCCTTGGACTGTTGATATCTGTTTCTTTGTGGGAGATGACCCTGCGCCCAGGCAGGAGCTGCTCAGGCCGTGGGGAGTTGGCACTGTCAGAGAGAATGCTGAGAGGCATTCTCTGAGGAGAGATGGGTCCTGGGAAGGAGAGGGGAGGCCAGAGGTCACCATAGCCCAGGCCCCTGGGGGCTAGGTGGACCTCTCCAGGCCTGCTCTCTGATTCCTCCTCCCTTCTAATGTTCAAAGAAAGATCAATAGTCCAGCTGTTGCAGTGGGCATGTGAATGTAGTGGGGTCTCTTTTCTGAGAAATTCTGTGCCTGTCCTCTTTCCTAATGATGAATTGTCACTTTGCATATGCCATGTCTGGCCCTCTGCCTTCTACCAGTCCACAGCAGACTCCTGGGACTCCATCCAACCTCCACCCCAGTGCTTAAGCCTGCTAGAGTGCTGGGGCCCAGGCTAAGGTGGCAGTACAGAGAAGCTGAAAGCTGGGAATACCTTGCTTAGAACGAGCAGCCAGAGGGGAGGAGGGCTTCTGGGCTTCTCAACTTGTACTTCCTCTTTCTTAGTGGACTGGTTTTTTGGTTTTTGTTTTTTTGGTTTCTATTGCATTAATTTCTGCCCTAATCTTTATGATTACTTCCCATCTACTGACTTTTGGTTTACCTTGTTCTTCTTTTTCCAAGGTCTTAAGGTGAAGCAATAATTTGTTTACTTGCAACCTTTCTAATTTCTCAATATAGGCACTTAAAGCTATAAATTTCCCTCTTAGGATGCCTTCATTGTGTCCCAAAAGTTTTGGTGTGTTGTGTTCTCATTATCATTTGATTCTATGAGTTTTTTGATTTCCTTGATTTCATCATTGACCCCAGTCATCATTTAGTAGTGTGTTGTTTAGTTTCCATGATTGTGTGTATGCTCTATAGCTTTTCTTGCTGTTGGTTTATAGTTTAATCCCATTGTGATCAGATAGAGTGCAAGGAATTATTTCAGTTTCCCTGTGTTTATTAAGATTTGCTTTGAGAACTGGACCTCTGCATACCGGAAGTGAGGCTTTCATCCTGACCCCGGGTTTCCTAGGCCCTGTGATGACAATCCTGTGCTTAAAACTCCCAAACTCACACAAGCCACCCAGTAAGACAGCCCTGTTATCCTGGAACTCCCACCTTCACCCCCCACAGCCCTGGCTGGATCTCCACACACTCTTTCATGTGCTTAGGATTCCCTGGGTGACCAGCAGCAGCTGCAGTTTCTGAGGCCTGGGTGCCAGAGAGGAAGTGAGAGGGTGGGAGCGGCCCTGCGCTGTTCTGCATCTGCACCCTGCTTAGACGCCCTCCTTGCCTGTGTGGCTTCATACTGGCCACATGAGGGCACCGTCAGCCAGACAGTCTTGAAAGCCGGAGCTCGGACATGGCCTCACATTAGGGTTCTGTTCTGTTCATTCTTCCCATTAGTTTGTAAATCTTTTCTTTTCCAGGTAGGGTCTCACTCTAGCCCAGGCTGATCTGGAATTCATGATGTAGTCTCAGGGTGGCCTTGAACTTAAGGCGATCCTCCTACCTCTGCCTCCTGAGTGCTGGGATTAAAGGCGTGCGCCACCACTCCTGGCTAGTTTATAAATCTTGCACATTGTTTTCTAGGGTCTGCTCTTATACTGATGCCACTAAGATATGGTGAGCACCCAGGTACCTTGAGACATGGTGTGTGTTTATAAGATCCCTTAGAAACCTTCCATGGTGAACAAGTCCTCAGACCTTCACGCCTCCACATGTCTGCCCACTCTCTAGTCCCCACACCCACCCCTGACCTCACCCACTGGCTTCTTTCTCCTAAGAGTTCCCACATGGGAACACCTCACACTTGGGGACCAGTACCCAGCCGGCTCTGGCTTTAGGATATGGGCCCTGTGCTCCAGTTTCAGCCCCAGGCGCAGAGCTCACTCTTGCTGTTTGGCCTTGGAATGCTACCAGCCTACTCCCAGCTCCCGTTGTGTTTTCCTGGAGAGGCGTGAACAAACCTCTGCTCACTGACAACAGACCAAAGAACACTCCCATCCAAGACCAGCTTGGTTAACCAGTGAGTTTATTGGGCTTACGTACGTGTGGGTGACCCCAAAACAACCGTGCCTTGGAAAGATCCTACCCTTGCGTAGGTGAAGAGCCTCTGTCTGCATAGATAAGGTCTTCCTTCAGTCAACCTTCTACTTCCTGTATAGTTTATACCTCCCAAGACCACATGCAACCAGGGGAGGGACAGGCGGAAAGGAGTGGCTAGACTCTCAGGTGAGAGTACAGTGACTTCCCTAGTTCCTCGTTCTAAGAGGGAACGGTAACAGGCTGGCCTTGTGAGGGTCTTTTACAGATCATCATAATTCTGCCTTTCTGTTTTTGTTGTTTTTTTATTTTTATTTTTGAAGTAGCGTTTCACTCTAGCTCAGGCTGATCTGGAATTCACTATGCAGTGTCAGGCTAGCCTTGAACTCACGGAGATTCTCCTATCTCTTCCTCTCAAGTACTGGGATTAAAGGCGTGCACCACTATGCCCAGAAAATTCTGTGGTTTATTTTTTTTTTTCAAGATGGTGACAACTATATCCTGTGGAGAACCACATCATGAATCTATTTGTAGGGTGATGGGGCTTTCTTCTTTGATGTCACAGGGCTCTGAGGTGTCTGACCCTCACTACTTCCTATCCTGTCTTGAGATGAAGTTATACATCATGTTGCCCCTACTGGGTCCAGCAACGAGGTGCATATGGGCTGGGCCTTGGGAAAACATGAAGCTAGGAGTCCACATCTACTGCAGGGCAGTGCCTGGCCCTGTATCTGTTATTTTCTACTCACTGCTCCCAACCTGTGCAGTTGGGGTCAGGCCCCAAGCCTGCAAAACTAGAGCAGCGATAGCCTTTGAGAAGGCTCCAGAAAATCTCAAAGTCACAAAACATCTTTTTTGGGGGGGTATATCTGGCCAAAAGAGACCATAGGCCTGCACAGCCCCTCCAAGGCATTGTCTCAGAGCTGGGCCCCCAGTGGAGGTTCACAAGCAGGGCCTGAACATTGAAGAACATGATGAGGCGCCTGCTTGTGCCTCCTCCAGTTCTCGGCCTTTAGAAAAACCAACCACAGTGGTCTCTGGGCCCTGGGTGGCTCCCTGCTGAATCCCCCAGGAGCCCTTGCAGCCTGACTAACTGGGGTGTGGGAGAAGAAATGCCGTGATGATAGGGCTGTCTGCAGCTGAGCCTTCTCTCCCAGCAGACCAACATCCCCAGGCATGGTAGGAAGGAGGTACTGGTGGCAGGATGAGCCCTGGCACACATGGCCAGGGACTGGGTCTTAGTATGCTTGGGGGTTGGAAGCTGCCAAGGACAATAGGGAGGAAGGGGCTGCTTTAGTCCAAGCTTTCCTCCTGCTTGGGTGGCCGTAGATGACAGCGCCATTGAATTAGTGACCTCGCATGGCAGGTTTATCTCTCTCTCTCTCTAGGCTCTTCAGGGCCTGACAAGAAGTCCCAACCTCATGGGTTGCCAAGTGGCCTTAGAGAAGAATTGTAAATGTGTTAATGCCATGCCTGGCTTACAGTCACACTGAAAGACAAAATTTCTCTCTCTGCACAAGGCCCTGGCCCAGGCTAGCAGGGATCCTGATGGAGCTTTGTGCCCTCAGGGTTCCCGAGGGCCTCACTGGCTGAGTAGCTGGGCAGTGGAATTGGTGGAGAGCTGCCTTCCTACCCGGGGTCATCAGGCCGCAAGCCAGCCCAGCGCGTAGACTGTGCAAATACATGGCCTATGCTACAGTGTATCCTCCTAGGATACACTGTATCTAACTGTGTTAGATATCTGTTCTCTGATTCCTCCTCCCTTCTAATGTTCAAAGAAAGATCAATAGTCCAGCTGTTGCAGTGGGTGTGTGAGTGTAGTGGGGTCTCTTTTCTGAGAAATTCTGTGCTTTTACCCCCCTAAATTTTAGTCATTGCTTTTTTATGCAAAACACATGCCTTCTTGTGATACCAGTGTTCAGAGATATCTTGTGATATCGCTGTACCTGGGCATATGGGCAGGTAGGCGTCGTCCCCGCTGAGCCGGGTGTTGACTTGCAGTCCTGCAGTGAGAGATGCACCAAGTTCCTTCCATAGGCTGGATGGGGTGAGGGCCCAGGGCTGTGTGGCCCAACTTTGTGCCACCAAAGGGAATTTCCTGGATTCAGAAGCTCATCGGGTGCATCACATGCCGGGCCTCTTGTGAAGTTCTGGAGAGATTTCACAGGGACTGTGGAGAGAATGCAGAAAGGCTGTGTTCCCTCTATAATCAAAGCTGTTTCCAAAAAAGGAGAGAAACTGAATCAGGCTTTGCTGCTCTGAAAAAAAATGATGACTGCAGCCATATATTTGTATTTATGGCATTCTCGTTGGATTTGCAGTTGACTCTCACCAGCCCCAAACAGGCAGATGCTATAATTATTCTCATGCTTGCAGAAAAAGAAAGAGGTGGTCATGGTGAGTCAACCATAAGGTTCCACCTTCCAGAGGCCCAGTGTCATCACAGGAAGTCCTCGGGCTAGGTTGTAGACTGTGTTGTAGAGGAGGGCAGGAGAGTTGGATTCACTCAACAGGAAAACAGGAGCTATCCATGTTAGGGAAGCTGGGTGTAGGGTTGCACAGGAGGGCTGAACCCCTATTGGTCCTCAGGGTACAAGGTTCCTGCAGCTCCCAGGGCCAGAGCCAGCATCATACATGTCCCAGTGGGACCAGCCAGGTAGGCGAAGATCAACCCATCAGCAACAGAAGGCTGTTTTGAGAGAAATCTCATTTATATGAGCACTTACCCAAAATTGTTTGTGGTCATTGAACCAAGTTACTGCTCCCATGTGGAATCCTGATTCTCTAGGGAGGAGTGGACAGTCAACAGCACACTGACACGTGTTTTCCACACCACTGTCATATTGCTAAACCGGGGAGTCAGAAGGGTCTCTTAATGGAGTCTCAGCATGCAGAGCACTGCAGACTGCATAATTGATAATGCTGTATACAACCCTGACTTCCACCTAAAGCCCAGAAACAGCTCACATACATACGTTTACAGATTTGGAAATCAGGATTCGAGCCAGTGCCTGCACTAGCCTGTCTCCTTCCTTTCTGCTGGGGATTGGCTGGCAGTGGCAGCTGCTGGCATCGCACAATTGGCTTGGATGTAAAATTACCCAACAGAAGCAGACCTCCTACTTCCACCCTGTGACTCAGGCTTCTGCTGGCAGGCTGAGCCGAGAGGCAGAGGACATGCCGCACACGGGAGCAATGCTGCCCTGCCTTTATCACAGATGTTGCAGCAACTGCCTAGGACGAGAACTCACATCCCACGCCCCCTGCACACTGTGGAGCCTTCAGAAGCCTTGGGGATTTTCTCTCAAAGTAGTAGCGTTGCCATCAGGAGCCCTTTTTTAATGCGGAAGAAGAAGGGGTCTCAGATGCTAGGACTAACGTGATGTGTGGGTCTAACACTTGCTGTGGAAGGTCCAGTCAGCTGTCTGCCCAGGAAAGGAAATGGCTTAGCTCTTGCTGTGCTCCAGGACAGATGTTCTGCTGGTCTGTGAATTGATGTGGCTGATCTTAGGCTGGGAATAAGCACCACATGGAAAATAATCTGTCCTCCTCTGTATAGGAGTAAGTCCTGGGAATTGCAAAAGGGGGCTGCACAGGTCCCCAGAAGACCTATCCTCTACCAAGATCCCTCCCTGGAATGCACTTTGGCTTGCTGCACAGAGGGCATTGGATGGTAGAGTCATCGATGTGAGGTGTGCTTGAGGTGCGTGGAAGCCAGGCTTCCTGCCTGCACATGCTGACTCTGAAGTGTTTTCCTCGTTTCAGCTTGCAAGATGCTGGCATCGGATTCATCCTAGTCATTGACCGAAGGCAGGACAAATGGACCTCAGTGAAGGCGTCAGTATTGAGAATCGCTGTAAGTGCCACGCAGGCTCTGTGTATTCCTGGTGGGTGGCAACAAGCCTCTCTTTTCCCCTGGCTTTGGGGAGGGGGTCCGGTAAGAGTGTTAAGGTGGCCAGTGGAGCAGTGGAGGGCCCTGTTGGAACTGGGCTGAGCTGTGCAAGGCCCACAGGGGTCCCAGGTTGTGGGGCATATGTGTTGTCCCAGGCAGTTACTGTTAGGAGCTGCTGTGATTCCCATTGTCCAGCATGGAGTATGGAATTCCGATCAGGCAAGTTGTAGAGCATGCTGTGGCCTGTGGGCTAGGAGTTGGAGCTTAAACTGAGCAGTTTTTTTCCTAAGTGGCTCTCCTTTCCATCTAGGGATATTTATTCCTTAGCTTTAATCCCAAGATACCTCGTGCCCCTAGAAAGCCCTCCCAGCATGCAGGAACCTTCCAGAGACTGTCTACAGCTGTGGGGTTGTCAGACAGGGTCTACAGGTTGCCTCCATGGTAGAAAAGTTGTGGCGCTTGCTGGTTTTTTAGCCTGCAAGCATCATTTTAGAGGAACAAGACCTAACCAACAGAAATTTTATTTTTAGCAACTATTTCCTCCAACACCCACAGACTTGATATGAGGTGCCTATTCTAAGCTGATTTCACCCACACTCGCTCTCCCCACCTCTCAGCCACAGCTCTGCAAAGGACCCAAAGTTTGGTTGTTTGCCAGCAGCGTGCCCAAAGCACCAGAGTCCTGGGCTGTGATTTCTCAGGTGCTCCCAAGGCCTCCAGGCAATCAAATCCATGGAGTCAAGCCTTTCTAGCCCCCTGCCCGGGTCAGACAGGCACAGCCCACCTAGGGTTTCCTTAAGGAGCTGCTGTGCTGTGGTTTAGGAACCCATTCCTGCACTGCAGGCTGCCTTATCTCATCTTAAAGGAAAATCAAAGCTCAAAGGCTGTTGGGACTCGGACAGCCCGCGGTCCCAGTGCAGGCCAGCCCTGCTGTGAGCACCATGCTTCACACCTCTGCAAAGGTGTGTGGGATCAAGTCCCTTGACATTACCTGACAGATGGACAAATGCTCTCCCCTTGCCATCATTGATCTGAAATGAATCAGAACACCTTGGGGCGGAGGGGAGGTCTCACATAGTTATTCTCCTGGCTTTACTGTCCCCAGAGGTCTGGAAAGTTGCTTCTGGTCGCACATCAACAGTTTACAGACATGTGTCCACACCTGCATTTCAAATCAGATGAGTTTGCACAGGATTCTATAGCAGACTGCTCTAGATCCTCTCATTGGGAGCTTGGGCCAGCCATGTGCCCTGGAAGGTACATCTAGTCAGTCGAGTAATCCAAGGTAGGCACTGTGAGGCTCCCATTCACACTGGCCTGACCACAGCATAGCCCATGTAGGTGACAGCAGCCTCCCCCAGCAGCCACCTAGTCCTTCACCAAACCCACTTCACATCTGTTGAAGCCTAGGCCACCTGCAAATGAACTCCAGATGCATGCTCCACCTGGTGCATCTGGCTTTATGTGGGCACTGGGGAATCAAACTTGGGGCCTTTGACTTTACCAGCAAATACTGTAACTGTTAGGCCATCTATCCAGCCTCCCTCCTCCTCTTTGGCTCTTGCTTTTCTTCCTCCTTCACTGAGGTACACCCATATACCTACAAGTGGCTGGTTCCCTGCCCAAGCTTGACCATATGATGCCTTTGAACACACATCACACATATACCCACATAGTCACCTGTCTTAAGAGACCATCACAGTGTGTTCTGATGGTTAGCTGGTCCCTCCTGGGTTAGATGACAGGAGGTTTCCAATACAAGTATTTTTAGGAAATATATAGATTACTGTTTATGACTACAGCAATTCTATAAGCCCATATAACAGCAGAGCAGAGCCTGCAGCCAAGCACACCATGATGTAGATTGGGCTCCCGTTGTTGAGTGTGAATATAATTTGGCCTATCCTTGGGTTTAGAATCAGGTGCATCTCTGAAGCAAGCCAGATCATCTTTAAAACTTTGTTTTATTTTTATTTATTTATTAATCAATCCATTTTTCTAGGTAGGGTCTCACACTCTAGCCCAGGTAGACCTGGAATTCACTACGTAGTCTCAGGGTGGCCTCGAACTCACAGTGATCCTCCTACCTCTGCCTCCCGAGTGCTGGGATTAAAGGTGTGCACCACCATACACAGCTAAAACTTTGTTTTATGAAAAACCATAACTAAAAAATATTTGCATTATTTATTGCATTGGTTTTTTGTTGTTTTACTTGCTATTATTGTCATTATTTATTTATTTTGGAGATAACATTCTCACTCTATATCCCAGGCTGGTCTGGAACTCTATCTTTTGCCTTAATTTCCAGAATGCTGGGATTACAGGTGTGCACCACCATGCCCAGGGTGCATTGATCCGTGTGTGTGTATGTGTGTGTGTAAAACAAGGGAGATTTATTGAAAGGGTTCAGGGCAAGCATACTAAGGATTTTGGCTGGCATCCAAACAAGAGAATGAAAGAGGAAAAAAGAAAGAATTACTTTGTGAATTAGAACTCAGAGAAGCAGGCCGGCTCAGCAGTGGGGGTCTGTGCGCATCTATCACTTCTTGCACTATAAAAATATGAGTTTTCAGCTGAGCAAGGTGTCACACGTCTTTAATCCCAGCACCCAGCAGGCAGAGGTAGGAGAATCACCATGAGTTTGAAGCCATGAGAATACATAGTGAATTCCAGGTCAGCCTGAGCTTAGAGCAAGACCCTGCCTCAAAAAACAAAAAACAAAAAAAACACAGTGCTCAGTACTGCAGTATCTCTATCACACCTTCCAAGGCTCAGGGTCTAATGCGGAAGAGGTGGCAGAAAGAATGTAAGAGCCAAAGGAAGGGTAGGACTCCATACAACATGCTCTGTCCAGACACAAAATGGCCTGGATATCCATGGCCTCACAGTGCCTGACACTACCTGCACAAGACCATCATAAGAGGAGGAAAAGATCATGACATCAAAATTAAAAGAGAGACTGATTGAGAGGGGGAGGAGGTATGATGGAGAATGGCGTTTCAAAGGGGAAAGTTGGGGGAGGGAAGGTATTACCATGGGGTATTTTTTATAATCATGGAAGTTGTTAATAAAAATTTGGAAGAAAAAAACAACAAAAAAGGTTTTCAAAAGAATAATAAAAATAATGAATTTTCCCCACAATTCTCAGAGTTCACAAGCTCAAGATTGGAAGTAGCAGAAGTTGCCATATTTTCAGCAATATTGTCATGAATTCTCTTTGAAGTCCAGGGATTTCTTGTTATCAGAAGTGACTGGTGGTGTTAATGCAAGGAGTGTGTTTCCATATCCAGCACATGTTCTGAGCACCAGGGTCACACCAGGGCTGTGGAGATGGGCGAGGAAGTGAGCAAAGTCAGCCATGCAGAGTGGTGAAGAAACATTGCCACGAGGGTGCTATGGCTGGGGGTAGAAGGCAGCATGCAGCAGGGTGCTGAGGCCCCCAGTGTGGGGGGCAAAACCCAAGAGCCTGACTGTTGCTGTTTCAGGCCTGCACCCCGGGTAAGGTTCTCTGGAAGGGTTACTGCCTGTTTGTGAGCATAGGACAGAAGGCAGGGGTCAGGCAGGAGTTGATGAGGGGCTGAGGTAAACATAAAAAGAGATTTGGAGCTGGAGAGATGGTTTAGCACTTAAGGCACTTGCCTGTGAAGACTTAGGACCCATGTTCAACTCCCTAGATCCCACGAGAGCCGGACACCCAAGGTCACACATGCGCACAAATTGGTGCACATGTCTAAAGTTCAGTTACAGTGGCTGGAGGCCCTGGTGCACCAATTTTCTCGCTCGCTCGCTCTTTCTCATTAAAAAAAAAAAAAAAAAAAAAAAGGCTACTTGGGCTTGCCTCAAAAAAGAGAGAGAGACTTGAAGCCTGAAACCCTCTGATTGGAGGATCCATTTCAAACTTGCTTGAAGAAGCCAAGGAGAGGCCAAGAAGACGGTGCCGGTGCCGGTGCCGGTGCAGGAGGCCCCATCTAATCCTCTCAGCTGTCCTCACCTCCGGTCTCTGCGAGTCACCTGGCAAGGAGCAGTGTAGATAGAGCAGAGTCTGTCTCTGTGTGGCACCAGGTGAAGAGAGGCCAGGCTCGGTTCACACACTGTACACAGGGAAGCATACCAGGGGTGGCTTCATGCTTCAGAGACTCTGAATGTGTCCCATGGTGCACTGATGTGGCCATGGCACCCGATCAGGGGCTCCTGCTGGCGACTGAGCTTTGCTTCTATCCAGGTGAGTCCGAGGACTAGGCAGCCAGACAGGCCCTCAGAGGGCCTCCAAGCAGGTGCCTCCGACGCAAGGTCTCACCAGGACCCTCTCAGGGTATCACCAATGCTGCAGAAGCAAGAGGGTCGCAGGAGCTCATCTTGTCTCCTGACGCCTGGGCTCCTGTGAGAGCCACACTTACGTAATGCTTGTGCTCGGAGACAGTGGCTATTCTTAGTCACCATCTGTGCTGGCTCATGAGTCGTTCGTCAGCGTCCCCTGCTTTGGGGTGTTCTTTTTTTTCTTTTGGATGTCTTCAGTTTGGCTTAGAATTGAAAAATGAGACACCAGAAGGTCCATAATCCAGAGTTCCTAAAATCAGATTCCATCCGGATCAAAGTGTGTACTCATCTGCCCTTGTGCTGGGGAGCAAGATGTGTTCCTGGTCTCTGCCAGTGAGTAGAGGTGACAGGACCCAAAGCTGAAAATCCAGGCATCTCCCTCTACCAAGCAGTTGAGTCCAAGTTTAAATAGGGAATCCTTACATAAGTTCAAAACGCTTGAATATCCTCTTGTGGATGTTATGTCAATATCTAGCCCTCTACAATAGTGTATGTCTGTCTGTGTGTGTGCATGTCTTTGTATATCTGTTTATCTCTGTGTCTTTCTATGTGTCTGTGCATGTGTGTATATATGTTAGCACCAGAAATTCATAACAGAGGTACCTATTTATGTTCAGAGCTTGCCTAATCCAACCTAAATCTGAGTCCTAGCATATTTGGCTCAAAGAAATTGAATTTAAAGTACTATTTAGTCTGTCTGGGTCCAGCAGTGTCTTAGTGCTCTGGGGTCATTGCAGTCTGTTTTTAATGGTACAAAATTTTTTAAAAGTTGGAGGAAAGGGGGCTGAAGCGTCTTCTGTCTCTTGTTACTGTGGTACTGTGAATTGAACCCAGGGCCTGGTGCACAGAGAGCGTTTGCTATACCCCTGAGCTGTATCCCCAGTGGGCTGAATTGATATAAACATCTCCCACTTATCTGGCGACTACATCAGTCCCTTCAAGACTCATCTCTGCATACGCACTCACACATGCATGCACATGTGTACTCAGACACACATACACTCAAACACCTACACACAAACACACACAGACATGTAGCCATATATATGCCCTCAAATATGCACACATTTAGAGAGACACAGCCACACACAGACACGCACATACCTTCCACATGCACAGGTTGGCCCGCATGTGAACTCCCACACTGCTTGCCAATCCATCTGAGGTCTGGTTGCATTCACTGTGGCCTCTTATCCATAAATACTTAAGTATGTGCCCACTAAGAACAAAGCCATGCTTCTATGCACTATGCCCACTTAGGAAGGTAATGCCAATATTATTATACTTATTATAGTAATAATTGCCAGAACATACTTCAAAATTCAATATTGAGGGGCCAGGCTTGGTGGCACACACCCTTAATCCCAGCACTTGGGAGGCCAACGTAGGAAATTTGCTGTGAGTTTGAGGACAGCCTGAGACTACATAGTGAATTCCAAATTAACCTGAGCTAGAGTGAAACCCTACCTCAAAAAACAACAACAAAAGGGCTGGAGGGATGGATTAGCAGTTAAGGCGTTGGCCTGCAAAGTCAAAGAAGCCAGATTTGATTCCTCATGACCCACATAAGCTAGATGCACAATGTGGCACATGTTTCTGTAGTTCGTTTGCAGTCGCTGAATGCCCTGGTATGCCTATTGTTTCTCTAGCTACATCTTTCTCTCTCTTTCTATAATGAATAAACAATTTAAAAAACCAAAAACATATTGAAATGTATATTCAGATTTCCTCACCTCAATCAGACCCTTTATATCTGTTCCTAAAGTCCAAGGCCCAGTGAAGGGTTATGTGTGGTGTTCAGTTATCCCAGCTCTACTGTTCATTTCCTCCTCATTGATGGATTTGACTTCGCTTTCCATCTTCCATAGCACTTACACCTGGAAAGGTCTAATGCCAGTCTTTTTGCAGAAACCCTTCAAGTTGGTTTCCAGCTAGTGACCCACGCAGGAACCTTGGTTGGCACCAGGTGTCTGTTTGTCCCATGCATGGTTTCTCCGGACCTCCTCACTAGGCATCTGTCCTGTTTGTGACCAGCAGTTTGTCTGTGGCAATGCTTTGGGGAAGGTCAGGAGCCTGTTCCTCAGCAGTCCTCCACCCTGTGGCTGAGCATCTACAAGATGGGATCTCTGACCCACCTTGAGGGTACATTGGGTGTTGCTGCATAGCTGTGTTCTGTAGGCGGCCTGTAGTGGGTGATGCTTGGTCCCCATCTACACCTACGGGATCCTGTTCATGCTGTATCCCACATCCTCGCAGTTTTGCCCATCAGCCCATCCAGCGCCTCTTCACTTTTGTCTCCGCCTGGTGGGTGGAGTGGGGCAGCGCTTCTATCATCCCTACAAGGAAGAATTGACACAGGATGACCATAATAGTAGGCAAAGTGCTTCTCTGCACTCAGTGTGAGCTCTACAGCCTTGTAGACCCCTGTAGGAGAGCTTCTGCCAAAGTCTGGGCTCTGCCAGGAGCAGGAGGAAGAGACGCAGGTACAGGGTGAGTTGGGGTGGAGATGAGAGAGAGCTGGTTCTCTGGCAGTGTGGTGTCCTCCGACTGCCCCATTTTCCTAACAGTCCCAGACTCCGTTGTCGCACAAGTTTACATATATGGGAGGTCTGCTTAACACGGAGTCCATGAGGATGTGCTCTATGTATGTGTGGAAAGTGCAGCTGGGTAGGTAAGTGGTGCGTAGCCACCTTGAGCCCCCCCACCTCACAATTTGTTAATGCTGGTCTCGTGTGTGCACCTGTGGCTGGAACCTGTAGTGCCTTCATTCAGACCTCCACAGCTAGTGGTTTGTGCCTCAGGGTTGGGTGGCTCTGAACTAAACCCAGTTAGCACTGAGATATAAATTTTCAAATGATGTTTTCATATAAACTTTTGTTTGTTGGTTATTATCAGACCAAAAAAAGATTGGTTAGGACTCAGCTATTCTGTTTATTGTTAAATACAGAACATTAGGCTGGTGTATAAGTCTTTGGGCCTTGAGAGAAGCTAGGCCATAACATCCTATACTGTTTCCTAAGTCCTTTGCAGTCAACCCCATAAAAATGGCATTCTTTCATACTACATAGAAACCTATTATAATTTTGCAATTACACATAATCGAGTAATTTACAAAATCTCATTGTTTTAAAGCGTCCATTCCAACACTTCCATCTATTTATATCTACATTTTAAGATAGTCTTTATTTTAGATCTTTTCCCAGCTTCAATGCAAATGGTTGATTCTAAACTGGAGAAAATGTACTGCTCTTTCCACTCACAATATGTGAGTACATCACTAATGTACTTGCTGATTAGACTTGCACAATTATTCTATTTAATATAAAGATTCAATAACAGAGATCCTGCATAGAGATAGGGGTTACATGGGAGACTGGGGGCTGCCTCGGGCCTATCACGTTGGAGATCACTGGAAGGAAACTATAGGGAAGGGACAGGTTCTTGTTCTGTCTTACAGGTTCTTACAGAGCCAGTCTTGTGTGAGGGGTGGATCTGGGTGACAAGGATGACTGAAATCTAGAGAAGTGTGACTTTTATCACCTCCAGGAAGGTGGAAGGTCCTGGCGGTGTTTCTTTAAATAGTGATGGCCAGTTTAACAGAGGTCAGGTTTGGAAATCCTGTTAAGCGGCCCAGAATCTGCCCCAGAGCTTCTGGCTTTACAAGGCTGGGCTCTGTCCACTTGAAGAGTAAACAGCGGAAGCATGGGCCTTCTCCCTGGGCATCTAATCACTAGGAATAAGTCTTCATAACTGCCTCCAGCTAACTGGGCATGCAAATGCAGAATGTAGGAAGAATGGATGGAGGCATACCTCAGCATCCTTGCCACAGTGGGGCAGAGAAGTAGAGGGAAGCTAGGGTAGCGCAGAGGAACAGGATGAACTGAAGGGCACTGTCTGAAGGAAGACCCTGGCAACTCCCAGCACCCTGCTCCTGTATCTCCTCAGGAAGATCTCTGACCAGGTGCAGTGCCTACTTCTCAGTATGTGGGGCCTGAGGACTGTGATGTAGCAGGGGATGTGCATAGAACCATGTTGAGGGTCCTCTGGGGACAGAGGATTCAGGATGATGGAGTCATAAAGGAGTGTTCTTTTCCAGGGCAAAGCCAGAGCCTGTTGCCCTCAGTGAAGGCCAACCACAGGTAATAGGACATGATTTTGGCCCTTAGCTATGCACTGTGGGGAGGAATGGGTCTTGTTCAACTATTCGAGTGCGCCCAGGTCCCTAGTTGGTTCTGAGGACCAACTTGTCCAGGTTGGACTCTAGATTCTAAGGCACCACTGGAAAATCAGTATTTTCTGAGTGAGTTCTCAATCATGTCTTAATTCTGGTACTTTGTTAGAATCTGAGGGCTTGTATTGGTCAAGGATTGTATTTAACCATGACCTTGGGTGAGCTTAGGTTTGTTTCCAAGCCTCCCCTCCTGCCTTTCATGGCTCAGGATGAAACTTGAGCCTTCAGTTGTTCTCTGGACCTCACAGCTGACCGTGGCCTGGACTCCAGAGCAGCCTCACCACATGCCATCACTGCTCTCCACGGAGCACCCACATTGTGGCACATATGCCTGGATCACTCCCACATCCAGAGTATGAAGAGCCAGGGCCAGCTTCATCCCCATTTTGCTGATGGGGAAAGTGAAGCTTACTCAAGGTCACACAACTTGTGAGAGGCGGACACTTGTGCGCCTATTCAAGATGCAGTGCGTGCGGGCATGCTGGGGAGTTGAGCTTGGTCTTTGTCTCAGGTGATGCATATACTTGCTTTTTTTTTTTTCCTTACAAGTGTATGGGCATCCTTGGGCTTCTGTGACAAGGTTCCACGGTCTGGGTGGTTTAAACAACAGAAACTCTCGTGCTTGTGAAGGCTCAGTGTCTGGGATGCGGTGTGGGTAAGGCCATGAGGAAGGGTCTGTTCCTTGCTCCTCCCTGGCCTCAGCCTCAGGTGTCCCCAGCAAACTTCAGCCCAGCCTCTGCCTCCCTCTCCTCCTGTGTCCACGCTTGCCTTTCCCGGGGTTTGTAGGCTTCCGGATCACTGGCCACATCATTTACTTGGCTACGGGTCTTCAGGATGACTCTTCCTATAGATGAGTCTACCCTGAATACTTCAGCTCCCATATGTGGTACTTATGTTCCAACCCATGATAACTGGACTATGCTTCTGGCTTGTATCTTTGTAAGCTTCCTCAACATAGAAGCCTCCCATCCGCTTCAGCATCAGGTAATTCCATAGCCCGGGCATCCACGATGTCCATCACAGCTCTTCTCCTGTCTTGCAGGCGTCTTTCCCAGCAAACCTGCAGCTCGTCCTTGTTCTTCGCCCGACGGGATTTTTCCAGAGGACTCTCTCTGACATCGCCTTCAAGTTCAACAGAGATGACTTTAAGATGAAGGTGCCGGTGAGTACCCCACTTCAGCTGAGTCTGCACATCTGAGCTTAATTGCATTCTTGGCCAGTGGTGACAATCGAAATTTTCAAGGAATAACCTCCCATGCTGTGGCTGCAAATAAAACCCCTGCAGGACTCACTCGGAAGCTGTTCTTCCCTGGGTTCTGCCAGGGCACAGCTCAATGCTTCCTGCCTTTCTTGGGCCCTGGCCCACTCCAGTTGATGGTCCATACCTGCCAAGCCACAGCCTTGGCTCAGCCCTGATGAGACTTCATCTGAGTGCCATGGGTAACAGGACATTCCTTTGCCAGCCTACAGCGAGGGGCACACCCCAAGTGCCTCTGGGGTGGGGGCAGGGAAGGCGGTATGAACTGCTGACCAGGCATCTACTCTAGACCTTGGTCTAGAGCAGCTAAACCTCATCTTCATTACTCTATGATGGGAAAACCCCTCCTTTCCTGCCTAGCATTGTCCTACTGTATCTTAAAAATAATAATAATAATAATAAAGCTTTGTAAAAGCCCAGAAACCCCGTGCACTTCAGAAGCCAATGGAGCCTGACTGTAGCCCATGTGGCAGTCACCCTGTAAACAGTTCTTGCTGGGAGTTGCCATGCAGTGACTCTGTGAGTTCATAGCTTTTCACAAAGAACAGGAATACAGAGGCCAGTGCCTGGCCCAACAGGACCTCCTAGCTTGCTTTTGCAAATGGAATAACCTAAGCAGTCCTATTTCCAGGTGTTTAGGTGCCAGACACCCCCTCTTTCCAGTCCCTCATGCACTGCTCCTTATCCTCTGCCCTAAACAGGCAGGAGACCTTCTCTGAGTGGAACAGGCACAATAGACCCTAGGCTCTCCCTGCCATCCTTGCCCTGCCCTTCTGCACAGCAGTCCTTTCCAACTACCAGGGTGATGATCTGGAGGGAAGGACCTTCTACACAGCCCAGGACCTCAGATGAGGTCACTGTGATCTTCCTCCTACCTCAGTGGCCCTAGGAAGAACAGGCCCCAGGTCTGTGGGAAGACGCTGTACCCTCATGTCCTTTGTTGGAACTCCCTCTGGATAGTGAAGGGCAGAGCCATTCAGGGAGGTACCTCACCCAGCTGGAGGCTCCTTTCCCAACCCTTAACTTGACATCAGGGGTTGTACCCATGGCCCTTGACTCTAAGCCTCATACTGCTCTCAGGGACCATGCTCCATAGAATCAGACATCAGTATGGCTGACCCTTCCCCACCATTGACAAGCAAGCCATCCGAACAGGTGTCCTTGTCTTTGTGTGTCACAGGAAATAAGACTTAGGTCATCTGTAGCTGTGTGTGGTCTCCTTTGTAAAAGTGCACTGTTGCATTAACAGGTGTCCAAAATGATTTGCAGAAGTCATTCTATCATTTGCAATGGTTCACTGACCTATCTTAGCCTATTCTAGGGTATGGAAGGACTGTCTAAAGAAGGTCATTGTTAGAAAGTGTACAAAACCATGGACTGGGAGATGGCGCAGCAGTTAAAGGTGCTTGCTTGGAAAGCCTGCTGGCCTGAATTCAATTCCCCAGTACCCTTGTAAAGCCAAATGCACAAAGTAATGCATACATCTGGAGTTGGTTTGCAGCAGCAAGAGGCCCTGGCACACATGCCCATACATTCTTACACCCCCATTAGGAAAAAAGACCCCCTCTACTGCCCTGGGCTGCTCTCAATCAGGTAAGCACTCTAAGAGTATCCCTGGGCCCTGTGCACCTCACTCACAGGTCAGCACTGATAAGAACTCCGTTTTCTAGCTCATCTTGAGAATCTGCTACACTTTTAGCTGGAAGCTAGGCTTCTGTTGTCCTCAGGGTCAACACTGCTTAACAGTGTGTTGAACAGTTCCTCCCTGTGGGATCGTCCCATGCATAGTGGGGTTTCTGCAGCAGCCCTGACCTCATCCCTCCAGTCCCCAGGGACATTTTCCCCATTATAACAGCCCAGGTTGCCTCCAGACATCTTCAGATGTCCCTAGGGGGGCAAATTCACCCCCTGGTGGAGAACCTCCACTTTTAACTGACTCCGTGTTTAATAATACATGACTTGGTATCAAATGACATCTGCAGTAAGCTCCGAAGACCTATTTTTTATTATCTGCCTGACAGCTTACAAAGCAAAATCTGTATTTTTTATCTAAAATTTGTGGATAGAATGGCCTAAAAAGGGGGTGAGAGAAATACAGAAAGGTGAAGAGGCATGTGTGAAAAGCTTGGGTGGCCACCACAACCACAGCTTGCCACACAAAGCAAACCTCTCCGGAATTGTCAGTTCCTCTGCCGAGACCACGGCCTGATTTTGTAGTGCTGAACTGATCCTCCCTGGGACCTACATGAGCTCATGGTGTCCCCAGCAGGAGCCAGGGCAAAACTTGTCTTCTTTCAAAACAGAGCTCACTTGGCTTGCTGCACTCCCCTGGTAAGAGGAGGGTGCTGACACCCATCTGATGTCATCGCCATCTGTTGCAGGATCCCTAGCCAGAGTTCTGCATGTGTCCAGTGGCCTCACTAGGTCCTTGCACCCCACCCAGTGAGGTCCATCATTGTCTGACCACTGTACAGAAGAAGAAGTGGAGGCACAGGGCTAATAAGTAGTGTGCCTTAAGATCCACCAGCAGGAGGGGCAGAGCTGAGACCTAGTCAAGTCAGAAGCCGGAGAGCAACCCCTGCTGCCTCTGCTTCCTGGGGAGAGACACTGCAGCCTGTTCTTGGTCCCTCCTCATGAGTCCCTCCTTCCTGCAGGTCATAATGCTGAGCTCTGTGCCAGAACTACACGGCTACATTGATAAGTCACAGCTGACGGAGGACCTCGGGGGGACCCTGGACTATTGCCACTCCCGGTGGCTGTGCCACCGCACGGTGAGTGGGCCTGGGTGCTACATGCTGGGTACCACATGCTATGCTCTCACCAGCTCAAAGTTAACCCAGCAGATTGTTTTCATATGAGAACACTGTCTTTTCCAAAAACATGCTCACAGTAACTAAAGTTTCTTCCCCAAGAATGAGGAGATGGTCTCAGTAGGCCTTAGTCATTGTAAAGAAATAACATGAGTAATAAGTTCAGGAGTGGCTTTCTCTGGCTTAGAGACAAAAACTAAAAAGAAAGAAAAAGAAACAGCAACCCCCCACCAACCCTGTGGTTGTGGTTTCAACACTCATTCTCTCTTAACAAGGAGGCAGAGAAACCCTAGGTGATGGGGATGTTTGCAAACCCTGCCTGGTACGTTTCTGAAGAAGTGTGAGGTCAAGACCCCCATGGGAAGAAGGTGTTTGCTGGCACATGCCTGGGGGCCGCTCTCCCCTTTCTGAGGACCGTTCCTGCTCTGCACGGTGTCAGCTTTCACAGCAGCAGACCAGGCGCAGTGTGCAGGGCTGTGTGACGGTGTCTCCCTCCTCCCAAGGCTATCGAAAGCTTCGCCCTGATGGTGAAGCAGACAGCTCAGATGCTACAGGCCTTCGGGACCGAGCTGGCTGAAACGGAGCTGCCCAATGACGTCCAGTCAACGAGCTCAGTGCTCAGCGCGCACACAGAGAAGAAGGACAAGGCAAAGGTAGGTGCGGTTTGCCCGGCCGAGGGAGGCTCAGAGCATGGCTCTTGCATCCCGCGCACAAGACATTAGGTGATCCATGGGGGCATCAGGCCAGGCTGAGAAGGAAGCAGGGTTTGGACATTGCTGCTGAGGCCCTGAGAAGCTGACCATGCCCCTTTTCAAAGCCGTGACATGAGCCCTGGAAAGTGTGAGCATCTGAGGACCACTTCCAGCAGCCCGTAGCCATGAGGGACTTAAAATTCCTCATTCCTCATGAAGCCAGGGCCCCAGCGGCTCTCCTGTTGGGTGTGCAGCTACGGTGTGACCAGGAAGGGTTTCTGGCCTGGCCTCTCTCATCAGTGGCTGATAAAGTGGTGGTTGAGTTTTCTGTATGAAATACCCATTGCACCGTATGTCTGAATGGTTTTCTGGGGTGAAGACATTTGAAATCACTTGTTCCTTTGCTGGCTTTAAAACCATGGTGTCCAGGTGGCTGTAACTTGCTGTGTGTCCCAAAGACTGTGTCCCATATTTGCCGGACATGCCACTCAGTCCTTGGTAAGTGGCTTTTTGCTCATGCAGCAAAACTAGCCACAGGAGAGGGACAGTTAGAAGGCCTGGTTTCTGGTTACATTTTTACCTTATCCCTGTGGCCCATGTGACCTGTAACCCTAGATCTGCCTGAGCAAGCAGGAGTGCAGCGCCTAACAGCTGCCTCCTCACCATTTGTGTGTGTCTGTGTATGTGTGTGTGTGTGTGTGTGTGTGTGTGTGTGTGTGTGTGTATGTGTAGTTTTTCGAGGTAGGGTCTTGCTCCAGCCCAAGCTGGCCTAGAATTTACTATGTAGTCTTAGGCTGGCCTCAAACTCACATTGATCCTCCTACTTCTGCCTTCTGAGTCCTGAGATTATAGGCATGCGCCGCCACACCTGGCTCCTCACCAATTTTCAGTGCACTGTGCATGCACGATCACAGAAAAGAGGCAATTTTGCCCCCGCGGTGCTTGGCACCTCCCACTGCCCACCTCCTGGGCTCCTTGTGCAGTAGGTAATGGCCAGACCTGAGGCCGGTCGTGGACTGCCATCTGAGCTCTGTGTGTGCGTGCGGTCTCTGCAGGAGGACCTACAGCTGGCGCTGAAGGAGGGGAGCAGCATCCTCGAGAGCCTCAGGGAGCCGCTGGCAGAAAGTGTGGCACACAGTGTGAACCAAGATGAGCTGGACAATCAGGCCACCGTGCAGAGGTGAGGCTTCAGCCTTTATGTTCTGCTGTGCTCTGGCCAAGGTGCCAGGAATGCTGCAGACACATAGCCACTGTGAACGTTCAAGGCCGATAGACAAGACAGTCAAAACAGGCCCCAGCAGGTGACCCCTGGCTAGTCTCCCTCTCAGAGCTCAGAGTGGACCTCAGCACTGCCCCTCCCCCCACACACCATAAGGCAAGGGATTCCAAAGCAAACAGTTTCACAGGCTGAGGGAAACATCACCGGGCAGAACAGTAGACAGAGTACCTTAGAGTCCTATGGCTTTCACATCCTCAGCTGGTCTTCGTGGATAGGAAAGTAGCTCCTGGCTCTCAGCACTGGCCATGGGTACTAAGGCATGCATTTTACTATCACAGTAAAAGATATAGTCTGTGTATTTCTTTTATATATGTGTGTGTTTGTGTGTGTGTGTGTGTGTGTGTGTGTGTGTGTATGTATGTATGTAGGTATGTATTAGTTATTTATGAGACAGAGAAAATGGGCATGCCAGGGCCTCCAGCCACTGCAAACGAACTTCAGGTGCAAGCACCCCCGTGTGCATCTGGCTTACGATGGTCCTGAGGAATCAAACGGGGATCCTTTGGCTTTGCAGGCAAAAGTGCCTTAACTGCTAAGCCAGCTCTCCAGTCCCCAGGCTGTGTATTTCTACCTAGGTCTGTATCCAAAGAGGACAGAGCAACATACCATCTGTCCACACCCACCAGCCCTTTTGCCCCTAGTACCAAGAGATACCCAGAATTTATCTTGCTTCTCACACTCTGTCCTCACCATGCTACAGGTTAGGTGGGTGTCAGGTTAGGGTCAAAGTACCTGGATGGATGAAGCTTTGCCTGGTGTCCCAGTGATGAGCAAACAGGCCTGGGCCCATTGCCAATTCTCTTGGCTCTTATGTGGTCTTCTCCCACTTGGCCATAGTCACACACAGAATAAGCATGCTGTGTTAGAGACATGGGAGAGGCACAGAGTAAGGGGCCTCCACCTCGATGGGGGCCCAGGCTCACTAGTAAGAGATCCAGCCAGCTCCATATCAGGTACCTTGTCAACTCCCCTAAGACTTAGTTTCCTCATCAGTCACATGAGCCAGTCTGGGCATGTGTGGCAGGGTGGCAAGAGGGTAGGAAGAGGAGGTCTAGGTCAGTTCTGTGCCCAGTTCTGATCCCTGGCCAGCTGAGATCCTGCATTGATAGTGATGGTGGCAGACGTTGGTTTCAGACCTCCTCACCAAATGGGCAGCAAGCTGATGGCTGCTTCATCCTGGCCCAGGGTTGTTCATAGAAAGCCCTGGCCTTTCAGGAATTAACACTGGATTCAACTCAGCTAAGTCAGTGAGCTGCAAAAAGGAGCACAGGAAGGGAAGCTCAAGCCTGGACTGGGTCTGACATGTACGTGGGCCTCAGGGGTCCCTGAGAAGCTCGGAGTTAGCACATGAGATCAACACCGGGGTCTCAGGAAAGCTTGTGGAGGAGACGGCCCGCCCTCCGGCTGCCCTGGGACTCCTCACTCTTGGCTCCTCCTCTTTCCCAGGCTCCTAGCGCAGCTGAATGAAACGGAGGCTGCCTTTGATGAGTTCTGGGCAAAGCATCAGCAGAAACTGGAGCAGTGCCTGCAGCTGCGGCATTTTGAGCAGGGTTTCCGGGAGGTGAGTGGCAGGGCGGCAGGGCGGACGCGGCGTCGCAAGTATGTATGACACTGTGGGAGCACACCCAGGTGATGGCTTGTAAGTTCTTCCTATGGGGAACTAAGGAAGTCATTCCAGAGCAGGTGTGCTTATAAGGAATGATCCAGAGAGATCACTGGACCTTTCGCCAGTTCTCCCAGTGGTAACAAACCACAGCATGGCATTGCAGCGTAGACTCTGACATCGAGGCAATAGATGCAAGACATTCACGGTACCAGCCAGGCATGGTGGTACATGCCTTTAATCTCATCACTCAGGGTGCAGAGGTAGGAGGATCACTGGGAGTTTGAGGCCAGCCTGAGAGACTACAGAGTGAGTTCCTGGTCAGCCTGGGCTAGGGTGAGACCCTACCTTGTAAAACCAAAATAAAATGAAATCTCTTCCAGACCCTTCTACACTCTCAGCCTGGGACCACTCATCTGTTCTTTAGTATACCATGCCATTGCAAGGACACTATGTAAGCAGGTGCCATTTGAGGACTGGCTGCACAATTCTTAGAGGTTTCCCACCTGGTGGCAAGTACCTCTAGTCCCTTCCTTCTTATGACTGGGTAACATTCCATGGTACAAATGGATCCACTAGGTTTGCTGCCACAGGTAAATCTGCTTTAGACATCCACGTGCACATGTCTGTGTGGGCATGTGTTCTCATTCTCTGAGGCAAGTGGTCAAATGTAAGTCACAGGCTTGAATGTTAAGAAGCTACCAGACTGTTCTCAAGAGTGCTATGACACCTACATGCCTGCAGGAGCATGAGTGACCCAGCTCAGCCATATCCCCACTCACTCTCAGGGTGACCTCTGTGTCTACACTGTGCACACGTGCTCTAGGGCGTGTGCCATGGTTCTTGCTATTGACATCATTGGACTTGGCTTTGTGGTTTTATTTTACTATTAAGTGTTGAGGGTTCTCTATGTGCTGTAGATGCCAATCTGTAGACAGGTAAGTGGTTGGCAGATCTTTTCACCCCATATGAAGCTTATCTTTTCCTCTCTTACCCAGGTTTCACAGAGCAGTAGCTTTTTATTTTTTTTTTCAGATTTTTTTTAATCTATTAGAGACAGAGAGAGGGGGAGAGAGAGAAAGAGAATGGGCATGCCAGGGACTCTAGTCACTGTAAATGAACTCAGGACACATGTGCCACCATGTACATCTGGCTTACGTGGGACCTGGAGAATCAAACCTGAGTCTTTAGGCTTTGCAGGCATGTGCCTTGATGGCTAATCCATCTCTCCAGCCCCCAGTAGCTTTTTATTTTAATGACAGCTGATTTACCAGTTTCTCCTTTTAAGGGTCATACTTTTGGTCCTACATTCTAAACACAGTTCCCTAAGCCTTCTTTCCTATTTGTGTTAATTTGTGCATAAGGAAAGTGTAAAGATTGATCATGGCTCACTTTTAAGCATTTGCCATATTTTATTTTGGAACCAGATTCTCACTTTGTAGCCCAGGCTGGCCTCGAACTCTCCAGTCCTCCTGCCTCAGCCTCTTACATGCTAGGATTAAAGATGTGTACCACCATACCTGGCTGCAGCTCATTTTCAGTCTTTGGATGTCAGTTCCTTCCATACTACTTGTTTTCCCTCTATCCTCCCTGCTGTGGGCACCTTTCCCCTTTCCTCACACTCAGATGGTCCTTCCCTCTATGGGAAAGCATTCAGCTTTCATGTCAAGATGTTGTGTTTAGCTGTGGGCTTCTGTGGGTGTTCTTTATCAAGTTGAGAAGTGTTTCTCTAGATACTTTAAAATCGTGAATGGTATTTAATTCATCAGACGTATTCTCTGAAGTGGTTGAAGAATCATGTGGTTTCTGTTTTGATCTGTTGATATGAAGAATCATGCTGATTGATTTCAAAGTCTTTATCAGCCTTTCATCTCTGAAATAAAGCACACTTGGTCATGGTGTGTGGCCATTGCATGGTATATTTATGTGTTGATGAATTAAATTTAATAGTATTTTGTTAATGTTTGCATCTATATTCAGATATTCAGAAGAACATTGATCTTTAGCTTCTCCTTTTTGAAAATATATTTTATTTTTATTTATTGATTTGAGAGAGAGAGAAAGAGGCAGCTAAAGAGTCAGAGAGAGAATGGGTATGGCAGGGCCTCTAGCCACTGCAAACTCCAGATGGATGTGCCACCATGTGCATATGGCTTACACGGGTACTAGTGAATCGAATCTGGGTCCTTAGGCTTCACAGGCAAATGCCTTAATCACTAAGCAATCTCTCCAGCTCTGTTTCTCCCTTATTTTTTGTTTTTATTTTAGTTTTTAGTTTTGGTTTTTCAAGGTACTGTCTCACTCTAACCCAGGCTGACCTGGAATTCACTAGTCTCAGGTGGCCTCGAACTCATAGCAATCCTCCTACCTCTGCCTCCCAAGTGCTTTTTAATTGTCTTGATCTGATTTTAGTGTTCAGATGTTAGCGACAGAAAATGAACTGAGTGCCCTCTCTTCTCTATTCTCTGGAAACTGTATACATTGGTGTAAATCCTTTAACTGTTTGGAGTAATACTCTGGGAAAGCCATCTTGGCCTGGAGGTTTCTCTGGGGAGATTTCACCTTTGAAATGATCAGTGGACAACCTTAGCAGTTTCAGGGCTGTGGGAGGAGCTCCTTCATGCTGAGTGAGGTGTGATGTGTACCATCAGGGAGCTGGGCTTGTCCCGTCCTCTGCATGAAGACATCTGTGTCCACACTTGCTCCTGCCTGCTTGTGGGCACTTTAGTGATTGCCCCTCCTTCATTGCACATGCTGGCAAGTTGCATCTCTTCTCCCTTTTATTTATTTTTATTTTATTTTATTGTTTTTCGAGGTAGGGTCTCACTTTAACTCAGGATGACCTGGAATTCACTCTGTAGTCTTAGGGTGGCCTCAAACTCACAGTGATCCTCTTACCTCTGCTTCCTGAGTGCTGGGATTAAAAGTGTGTGCCACCATGCCCAGCTTTCTTCTCCTTTTTATCATTTTTCTGCTTGGGAGAGATTCAACTGTCATTAGATCTCTGCCTATGGCTGAGAACTCCTCCTAGCAGAAACCCAGAGATTCAGGCCATGGAAACACCTAGCAGTGTGATCTGTGAGGCCTGGGATCCTACATCTTGCTTTCTCCTCAATTTCCAGTGGCCCTGTATCATGGTCAGATGCCCTCTTATGATGCTTCACCCCATCTCCCAGTAATGTCATACTCAGGGCACCAGGATTGGGTCAATATCCTACCTCCTTTCCTGAGGCCTAGGGGAGCCAGAACTAGCCAAGGCCCTGGGGTAGGCAGAGCTTCATTCCAGTGGAGGGAAACAGAGGAGTACCCTAAGACAGAGAAGCAGCACTAGTCCAGTAAGGAAATGGGGCAGAGCCATGGTAGAAGAGCTGAGGTAACTCCTAAGATGACTTCTGAGAAATTCTCACTAAGTTTCCATGACTGTGAGAGGCCGCAAGCCACACTCAGCCCAAGAAACTGGTGCCAACATCAGCGCTAATCCCACTACTATCCCTTTGGCCTTGGTGCCCATAGGCAATGCTAGGCTGAGGCACAGAGAAGCATGAACCCAGCTGCTGAGGCCATGGCACGGCCACAGCCAGGAGCCTGCAGGCCTGAGTGGCATAGCCCAGGTGCCCCTCACCAACTCGTTGCTTCCAGGATCACTATCCCCGATACTCCTGGCAAGGCCCCATTGGAGACATGGGTGTTCCAAGTTGGCACTCTTGTTGCAGGTCAAA
The DNA here is from genome assembly GCF_020740685.1 of Jaculus jaculus. Classification (NCBI taxonomy): domain Eukaryota; kingdom Metazoa; phylum Chordata; class Mammalia; order Rodentia; family Dipodidae; genus Jaculus; species Jaculus jaculus. The sequence continues at coordinate 1,226,089 of NC_059104.1, read as the reverse complement.
ACTTCCTTGGACACCGTGTCCCAGAAGATAGCCACCTTCACCGATGTTGGCAACAGCCTAGCACATGTGCAGCACTTGCTGAAGGACCTCACCAGCTTCGAGGAGAAGTCCAGCGTGAGAGCCGGGCATGGGCAGAGGGGGATGGTGGCCACAAGGTCACCTGGCTACTCAGAGGACACAGGACCTGAGCTTCCAATCTGTAGAAGCTGATGTTGCTCCCAAGGGGGGGGGGGTCATAGGCAGGGCGTAGGGACCCCAAAGTATCCTCCTCAGCTCCTTTGTAAAAAATCTCTCATAATATCTTGACTAAAAACTGGTGGTTCCTCTGGGCCAATTCACCCCAATATCTCCCCGACCACCAGGAACTTTGGCCCCAGAATGCCTTGGGGACTAGGTGGCCCTCTGTCAGCTATAGTACACAAACTTGATGTCCATGGCCCATCTCCAGAACAGACACTTATAGGACTAGGCTACCCATTCACCTCTATACACAGAGCTGAGTTGACTCTCTGGGGGTGGCTGTGTCCTGCAGGTGGCCGTGGACAGGGCCCGAGCCCTGTCACTAGAAGGCCAGAAGCTCATTGAGAACAAGCACTATGCTGTGGACTCCATTCACCCCAAGTGTGAGGAGCTCCAGCACCTCTGCGACCACTTCACCACCGAGACCTGCAGGAGGAGGGAGCTGCTCAACAAGTCCTTGGAGCTGCACAGCCTCCTGGAGACGGTAGGAGATTCAGCTGGGCCCACTGAGCCCATGGGAAAAACTGACCACTGCCCTACACCAATAAGGGAGTTGGTTGCTGGGCTAATGAGAATTGCTCCTGGCAATTCACACCCTTCTCTTCTGCATCCACTACCCTGTCCACCCAGAGCACTGGTCCAAATGGACTCATTTACCCAGCAGCTATTGACTAGAAGGGCTTGGAACCTAGCCTTCCCAGTAGTTCCACTGCACCCAGCTGCCCTCCCCTATGCTGTGTCCAGCCCCAGATGATCTCTTCAGCTCTGAGCTGTAGCTTTCCATCCAGGCCCCCTTGGTTTAGTGGCAGAGCATTTCAGCTGGTCCTGCAAGTGCATCAGTCAGGGAGGGGGATGTGGGGGTGCCCAGCCCCACTCCCCAGCACCCCACCTGACAGCCATGCTTCATTTCCAGTCCATGAAATGGTGTGACGAGGGCATCTTCCTGCTTGCCTCACAACCTGTGGACAAATGCCAGTCCCAGGATGGCGCTGAGGCAGCCCTGCAGGAGATTGAGAAATTTTTGGAGACCGGTGCAGAAAATAAGATCCAGGAGCTCAGTAACATCTACAAGGAGTACGACTGCATCCTCAACGAGGACCTGCTGGTAACGCCAGCTCGCCTGCTCCCACAGCCGGGGGCTGGGTGGTTGCTGGCGAGCCACTTCATGGGGTGTCTGGAAGAACTCTGATGAATTCCTAGGAGACAGGAGTGTTGAGAAGTGCAGAGGTGGTGGGGGGCACCAAGTTTAGCCTTCCCTTTATTGCAAAAGCTGTTTCCTCCTACCTGTAACACCTCTTACAATGAATATGTCTTTGTGAGGTGACATTCACTGGGATCTTGATCGTATCACAGGGCCTCTGGTACTGCACCAAAGCCTGGCTTAGTCTAACCCCCAGCAAGCTGTCCTGAGTCTACCCTGTGGTAACGGGCAGAAATTGACTTCTCCTTCTGCAGTGGCCTTTCATAGCTCTGGAGCCAGCTCCCTGCCCTCCAGCAGGCCAAACACTCTTCCACCCATAGTAACTGGAGATGGGTGCATCAGGGTGCGTTGTTGAAGGAGACTGTCTCATAAAGTTGCACACGCTGACACACACTCTGTGTGGTGGGTATTTTTAGTGAATGGCACCAACATTTGCAAGTCATCTTAGCAACTATCTCATTTCAGGAACATGTGCAAAAGGTGTTTCAGAAGCAAGAGAGCATGCAGGAGATGTTCCATCGCAGGCAGGCCAGCCTGAAGAAGCTGGCAGCCAAACAGACAAGGCCCGTGCAGCCAGTGGCTCCCCGGCCAGAGGCACTTACAAAGTCACCCTGCCCCTCCCCAGGTATGCAAAGTTACCTCCTCTTGGGCAGCCAGGGGACCCTTGCTGAGGGCTCTGAGAGGTTGGCACATCCAAGGAAGCCATATATACCAAGTGTCCCTCAACACACTTTTTTCCTTCCTTGGACTCAGTTCCAGTCCATGGTGAGCAGTCTACAATTCAAGGCTCATGTTTATTAATAAAGTTTTTTGGAATTCAGCCACACTCCTTCACAAATCATCAACAGCAGCTGCTTTCACACTTCAGTGACCACTTCCAGTGGCCCACAGAACTGGAAACAGTGACTTGACCACTGAGGAAAGGTCCTCAGTCCTTTCCCCAGCCTGCCTCTCCCCAACCCATCCATGTTTCATGCTGTTACCAAAAGTGTGTCCCCAGATCAGCTGTGACCTCTGTGCAAGCCCTCGAAGCTGTCAGGAGCCCTGTCCCAGACCCCATCGGTGGCAAGTGTGCTGTGGCCCACTGACCTTTGCCACTGCTGAGAGGCCTTCCTGCCTCCTCCCTTCATGGGGAGCACCTTCTCTCCTTCCTTCACTGGGTGTTTTCATGGGAAACTCGGAAATGAGTAGACTTGGTAGTATGAATTAGTGAGCATCACCACAAATGCCAGGCCCTTCGAGAGAGCCCTGCTTTCCTATCAGGTGGAGTCCTTGGCCTGGTGGGGAGACCTTGTAGGCCAGTGGCTCCAGGAGTTCCTCACAAACTTCCACCCTTGTGCCCACTGTGCTCCCTGGCCAGCCTGAACTCTGTCTTATCCCAGGAGCTGTGGAGGCCCCAGTCAGTGGATCTCCCGGGTAGTTCTCCATGCTTCACCCATCTCATCAGCCCTTCCTGCCCTCTTTGTTGCTATACCCTTTCTTCTTGTCTCTTTCTTTTCTGGGCACATTCCCCTCTCAGAAAGAGCTAATGCCCTTCCCTGCCTCTTTCCAAATTAGGTGCCTGGCGAGGATCTGAGAACTCTAGCTCTGAGGGCAATGTACTCCGCAGGGGACCCTACAGGAGGGCTAAGGTGAGGCCCAGGCTCCATGCAGTCCATGGCCATAGCTTCCTCAGGCAGAAACTCAGTACCCTCCTCTGTCTGGCCTGAATTCTTCATGAAGTCCATCTCTACTGGGATGTCCACCCTCCCTCCTCAGACTTGTCTCCAGATGGAAAACGGGACTGAGCAGTCCACATTTGAGGCAGCTCATTCAATTCTCAAATCCAGCATGCTATTCTCTCCTCAGAGTGAAATGAGTGAGACCCGGCAGGGCCGTACCAGCTCCACAGGGGATGAAGAGGAGAGCCTGGCCATCCTGCGCAGGTGGGTGGCCAATGTAGGTGGGACCACCCAGCCACTACCCGCAAGTGTCTGGGTATCAGTGAGCCAAGGGTGGTAGGCAGCACTTGTACCCTGATGCACAGAGCAGGGCGCAAACAGGCACCGCGTTCATACCAAATGAGGACACATGTGAGCGGGCTGTGGGATATACAGGCATGTAGTACACACATCCATTTGGCTGGGCCACTCACACCTTTGAACCCTTACTGCTGTCACTTTTCCCCGTGGAACCCACCTGCTGCTTACAGACCACCCATCTGTTTACACCCTTACTGCTGTCACTTTTCCCCGTGGAACCCACCTGCTGCTTACAGACCACCCATCTGTTTACAAAGGGACCTGTGGGTTGATAGACAACCACAAGATATGCAGCCAGAGTGTGCCCACTGAGACCTGCTCATCTTTGCCCTCTAGCTGAGTCCCTTTACACCATGAAGTCCTCTTTGACCAGAATCCCTCCTGTCACAGAGTACTTCATGCTGTCTGTGAAGATTAGGGGATAGCCAGTGTACAGAGCTCTGCAGTGGTCTTGGAGGGCTGCCCAAATTCCCTTGGGGACAGCAGGGCTTGGGCAGCAGTGGCATACTTCATGTCCCTGGTGGACTAGCATCAGCATCTCGTGCCCTTCTGGTCCCCACAGCTCTGAGCACACAGATGCCCAGGAAACAGATATGGGAAATGTTTTGGAGGGAGGGGAGGTGCTGGCTGGCTGGAACCCTAAGTAAAGCCATCTCCAGCCACCGGCTGCTTGCCATAATCACCAAAAGGAAACACGTTCAAAGCACAAAGCCAGCATGTCCACTGCAGTAAGTGCTGGCCCCCAGGGCTGTAGTGTGCAGAGTGGCCAGTGGGGGTCAGCAGCAAAGCATTGGTATTTAAACAGTCACACACAACCCGTGCACTGTGGGGGGGCAGCCCAGTCTTGGTCACATCTCCTCAGGCTCTTCTGCTCCCCTGGGACCCCTGGGTCTGTGGATTCAGGGAGTATTGTGCGAACTGAGAAGCTGTTATCTTTCCTGACCTTTCTCACCATTGCCTGTCCAGGCTTGGCAATGTGAACTTGGGAGGTTAGAATATCAAAGAAAACAAAATGTCCAGGGGATATTTCAGTCAGGAGCTGGGGTTACAACATCAGGAGTGGAAAGAAACTGAAAGACAATTTTGCAGAGTAGCCAGCCTCACTGTCAACCCTGAGCTGCCCCCATGCTTCATATTTGTCCCAAACACATCTGCCACTAAATGCTGGGACCCAGTTCCTTGGATCATCTTAACCCCAAGGCTAAAAGTGAAAAAGAGGCTCTAAGAAGCACATGAACAAACAGGTATACATAGACCACTCCTTTCCATATGTGCCCAACAAGCTGAGCAGTGTCTCTTCAGGAAGCCATGGGAGAAAGAATCCTGCAAGCAGGGCTACAGAGATGGCTTAGGGGTTAAGGTCCTTGCCTGTGAAGCCCAGAAACATATGTTTGATTCCCCAGTGCCATGTAAGCCAGATGCACAAGGTGGCACATGCTTCTGGAGTTCATTTGCAGTGGCTAGAGGCCCTGATGTGCTCAGTCTCCCTCTTTATCTCAAATAAATAAAATATTTTTTAATTTAAATTAAAAAATTTTTTTTGTTTATTTGACAGAAAAAGGAGAGAGAGAGAGAATGGTAACACCAGGACCTCCAGACATTGTAAACAAACTCCAGATGCATGTGTCCCCTTGTGCATCTTGCTAACATGGGTCCTGGAGATTCAAACCTGGGTCCTTTGGTTTTGCAGGCAAATGCCTTAGCCGCTAAGCCCTAAAATATTTTTAAAAGAATTCTGCAAGTAGAATAACACAGCTAAGAGATAAACACAGGTCCTGTCGCTTCTGGCTTCTGATGAAAGCTGACAAGGAGGAGACAGAAAAGGGTAGGCAGTGGAGAAGCATCCAGGCAGAGCAGCATTCGGGGCCCTGACGTGAGGAGAGCCCCCTTGTGCACATCTACGTCACGGCTGAGAGGCAAGCCCCTTTGCTTCCTCGCACCAGGCTCATGTGCAGAGTCCAGACACTTGCTGCAGGCGGTCGATTGATCCGCCGGTATGCATGAGATGGGGCCTAAAAGGACAGGAGGCAGGTGGGGAACCACTCCCAGGCAGGCAGTAGAACATGTGGTGTATGAGGCTGGCTTTGAGAGGGGCCAAGGTGCAGCCAATCCTCAGACTCAACTACCCTCCACCCCCACCCTGGGCAAGTTCTTCAATATTCCACAATTTTTTTGTCCACACAAATAAGACTGGGGACCTTCCAGATCTGATGTGTCTTTGCTTTCCATGCCCCATCCACAGACATGTGATGAACGAGCTCCTGGACACCGAGCGGGCCTACGTAGATGAGCTGCTCTGCGTCTTGGAGGTGAGGCTGGGTGCGGGGGGGGGCTATGCTCACCATAATCCCGTGGCTTCATTTTAAAACTGGTACTCAGGGGCTAGAGAGATGACTTAGCGGTTAAGGCTTGCCTGCAAAGCCTAAGGACCCATGTCTCTCCAGATCCCATGTAAGCCAGATGCACAAAAGGTGAGGCAAGCACCAGGTCACACATGCCCACTACGTGGTGTAAGCGACTGGAGTTCGATTGCACTGGCTAAGGCCCTGGCACACCAGTTCTTTCTTTCTTTCTCTCTCTCTCTCTCTCTCTCTCTCTCTCTCTCTCTCTCTCTCTCTCTCTCTCCATATATATATATTTCTCCTGTCTCCCTCTCTAAAGTAAAATAAAGTTGTTACTCAGAACTGGACCTATATCCCCAGCCACTTAGAAACTTGAGACAGGAGGATTTCAAGTTGAAGATTTATAAAATGAATTAGTTGAATGCCAGCTGAGCAATTTAATGAGACCTTGTTTCAAAAGAAAAAGATAAAATAAGGCTGGTGTTACAGCCAGCTCCTTGTTGCTGGGACAAGTATCCAACCAGACACAGCTTATAAAAGGAGGGCTCTCATTGGAATGGGGTCGGGGAGGAAGGAAATGATGGTACCAACACATGATGTGTCCATACAAAGTTTCTATTTAATTAAAAAAAAAAAAAAGAAAGAAACAGGGGAACACCATCAATGGCAGAAGAGGCCGGCTCACTACCATAGATCAATAGCAGAGACAGACACCATCAAATTGCAGCACCACCAGCAAGCAGGAGCCAGAGCACAAACTTTCAGATCCTCCCCAAACCCATCTTAGGGCTGAACTCCAAGACCCAGCCCCAGTGACACACCCCCTTGGCAGGGATCTGCCTGCTGGTGACTTAAGTAGGAAGTTCAGTTTTAATAAAAACACTTGTATGTATGGGTCTATATATTCAAGCTATCACATTCAAACTATTGCAGCTGGGAATATAGCTCAGTAGTAGATGGCTTCTTAGCATGCGTGAGGTCTTGGTTCTGCACTGCAAATAATAATGTGTAAGTAATCAATAACAATAGATAATGAAGGTTTACACCCACAACAAAACATGTGAAATATTCATAGACTCCAAGCTGGAAATTGTCTAGATGTCCATCAGCAGGCCTAGAAGTGGGGAGGGAAGCCAACAAGAATAGATCTGCACAAGGTGGCAGAAACCTCAGCTGCAAGAGAGCTGTCTACACACACAGCGAAAGCCTAACCCCGACCACGGTGACAGCGCGTGGTTTCGGGGAGAAGAGCGGCCACAGTGCCATGTACAGAAAGTTCCTGCCGGGTGTAGTGTTGCACACCTGTAATCCCAGCATTCAACAGCTTGAGGCAGGAGGATTGTATGAGTTTGAGAGAAGCCTGGGCTGCATAGTGAGACTCTGCCTTAATGCCCACTCCTCCCACACACAAGAAGAGGGGGAGAAAGAGAAGAGGAGGAGAGAAAGTTCCAGAGCAAATCCAGTCTTCGGTGAGAGAACAAAGGAGGTGTCTTTGAGAAGGTGCCCCTGGGTGCAGAGTGCTCTGAATGGTGACCTGAGACTCAACAGCTGCTGTAGACACGCCAGTTCTCACAGATGCAACACGACCTCTTCCTTTTCTTTTTTTCTTCTTTTCGGGTTTTCTTTTCTTTTTTTTTTTGGCTTGGTTTTTCGAGGTAGGGTTTCACTCAAGCTTAGGCTGACCTGGAACTTACTATGTAATCTCAGGGTGGCCTCAAACTCATGGCAATCCTGCTACCTTTGCCTCCCAAGTGCTAGGATTAAAAGTGTGAGCCACCATGCCCAGCCTGCCCTTTTGTTTTCTATTTATTTGAAAGAGACAGAAAAGGAAGCAGGCAAAAAGAGAGTATGGTCTCACCAGGGTTCCTGCCACTATAAACAAACCTCAGATGCCCGCTCCACTTTGTGCATCTGGCTTTATGTGGGAACTGGGGAATAGAATCCGGGCCATCAGGCTTTCAGACTTTGCAAATAAATGCCTTTTAACTGCCTCACCATCTCTCCAACCCCGACCTCTGCCTTCTGATTACACCTAACTAAAAAGATCTGGAAGGAAGATGGGAGACTGCCTTACCCCCATGTTGCTGAGTGCTGTCTGTAGTCAATCCTCTTCATGGATTTTGCCCAGATGGCCACTGTAGGCAATTATGGTCAAGTCGTGCTGTGGTTTTTGTGGTATTGGAATAGAACCCAGGGGCATATGCATGCCAGGCAAGCACTTGCCACGAAAGGTCCAGCCTAGCCCAGGACTCGCTTTGAAGCACTGAGATGCTGTCTAACCATGTGGCTAACCATGCTGACACCCATGCTGTGTGGCCCTGAACCAGATGCTCTGCTGGTATCAGCTGCAGATGTGACTGCCCCTCTCCTTCCTCACAGGGCTATGCTGCAGAGATGGATAACCCCCTGATGGCACACCTCATCTCAACAGGCCTGCACAACAAGAAGGATATTCTGTTTGGAAACATGGAGGAAATCTATCACTTTCATAACAGGTCAGGGGGACCCTTCCTCTGTTTATAGATAAGCATTGTCTATGACCTCTCACTTCTGACATAGCTGCCTTCAAGGAGCAGGGCCCCGGGCTGTGTTTGGCTGGGCCAGGTCTCTCTATAGGGGGACTCACAGGAGTGTGCGTGGTAGTTCCCAGGACATGTTCTCTAACTGCTCTGTGGCTCTTTGCCCTGCTGGCCTGCGCCCAGTGTGGCTGATAGAGGAGCACAGCCGGAAGGAGGATGGCACTGGAGGCAGCCCTGTCCTGTGTGTCTTCCTCTTTGTCCCCCACGCCAGATTGTGTCATTGGTAGTTGATGCCCCCACAGACCACAGCCCTTTTCTAGTCTTCAAGACATATGAAGTGCAGCCAGCTGGCATCAATCCTCCTGCAGCTGCTCCTCTCTGAGCTTGTAGAACATGCCCCTTGTGGAAGCTTGTAGAACATCCCCAAGGCTGTCTCAGTGTAGCCCCTAGAAGCTGTCACACTGGCGTTCAGAATGGACACCAGGCAGCTTTCTCCTCTAGAGATGGTCCCTGGGTTCAGGGACAAGTAGCATTTAGATGGGAAACTCGTCCCTGGAGCTTATGTCCTACTGCCTATGGGACCGTGGCACATTCAAAAACCCACTGGTTCCTGGCCAGTGGGTAGGGCCTGCAGAGCCCCTAAGCTTTCCATCCTTGTTCTGTCCTTCGTCCCACCTCTACCCACAGAAAAACAACTCCAACTTCTGTGCAAGCAATAAGGCTAGACACAGAAGGAGACAACCTGAGCTGTGCCCTGGGGAGCAAGGGGCATGGGCCTCAGGACCCCAGGCCAGGTAGGGAATTGTAGCTATTCAGTCACAGGAGTGCCCAGAGTCAAGTGACAATCTCTAGAAACTGGTGTCCACATATGAAGGTGTCATCTGATCCTACTGGCCTCACTAGCTCACTTTCCATCTAGGATATTCCTTCGGGAGTTGGAGAGCTGCATAGACTGCCCAGAGCTGGTGGGGAGGTGCTTTTTGGAGAGGGTACGTATCTCTACCTATGTGCCTCACCCTGGGTGCATATCTCTAATTATGTATGGAACCCTGAGGGTATATCTTTAACCATGTATGTGGTGCCCTGTGTGCATGTCTTTAACCTGGTACAAAACCCTGACTGCCTGCCCAAAGTTGCTCACCTCTGACACCTTCAGATTTCATTATAGTTTTTACCCCAGCCAGCAAAATTAGAGACCATAGTGTCTCCAGGGTTTCAGGATGACACCACCCTTTTGAGAAAGGCAAAAAAGAATAGTGTTTGGGGACTGGAGAGCTGGCTTAGCAGTTAAGGCTCTTACCTGAGAAGTCTAAGGACCAAGGTTCAATTCCCCAGTACTCATGTAAGCTAAGGTGAGCCAGCCTAGGTAGTATTCAGGGCACTATGAGGATTGCCCATACCCTAGAGCCTTTGTGCCCACAAACCATTGAGGTTGCCCCCCAAAGTTATCTATGCCACCAAATCATTTGTGCCAAAGCCATCTGTGCTCCAAACAAAACTATCTCTTCCTCAAAATGCATGTTCCCCCCAACTGTACCCCAAAACCATCTGTACCCTAAAGCTATCTGTACCCCAAAACTGTCTTTTTCCAATATCCTTCTATATTTTACAGTCACATGCATCATTGCAACTTTGTGCCCTTCAGCCATCTGTACCCCCCAGAGAACTCTGTTTTAGAGCCATCTGTACCTGAAAGCCATATGTGTCCCCAGAGATACCCAGGGGCACTTCTGTTTCACACAGGGCTCAGATGTGTTTTTACAAAGTGACTTAAAATTTGCAAAACTGCCTGAGAAGACCCTGGAATTTTGTACACAAGCACACATACTGCACTATATACCACTTTTGAGAAAGGGCTGTGGTAGACCCCATCACCACCAGCCAGGACTCTGCATGGTGGGAAGGGCTGGGGGACTCCTGTGCTAATAAGCAGCAGGCCTGGCGGAGGGGTTGGCCCTACCTAGCCCTCAGCTCTGAACTCAGGAGCACCTTGGAGTTACTGAGAAATGTCTATGACGCACCCATCCTCCCGCTCTAGATGGAGGAGTTTCAGATCTATGAGAAGTACTGTCAGAACAAGCCGAGGTCTGAGAGTCTGTGGAGACAATGCTCCGACTGCCCCTTCTTCCAGGTGCGTGTCAGGACCCACCCCCATACACACACACTAGCCTTTCCTTCCCCACGGCCTCTGAGCCACAGCCTTGCCTCACTGGCTGTTTGATGTTCCAGGAGTGCCAGAAGAAGCTGGACCACAAGCTGAGCCTCGACTCCTACCTGCTGAAACCCGTGCAGAGAATAACCAAGTACCAGCTGCTGCTCAAGGTGGGCCTCGCAGGTCCCCTGTGGGCTGGATGTCCACAGCCAGGCCTCTTCCCACCAAGCCCTGAACCCACGCCCAGGGGAAACTCTCTGAGCCACTTGCCTTCCACCTTGCTGTGGTCTCAGCTCACTCACCTGTCTGGGTGGGCCTACTGTGAGCTACTACCTGGAACACAGAGGTGAATAGCTATACCAGGATTGTAACAGGCCCGTGGATCCCCTTCACAGCAAGGCTGAGTCCTGTTTGTTCTACAGACTCCTGCACGGTGGGAGAGATTCCATCTCCAAGTCTGCCCAGGGCAGCAGAGGGTTTGCAACACCATGTTCTTAGCCAGAACCACAGCAGCCAAGAGGGAGGCAAGTGTGGTGGGTGTGAGCCTGTCTAGTCAGGCAGTTCCTGATCTGCAGGGTCAGCTCTGCTTCAGGGAATGTGACCAGGTAACAGCCCTGAAGAGCTGCAGGAGCCTGTAAGCTGGAGTGAGAGCTTCCCCAGGGACCCGTCTTCAGGGTCGGCATTTGTGAGAGAGGGGAGAGCAGGGCAGCTTCCGAGGGAGTGGTGGGAAGGTTTCGATGTTTAACTGTCTCCTCTTTGTCCCCTCCCCAACCCCTTAGGAGATGTTGAAATACAGCAAGAACTGTGAGGGTGCTGAGGACCTGCAGGAGGCACTGAGCTCAATCCTGGGCATCCTCAAGGCAGTGAATGACTCCATGCATCTCATTGCCATCACCGGCTATGATGTAAGGGCCCACAGTTGGCATCCCAGCCCTGTAGATGCACTGTCCTTTGTCCCTTATGAGTCCTGATGGGGTCTAATGAGCAGCCTGGCAGGGCAGTCACATCAACACCTCCTAGCTCCCTGAGCCTGAATATAAAATGTGACTCCGAGCCAGGGGAAGACCCAGGTTCTGAGTCAGGAGGTTGAGGAAGCAGTTACCCAGGGCTCGCCAAGTGTAGAGCAGCCCTGGACTGCTCCCCTGGGAGGGCGTAGCCTCTCCAGTGGGAGTGTGCTCTGCCCTCCTGCCTGCCCCTCATGACCAGGCACCTCTGAACAGCAGATGGAACCTTCTGTGATGGAAGCAGAAGTTGGGTGACTGATGACAAGTAGCCCTTAAGGATATATTTCTAATTTCTCCCTGATAGGTCCACCTCAGGTTAATACAGGAGGTTTTTGCCTCTGCATATCCACTCAGCACTCCGTCTTGGGCTTTCTTTTGTCTTTTTTCAGATTAATAGACTTTTTCTTTTAGCAGTTTTACATTTATAAAAAATTGAGTGTGTCCTATTGCTGGAAAAGCTGAGATAATAGGATCCCTAGGCCAGTCTAGTCTAATTGGCAGTTGGCAAGCTCCAGGCCAATGAGACTGCATCTCATAGCAAGTGCACAGTGAACCTAAGGCACCGCACTGGAGGTTGTTCTCTGGCTTCCACACACACCTGCTCATATGTGCTGGGCACCCATACATACATGCACGTGTGCACTTAAGAAGTTGAATCTGGGCCTGGAGTGACAGCTTGGGGGTTAAGGCACTTGCCTGTGAAGCCTAAGGACTTAGGATCGATTCTCCAGTACCCAAATAAGCCAGATGCACAAGGTGGCACATGCTTCTGAAGTTTATTTGCAATGACTGGAGGCCCTGGTGTGCCCATTCATATTCTCTCTCTCTCTCCCCCTCTTTATATATGCTAAAAAATGAATAAAATATTAATAAAAATAAATTTAAAGAAATTGGAACTAGCCAAGCATGGTGGTACATGCTTTTTTTAAAAAAATTATTTATTTATTTATTTGAGAGCGACAGACACAGAGAGAAAGACAAATAGAGGGAGAGAGAGAGAATGGGCACGCCAGGGCTTCCAGCCTCTGCAAACGAACTCCAGACGCGTGCGCCCCCTTGTGCATCTGGCTAACGTGGGACCTGGGGAACCGAGCCTCGAACCGGGGTTCTTAGGCTTCACAGGCAAGCGCTTAACCACTAAGCCATCTCTCCAGCCCTGGTACATGCTTTTAATCCCAGCACTTGGGAGGCAGAGGTAGGATGATTGCTGTGAATTTGAGGCCACCCTGAGAATACATAGTGATTTTTAGGCCAGCTTGAACTAGAGCGAAACCCTCCCTCAAAAAAGGGGGGCTGGGCCGGGCGTGGTGGCGCACACCTTTAATCCCAGCACTTGGGAGGCAGAGGTAGGAGGATTGCCGTAAATTCGAGGCCAGCCTGAGACTACATAGTGAATTCCAGGTCAGCCTGAGCTAGAGTGAGACCCTACCTCAAAAATCGAAAAATTTTAAAAAAAGGTGGGGGGGTGCTGGAGAGATTGCTCAGTGGTTAAAGCACTTACTTGCAAAGCCTAACAACCCAGGTTTGATTCGCCAGAATCCACATAAAGCCAGATACATAAGCATGCATCTGGAGTTCATTTGCAGCAGCTGGAGGCCCTGACATACCCATTCTCTCTCTTTCTCTCTCCTTGCAAATAAATACATTTAAAAATATTTATTAAAAATTTAAAAACCAAAAAAGAGTTGAATCTGAAGCTCAGATCCTCTGCCCCTCCTATTATTAACCTCTTTGTTGGTGTGACACACATTACAACTGATGGACCAGTGGGGACATGTCATTAACTGTTCATAAAATATTTGTAAGCACATAAGGGCTCTGGGTCCTGTCCCTTCTCCACCATGATAATGTCACACAGATGCCCTCCCTGCCCTAAGCATCTTCCTGCTGTGCTTCCTCCCACACACCCCTGCAGCCATGGATCCTCTGCCGCCTCCTTGGCTTTGCCTCCTTTTTGTTTATTTTTATTTTTTTATTTGAGAGCCACAGTCAGAGAGAGATAGAATGTGCGCACAGGTCTTCCAGCCACTATAAACAAACTCCAGATGTATGTGCCACCTCGTGCATCTGGCTTACGTGGGTCCTGGAGAATTGAGCCCCAAACCCAGGTCCTTAGGCTTCACAGGCAAGCACTTAACGACTAAGCCATCCTCCAGCCCCAGCTTTGACTCTTTCGGAATGTGCTGTGTGAGAAGCCCCACAGCATGAAGTCTTTCTGTTGTGCACTGGGGTCCTCACCTCCCCCAAGCTCATGTGCCTGACAGGCCCCACATGCATTTCAGGGGAACCTCGGTGACCTGGGGAAGCTGCTAATGCAAGGCTCCTTCAGTGTGTGGACAGACCACAAGAAGGGCCACACCAAGGTGAAGGAACTGGCCAGGTTCAAGCCCATGCAGCGGCACCTGTTCCTGCACGAGAAGGCCGTGCTCTTCTGCAAGAAGAGGGAGGAGAATGGGGAGGGCTATGAGAAGGCCCCTTCCTACAGCTACAAGCAGTCCTTGAATGTGAGTGACCCATCCAGTAACCCAAGGGAGGGACATCAGTGGCCACTTCATGTTTAAAGTCCATGCTGAAGGTCACTAGACACCCAGCTCCTATTGGTGGGCATGGGAGTCAGGGTTCCCTCTATTCTTAGCTTCATCCCAAAATACTCCATCACTTCCTCTGTACCTCAGTGTCAGCCTTGAACAAGGTGGGTGGCTTGCTTGAATGTGCTGAGACTGTCTGTTTTTGCACTTGCAGATGACAGCTGTTGGCATCACAGAAAATGTGAAGGGTGATGCCAAGAAGTTTGAGATCTGGTACAATGCAAGAGAGGAGGTATACATCATCCAGGTAGGTCCACTCACCTTTCCTGCAGGTCAGGAATCAAGGGCACCCTCAGGCCTGTTCAAGTGGCCAGCAAGAGACTTCTAGTGGGAACTCTGTCTGGAGTTTTCATGAGTTCATCACCCAAAGCCAGGAGCCTCCTTAGCCTGGCTATGCCAGGATGGAATGGGGAGCAAATGCAGATAGGGCACTAGGAGGGCACTGGCTCTGGCTCCCTCGACAGCACAGGAGAGCTTTGCCCACACTGTCTGGATCCCTGATGGGGCATGTGTACCCCATACCTACTTACCCTCGTGCCCATGAGCAGGCCTGTGACACTCAGGATGACATCCCCTCTGTGTGTCCCTAGAAAGACCCTAACTGCTCTTTGAAGGACCAAGATGCATACTGCTGTGCCTTCCAGTTGCCCTTAGAATTCTCACGTGTAGGATGACTTGCCAGCAGGACCCAGTGGCACCGTAGCCCCAGCGTGCCTTCCAGTCCTGGTCCCAGTCCCGCAAGCCCCGCAGAGCTGACACAGGACGAGGCCCTGCTCTGGCCCCAGGCAGCAGTGCAGGGGGCTTCCAGGCCCAGCTCTGTCAGGGCCCACGACTTACCTGGTACCAACACTCAGCCAGGACCTCAGCACTCCACAGAAGCAGAATGGCAGGCCTGGCCACAGCCACCTGTGGATTTCAGACTCATTTTTGCCCTTATCATCCACAACAATGTCCACTTCCAGAGAGACCTGTTCTCCATCATGGCCTACCACATGCACAGTCAGCCCAGAAAGCCAGCATCAAAAGAAGCAGTGACCTCCCAGCTGTTCTGCAGCTGCCCTTGCCCTGTCCTGGGCACCCACATGGACGTTCCCAGCCAATCCATGCTGGGGGTTGAAGATTCCACAGCAAAGGGATATCCCCACCCCCCACCCACCCACCCTCACACACAGGAATCTGATAATTCCAGGGTCACCCTTAAGAGTGTCAAGGTTAGGGCTGGCGGGATGGTTTAGTGGTTAAGGCATTTGCCTGCAAAGCCAAAGGGCCCAGGTTCGATTCCCCAGGACCCATGTTAGCCAGATGCACAAGGGGACTCACGCATCTGGAGTTCATCTGCAGGGGCTGGAGGCCCTGCCCGTTCCCTCTCTCTCTCACACACACACACACTCTGTCTCTCTCTGTCTCTCTCCTTCTCTGTCAAATAAATAATAAAATATTTTGAAAATTGAGTGTCAAGGTTAAACACCAGTGTGTGTTTCCTTGAAGGACTGAGTAGTGACGCCTGCCTTTCTTTGGGAAACAGGCACCAACTCCTGAGATTAAAGCAGCGTGGGTGAGCGAGATTCGGAAGGTGCTGACCAGCCAGCTGCAGGCCTGCCGGGGTGAGGCTGCCTTTGGCTCTTGTTTCTCTGAAACCCAAAGCATGTGTGTTCACTGTGTTAACTGTACAAGGGACCTTAGCCTGGGAGAACAGTAGTGCTCAGCACCCACTGGTAAATGTCACATGTTGCTTTCCCTGCAGAAGCCAGCCAGCACAGAGTCCTGGAGCAGTCTCATAGTCTGCCCCTGCCCACACCATCCACCACCAGGTGAGCACAGCCTGAAAGTCAGGGTGTGTAGGGGCTAGGGAGGTGGCTCAGTAGGTAAAGTGTTTGCTTTACAAACATGAGGACCTAAGTTTGAGCCCCAGAACCCACAATTTAAAATAACTGGGCATGATAGCATGCATCTATGATCCCAGCACTTGAGTAGCTGCAGCCAGAGGATACGCCTAAGCTTTAGAATGAGTGAGTTTGAGACCAACCTGGGCTACAGAATGAGACTGTCTTCTAAAAAAACAAAGAGCAAAAAAGAAAAAACAGGGCATCTGAACACATTGTAGTGTTTACCCCAGTCACTGGGATTAGTCTCCAGCGTCATCCGGGAATTCTGCACAGGTGGTTTATCCAAGGGTGTCAGCCAAAGACACTGTCTCTGGCCCTTCTCCCAGCAAGCAGCAGTCTCCTGCCTCACCACTTTCCATTTGTGCATCATTTTTCATCTTAGTTGGCACGTGCCCAAGCATGTGACATTGTTCACCAGCACTGCCTGGGGGTTGGCGCCTGCCATGGGCAGTGGGCACTAAAGGAGCAAACTAGACTCAAGGCCCAGTTCCAGCACGGTGTGCATTCCAGCACGGCCTACATGGCCTCTTCATTGGAGTTTTATTCCTTTGTTGTTTTATTCATCCACTCATTTTTTCACTTTCCTTTTCTTATGTGACCTTTGCGTATTCATGGGATGGGAGGAAGCCTAAATGAAAAGCTATGGAGCTACTTCCAGCAGAGAAGGCAGGGTTCTTGTTAGGTTCTGCACAGCTGGAAAAGGCAGTGATCCAAGCTAGGACACTGCTGTGGGGTATCTGGAGGACAGGCTAGGTGCTGAAATGTCCCAACGCCTGTAGCCACTGAAGAATTTAAAAATAAAACTAACCCATAATGTGCTGTTTCTTTATTGGTACCTGATGCCTTCAGTCCCTCCAAAGGGAGCACAAGAAATGCCAAGAAACTGGAAGAAAGAAAGACAGACCCCCTGAGCCTGGAAGGATATGTGGGCTCATCATTGCCCAAGGCTCCCGAGAAGGGCAAAGGTAGGTGTCCTCCATGTGGCCCATGTGGGTGCTCCCTGAAGTGTCAGTTAGCTAGTGTGTGAGAGCTCAGGGTCCCTCCAGCATGTCAGACCTCATGGTCCCTCTAGCACACTGGACCTCACAGTTGCCATGTGTCCCTATCCACCAAGGAGCACACACCCTTGGGGCAGCCTCAGACTCTCCACCAGCCCTCAGCAGGGAGCCATGTCCAATGCCCTCTGCATTCCATCCTCCTCTCTCCCAGACATGGTCTCTGCATTCTGTCTCTCCTCCCTCCTAGACGACGTGGTCCCTAGCTCTACCTCCGAAAGCTCTGCGCTTTCCAGAAAGCGCTTCACGCTGCAGGGCTTGGCTAACCTCAAAGGTCAGAAAGGTAAAGAGGCAGCACCTGACACTGCCTCCCACGCCATCCTCACATGGTGGTCTCTGATGCATGGTGTGGTGGCCACATGTGTGGGCGGCTCAGGAGGACCCCCCACCCCTCATCCCATGTGCAACCCACACAAGTGCATTTCCACCCCATCGTTCCTGTGGACTGATGCTGTGTTGATATAGATGCCTGATGTTATCTTTTAGGGGTGCCTTTTTTTGGTATTTCAAGGTAGTGTCTCACTCTAGCCCAGGCTCACTTGGAATTCACTATGTACTCTCAGGGTGGCCTCAAACTCATGGCAATCCTCCTACCTCTGCCTCCCGAGTGCTGGGATTAAAGGTGTGCACAACCACGCCCAGCCTAGGGGTGCCTTTTGAAAAAAGAGAAGGCCACTTTTGCAAATGTAAACTGCTCCAAACGAGCTCTCAGCCACCTTTCTGGCCAGACTCCTGCTTCCCTCCTCCTCTGCTTCACCTGACATTTTCTTGTCAGTTCTGCAGACCTTCACCTTCCTTGCTGCCATGACTCCTGACAGGGTACCGTGTGCCATGGCCAGGTGTCTTGTAGGGTGTCTGCCAGAGAGTGGTGGTAGAAATGCCATTCTACTAATAGCCAGATCAGCTTTGTCACCTGGGAGTGCTCCTTGGTGATTGAGTCTGGGGATGACCCTGGATCTATACAGGGCTCCCTCCCAACACTCCAGTCTCTCCCAAGTAGCAGGCATAGGTCCAGAGAATTAGGGGGCTTTCAGCAGTTTATAAAACACTTTTAAGTTGGCCTCAAACTTCAAAGAAACAAAGACTTGCTCTGGTCCTGTTTCCTTCCTACTGCAGACCTACTGAGACTGAGTCATAGGGGCCGCGCCCCTAAGAGGATGACTGACGGCCAAGGCCACCGTCCATCACTTCATCTCCTCCCATTCTCCAGGCCCCTCTTCTCCCCTGCAAGACCCCTCAGCCATTTCATTGCACAAACATTTCACTTGCCTCCTCTGCTCACTTGGTAGTTCCTTAGCTCTCTCTCTATTGTTGTATTTTTGCTTCTTCCTCTTCCTGCAGCCTCTCCGACCAGTCCTGACAAAAAAGCTAAGCGGCATGAAGTAAAGAGCGACCCGACTCCCTTTGGTTTGCGAGGTAGCACCGCAGCCCCTGAACACCAGCCAGGCGTGTTGCCATCTGTGGCTGAGCAGGGAACCTAGGGTGGAAACGAGTAGGTCAGATGAGCCAGGAGTAGTCACTGGTGGCTCATAGCTTAATGCCTGGTGACCGATGCTGGGGGATGCCACACTTCCCACCAGCTTCTAGCTGGTATTGCCCAGAGCTAGCAGGAGAGCCTACTACCCCTTTATAGGCCCAGGCACAGCTTACCATCGCTACCACCTGGCCAGCAGTTGCACTGTTAGACCGTGCAGTGCTGTGGAAGGCTGCAGGCACCCTGTTCATAGGTCCAGGGTACCAGTACCCTCCCCTGCATCACCAGCTGGCCCATCCATTGTGGATGGAAACAAGCTACAGGATCAGGTCCTTATAGTAAATCACAGGTGGCTGGGGTTGGGCTCCATGCTGGAACTTGGGCCCCCGTTTCTTGCTGCCTGGGAAACCCCACGGCCTTCTGTGTGCCCTAAGGAGATCAGGCTTCTAGAGAGGATTTCATGTTTTAGATTTTTCAAAGCTTTCCAGATAGTTGAAAAGGTTCCTAGGGGAACCCTGACAACACTTGCAGGTTCATTCTGCCCCCAACAATGCTCCAGGTCCCAAGCACCAACCACAGTCCCCTTTCTGCTATTGGGCCTGGATCTAGAGGCCAGCAGCCATCTGGCATTCTCACAAGGGTGGATGCCCAACTCACTACTGCCAAGGCCCCAGGCGTGTGGGGAAAGTCACCCCCCAGCTTTTTGTCTCCTGCAGTGGTCTGCTTTTGATCCTTAAGCACATCTACTTATGACCCAGCCCTGGCTGTGGGAGAGAGAAGTGGGCCTGGCAGACTCTGGGGCTGTAGCTGAGTACTGCTCCCACTTTCTTCTAGCCAGCTTCCCTCCCCTTGACTGCCAGTAAAGACAACACAGTCTCATGGGTTGCGTGGTCACAAGGGGCCACGTTAGGGCCCATCTCCTCCCTCATCCCTGTTGTTAAAGTGCAGATGCCGCCAGTCCACCTGGGACTGAGGCTTCCTGAAAGGCATTAGCCCAGCAGGTGTCTTGCTGCATCAGTGATATCAAAAGTGACTGAACAGGCCAGGCAGGGTGGTGCATGCCTTTAATTCCAGCACTCAGGAGGCAGAGGTAGGAGGATTGCCATGAGTTCAAGGCCATGCTGAGACTACATAGTGAATTCTGGGTCAGCCTGAGCTAGAGTGAAACCCTACCTCAAAAAAAAAGGAAGAAATAAAAAATGACTAAAGAGATTCCAGAAAATAGTAGTGACATATGAACCAGTCACCTAGGCTAATATTCTCACAGAGTCCCTAAACATCCCCAAAAGAGTGATGCCACCTCGTTTGAGATTGTTGCATTCTAAATTCCTTTTTTTTTTTTTTTTTTTTGACCTTTTAGGGTAGGGTCTCACTCTAGCTCAAGCTGACATGGAATTCACTATGTAGTCTCAGGGTGGCCTTGAACTCACGACGATCCTCCTGCCTCTGCCTCCTGAGTGCTGGGATTAAAAGCATTTGCCACCATACCCGGCTTCCAAATTCTTTTATGTCCTTGTCCCATGTCTGAGGCCTGGACACCACCTGACCAGCATCCTGGACTTCCCCTGCATGCTTTCCAATGCAAGACACCACTCAAACTTTTAAAAGAGTGTCCAGTGGCTCCAAACAGCAGCATGGCCAGCACCACTCTAGGTCTACAGAGCTCTGCCAGTGCCAAGGGGTGAGCTGCCCGAGAGCTCCCCTCACAAAAAGGACTCTAAGATGGAGGCTTACGTATAAAGTCTGTGGCTGAAAGTTCAGCCTTCTCCTCTGATGGAAGGGGCCACACGGCAGTCTTCATCTTCCTGTTCTCACTGTCCTCAGACTTTGATTCCATTTAGCCACCGGCCCCTGTCTGAGTTTCATAGCAGCGGAGTGGCTGGAGGGGAGGAGGCCATCTGAGTCAGGCAGCCTGGATCCTCTGGCCCTTCCTCGGAGCAATAAGGGTAGACAGTTGTAGCTGGAGACCCCCAGAACCAGTTCTTTCATGGGCACAAGCCTGGTACAATGCTAGGCAGGACCAAGTGCACAGCTACTCCCAGCCCCACAGCCCTGCTTCAGGAAAGTAGAACTCAGAGGAGCTCCAGCTACCTCTGCCCTGGTGGGGTGGAGGCCAAGCCTGCACGGGCTAGCCCAGGCCCCGTTCCGTTTTCCCAGAAAGATAGGAGCCAGCTTCCCACTATTCCTTAACAGAAGCTTTTCATTGCCAGCCTTAAGCATGCCCAGTCACGGGAGCTAGCTGCAGAGACAGCAGGTCCCTTTGCAGTCCCTACTTAATAGGGCTGTTCTGTAATTCCTTCTCAACCAGGCACCTTCTTACAGAGGAAGAAGCATGCATGCAGCCTCATCAAGTGAAGCATGGCTCCCATGTGCCAGGCTTAGATCCGATGAGCAGGCTGCCTGTTTTCCTGATGTGCTTGTTTTCAGTTGACTTGTGACCTGGTGCCATGCAGTGACTGTGGAAGAGATTTCTACCCTGTTACTCTCCCATAGGGATTTACATGAAATCGCCATCTCCATCGTCCCCAAATAGGAAATCCTGCTGTTACCCTTTGGGGCACATGGCAAGAGAAACAGTAGCAGAAGAGTAGTGTTGAGTCCCCATTAGCTGACCCAGTAGTTCTGCCAGATGGCTCAGCTGGAGCTCCAGCTTTGCTGGGGTTCCCACTGGTAGTTGGCATCTTCCTAGTTGCTTGCCTGCCTCGTGAGAACCACAACTGTGTGTTGTTCATAGATTAGGAATTTACTTGATCATTTTTGCAAGAAATGGTTTTCTTGGACCACAGAGTAAGTAAGGTGTTAACTGTCATAGTGTTAACTGAGGATGTCTTTCCTTCATGATATGCTGTAGGATGCATACCAGGCAGGTAGAACATGGTAGACCTGAGGCCTGAAGAGGGTGCACATGTCCAAAGTGAGTCTGGAGTCCATCTTTCTCCTCAGAGTGGAAAGCTGGTGGAAGTAAACACTGTCATACTCTCTTCCTGTAAGCACAGTTGGAGTGGAATGAGTCAGGCATTTAGAAGAGTTAGGCATAGAGGGAGCCAGTAGGGAGCCAGAGCAGATGGCACCAGTGGAGACAGAGGTCTGTCACTTACAACATGGTTCATGAACCTGGGAAGATGACAGACCAGGCTTGGGGGTCCCATTCCAGGAGGTCTGTGGAACCCAGCTGCAACCCACTCAGGAATGGTAGCTGGGCCGTAGGTGTAGCCCTCACAGGATCCTGTTTCTCCCTTAGGCTGGAGCAAAACATCCCACTCGTTGGAGGCTCCTGAGGAGGACGGAGGCTGGTCCAGTGCCGAGGAGCTCATCAATTCATCTGATGCTGAGGAAGAGAGTGGAGTGGGCCCCAAGAAGCTGGTAATTTGGGCCTCTTTCTGGGGTGGTTCATGGTGGACATTTCTGTTCCATGGGATTCTTGAAGACCCTCTCAGCCTAAGTCCTCCATTGCAGCCCAAGTTTCTCATCCAGAGACACATAGTGCTCATGGGTCACTGCCCAGTGCCCAGGATCATGTGACCTTGTGCACTCACCTACCTCTGCTCAAGCCCAGGCACGGTACATTTTACTCCTACTTCTCCTCCTCCTTCTTAAAAAAGAATATTATTTATTTGTTTGTTTCTTTGAGAAAGAATGAATGGGTGGGCATGCCAGGGCCTCCAGCCACTGCAAACAAACTCCAGAAGCATGCACCACCTTGTGCATCTGACTTACATGCGTCCTTAAACTTTCACAGGCAAGACCTTAACTGCTAAGCCATCTCTCCAACCCTCCTTCTTCTTTTGGTACATCCTTATTGTTAAAATGCATTGATTTAGAGTGTGAATATGAGCATGTCTGGGCCTCCTGCCATTGCAAACAAATTCAAGATGCATGTGGTACTTTGTGCATCTGGCTTTAGGTGGGTCCTGGGGAATCAAACCTGGGTCATCTGACTTTGCCAACAAGTGTCTTTAACACTGTACCATCTTTCCAGCCCCCTAGTATGCCCTTCTTAAAGGGACAGTTCATACCCCTGATTATCTCCAAATCAGCAGAACATTCTAACCAAGCTTTGCTAACCCTATACCCACAGTAGTTTAAATTTTTTTTTAATTTTTTTTTTTTTATTTGAGAGCGACAGACACAGAGAGAAAGACAGATAGAGGGAGAGAGAGAGAATGGGCGCGCCAGGGTTTCCAGCCTCTGCAAATGAACTCCAGACGCGTGCGCCCCCTTGTGCATCTGGCTAACGTGGGACCTGGGGAACTGAGCCTCGAACCGGGGTCCTTAGGCTTCACAGGCAAGCCATCTCTCCAGCCCCCCACAGTAGTTTAGAGACTAGCAAGGAGGTTGGTGTAGCCAGCCTGTGAAGTCATGTAGTGCTGAGGATACACTGGTACATCTGTTTTGTTTTGTTTTTCTTGACATGGTCATGATATGAGATAGAACATCCTCCTAAGATTCAGGGCCTTTTAAGTTTAAGCCAGAAATTTCACTAGAATCTCCACGAGTGGCAGAGCACTTCTCCCCTTTTCTGACTCTTGGCAGCCCACTACTGACTTTTGTTAGTTCATTATTTATATTTTTTTATTATTTTATTTTTGAGAGAGAATGGGTGTGCCAGGGCCTTTCAGATACTGTGAATGAACCCCAAATGTGTGTGCCCCCTTGTACGCATGTGCAATATTGCACACTTGCATCACTGTGCATCTGGCTATGTGGGACCTGGAGGTTTGAACATACATTCTTAGGCTTCTCAGACAAGCGCCTTAACCGCTAAGCCATGCTCCAGCCCTAATGGCTTATATTTTTAATTGTGTAAAAAAATGCAGATGACATGTAACTTCCCATCTTGCATGCCAATCAGCAGCATGTAGCCCTTGTGCAGTATTGTGCAGCCATCTTCACCATTCACCTCCACAGCTTTCCACCTTCCCAGACTGAAACATGGTCCCCTGAAGCACTGACTCCCCAGTACCCCACTCTGCTTTCTAGTTCTGCGTTTCTGATACTCTAGGGAATGGACTTACACAGTGTGTGTCCTTGCGTGGGGGGATCCTGCTCTTGTATGGACGCTCCCACTGGCCTTTGGCTGCTGCTACAAGGAGATGGAGCCTAAGCA